>NC_133732.1:900000-2100000 GCF_048934315.1 Petromyzon marinus
CGCTGTGTCTCTGTGTCTCTCTCCCCGTGTCTCTGTCTCTCTCCCCGTGTCTCTGTGTCTCTCTCCCCCCCCGTGTCTCTGTGTCTCTCTCCCCGTGTCTCTGTGTCTCTCTCCCCGTGTCTCTGTGTCTCTCTCTCCCCGTGTCTCTGTGTCTCTCCCCCCCCCCCCCGTGTCTCTGTGTCTCTCTCCCCGTGTCTCTGTGTCTCTCTCTCCCCGTGTCTCTGTGTCTCTCCCCCCCCCCCCGTGTCTCTGTGTCTCTCTCCCCCGTGTCTCTGTGTCTCTCTCCCCGTGTCTGTGGGTCTCTCTCCCCCCATCCCCGTGTCTCTCTCCCTCCCCCCCCCGTGTCTCTGTGTCTCTCTCCCCCCCCCCCCCCCCCCGTGTCTCTCTGTCTCTCCCCCCCCCCGTGTCTCTGTGTCTCTCTCCCCCCCCATCCCCGTTTCTGTGTCTCTCTCCCCGTGTCTCTGTGTCTCTCTCCCCGTGTCTCTGTGTCTCTCCCCCCCCATCCCCGTGTCTCTGTGTCTCTCCCCCCCCCCCGTGTCTCTGTGTCTCTCCCCCCCCCCGTGTCCCCGTGTCTCTCTCCCCGTGTCTCTGTGTCTCTCTCCCCGTGTTTCTGTGTCTCTTTCCCCCCCCGTGTCTCTGTGTCTCTCTCTCCCCCCGTGTCCCCGTGTCTCTCTCCCCGTGTCTGTGGGTCTCGGGGAGCAGGAGGCCTTCTCTGTTTTTGGCCAGCTGGAGAGAGCCATCGTGATCGTCGACGACCGTGGGCGCTCCACGGGGAGAGGCATCGTGGAGTTTGCCTCCAAGCAGAGCGCCAAGAAAGCCCTCGACCGCTGCAGGGAGAGCAACTACCTCCTCACCTCGTAGGCCGCTGCTCACCGCTCGCCGCCACGCACCGACCAGTCACCAGGAATAATAATAATAATAATAACGAACGAATGCTCTCACACGCCCACGGAGACGCACGCACAGAGGTCCTCCAGTGCCGCCTTAATGAGGCTGTAAGGGGGCGAGTTTATGTTCGCGAGTGGCACCGATGAAGGCCGTAACACGACGCGCGAGGGGGTGGGTGGCCAGCACCATGCCCGGACGCCATCGACCCTCGTGTGGGAATGTTTCCCACGCATCGCGCTCGGTTATGCATTGGGGCTGCGTCGACCTGGGAGAGGCCCAGGACCGGTTCGGATGATCGTCGCTGGTGCTGGCCGTGAGCGGGAATTGAACCCGGGTGGACGGATGAATAGCGCAGCGTAGCGCTATAACGGCCCCGTCACCGTTCCCCACACACAACAACAACAACAACAAGAACCGCCGCTAAGTGGCGGTGACGTCACCAAGGCGCCTGTGGCCGGCGGTGTGAACTTTGAGGCCGAGTAAAGCCTCGAAGGCCCGCTGGCAGGAGGTCACGGGGCAGACCCAGGTGCCACGGGTCGACTGACCGAGATCACTGGCAGATGCACCACCTGTGCCCCCTACTGCGCCAACCTGCTGTGCTTTAGCCACCCGGCGCTCTGCTCGTTGTTGTGAGCGGCGC
This sequence comes from Petromyzon marinus, assembly GCF_048934315.1. NCBI lineage: Eukaryota > Metazoa > Chordata > Hyperoartia > Petromyzontiformes > Petromyzontidae > Petromyzon > Petromyzon marinus. Next base: position 901,529 of record NC_133732.1, read on the forward strand.
TCCTCCGCCCTCCGTTGTTGTTGGAGGGCGACTGCCTCCAACTGCCCAGTAGTAGCGTCCATCACGAGCCTCCTCCACAGAGGCCGATCTTGACACCGCTGGTACCAGTCATCGGCAAGTCCACCCAGCTCCAAGTCCTCCTGTACCACATCACTCCATCTCTTCTCTAGCCCGTGCCGTGCCCGTTTAGCCCCCTCGATCCGGCCGAACAAAAGCTGTTTCGGCATGCGGTGGCTGGGCATGCGGGCTACATGACCCAGCCAACGCAGCCTTGCCTGCCGGAGGAGCTGACAGATAGCAGTGTGCCCAGATCTTTCAAGAATTTGCGAGCTCCTCACACAATCCAGCCTGGTTGAACCCAGCCTGGTTTAAACCCTGGCCGTCTGGAACGCTCTTCCGATATTAGGAAACCACCGGAGCAGCTGTGCACTTTTAACTCATCTTCTAGATTGAAAACTAATTTTTTGAGAACCGCTTTTTGCGTGTTTAGATTGTTGTCGTTCCCCCGCCCCCCCACCCACACACCTCGGATTGGCGGGGGTTGGCTACGTACGTACGGTGCGAAAGGAGTTATACGTGCATTCATGCAGGTCCAGGCAGTACCACCCGAGCCCCGATAGAGGAGCGGCAGCCTCTCTAACGCAGCCGCGTTCAAACATTCCGCGTGGCCACTCGCAGTGGGGGGGGGTTTTGCCATTTGTGGAGCAAGCCCGAGGGTGGGGATTCGGTTTTCTGTCTCCGCCATTCCAGAGCCCCCGCTGACCACTGGCGGCTACAAGCAGCACGAGGGGAACAGCCAATCAGTGCCGGCCTTCCTCCCATGGCATTGCCCACAACCACCACAGTGTTACCGCCCGGCAACTACCACCACAACCACCACCACCACCACAGTGTTACCGCCCGGCAACTACCACAACCACAACCACCACAGTGTTACCACCCAGCAACTACCACCAGCACCACAACCACCACAGTGTTCCCGTCTGGCAACCACCACCACAGCCACCACAGTGTTACCACCCGGCAACTACCACCACCACCACAGTGTTACTGTCCCGGCAACCACCACAACCACCACAGTGTTACCGTCTGCCAACCACCACCACAACCACCACAGTGTTACCGTCTGCCAACCACCACCACAACAACCACCACAGTGTTACCGTCTGCCAACCACTACAACCACCACAGTGTTACCGCCCGGCAACTACCACCAGCACAACCACCACAGTGTTACCGTCTGCCAACCACCACCACCACAGTGTTACCGTCTGGCAACCACCACCACCACAGTGTTACCATCTGGCAACCACCACCACAACCACCACAGTGTTACCGTCTGGCAACTACCACAACCACCACAACCACCACAGTGTTACCGCCTGGCAACTACCACAACCACCACAACCACCACAGTGTTACCGCCTGGCAACTACCACAACCACCACAGTGTTACCATCTGGCAACCACCACCACAACCACCACAGTGTTACTGTCTGCCAACCACCACCACCAGAGCCACTACAGTGTTATCGTCTGCCAACCACCACCACCACAGTGTTATCGTCTGCCAACCACCACCACCACAGTGTTACCGCCTGCCAACCACCACCACCACAGCCACCACAGTGTTACCGTCTGCCAACCACCAGCACCACAGCCACCACAGTGTTATCGTCTGCCAACCACCACCACCACAGCCACCACAGTGTTACCGTCTGCCAACCACCAGCACCACAACCACCACAGTGTTACCGTCTGCCAACCACCACCACCAGTGCCACTACAGTGTTACTGGTCGGTTGTTTTGTCAATCACACACCGACTCCTCAATCTCACCGCTCATTACAGCGACACACTGTGACGATGTTGCTTACGGTAATGATGCTGATGATGTTACTACTGATGATGATGATGCTACTGATGATGGTGATGATGATGTTGATGATGGTGATGTTGCTGATGATGGTGTTGCTGATGATGTTGCTGATGGTGTTGTTGCCAGGTCTCTGCGCCCGGTGCTTGTGGAGCCTCTGGAGCATCTGGATGAAGATGGAATCCTCGACAAACACCTCCAGAAGCACCCCCAGTATTCCAAGTGAGACACGGGGACACGGGGACACAGAGACACGGAGACATAGAGACACGGAGACACAGAGACACGGGGACACAGAGAGACACGGGGACATAGAGGCACGGGGACATAGAGGCACGGGGACATAGAGGCACGGGGACATGGGGACACGGGGGAGAGATGTGTCTCTCTCTGTGTGTGTCTCTGTGTGTGTCTCTGTGTGTGTCTCTGTGTGTGTGTCTGTGTCTCTCTCTGTGTGTGTCTCTGTGTGTGTGTCTCTGTGTGTGTGTCTCTCTCTGTGTGTCTCTGTGTCTCTCTCTCTGTGTGTCTCTGTGTCTCTCTCTGTGTGTGTCTCTGTGTGTGTCTCTCGATATGTCTGTGTGTGTCTCTGTGTCTATCTCTGTGTCTCTGTGTGTCTCTATCTACAGAGAGAGGGAGTGTGCCCCACGCTTTGCCCAGCCGGGCACGTTTGAGTACGAGTATGCAATGCGCTGGAAGGCGCTGGAGCAGATGGAGCGTCAGCAGAAGGAGACGGTGGAGCTGAACGTTCGCGAGGCGGCCGAGCGGCTGGAGCTCGACGTGGAGGGTGCCCACGTGGAGCACCAGGCCATGCTGATGAGGCAGGGTGAGCCGAAGCCGCAGAGACTGACACTCAAACGCATTTATTACATATGTAATATATTAGCTACGTGATTACATATATAATACACGTATAAATTGTATTTATTATACATATGTATATGTTTTAGCAGGTAAGGAAGGCCCACTGAGTTTGCTGAAAGCACTCAACCACTCACTCACCCAGTCACTCACCCACTCACTCACCCACTCACTCACTCAGTCACTCACCCAGTCACTCACCCACTCACTCACCCACTCACTCACTCAGTCACTCACCCAGTCACTCACTCACCCAGTCACTCACCCACCCAGTCACTCACTCACTCACTCACCCACTCACTCACTCAGTCACTCACCCAGTCACTCACCCACTCACTCACCCACTCACTCACTCAGTCACTCACCCAGTCACTCACTCACCTACTCACCCACCCACTCACTCACCCACTCACTCAGTCACTCACCCACTCACTCACTCAGTCACTCACCCACTCACTCAACCACTCATTCACCCAGTCACTCACCCACTCACTCACCCACTCACTCAGTCACTCACCCAGTCACTCACTCACCTACTCACCCACCCACTCACCCACCCACTCACTCACCCACTCACTCACCCACTCAGTCACTCACCTACTCACCCACCCACTCACTCACCCAGTCACTCACCCACTCACTCACCCACTCACTCACTCACCCAGTCACTCACTCACTCACTCACCCAGTCACCCACCCACTCACCTACTCACCCACTCACTCACCCAGTCACCCACTCACTCACTCAGTCACTCACCTACTCACTCACCTACTCACCCACCCACTCACTCACCCAGTCACTCACCCACTCACTCACCCACCCACTCACCCACCCACTCACCCACCCACTCAACCACCCACCCACTCACTCACCCACCCACTCACTCACTCACTCACCCACCCACTCACCCACCCACTCACCAACCCACTCACCTGCTCTCACCCACCCACCCACTCAATGCTGGCACGCTCTACCGAGTATGTTTTATTGGCTATTACAAACACCGGGCTTACAAACTACGACCAGCACTGCACAAGCACAGGGCCACAAGGGGTGGAGGTGACCGGCGTTGCGTTCCCACCACCTCTGCTCGGCCTGCCCACGGCTGGGTTACACTTTGAGGGGGGCCCAGGGCATGACAGCTGTGGGGGGGGGCCCCGATGTGAAGGCCGTTTCCTCCCCCATACCCCCCCAACGACGATGATGATGACGACAACGTTTGTGATGATGATGATGATTGTGATGATGATGATGTTTGTGATGATGGTGATGATGTTGATGATGTTTGTGATGATGGTGACGACGACGATGTTTGTGATGATGATGATGATGATGACGACGATGATGTTTGTGATGATGATGATGATGATGACGACGATGATGTTTGTGATGATGATGACGACGATGATGTTTGTGATGATGTTTGTGATGATGATGATGACGACGATGATGTTTGTGATGATGATGATGACGATGTTTGTGACGATGCCGGTAGATTTGATGCGCCGTGAGGAGGAGCTGAGACGATTTGAGGAAATGAGAAACTCAGAGGCACAGAAACGCAAGATGATGGAGATGAGGTGAGACGGGCGCGGAGACACGGGGACATACGGGGACACGCGGGGACACACGGAGAGAGACGGAGACACTGAGACGGGGGAAAGAGACATGGAGAGACACGGAGACACATCGAGACACAGACACGGGGAACTGGAGATACGGGGACATGGGGAGAGGGACACGGGAACACAGACAGAGAGACGGGACATGGGGAGAGAGGCACGAGAACACAGACACAGAGACGTGGAGACACAGGGGCACGTGACACGCACGTGAATGTGTAAATCTCACCCTTGCAGTCCAGTGTAGTGAGTGTCACATTGATGCTACAACCCCTGATCATGTCCCTGTTACTCCCCATCTCTCTCTCTCTCTCTTCCCATGTCTCTCTCTCCCCCCGTGCCTGTGTGTGTGTGTCTCTGTCTCTCTCCCCGTGTCTCCATGTCTCTCTCCCCAAGTGTCTCTCTCTCCATCTCTCTCTCCCCATGTGTCTCTCTCTCTCCATCTCTCTCTCTCCCCATCTCTCTCTCCCCATGTGTCTCTCTCTCCATGTCTCTCTCCCCATCTCTCTCTCTCCATCTCTCTCTCCATGTCTCTCTCTCCATGTCTCTCTCCCCATGTCTCTCTCTCCATCTCTCTCTCTCCATGTCTCTCTCCCCATCTCTCTCTCCATCTCTCTCTCCATGTCTCTCTCCCCATGTCTCTCTCTCCATCTCTCTCCATCTCTCTCTCCATGTCTCTCTCTCCATCTCTCTCTCCCCATCTCTCTCTCCCCATGTCTCTCTCTCCATCTCTCTCTCCATGTCTCTCTCCATCTCTCTCTCCATCTCTCTCTCTCCATGTCTCTCTCTCCATCTCTCTCTCCCCATCTCTCTCTCCCCATGTCTCTCTCCATCTCTCTCTCTCCATCTCTCTCTCCATGTCTCTCTCTCTCCAACTCTCTCTCTCCATCTCTCTCTCTCCATCTCTCTCTCTCCATCTCTCTCTCCATCTCTCTCTCCATCTCTCTCTCCATCTCTCTCCCCATGTGTCTCTCTCTCCATCTCTCTCTCCATCTCTCCCTCCCCATCTCTCTCCCCATGTCTCTCTCCCCATCTCTCTCCCCATGTCTCTCTCTCTCCATCTCTCTCTCCATGTCTCTCTCTCTCCATCTCTCTCTCCATCTCTCTCTCTCCATCTCTCTCTCTCTCCATCTCTCTCTCTCTCCATCTCTCTCTCTCCATCTCTCTCTCCATCTCTCTCTCCATCTCTCTCCCCATGTGTCTCTCTCTCCATCTCTCTCTCCATCTCTCCCTCCCCATCTCTCTCCCCATGTCTCTCTCCCCATCTCTCTCTCCCCATGTCTCTCTCTCCATCTCTCTCTCCATGTCTCTCTCTCTCCATCTCTCTCTCTCCATCTCTCTCTCTCCATCTCTCTCTCTCTCCATCTCTCTCTCTCCATCTCTCTCTCCATCTCTCTCCCCATCTCTCTCTCTCCATCTCTCTCTCCCCATCTCTCTCTCTCCCCATGTGTCTCTCCTTGTGTCTTTCTCTCTTCATCTCTCTGCGTCTCTCCATGTCTCTCTCCCCAAGTGTCTCTCTCTCCATCTCTCTCTCCCCATGTGTCTCTCTCTCTCCATCTCTCTCTCTCCCCATCTCTCTCTCCCCATGTGTCTCTCTCTCCATGTCTCTCTCCCCATCTCTCTCTCTCCATCTCTCTCTCCATGTCTCTCTCTCCATGTCTCTCTCCCCATGTCTCTCTCTCCATCTCTCTCTCTCCATGTCTCTCTCCCCATCTCTCTCTCCATCTCTCTCTCCATGTCTCTCTCCCCATGTCTCTCTCTCCATCTCTCTCCATCTCTCTCTCCATGTCTCTCTCTCCATCTCTCTCTCCCCATCTCTCTCTCCCCATGTCTCTCTCTCCATCTCTCTCTCCATGTCTCTCTCCATCTCTCTCTCCATCTCTCTCTCTCCATGTCTCTCTCTCCATCTCTCTCTCCCCATCTCTCTCTCCCCATGTCTCTCTCCATCTCTCTCTCTCCATCTCTCTCTCCATGTCTCTCTCTCTCCAACTCTCTCTCTCCATCTCTCTCTCTCCATCTCTCTCTCTCCATCTCTCTCTCCATCTCTCTCTCCATCTCTCTCTCCATCTCTCTCCCCATGTGTCTCTCTCTCCATCTCTCTCTCCATCTCTCCCTCCCCATCTCTCTCCCCATGTCTCTCTCCCCATCTCTCTCCCCATGTCTCTCTCTCTCCATCTCTCTCTCCATGTCTCTCTCTCTCCATCTCTCTCTCCATCTCTCTCTCTCTCCATCTCTCTCTCTCTCCATCTCTCTCTCTCTCCATCTCTCTCTCTCCATCTCTCTCTCCATCTCTCTCTCCATCTCTCTCCCCATGTGTCTCTCTCTCCATCTCTCTCTCCATCTCTCCCTCCCCATCTCTCTCCCCATGTCTCTCTCCCCATCTCTCTCTCCCCATGTCTCTCTCTCCATCTCTCTCTCCATGTCTCTCTCTCTCCATCTCTCTCTCTCCATCTCTCTCTCTCCATCTCTCTCTCTCTCCATCTCTCTCTCTCCATCTCTCTCTCCATCTCTCTCCCCATCTCTCTCTCTCCATCTCTCTCTCCCCATCTCTCTCTCTCTCCCCATGTGTCTCTCCTTGTGTCTTTCTCTCTTCATCTCTCTGCGTCTCTCTGCTTCTCTCTAGGTACGAGGAGGAGCGTAAACGCCGCGAGGAGGAGCTGCTGAAGAAGCAGAAGGAGCAGGAAGAGCGATTCAGAGCCAAGTTCGCAGAGCACGGGGTGAGAGACAGAGACACGGGGAGAGAGACAGAGACACGGGGAGACAGACAGAGACACGGGGTGAGAGACAGAGACACGGGGAGAGAGACAGAGACACGGGGAGAGAGACAGAGACACGGGGAGAGAGACAGAGACACGGGGAGACAGACAGAGACACGGGGTGAGAGACAGAGACACGGGGAGAGAGACAGAGACACGGGGAGACAGACAGAAACACGGGGAGAGAGACAGACAGAGACACGGGGAGAGAGACAGAGACACGGGGAGAGAGACAGAGACACGGGGAGAGAGACAGAGACACGGGGAGAGAGACAGACAGAGACACGGGGAGAGAGACAGAGACACGGGGAGACAGACAGAGACACGGGGAGAGAGACAGAGACACGGGGAGACAGACAGAAACACGGGGAGAGAGACAGACAGAGACACGGGGAGAGAGACAGAGACACGGGGAGAGAGACAGAGACACGGGGAGAGAGACAGAGACACGGGGAAAGAGACAGAGACACGGGGAGAGAGACAGAGACACGGGGTGAGAGACAGAGACACGGGGTGAGAGACAGAGACACGGGGTGAGAGACAGACACGGGGAGAGAGACAGAGACACGGGGAGAGAGACAGAGACATGGGGAGAGAGACAGAGACACGGGGAGAGAGACAGAGACACGGGGAGAGAGACAGAGACACGGGGAGAGAGACAGAGACACGGGGTGAGAAACAGAGACACGGGGAGAGAGACAGAGACACGGGGAGAGAGACAGAGACACGGGGAGAGAGACAGAGACACGGGGTGAGAAACAGAGACACGGGGAGAGAGACGGAGACACGGGGTGAGAGACGGAGACACGGGGTGAGAGACGGAGACACGGGGTGAGAGACAGACACGGGGAGAGAGAGACACGGGTGAGAGACAGAGACACGGGGAGAGAGACAGAGACACGGGGAGAGAGACAGAGACACGGGGAGAGAGACAGAGACACGGGGAGAGAGACAGAGACACGGGGAGAGAGACAGAGACACGGGGTGAGAAACAGAGACACGGGGAGAGAGACGGAGACACGGGGTGAGAGACGGAGACACGGGGTGAGAGACGGAGACACGGGGTGAGAGACAGACACGGGGAGAGAGAGACACGGGTGAGAGACAGAGACACGGGGAGAGAGACAGAGACACGGGGAGAGAGACAGAGACACGGGGAGAGAGACAGAGACACGGGGAGAGAGACAGAGACACGGGGAGAGAGACAGAGACACGGGGAGAGAGACAGAGACACGGGGTGAGAAACAGAGACACGGGGAGAGAGACAGAGACACGGGGTGAGAGACAGAGACACGGGGAGAGAGACAGAGACACGGGGAGAGAGACAGACAGAGACACGGGGAGAGAGACAGAGACACGGGGTGAGAGACAGAGACACGGGGTGAGAGACAGAGACACGGGGTGAGAGACAGAGACACGGGGAGAGAGACAGAGACACGGGGAGAGAGACAGAGACACGGGGAGAGAGACAGAGACACGGGGAGAGAGACAGAGACACGGGGAGAGAGACAAGAGACACGGGGAGGGAGACAGAGACACGGGGAGAGAGACAGAGACACGGGGTGAGAGACAGAGACACGGGGAGAGAGACAGAGACACGGGGTGAGAGACAGAGACACGGGGAGAGAGACAGACAGAGACACGGGGAGAGAGACAGACAGAGACACGGGGAGAGAGACAGACAGGGGGAGACAGAGACACGGGGTGAGAGACAGACAGAGACACGGGGAGAGAAACGGAGACACGGGGTGAGAGACAGACAAGAGACACGGGGTGAGAGACAGACAGAGACACAGGGAGAGAGAGACAGAGAACACGGATAGAGAGAGAGAGAAACATGGGGAGAGAGACACGGGGAGAGAGACAGAGACACAGGGAGAGAGAGAGAGACACGGGGAGAGAGACAGAGAACACAGATAGAGAGAGACAGAGACACGGGGAGAGAGAGAGAAACATGGGGAGAGAGACAGAGACACAGGGAGAGAGAGAGACACGGGGAGAGAGACAGAGAACACAGATAGAGATAGAGAGAGAGAGAGAGACACGGGGAGACAGAACACTGAGCGAGAGAGAGACACGGGTTTGTGTAATGTTGATGATGTTGATGACGATGATGTTGATGATGGTGTTGATGATGATGTTGATGATGTGATGATGGTGTTGATGTGATGTTGATGATGGTGTTGATGATGATGTTGATGATGATGTTGATGATGATGTTGATGATGATGTTGATGATGTTGATGATGTTGATGATGATGTTGTTGATGATGATGTTGTTGATGGTGTTGATGATGATGTTGATGATGATGTTGATGATGATGGTGTTGATGTCTCTCAGGTCCAGCAGCCAAGGGAACAAGTTCCTGGAATGAATCAAGGAAGACAGGGTGAGACACGAGGACACGGACACACGAAGACACGGGGACATGGGCACATGGACAGAGAGAATTGGGGAGAGATGGAGAGAGACACGGAGACATGGAGAGAGAGACATGGGGTCACGGACACATGGAGAGAGACATGGGACATGGAGAGAAAGCAGGGGACACGGGGACAGCTCACTCACAAATAATGAATTGATTTCATCAACAGAGCAACAAAGAACGTTGACTCCATTTCCGACCTCCAGGAACAGATTCTCGCTGGATTTCTGAGCATTTCTACGAGGTCTTGGGGTAGGGGAAACTCGTCAGCTGTGCCCTCGCATATTGGAAGTAGCCGCTCCTTGTGAGTGGCTGGCTGATGGTGCCACGCCGTCTGTTGAGGAAGTGTGAGGAGTGATCCAGAGCCTAAGACCAGGAAAGATGACCCCTCGAGTGAACTTCTGGGGGGGCGGAGGGGTGGCGTCTGTGCACAGACTGCCCTACATGACATCAATACAACCGTCTGGACCACAGGACGGGTGCCGCTGGATTGGAAGGATGCTCTCCCTGGCGGTCCCCCTCTTTAAGAAGGGGGGGACCGCACAGACTGTAACAACTGCAGGGGAATATCCCTCCTCCGTGTGCCGGGAAAGGTACTGGCAAGGATTATTCAGCATCGCCTTGCCAGGCACGTTGAGGAGAGGCTTGCGGAGCCCCAATGCGGTTTCAGGAAAGGGCGGTCCTGCACAGATGCCATATTTTAGCTCCGTATGCTACAGCAGAGGTGTAGGGAATTCCAACAAGACCTACATCTCTGCTTTATTGACCTGGTCAAGACCTATGATACCATCAGTAGGCCCGGGCTCTGGGTTGTCCTTAGTGCTTTGGGAGCCCCTGACTCTGCTCACGGTCATTAAGGGCCTGCATGATGGTGGGCAGGCCCCCGGGTGAAGCTTCGTGGCCGGGAGTCGGACCCCTTCCCTGCGCACCTTGGGATACGATGTGGATGTCCTCTGTGGACGTCACGTCATTTCACATCTTTTTTGCGACCACATAGTTCGAGGAACTTTTCCATGGCTGCACCGGAGGCATTTGCAGCTCATTAGAAGCTAATCTTCACCCAACTCGGGTATCAGTTCATGAATAGCCTCGAATGAACTGGTCACCTGAGTTGGTAGGAATAGCAAGGCCGTAGCAAACGGAGTCAACATTGGGGCGGACCAAATCTTTCAGGGCCCCCCCCCCAGAAAAAAAATCTAAATTTGAAAACTCATTTCCTGCCTAAAATATAAAATAATTCACTAACATTAACAACAATGTATAATAGTGCATTGTATTACATTGCTCTGGTTTTTACTTACTTTTTTTTACCATTTCTTGTTGCATTGTATGTAATGGTTAGAGATTCGCAATTCATAATAGTACAACCATAAGCACAATCATATAAACATACATCTATTTTACAGCTGTATATTGAGAGGGGGCTACATTTTGAGCTTATTTGAATATTACGGCCTTGACGAATATGTAACGACAAAACCAGCCTGCGTGACTACCGTACCCAGCCACCCTTGAAACCCAGCCACCCGAGGTATGATTACAGTTATCCAAATCCGTCCTGGGCCCCCTCTAGGTCCACTCGGCCGTCAAACGAGTGCCCGGTGTAGCAGCAGCGGTGCGTAGTAAACATCAACGCTGGGGGAGACAAAGACGGCCGGGCGCGTCGGCCTTCGTAGGCGCCGCTCCCAGCACTCGTCACGACAGCCTGGCGAGGCTACACGGCTAGGGGGGGGGGGCGGTGGGGGTGGGTGGGGGGGGTGGGGGTGGGTGGGGGGGGTCCTTGTTCATGACGTGATCCTCATGGTGGAACCCGTAAGCCCCCCCCCCGGCTTCTCCCGTGAGCCCCCCCCCCCGGCTCCTCCCGTGAGCCCCCCCCCGGCTCCTCCCCCGTTGTGACGTCACTTCGCGACCGACTCGGCCGTCCGATCCTCTCCACGTGCTCTGCACGCTGCGCCAATTTGAGGCGTCCGCCGTTTAAACTTCCGATTGAAAGCCCTTCGTGACTGGCGGCCATTCACGTTCTCGGCCCTTTCGGGTGAAGTCACCGCGTAGAAGGGAAACAGTGAAACAATAAAAAAACAATAAATATAAAACAGTTTTTAAAAAAACCTAAATTCTCACTGTTTTTCTGTACGTGCATATTCTAGATTTAAAGTTTTCGTGACTGCAAGGATCCATACTCTTTGGTTCTATTCGGTAAAGTAAAGTCACCTACGTGACTTTACCGAATAGAACCAAAGAGTATGTACGTGCATACTTTAGTACTTTACTGTTTCCCTTCACCGTGACGTTACCGCAAGGGCTAGGAGTGCCGACGTTTCAGTTTCTTGCTCGCGTTCGTGCGACGGCGACATCTCGGCGGTCCGCGGCAGGTGGGTCGTGGCCTGTCTCGTCGGACAAAGCCGCCGACAACAATTTTAATTATTGGGTTTGCCATTTTGACTTTGGGGTTCGTTCGGGATCATCGCCACGCCGCCCCGGGTCCCCGCCGTGAGGTTTGTGTAGCGGAAGTTTTGTAATGCCGCTGATCATCTTCCTGCTGTTCCTGCTGCTGCTGTTGTTGGTGGTGGTGGTGTTGGTGTTGTTGGTGTTGTTGGTGTTGTTGGTGGTGGTGTTGTTGGTGGTGTTGTTGTTGTTGCTGTTGGTGTTGTTGTTGTTGGTGGTGTTGGTGTTGTTGTTGGTGTTGTTGTTGGTGGTGGTGGTGTTGTTGTTGTTGTTGGTGGTGTTGTTGGTGGTGTTGTTGGTGGTGTTGTTGGTGTTGTTGTTGTTGCTGTTGTTGTTGTTGTTGGTGGTGTTGGTGGTGTTGTTGGTGTTGTTGTTGGTGGTGTTGGTGGTGTTGTGGTTGTTGTTGTTGGTGGTGTTGTTGTTGGTGGTGTTGTTGCTGCTGTTGTTGTTGGTGTTGTTGGTGGTGTTGTTGGTGTTGGTGTTGTTGTTGTTGTTGGTGGTGTTGGTGGTGTTGTGGTTGGTGTTGTTGGTGGTGTTGTTGTTGGTGGTGTTGTTGCTGCTGTTGTTGTTGGTGTTGTTGGTGGTGTTGTTGGTGGTGTTGTTGGTGTTGTTGTTGGTGTTGTTGTTGGTGGTGTTGTTGGTGGTGTTGTTGGTGTTGTTGTTGGTGTTGTTGTTGATGTTGTTGTTGGTGGTGGTGTTGTTGTTGATGTTGTTGGTGTTGTTGATGTTGTTGCTGTTGTTGATGTTGTTGTTTGTTGTTGTTTGTTGTTGTTACTGTGACAGAGGGCTTTGTGGGAGGGGGAGGAGGAGGGCTGCCCGGTAACCATGGCAACCAGCCGGGCTTCAACATCAACTTTGGGCAGTTCGCCAACCCCCAGGTTCCCCAGGTGAGGCCCCTTAGTAGTTGTCTCCATGGTAACCAGTGGTTAAATTGTCTCCATGGTGACCAGTGGTTAAATTGTCTCCATGGTGACCAGTGGTTAAATTGTCTCCATGGTAACCAGTGGTTAAATTGTCTCCATGGTAACCAGTGGTTAAATTGTCTCCATGGTAACCAGTGGTTAAATTGTCTCCATGGTGACCAGTGGTTAAATTGTCTCCATGGTAACCAGTGGTTAAATTGTCTCCATGGTAACCAGTGGTTAAATTGTCTCCATGGTGACCAGGAATTAAATTGTCTCCATGGTAACCAGTTTTTAAATTGTCTCCATGGTGACCAGTGGTTAAATTGTCTCCATGGTAACCAGTGGTTAAATTGTCTCCATGGTAACCAGTGGTTAAATTGTCTCCATGGTGACCAGTGGTTAAATTGTCTCCATGGTAACCAGTGGTTAAATTGTCTCCATGGTAACCAGTGGTTAAATTGTCTCCATGGTGACCAGTGGTTAAATTGTCTCCATGGTGACCAGTGGTTAAATTGTCTCCATGGTGACCAGTGGTTAAATTGTCTCCATGGTGACCAGTGGTTAAATTGTCTCCATGGTGACCAGTGGTTAAATTGTCTCCATGGTGACCAGTGGTTAAATTGTCTCCATGGTGACCAGTGGTTAAATTGTCTCCATGGTGACCAGTGGTTAAATTGTCTCCATGGTGACCAGTGGTTAAATTGTCTCCATGGTGACCATGTGTCTCTCTCTCCCCGTGTCTCTCTCCCCGTGTCTCTCTCCCCGCGTGTGTCTCTCTCCCCATGTCTCCCTCTCTCCCCGTGTGTCTCCCCGTGTGTCTCCCCGTGTGTCTCCCCGTGTGTCTCTCTCCCCGTGTCTCTCTCTCCCCGTGTCTCTCTCTCCCCGTGTCTCTCCCCCCGTGTGTCTCTCTCTCCCCGTGTCTCTCTCTCCCTGTGTGTCTCTCTCCCCGTGTGTCTCTCTCCCCGTGTGTCTCTCTCCCCGTGTGTCTCTCTCCCCGTGTCTCTCTCCCCGTGTCTCTCTCCCCGTGTCTCTCCCCCCGTGTGTCTCTCTCTCCCCCCGTGTGTCTCTCTCTCTCCCCGTGTGTCTCTCTCCCCGTGTCTCCCCGTGTCTCTCTCCCCGTGTCTCTCTCCCCGTGTCTCTCTCCCCGTGTGTCTCTCTCCCCGTGTCTCTCTCCCCGTGTCTCTCTCCCCGTGTCTCTCCCCGTGTGTCTCTCTCCCCGTGTCTCTCCCCGTGTGTCTCTCTCCTCGTGTCTCTCTCTCCCCGTGTCTCTCTCTCCCCGTGTCTCTCTCTCCCCGTGTCTCTCTCTCCTCGCGTCTCTCCCCGCGTCTCTCCCCGTGTCTCTCTCACTCTGTCTCTCCTCTCCCCGTGTCTCTCTCACTCTGTCTCTCTCTCCCAATGTGTGTGTCTGTCTCTAGATGGGAGTGAACCCAGGCTTTGGACCCAGAGCCGATTCCACGGAGTTTGAAGCTAAAAGAGCTCGATTCTGATACACACAGATACACACTGATACACACTGATACTTACAGACACACTGATACACCGATACTTACAGACACACACATACACACTGATACTTACAGACACACACATACACACTGATACTTGCAGATACACACTGATACTTACAGACACACTGATACACCGATACTTACAGACACACACATACACACTGATACTTACAGATACACTGACACACACTAATACACACATACACACTGATACACAGACACACACATACACACTGATACTTATAGATACACATACACACACACTGATACTTACTGATACACACTGATACACAGACACACTGATACACACTGATACACACTGATACACACTGATACACAGACACACTGATACTCGCACATAGACTTTCACGTCAAGTCAGACACTGAGACGTAGACACACAGATTGGCAGAGCCCGAGACACCGAGACTCGATGATACACAATGCACACACTCGTTCACACACACTCACACTCTGAATCACACACCCACCCTCTCACTCTCTGAATCACACACTCAGACACTCACTCTCTGAATCACACACTCAGAAACTCACTCTCTGAATCACACACTCAGACACTCACTCTCTGAATCACACACTCAGACACTCACTCTCTGAATCACACACTCAGACACTCACTCTCTGAATCACACACTCAGACACTCACTCTCTGAATCACACACTCAGACACTCACTCTCTGAATCACACACTCAGACACTCACTCTCTGAATCACACACCCACCCTCTCACTCTCTGAATCACACACTCAGACACTCACTCTCTGAATCACACACTCAGACACTCACTCTCTGAATCACACACTCAGACACTCACTCTCTGAATCACACACTCAGACTCTCACTCTCTGAATCACACACTCAGACACTCACTCTCTGAATCACACACTCTGACACTCACTCTCTGAATCACACACTCAGACTCTCACTCTCTGAATCACACACCCACCCTCTCACTCTCTGAATCACACACTCAGACACTCACTCTCAGACACTCACACTCAGACACTCACACTCAGACACTCACACCCAGACACTCACACCCAGACACTCACACCCAGACACTCACACTCAGACACTCACACTCAGACTCTCACTCTCAGACACTCACACTCAGACACTCACACTCAGACACTCACACTCAGACACTCACACCCAGACACTCACACCCAGACACTCACACCCAGACACTCACACCCAGACACTCACACCCAGACACTCACACTCAGACACTCACACTCAGACACTCAAACCCAGACACTCACACCCAGACACTCAAACCCAGACACTCACCCTCTCACACTCAGACACTCACACTCAGACACTCACACCCAGACACTCACACCCAGACACTCAAACCCAGACACTCACACCCAGACACTCACACCCAGACACTCACACTCAGACACTCACACCCAGACACTCACACTCAGACACTCACACCCAGACACTCACACCCAGACACTCACCCTCTCACACTCAGACACTCACACTCAGACACTCACACTCAGACACTCACACTCAGACACTCACACCCAGACACTCACCCTCTCACACTCAGACACTCACACTCAGACACTCACACTCAGACACTCACACTCAGACACTCACACTCAGACACTCACACCCAGACACTCACACCCAGACACTCACACCCAGACACTCACACTCAGACACTCACCCTCTCACACTCAGACACTCACACTCAGACACTCACACCCAGACACTCACACCCAGACACTCACACTCAGACACTCACACTCACCCTCTCACACTCTGAATCACACACACACACAATGACCTGGGCTTGACATTTGACCCATTTTTTTACGGTAGTGCAGTAGTTTATCCCCCGATCCCACCACCCCAAGCCTCGACCTGTTCACCTGAACGCTCCGCTCCCCGCCCCCACCTCGCCTTGCATCCTCACTGCCCACAGAGGCCAAATTGTATACAATGGGGTCGCCTCGTGACCCAATTACCCTGCCCATGACCCCAGTCACCTAATGACCCAGCTCATGACCCGTCACCTAATGACCCAACTACCCAGCCCATGACCCCAGTCACCCAATTACCCAGCCCATGACCCCAGTCACCCAATTGCCCAGTCCATGACCCCAGTCGCCTAATGACCCAATTACCCAGCCCATGACCCCAGTCACCCAATTACCCAGCCCATGACCCCAGTCACCTAATGACCCAATTACCCAGCCCATGACCCCAGTCACCCAATGACTCAATTGCCCAGTCCATGACCCCAGTCACCCAATGATCCAATTGCCCAGTCCATGACCCCAGTGGCCTAATGACCCAATTACCCAGCCCATGACCCCAGTCACCCAATAACCCAATTGCCCAGTCCATGACCCCAGTCACCCAATGACCCAATTGCCCAGTCCATGACCCCAGTCGCCTAATGACGCAATTACCCAGCCCATGACCCCAGTCACCCAATTACCCAGCCCATGACCCCAGTCACCCAATGACCCAATTACCCAGCCCATGACCCCAGTCACCCAATTACCCAGCCCATGACCCCAGTCACCCAATGACCCAATTACCCAGCCCATGACCCCAGTCACCCAATGACCCAATTACCCAGCCCATGACCCCAGTCACCTAATGACCCAATTACCCAGCCCATGACCCCAGTCACCCAATTTACCCAGCCCATGACCCCAGTCACCCAATTGCCCAGTCGTGACATAACCTCGCCTCGTGACCCACTCACCCGACCAGTAACCTAATGACTCATTAGTGAACTAATTGGATCCCTCCCGGGCGCGGCGCTGGGGAGCTCGGTTGCATGCACAACCGGATCCCTTTCGCCGCAACCAGTTGCAGGCAAGTTGCGCAACTTTGGCTGCCCCCCCAACCGAGTGTGTGGATGTCGAGTGATAGGCCTCGCGCGTTATGTCGGCGGCGGGGTGGGTGGGTGGTGGGTACCCCTTGCATCCACAACCCCCCTTGCATCCACAACCCCCCTTGCATCCACAACCCCCCTTGCATCCACAACCCCCCTTGTTGCACGCAACTTGACAGAGCCTGCAAGGGCAGTTGTGTTCCAGATGACATTCGCGCGTTGACAGGCGTTCCCCCATTCGCGTGTGGCAGCAGCGTCACTGCTGTAATTATTCCCCGCTCGTTCTAGTTATTGTCACGACTTGTTGTGCCAGGAAAGACTCTGGGATGCCAGGAGGGCCTCTTAAGGGTGGCACAGCGGTAATGGTTGTGAAGAAGATCCAACTCGGATGGAGTCTGGACATCTTCCCCACGTTCTGCGTGGGATTCGGACCCTGCGGTTTCTTCCCTTGGCTAGAATATTTTCTGAAACTCCCAGCGCAGTGGCCAAAACATCCCAACCAAGTTACCGCAGACGACTCAATTGGGATTACGCAGCGTTAGCAGCAGTAGCAGCAACAGTAGTAGCAGTAACAGCAGCAGTAGCAGCAACAGTAGTAGCAGTAACAGCAGTAGTAGCAGCAGTAACAGCAGTAGCAGCAACAGTAGTAGTAACAGCAGCAGCAGTAGTAGCAGCAGTAGCAGCAGTAACAGTAGTAGCAGCAGTAGTAGTAACATCAGTAGTAACAGAAGTAACAGCAGTAGTAGTAGTAACAGCAGCAGTAGTAACATCAGTAGTAACAGCAGTAGTAGCAGCAGTAACAGCAGTAGCAGCATCGGCCCCGCTACTGCGACAATTCAGCAGGACCCTCCTGACAAGCTGTCTTGAGACTCTTGCGAGGCTTTCCTTGGGTAGACGATTCGTTTGGAGTGGCCGCGCGTTGTGCTTGGCCTGCCGCGTACCCCTCCCAGCCTCGTGAAGCGTTGTCGAAGTGGGGATCTGGGGGCGCGTGGTGCCACCTCCAGAGTCCAGGTTGAGTTTGGTCACTCCTGCGTGTTACGTAGACTGGGTAGAGTCACGTGTGGGTGAAAAACATCGGTCGCGACGTTTCGATCGCAACACAAGCTGCTGTTGCGATCGAAACGTCGTGATTTAATTTCTAACCACGTGATGACTTTACCCAGCGAGTGTGGTGGATTCCTGCGGTGACGGAAGCTTCAAGTCGATGTTGAACTCCTTTGCGTACCACCGGTGGTAGACGGCCGTGCTGATCGCGATTGCGAGGGAAGGACAACAAACTAAACCAGGGGGGAGGGGGGCTGGGGGGGGGGGCTCAGCCCCCCCTGAAATTTTGGGAAAGTCGGCAATCGGGATCACCGGATATCCGGCTGCGGGAAAATGCTGCAGTCTGTCACCTCGTGCTGCCCTGCAGGCTATCAGCTTATGTGCTGCTGCCCTGTAGGTTGCCACCTTGTGTGCTACCCTGCAGGCTACCACCTCGTGCTGCCCTGCAGGCTACCACCTTGTGTACTGTCACCTTGTGCTGCCACCTGGCCACAGATGACAGCTCAGCCCAAGTGGCTTGTGGAAATGGGTTGCGGTCAAATACCTTCGGGATGTAGACTAAACGTGCGTCTCGGGGTTTGTTTTTGCGCGAGAAATGTTCGCGTGATAAGCTAAGCCGCTTCATAGAGCCATCAGCATTCGTGATAGCCTGGTTGAGCTCGGCGAGGCTTACCTGGTGAACTAACAGTTGCGTTCTAGACGAGCGGTGTTCGCCGCGTGACAAAGCGGACCGATATCTGAATTTTTTACAAGTGGAAATTCGCCGAATTGGGGGGAACCAAATGGATTGTGATGGATGTGCAGTCACATCGCCCCCCCCCCCCCCCCACAGCTGTCATGCCCTGGGCCCCCCTCAAAGTGTAACCCAGCCGTGGGCAGTCCGAGCAGAGGTGGTGGGAACGCAACGCCGGTCACCTCCACCCCTTGTGGCCCTGTGCTTGTGCAGTGCTGGTCGTAGTTTGTCAGCCCGGTGTTTGTAATAGCCAATAAAAAATACTCGGTAGAGCGTGCCAGCATTGGGTGGGTGGGTGAGTGGGTGACTGGGTGAGTGACTGGGTGAGTGACTGAATGAGTGAGTGGGTGAGTGGGTGGGTGAGTGGGTGAGTGAGTGGGTGGGTGAGTGAGTGGGTGAGTGAGTGGGTGGGTGACAGTGGGTGGGTGGGTTGGTGAGAGCAGGACAGTGGTTTGGTGAGTTGGGTGAGTGATTTGAGTGGGTGAGTGACTGAGTGAGTGGTTGGGTGAGAGACAGTGGGTGAGTGACAGTGGGTGAGAGACAGTGGGTGGGTGAGTGAGTGGGTGGGTGATTTTCTTAGTGGGCGAGTGTGTGAATGACTGGGTTGGGTGAGTGGTTGATCGGTCAGTAACGCTGGGGGTGAGTGAGAGAAAATGCGAGAGGAATGGAGGGGGGTGAAAACGCGGTGAATTGTGTGCATGTGTTGTGTGTATATCGATAGGGGTGTGGGAGCGTGGCGGTGAGGCGTGGGAAACCCGAGTCCTCGGCTCCTGTGGGGGAGACTGCCCATCAACAGGAGGCGAGGAATTGTGGTGGGAGTTTACGCCCCCACCGAAGATGAACGTCGGTGCGGACGAGGCCGATGAGTCTGATGCCGTCTATGACCTGTCCCAGATGCTAGATAAAGTGGCCCGTTGGGATAGTCATCTTGTTGGGTGACTTTAATGCCAGAGTGGGTCAGTGATTGGAGGGCATGGGCCATATCAGCTCGGTAGTAACGGGACGAGGCTGTTCGATTTGTGTGCAAACCATGGGCTTGTAACTACCAACACGCTTTTCCAGCATCAGCGCATCCACACGTGGGTGCATGCCGGGTCCCAACAAGAACATCTGCTGGACTATATAGTGACGCAACATTGAATGCGGGCCCATGTCCTCGGCACCAGCATCTACTGTGCAGCTGATCTGCCCACTGACCATCGTCTGGTCATTCGTGAGATGCGCCTGCCATTCTTCCACTCCGGTAGCGGGTGTCCATTCAGAACCCCATTCAAACTCTGTAGCCTGGCCTCGGCTAGCCGATGGAAGTTTTTTTGCAGGAATTTCGTCATCACTTGCAGCTGGGGTTGGCATCGTCTCTCCTCCTGATGCTGATGGGAAATGGGTGAGGTTCAGAACTGCAAGCTCATGCAGCAGATGGTGGTGATGGATGAGGTTCAGGACTGCAAGCTCATGCAGCAGATGGTGGTGATGATACCCGTGGTAATGATGGTGTAGTGGATGAGGTTCAGGACTAGTTCATGCAGAAGATGGTGGTGACGATACCCGTGGTAATGATGGTGTAATGGATGAGGTTCAGGACTGGCTCATGCAGCAGATGGTTGTGATGATACCCGTGGTATTGATGGCGTAGTGGATGATGTTCAGGACTGCAGGCTACATTCAGCTGCAATGGCAACAATTGGCTCCCAGACCTCGGAGGCCCTGGCTGAAGGAGGTTGGTGGCGTTCCAGCTGGTTGACAGACAACGACAGGCCCACTCCCGTCCACAGAATAGGAGAATGAGGAGGCTTAGCGCATCGTTCGCTCGGAGGTTTTCAGAGGCATGCGGCGCTGCGAGGATGAGTGCGGGTTGCTGAGGAGGGATGGGATCTGCCTCAGTAGCCTGCGATCGCAAATCCGCTCTTTAATTCAATTTAAAAAAAAAGTTACTTGCACCGCCACGCCTATCAGCATCCTGAAGGGCTGGAACGGTGATCCCATCTCCCACTTCCAGGAACTGGGTCTGCAGGTTTGCAGGGGGGGAGGAGGGGAATTCTCTCAGCCCAAGACACCGTCACAATCGCTGACTGGGGTAGCCATAGATACTCCATCGAACGGTTAATTTATTTCCGATATGACGACAACATTAAGGCATGGCGCGGTTATTACGACGTCACAACACGTTACCTGGAAACCCCACCGTGGCCGTAGATCAACACGTCGTAGATCGCCACCCCTATTGTTCCCTTCGTAGACCGTGAGATTACCAGGGCTTTAATAGGTAAACATCATCCACACAAAACCAAACCACTCTAAAGCCCCAAGCCGCGTCGGGAAAAACCAGACGAGCTCCGTGAACGTGTTTGGAGGCAACGCGGCGAATGACCATCATCAGCGTGGATCGTCCGTCGTCGTAAACCGGAGACCACCGCCTGTCCAGGCGTTCCTCCATGGGGGCCTCTGAAGTCTCACACGGCTTGGGGGGGCCCCAGCAATGTCAAAATCCGGCCCTGGCCGGCAGGGATAGACGATGCACGGCAAGACGCGATGACAACCGTGGATATGGCCTGGCCAATGTCTCGCATGCGGCGGTGCCGTTACCGGAGCCACACGCAAGCACGTCGACTCGCGGTGCAAGTGGTCGTGTGGGTGGGTGATGTGTGGATGGGTGGTGTGTGGATGGGTGGATGGGTGAGTGGGTGGGTGGGTGAGTGGGTGAGTGGGTGAGTGGGTGTGTGGGTGAGTGAGTGAGTGGGTGGGTGAGTGGGTGGGTGTGTGAGTGGGTGTGTGGGTGGGTGAGTTTAACTCGTGCCCTGGTGGTCCCCCTCTTTAAGAAGGGGGACCGCACAGACTGTAACAACTACAGGGGCATCTCACTCCTCAGTGTGCCGGGAAAGGTCCTGGCAAGGATTATTCAACATCGCCTTGCCAGGCACGCTGAGAGGCTTGAGGAGCCCCAATGCGGTTTCAGGAAAGGGCGGTCCTGCACAGATGCCATATTTTCTGTCCGTCTGCTACAGCAGAGGTGTAGGGAATTCCAACAAGACCTACATCTCTGCTTTATTGACCTGGTCAAGGCCTATGATACCATCAGTAGGCCTGGGCTCTGGGTTGTTCTTCGTGCTTTTGGAGTACCTGACCCTCTGCTCACGATCATTAAGGACCTTCATGATGGTGAGCGGGCCCGGGTAAAAATACGTGGCCGGGAGTCAGAGCCATTCCCTGTACACCTTGGGGTGCGACAGGGATGTCCTCTGGCTCCCACATTATTTAACATCTATTTTGACCACGTAGTTCGTGAAGCCTTCAATAGCTGTACCGGGGGAATCTCCATATGGTACAGATATAATGGGAGGCGGATCGATGCCCGGGTGCGGTCAAGGGATGGCTCCCAATTGCTCAACCACGTTATGTATGCTGATGATTTGGTAATAGCTGCTCATTCAGAGGAGGAGTTGGAGCCGCTGCTGCTGAGACTGGAGCATGCCACTAAGAGGTGGGGCCTTACCATCAGCCCCACCAAAACTAAGCACCTGCCTGGGTATTTTGTACCATCGGACACTCCACCCCCACAACTCCCAATCGGTGATGGGGCAGTTGTGGAGAGAGTGGAGAGTTTGCCATACCTGGGCAGTGTGCTTATGACTGGCTCCAGTTTAACAGCAGAGGTCTCACTCCGAATCAGTCGAGCGGCAATATCTTTTCATCGGTTGCGTAACGCTGTGTGGAAGCTACCTGGTCTATCGCTCCGCACTAAGCTTCAGGTCTTCTCGGCCACGGTCATTCCCTCCCTTCTCTACGCTTGCGAAACGTGGACCCCCCTAATGGAACATCTTCGCCGGTTAGAAACATTTAGGCTGGCCTGCCTACGATCCATCCTGGGTTTAACCAGACTGGATTGTGTGAGGAGATCACAACTCCTTGAAAGATCTGGGCAAGGTCCCATCAGTGAGCTCCTCCGGCAGGGAAGGCTGCGATGGCTGGGTCATGTAGCCCGCATGCCCAGCCACCGAATGCCTGAACAGCTTTTGTTCGGCCGGATTGAGGGGGCTAAGCGGGCGCGGCACGGGCTAGAGAAGAGATGGAGTGATGTGGTACAGGAGGACGTGGAGCTGAGTGGACTTGCCGATAACTGGTACCAGCGGTGTCAAGATCGGCCTCTGTGGAGGAGGCTCGTGAAGGACGCTACTGGGCAGTTGGAGGCAGTCGCCCTCCAACAACAACGGAGGGCGGAGGAGCGACGCTCACAACAACGAGCGGAGTGCCGGGTGGCTAAAGCACAGCAGGTTGCCACAGTAGGGGGCACAGGTGGTGCATCAGCCAGTCATCTCGGTCAGTCGACCCGTGGCACCTGGGTCTGCCCCGTGACCTCCTGCCAGCGGGCGTTCGACACTTCACGTGGCCTCAGGGTGCACATGGCCTGGCACAAGCGTCGTGGTGACGTCACCGCCACTTAGTGGTGAATGGCGGTTGTTGTTGTTGGGTGGGTGGGTGGGTGAGTGCGTGAGTGGGTGCGTGAGTGGGTGCGTGAGTGGGTGCGTGGGTGGATGAGTGGGTGAGTGGGTGGGTGAGTGGGTGAGTGAATGAGTGGGTGAGTGGGTGGATGAGTGAGTGAGGGGGTGGGTGAGTGGATGAGTGGGAGGGTGAGTAGGTGGGTGGGTGGGTGAGTAGGTGGGTGGGTGAGTAGGTGGGTGGGTGAGTAGTTGGGTGGGTGGGTGAGTAGGTGGGTGGGTGGGTGAGTAGGTGGGTGGGTGGGTGAGTAGGTGGGTGGGTGAGTAGGTGGGTGGGTGAGTAGGTGGGTGGGTGAGTGGGTGAGTGGGTGGGTGAGTAGGTGAGTGGGTGAGTAGGTGGGTGGGTGGGTGAGTAGGTGGGTGGGTGGGTGAGTAGGTGGGTGGGTGGGTGAGTAGGTGGGTGGGTGGGTGAGTAGGTGGGTGAGTGGGTGGGTGGGTGAGCATGTGTGTGATTGGGCGACTGGGTGTGTGAGTGGGCGGGGTCAGTGCATGAGTGGGACCCCAGCGGTATTCAGCATCCGTCCGTGCCTCGTGAAGGACGGAGGCGAAGTGCCGCTGTGGGGAGGCGCCGTGGACTGGGTCACGGCGCCAACCCCACGAGGAGCTTCACCTCCCGGAGGTTGTGGGCGGCCACGCGGGACGCTCGCTCCCGACCCTCCTCCAGGACGCGTCCCAGAAACCCCCACCGAGAGAGGTCTCCTCCCACGTCTCCACGCTCCTCCTCACCCATCCCCTCCTCCTCCTCGTCCCCCTCCTCCTCCTCCTCCTCACACGACCCAAACTCCTTGCCGCCGTAGTCTCCGGGGGAGGTCCAGGTCAAGCCACCGCCACCGCTTCCTCCACCTTGAGGAACGTCCCAACAACGAACGTCCAAAGTGGAACGGGAGGGTTATTCCTCTTGTGTGCGTGGTCGAAACTCAAACGAAACTTTTTAATTTTTTTCACCACAGGTAAAGGCTTCCCTGGGGGTTGTGTAGCTCGTTTCCAGAAGCCGGGGGGGGGGGCCTGGCCATCATAGATGATAGCTCAAGGAAGCGGCTTGTCACATGCAAACATCTAGCAGCAGCAGCAGCAGCAAAGAATACCCAAGACACGTGGGCATGTTGAGTCTAAATGTGGAGGGGAAAACCCGGTGGACCCGGAGAAAAATCCGCGTGACCAGGCATCGTCAGGGGTCGGGATCAAACGCAGGGACCTCCTGTACACGAGGCGAGGGAGATAACATCTCCTAGCCAGCGTGATTGCGGAGTGACACGCAGGCACGGTGAACTGCCGTGGTGTAGTACAAGATCTGTGGCCACGGCAGAAGGGGCGAGTTCTTAAAGTCTTCCCCCTGCCCACCTCTAACCGACCATACTTCACCGCGTGGGTAATGCTCCACGGGTTCATAATGCGGCACTCTCGGCATGCCCGTTGACTCACTCTCCTGTCCGCTCACCCGCCCACCCACCCACGTGCCCACCCACCCACCCACGTGACCACCAGCAAATCCACTCACTCGCTCACCTGGCCACTTGCACGCCCACTCAAACTCAGCCACTCAGCCACTCGGCCAACCACTCACCCATTCACGAATTGACTCACTCACTCACTCGCTCATTCAACCACCCATCCTCTTACCCACCCACTCACCCACCCACCCACTCAGTCACCCACTCACTCGCTCACCCACCCACTCATCCACTCACCCACCCACTCGCTCACTCACCCACCCACTCACCCACCCACCCACCCACTCACTCACCCACCCGCTCACTCACTCACTCACCCACTCACTCACTCACTCACCCATCCACTCGCTCACTCACCCACCCACTCACTCACTCACCCACTCACCCACTCACTCACCCACTCACCCACTCACTCACTCACCCATCCACTCGCTCACTCACCCACCCACTCACCCACTCAACCACTCACCCACTCACCCACCCACCCACCCCCTGTTGGAATTCCCCACCCGCCCGCCCGCCCGCCCGCTCACCTCCGTCCAGCGAGGGCACGCTCTCTCCGGCCATGAGGCGGAGGAAGCGCGAGCGGAGCGGCCTCACCACGAGGCGGAGGAGGTCCTCGGCGAGCTCCTCCTTGTACCCCCGCGGCGTGGAGCCGCCGCCGCCGCCGCCGCACGGCACCAGGCCGGGGTGTCGCAGGCCCAGGGCGGCCGCGTGCAGCGCCAGGAGGTTGGAGACGCCGGGCCGCGCCGCCGGCTCGTACGAGACGCCCGGCAGGGAGTCGGTGACGGCACGGCGGAGTTTGAGGCGCACGGCCGCGTCCGAGTCGGAGATCAGCACGGAGCCCAGGGAGGAGCGGCGTCCGGGCCGTCCGGCGGGGGGCGACGAGGAGGACGAGGAGGACGAGGAGGAGGAAGTTGGGAGCTGGGATTTGCTCATTTTGGACGAGGGGTCCTGCAGGGAACGGATCCGAGGGAAGTCGCCTGAAGAGGAGACGGAGAGAGGAGAGCGGATGGGAGAGAGGAGAGTGGATGGGAGAGAAGGGAGTGGATGGGAGAGAGGGGAGTGGATGGGAGAGTGGATGGGAGAGTGGATGGGAGAGAGGGGAGTGGATGGGAGAGTGGATGGGAGTGGATGGGAGAGAGGGGAGTGGATGGGAGTGGATGTGAGTGGATGTGAGAGAGGGGAGTGGATGGGAGAGAGGGGAGTGGATGGGAGAGAGGGGAGTGGATGGGAGTGGATGGGAGAGTGGATGGGAGAGAGGAGAGTGGATGGGAGAGAGGGGAGAGAGGAGAGTGGATGGGAGAGAGGGGAGTGGATGGGAGAGAGGAGAGTGGATGGGAGAGAGGGGAGTGGATGGGAGAGAGGAGAGTGGATGGGAGTGGATGGGAGAGAGGGGAGTGGATGGGAGTGGATGGGAGAGAGGGGAGTGGATGGGAGAGAGGGGAGTGGATGGGAGTTGATGGGAGAGAGGGGAGTGGATGGGAGTGGATGGGAGTGGATGGGAGTGGATGGGAGTGGATGGGAGAGAGGAGAGTGGATGGGAGAGAGGGGAGTGGTGGTGCAGCGGTTAGCGCTACGCTACGCTACGACCCCGGCCATCCGAGTTCGATTCCCGCTCACGGCCACCAACACCGGTGACGATTGTCTGAACCGGTCCCGGGCCTCCCCTAGGTCGACTCAGCCTCAAATGAGGACCTGGTACGGTGTGTAGTAAACATCGCCACTAGGGAGACAAAGGCGGTCGGGCGTGGTGCTGGCCACCCACCCCCTCGTGTGCCGTGCCGGCCTTCACAGGTGCTCGCTAACAACACTTGCTTTGTTAAGGCTACATTGGGGATCTTTGTAGATGTATGTGTGTGTATGTGTGTATGTGTGTGTGTATGTGTGTGTGTGTATGTGTGTGTGTGTATGTGTGTGTATGTGTGTGTATGTGTGTATGTGTGTGTGTGTATGTGTGTGTGTATGTGTGTGTGTATGTGTGTGTGTATGTGTGTGTCTGTGTGTGTGTATGTGTGTGTATGTGTGTGTGTATGTGTGTGTGTATGTGTGTGTGTATGTGTGTGTGTATGTGTATGTGTGTGTATGTGTGTGTATGTGTGTGTGTATGTGTGTGTGTGTATGTGTGTGTATGTATGTGTGTGTGTATGTATGTGTGTGTGTATGTGTGTGTGTGTATGTGTGTATATGTGTGTGTGTATGTGTGTGTGTGTATGTGTGTGTGTGTATGTGTGTATGTGTGTGTGTCTGTGTGTGTATGTGTGTGTGTCTGTGTGTATGTGTGTGTATGTGTGTATGTGTGTGTGTCTGTGTGTATGTGTGTGTCTGTGTGTATGTGTGTGTATGTATGTGTATGTGTGTGTATGTGTGTATGTATGTGTGTATGTGTGTATGTGTCTGTGTGTATGTGTCTGTGTGTATGTGTGTGTGTATGTGTGTATGTGTCTGTGTGTATGTGTATGTGTCTGTGTGTATGTGTGTGTATGTGTGTGTGTGTGTATGTGTGTATGTGTGTGTATGTGTGTATGTGTGTGTATGTGTCTGTGTGTATGTATGTGTGTATGTGTGTGTATGTGTGTATGTGTGTGTATGTGTGTATGTGTCTGTGTTTATGTGTCTGTGGGAGTAGTCTGGGAAAATCAACCCCCACCACGATGGTGCCTGTCGGTAACGCTGTGGTGACTGTGGTGGTGATGGTGATTGCCTGTTGGTAACGCTGTGGTGACTGTGGTGGTGATGGTGATTGCCTGTTGGTAACGCTGTGGTGACTGTGGTGGTGGTGGTGGTGGTGACGGTGGTTGCCTATCGGTAACGCTGTGGTGACCGTGGTGGTGACTGTGGTGGTGGTGATGGTGGTGGTCTGTCGATAACGCTGTGGTGACTGTGGTGGTGGTGATGGTGGTTGCCTGTTGGTAACGCTGTGGTGACCGTGGTGGTGGTGGTGATGGTGACTGTGGTGGTGATGATGGTGGTGGTCTGTCGGTAACGCTGTGGTGACTGTGGTGGTGGTGGTGGTGATGGTGGTTGCCTATCGGTAACGCTGTGGTGACTGTGGTGGTGATGGTGGTGGTGGTGACTGTGGTGGTGACTGTGGTGATGGTGGTGGTGGTGGTTGACAACCAAAGAGAATGGATCCCTGCAGTCACGAAAACTTCAAATCGAGATTAAATTCATCATTACTTGACAATATGGTTGGCATCGCCCCCTCCTCATGCAGAGGGGAAATGGGTGAGGTTCAGGACTGTGGCTCATGCAGCTGTGGGTGCACAGTACACATCTCTCCAGAGACCCCTGGCTGACAAGAGATTGTTCAACAGCTGGCTGACAGAAAGCGACAGGCCAACTCCTGACGTCTACAGCTTCCCACACGAGAGAATGAGGCGGCTTGCCGCAGCCTTCGCTCGGAGGTTTGAGTGGTGGCCGAGGGGATGGAATCTGCCTCAGTTGCCCGTCATCACAAATCACTCTCTAATGCCATGGAAAATAAATTTTAACTTGCAGCACCTCGCCGGTCGCCATCCTCAGGGGAAGGGACGGTGATCCGATCTATGATTCCCAGTAACAGCTCAGTATGTTCGAGGTTTCGATCTAGAGCTTTCACGACTGCAGGGGTTCATATTCTTGGTTCTTTCGGTAAAAAGCCACCACCGCGTAGAAGGGACGACGTTTCGGCCACAACGCAAGCGGCCGTCCTCAGGTGAAGCCCTCCCCGTAGAGGCGAGAGAACCAAGAATATGTCCAATGTTTTGGTTTTTTTTCCCCGGTAAAGTCACGTATGAAGGAATAGCACGAAGTTAACATTAAAACAAATCAACTAACGGCGTTTCGACCGCAACGCAAGCGATCTTCACCAGGCGTAAAAAAAACGAACAGCGAGGGGGCCACACGGGGCGACATCAACGCAACACGCAGAGAGCGTTGAGACTTGCACGGTGGTGAATACAGCGAGAGAAGATGAGGGACGGGAATTCAACAAGCCTAAGGAAAAACATTAACGTGATGCACAAACCAGTGGGGCCAACGGCACACAGTTAGACGACGTGTTCTTTGGTTCTTTCGGTAAAGTCACCACCACGTGGAATGAGAATAAAATAATAAATCGATTAAAATAAAATAACGCAATAATATTCCCACGACGTTTCGGCCACAACACAAGCGGCCTTCATCAGGTGAAGGGGACGAGACTGTCTGGTAGGACAGCGCTGGAGTGAGAATTTTATTGTGTTATTTTATTTTATCAATTTATTATTTTATTCTCATTCTACGTGGTGGTGACTTTACCGAAAGAACCAAAGAAGGTGAATCCTTGCAGTCACGAAAGCTTTAAATCGAAATTTAGACAACGTCATTGATTGATCTGTTTTAATATAACTTCGTGGTATTCCTTACACACGTGAGTTTACCGGGAAAAATAAAATAAAAACACTGAGTAATTCGCGCAGTCACGAAAGCTTTGAGTCTTCATTGACCAAGAATACGTTCATGCTGTTGCTGAACTTCTTCCTCACCGTACGTAGCCAACTGTTCTAATCGCAGGTGCGAGGGACGGACAGCGAAACCAGACACCCAGCTTAACAGACGCCGCTTGTGTTGTGGCCGAGACACCGCGAGAAGTTTATTTGATTATGTTTTATTATTTTATCATTTTATTATTACTTCCCTCCTACGTGACTTTACCGAAAGAACCAGGAAGACGCCAAGAGTGGCTGTAGTAAAACACCTACTTAGATTTCAAAGTGCTTCGCTCCAGTGGCTTCCGGACATCTGAAGGGAGGGCGTTCTAGCGCGCGATGCGGTCACCCCGTCTGTGTTCCATGGCTGGGCAAAAAAAATTGATGTCTGCGGGTTTGCTGACCATTTGTGTGTGCTCTTGGGGGAGGGAAGAGATCCCTCAGCCCAGATAAGATCGTGAGGCAAGGTGGGGATGACCCTGCTGGGGCTGTGGTGCCTCAAATATTGGAAGAGGAAGTCACCCCCTGCGTGAATGGCTGGCTGATGGTGCCATCCGTTGAGTCGAAGGAACAGGAACAGCGCCAGGTAGAGACGATCTCACAAGCGAACTGCTAACGGAGGGTGGCGTCTGTGTGCATACCGCCCTACATGACATCAACAACACAACTGTCTGGACCACAGGACAGGTTCCGCAGGATTGTAAGGATGCCCGCGTGGTCCCACTCTTTAAGGGAGACCCCCCACGACTGATTGTAACAACTACAGGGGCATAATTTCCCTGCTCAAGTGTTACCAGGAAAGGTTCTGGCACAAATGATTCAACGTCACCTTGCCAGGGATGCTGATGAATAACTTGCGGAGCCCTGAAGTGGTGTCACATATCTGGGCAGTGTGCTTATGACCAGCTCCGGTTTGGCAGGGGAGGTCTCGCTCCAAATCATTTGAACGGCATATTTTCGCCAGCGGTGTAAGGCTGTGCGAAAGCTAACTGGGCTGGTGATCGAAAATAAGCTTCGCTGGTTGTGACCGATTGTCACAACTACCGGGGCATCTCCCTCCTCAGTGTGAGGCTTGGCAAGGTCCTGGCAAGGGTTATTCAACAAGCAACTCGCTCAGGAGAAACTTGCATCGCCCCAATGTTGTTTTAGACCGGGGCGGTCCTGCACAGATGCCATATCCTCCGTCCGTCTGCTACAGCAGAGGTGTAGGGAATTCGAACGGGACCTACATCTCTGCTTTATTGACCTGGTCAAGGCCTATGATATCATCAGTAGGCCTGGGCTCTGGGTCATTCTTCGTGCTTTCAGGGTCCCTGACCCTCTGCTCACAATACTGAGAACCTTCATGATGGTGTGCAGGGTCAGGTGAAGCTGCGTAGCCAGGGATGTCCTCTGACCGCTGTACCATTAAACAGACATTTTTACCCCTTAGTTAAAGAAACTATCCATGGCTCCACCAGAGGCATATCCATCTGGTACAGATACAATGGGCGGCTAACTGATGTCCCTCTGTCCCTGTATCCCCATGTCTCTCTCGTGTCTCCAAGTCCCCATATCTCCGTTTCCCTGTATCTCCGTATCTCCGTGTACCCATATCTCTATCCCTGTATCTGCATGTCTCCCGTTTATCCGTGTCTCCCGTTTGTCCATGTCCCCGCATCCCGGTGTACCAATATCTTCACGTGCCCCCCCATGTGCCTGTGTCCTCATGTCTCCGTGTTTCCCGTGTGTCTGTGTCCCTGTTTCTCCATATCCCCTTGTCTCCGTGTTCCCGTGTCCCGTGTCCCCTTGTCTCCGTGTTCCCGTGTCCCAGCATGTCTCACTGAGCACTGCTTGGGGGAGAGGGAAGTAGTTTCCGTAGCGGTGGTTGAACGCCCGGGCCAGATCGAGCGTCAACTCAAGGTGCTGGGCTTGGTCCTCACCCACAGGGACGTGCGTGGCCCTGTGGGGGAGAGGCGGGGAGAACAGCGGTGACACACAGTCTCTACGGGGCTCTCTGTCGTGAGTCTGTGGGTCTCTGTGTGGTGAGTCTGTGGGTCTCTGTGGTGAGTCTGTGGGTCTCTGTGTGATGAGTCCGTGGGTCTCTATGTGATGAGTCTGTGGGTCTCTGTGTGGTGAGTCTATGGGTCTCTGTGTGGTGAGTCTATGGGTCTCTGTGTGGTGAGTCTGTGGGTCTCTGTGTGGTGAGTCTGTGGCTCTCTGTGGTGAGTCTGTGGGTCTCTGTGTGATGAGTCTGTGGGTCTCTATGTGATGAGTCTGTGGGTCTCTGTGTGGTGAGTCTATGGGTCTCTGTGTGGTGAGTCTATGGGTCTCTGTGTGGTGAGTCTGTGGGTCTCTGTGTGGTGAGTCTGTGGCTCTCTGTCGTGAGTCTGTGGGTCTCTGTGTGGTGAGTCTGTGGGTCTCTGTGTGGTGAGTCTGTGGGTCTCTGTGTGATGAGTCTATGGGTCTCTGTGTGGTGAGTCTATGGGTCTCTGTGTCGTGAGTCTATGGGTCTTTGTGTCGTGAGTCTATGGGTCTCTGTGTCGTGAGTCTCTGTGTGATGAGTCTATGGGTCTCTGTGTGGTGAGTCTATGGGTCTCTGTGTGGTGAGTCTATGGGTCTCTGTGTGGTGAGTCTATGGGTCTCTGTGTGGTGAGTCTGTGGGTCTCTGTGTGGTGAGTCTGTGGGTCTCTGTCGTGAGTCTGTGGGTCTCTGTGTGGTGAGTCTGTGGGTCTCTGTGTGATGAGTCTATGGGTCTCTGTGTGATGAGTCTGTGGGTCTCTGTGTGATGAGTCTGTGGGTCTCTGTGTGATGAGTCTGTGGGTCTCTGTGTGATGAGTCTGTGGGTCGCTGTGTGATGAGTCTGTGGGTCTCTGTGTGGTGAGTCTGTGGGTCTCTGTGTGGTGAGTCTGTGGGTCTCTGTGTGATGAGTCTGTGGGTCTCTGTGTGGTGAGTCTGTGTGTCTCTGTGTGTTGTGAGTCTGTGAGTCTCTGTGTGATGAGTCTGTGGGTCTCTGTGTGGTGAGTCTGTGGGTCTCTGTGTGATGTTCTTAGTTCTTTCGGTAAAGTCAAGTGGAAGCGAAATAATAAAATAATACAACTAAAACATAATAAAATCATCACGACGTTTCGGCCACAACTCAAGCAGCCTTCTTCAGGTGAAGGAACAGAACTGTCGGGACGACAGCGCTTCAATGAACACTGCTAAGCTTGGCAGCGTCTCTTAAGCTGGGTGGGAGGAGCAGAGCGCCTTGACCAAGGAGTTTACATATCAGCAGAGTAATTTAGCATTGAAGTAGCCGTGTTAATGTGTTAGATTAGCAGGGTGTTAAAGTCAGACATTGGCATGTAACTGGGAGATTAGCACGATGTTAGTGTGAGGGATTAGCATGTAACTGGTCACAGAAGTAGCTATGTTAAAGTCAGAGTTTACATATCAACAGGAGAATTTAGCATTGAAGTAGCTGTGTTAATGTGATAGATTAGCAGGGTGTTAAAGTCAGAAATTAGCGTATAACTGGGAGATTAGCACGATGTTAGTGTGAGGATTTAGCATGTAACTGGTCACGGAAGTAGCCACGTTAAAGTCAGAGTTTACATATCGACAGAAGAATTTACCATTGAAGTAGCCGTGTTAATGTGATAGATTAGCAGGGAGTTAAAGTCAGACATTAGCGTGTAACTGGGAGATTAGCGCGATGTTAGTGTGAGGATTTAGCATGTAACTGGTCACGGAAGTAGCTACGTTAAAGTCAGAGTTTACATATCAACAGAAGAATTTACCATTGAAGTAGCCGTGTTAATGTGATAGATTAGCAGGGTGTTAAAGTCAGACATTAGCGTGTAACTGGGAGATTAGCGCGATGTTAGTGTGAGGGATTGGCATGTAACTGGTCACGGAAGTAGCTACGTTAAAGTCAAGAGTTTACATATCGACAGAAGAATTTACCATTGAAGTAGCCGTGTTAATGTGATAGATTAGCAGGGTGTTAAAGTCAGAAATTAGCGTGTAACTGGGAGATTAGCGCGATGTTAGTGTGAGGGATTAGCATGTAACTGGTCACAGAAGTAGCTACGTTAAAGTCAGAGTTTACATATCGATAGAAGAATTTACCATTGAAGTAGCCGTGTTAATGTGATAGATTAGCAGGGAGTTAAAGTCAGAAATTAGCGTGTAACTGGGAGATTAGAGCGATGTTAGTGTGAGGATTTAGCATGTAACTGGTCACGGAAGTAGCTACGTTAAAGTCAGAGTTTACATATCGACAGAAGAATTTACCATTGAAGTAGCCGTGTTAATGTGATAGATTAGCAGGGTGTTAAAGTCAGACATTAGCGTGTAACTGGGAGATTAGCGCGATGTTAGTGTGACTTTAACCTAAAGAACCAAGAAGATGAATCACTGCAGTCACGAAAGCTTTAAATCGAAATTGTTTGTTTTGGCGTTGTTACGTGCTGACTCCGTGCCCCTTAAATGGACATCTGCAGCAAAGAGCTTCATAGCTAATCGGATTTCTCCTCCTCCTCCTCCTCCTGGGTCTCCTTGCCTGTATAGTAGAATGTCGGCCGCCTGCAGCACCGGGTAGGTGAGGAGGCCCAGGCTCCCAAGGTCCGCCAGGCCCCGACTCTTCTCCTGAAAGTAGTCCCGGCAACGGCAACGACAACAACAACAACCGGGTCACACAGCGGCACCAGGAGGGGCAAAACCAACGTGGAACTAAAACTAAACTAAGATTTAAAGCTTTCGTGACTGCAGGGATTCATATTCTTGGTTCTTTCGGTAAAGTCACCACCACGTAGAAGGGAAACAATAAAATAATAAAATTATGAAACAATAAAATTGCTCTTTCGGTAAAGTCACCACGTAGAAGGGAAACAATAAAATAATATAAAAAAATGTATTGTTTTATATTTTTATTAACAATAAAAAATTATATTTTTATTATTTTATTGTTTCCCTTCTACGTGGTGACTTTACCGAAAGAACCAAGAATATAAAACTAAACTATTTTGTCAATGCCTCCGCAAGCATTCTTACCATGGGAGGTGTCTAGCCGTCTTATCTCAAATTTCGATTTCAAGCTTTCGTGACTGCAGGGATTCATATTCTTGAGATCTTTCGGTAAAATCACGTAGAAGGGAAACAATAAAATAATAAAAATATAAAACAATACAATTCTCACGACCTTTCCACTACAACACACGCCTGGTGTACAGGCGAGGTAGTTAACATCTCACGGTGGTGAGATGTTAACTACCTCGCCTGGTGTACAGGCGAGGTAGTTAACATCACACCGTGGTGAGATGTTAACTACCTCGCCTGGTGTACAGGCGAGCTAGTTAACATCACACCGTGGTGAGATGTTAACTACCTCGCCTGGTGTACAGGCGAGGTAGTTAACATCACACGGTGGTGAGATGTTAACTACCTCACCTGGTGTACAGGTGTGGTAGTTAACATCTCACGGTGGTAGATGTTAACTACCTCGCCTGGTGTACAGGCAAGGTAGTTAACAACACGGTGGTGAGATGTTAACTACCTCGCCTGGTGTACAGGCGAGGTAGTTAACATCTCACGGTGGTGAGATCGAACTGACAGACATTCTAAATAAACAGCAGCAAGCGTTGGGGTCGGGATTCAACCCACGACCTCCTGTACACCGTGAGAGGTAGTTAACATCTCGTCACCCCGAGTCACCCTGATGAGTCACCCTGATGAGTCACCCTGATGAGGAGTCACCCTGAGGAGGAGTCACCCTGACGAGTCACCCCGAGGAGTCACCCTGGTGAGTCACCCTGATGAGTCACCCTGACGAGTCACCCCGAGGAGTCACCCCGAGGAGTCACCCCGAGGAGTCACCCCGAGGAGTCACCCCGAGGATGAGTCACCCTGATGAGTCACCCTGATGAGTCACCCTGAGGAGTCACCCTGAGGAGTCACCCTGATGAGTCATCCTGATGAGTCACCCTGAAGAGTCACCCTGAGGATGAGTCACCCTGAGGATGAGTCACCCTGAGGATGAGTCACCCTGAGGATGAGTCACCCTGAGGAGTCACCCTGAAGAGCCACCCTGAGGATGAGTCACCCTGAGGATGAGTCACCCTGAAGAGTCACCCTGATGAGTCACCCTGAGGATGAGTCACCCTGAGGATGAGTCACCCTGATGATGAGTCACCTTCCATTGGTGCAGGTGGCTGAGTCTGGCTGTGGTTGTGAGGCAGCCGAGGATCCAAGACAACTCGGTGTGCTCTGGGACCTAGAGACACGGAGACACGGAGACAGAGACACGGGGACACGGAGACACGGAGACACGGAGACACGGGGACACGGGGACAGGGAGACACGAGGAGTGAGGGAGATGGGGAGAGAAAGGGGGAGGGAGACACGGGGAGGTAGACACGGGGACACGGAGACACGGAGACACGGGGACACGGGGACAGGGAGACACGGAGAGTGAGGGAGATGGGGAGAGAAAGGGGGAGGGAGACACGGGGAGGGGGACACGGAGACAGGGAGACACGGGGAGTGAGGGAGACGGGGAGAGAAAGGGGGAGGGAGGGGTTCAATCCAAAACTCCCTCTCTGGGCACGATTGGTCACTAACGAGCTGAATAATAATAATTATTGTTGTTGTTCTATTTGTGAAGAGCCTTCTTCCATTGCGACAAAGAGCTTTACAGCTCATCAGATTCCTCCTCCTGCAGTTTAACTACAGATCCTGGTTGCGTTATCTGGCTGAGTAACTGGGTCACTGGGTGACTGGCTGAGTAACTGGGTCACTGGGTGACTGGCTGAGTAACTGGGTCACTGGGTGACTGAGTAACTGGGCCACTGGGTGACTGGCTGAGTAACTGGGTCACTGGGTGACTGACTGAGTAACTGGGTCACTGGGTGACTGAATAACTGGGTCACTGGGTGACTGGCTGAGTAACTGGGTCACTGGGTGACTGAGTAACTGGGTCACTGGGTGACTGGCTGAGTAACTGGGTCACTGGGTGACTGAGTAACTGGGTCACTGGGTGACTGAATAACTGGGTCACTGGGTGACTGGCTGAGTAACTGGGTCACTGGGTGACTGAGTAACTGGGTCACTGGGTGACTGGCTGAGTAACTGGGTCACTGGGTGACTGACTGAGTAACTGGGTCACTGGGTGACTGACTAACTGGGTCACTGGGTGACTGACTGAGTAACTGGGTCACTGGGTGACTGACTGAGTAACTGGGTCACTGGGTGACTGACTGAGTAACTGGGTCACTGGGTGACTGAGTAACTGGGCCACTGGGTGACTGGCTGAGTAACTGGGTCACTGGGTGACTGAGTAACTGGGTCACTGGGTGACTGAATAACTGGGTCACTGGGTGACTGAGTAACTGGGTCACTGGGTGACTGAGTAACTGGGTCACTGGGTGACTGAGTAACTGGGTCACTGGGTGACTGAGTAACTGGGTCACTGGGTCACTGGGTGACTGGCTGAGTAACTGGGTCACTGGGTGACTGACTGAGTAACTGGGTCACTGGGTGACTGAGTAACTGGGTCACTGGGTGACTGAGTAACTGGGTCACTGGGTGACTGACTGAGTAACTGGGTCACTGGGTGACTGAGTAACTGGGTCACTGGGTGACTGACTGAGTAACTGGGTCACTGGGTGACTGGCTGAGTAACTGGGTCACTGGGTGACTGGCTGAGTAACTGGGTCACTGGGTGACTGAGTAACTGGGTCACTGGGTGACTGAGTAACTGGGTCACTGGGTGACTGGCTGAGTAACTGGGTCACTGGGTGACTGAGTAACTGGGTCACTGGGTGACTGAGTAACTGGGTCACTGGGTGACTGACTGAGTAACTGGGTCACTGGGTGACTGAGTAACTGGGTCACTGGGTGACTGAGTAACTGGGTCACTGGGTGACTGGCTGAGTAACTGGGTCACTGGGTGACTGAGTAACTGGGTCACTGGGTGACTGGCTGAGTAACTGGGTCACTGGGTGACTGAGTAACTGGGTCACTGGGTGACTGGCTGAGTAACTGGGTCACTGGGTGACTGAGTAACTGGGTCACTGGGTGACTGGCTGAGTAACTGGGTCACTGGGTGACTGACTGAGTAACTGGGTCACTGGGTGACTGGCTGAGTAACTGGGTCACTGGGTGACTGGCTGAGTAACTGGGTCACTGGGTGACTGAGTAACTGGGTCACTGGGTGACTGAGTAACTGGGTCACTGGTGTGACTGAGTAACTGCGTCACTGGGTGACTGAGTAACTGGGTCACTGGGTGACTGGCTGAGTAACTGGGTCACTGGGTGACTGGCTGAGTAACTGGGTCACTGGGTGACTGTCTAAGTAACTGGGTCACTTAGTGACTGAGTAACTGGGTCACTGGGTGACTGGGTCACTGGGTGACTGGCTGAGTGGCTGAGTAACTGGGTCACTGGGTGACTGGATGACTGTCTGGGTAACTGGGTCACTGAGTAACTGGGTGACTGGGTCACTGGGTAACTGGGTGACTGTCTGGGTAACTGGGTCACTGGCTGACTAGGTCACTGGGTAACTGGGTTACTGGGTCACTGGGTAACTGGGTCACTGGGTAACTGGGTGATTGGGTCACTGGGTGACTGGGTCACTGGGTGACTGGGTCACTGTCTGAGTAACTGGGTCACTGGGTGACTGGCTGGGTCACTGGGTGACTGGCTGAGTAACTGGGTCACTGGGTGACTGTCTGGGTAACCTGGTAACCAGGCAACGTGGTAACCTGGTAACTGGGTAACCTGGTAACCGGGTAACCTGGTAGCCAGGTAACTGGGTAACCAGGTAACTGGGTAACCAGGTAACGTGGTAACCAGATAACTGGGTAACCTGGTAACCTGGTAACCAGGTAACCTGGTCACCAGGTAACTGGGTCACTGGGTAACTGGCTGAGTGGCTGAGTAACTGGGTGACTGTCTAGGTAACCAGGTAACTGGATAACCAGGTAACCAGGTAACTGGGTAACCTGGTAACCAGGTAACCGGGTAACCGGGTAACGTGGTAACCTGGTAACGTGGTAACCTGGTAACGTGGTAACCTGGTAACGCGGTAACTGGGTCACTGGGTGACTGGCTGAATGGCTGAGTAACCTGGTAACCAGGTAACTGGGTAACCTGGTAACTGGGTAACCTGGTAACCAGGTGACTGGGTAACCTGGTAACCTGGTAACTGGGCAACCTGGTAACCAGGTGACTGGGTAACCTGGTAACCTGGTAACCAGGTGACTGGGTAACCTGGTAACGTGGTAACTGGGTAACCTAGTAACTAGGTAACCTGGCAACATGGTAACCAGGTAACCTGGTAACCAGGTAACATGGTAACCTGGTAACCAGGTAACCTGTAACCAGGTAACCAGGTAACATGGTAACCAGGTAACCTGGTAACTGGGTAACCAGGTAACCGGGTAACCTGGTAACTGGGTAACCAGGTAACCTGGTAACCAGGTAACTGGGTCACTGGGTGACTGGCTGAGTAACTGGGAACCAGGTAACGTGGTAACCAGGTAACTGGGTGACTGTCTAGGTAACTGGGTAACCAGGTAACGTGGTAACCTGGGTCACTGGGTGACTGGCTGAGTAACTGGGTAACCTGGTAACCAGGTAACGTGGTAACCTGGGAATGTGGTAACCAGGTAACTGGGTAACCAGGTAACTGGGTGACTGTCTAGGTAACCTGGTAACGTGGTAACCTGGTAACCAGGTAACTGGGTAACCGGGTAACCTGGTAACCTGGTAACGTGGTAACGTGGTAACTGGGTGGCTGTCTAGGTAACGTGGTAACCAGGTAACGTGGTAACCAGGTAACGTGGTAACGTGGTAACCAGGTAACGTGGTAACGTGGTAACCAGGTAACGTGGTAACCTGGTAACGTGGTAACTGGGTAACGTGGTAACGTGGTAACCAGGTAGCCAGGTAACTGGGTAACCAGGTAACTTGGTAACTGGGTGACTGTCTAGGTAACCAGGTAACATGGTAACCTGGTAACCGGGTAACAAGGTTATCACGTTACCTGGTTACCTGGTTACCAGGTAACGTGGTAACGTGGTAACGTGGTAACCAGGTAACGTGGTAACCAGGTGGTAACGTGGTAACCTGGTAACTGGTAACCAGGTGGTAAGGTGTTAACCTGGTAACTGGTAACCAGGTGGTAACCAGGTGGTAAGGTGATAACCAGGTGTTAACGTGGTAACGTGTTAACGTGGTAACCAGGTTTTAACCATGTGTTAACGTGTTAACCAGGTGTTAACCTGAGACTGCAGGAAGAGGGCGCTCCAGGCTGGGTCCACCCCACAGGTAAGGTGATAACCAGGTGTTAACGTGTTAACCAGGTGTTAACCAGGTGTTAATGTGTTAACCAGGTGTTAACCAGGTGTTAACGTGTTAACCAGGTGTTAACGTGTTAACGTGTTAACCAGGTGTTAACCAGGTGTTAACGTGTTAACCAGGTGGTAACGTGTTAACGTGTTAACCAGGTGTTAAACAGGTGTTAACGTGTTAACGTGTTAACATGTTAACCAGGTGTTAACGTGGTAACTAGGTGTTAACCAGGTGTTAATGTGTTAACCAGGTGTTAACCAGGTGTTAACCTGAGACTGCAGGAAGAGGGCGCTCCGGGCGGGGTGACTGTCTAGGTAACGTGTTAACGTGTTAACCAGGTGTTAACGTGTTAACCAGGTGTTAATGTGTTAACGTGTTAACGTGTTAACGCGTTAACCAGGTGTTAACGTGTTAACCAGGTGGTAACGTGTTAACGTGTTAACCAGGTGTTAAACAGGTGTTAACGTGTTAACATGTTAACCAGGTGTTAACGTGGTAACTAGGTGTTAACCAGGTGTTAATGTGTTAACCAGGTGTTAACCAGGTGTTAACCTGAGACTGCAGGAAGAGGGCGCTCCGGGCGGGGTGACTGTCTAGGTAACGTGTTAACGTGTTAACCAGGTGTTAACGTGTTAACCAGGTGTTAATGTGTTAACGTGGTAACGTGGTAACGTGTTAACGTGTTAACCAGGTGTTAACGTGTTAACCAGGTGGTAACGTGTTAACGTGTTAACCAGGTGTTAAACAGGTGTTAAACAGGTGTTAACATGTTAACGTGTTAACATGTTAACCAGGTGTTAACGTGGTAACTAGGTGTTAACCAGGTGTTAATGTGTTAACCAGGTGTTAACCAGGTGTTAACCAGGTGTTAACCTGAGACTGCAGGAAGAGGGCGCTCCGGGCTGGGTCCACCCCACAGGTCACCAGGTGTTAACCAGGTGTTAACGTGGTAACCAGGTGTTAACGTGTTAACGTGTTAACCAGGTGTTAATGTGGTAACGTGTTAACGTGTTAACCAGGTGTTAACCAGGTGTTAACCAGGTGTTAACGTGTTAACGTGGTGTTAATGTGTTAATGTGTTAACCTGAGACTGCAGGAAGAGGGCGCTCCGGGCTGGGTCCACCCCACAGGCCACCAGGTGTTAACCAGGTGTTAACGTGTTAACGTGTTAACCAGGTGTTAACGTGTTAACCAGGTGTTAACCAGGTGGTAACGTGTTAACCAGGTGTTAACCAGGCGTTAACCAGGTGTTAACCAGGTGTTAACGTGTTAACGTGGTGTTAATGTGTTAACGTGTTAACCTGAGACTGCAGGAAGAGGGCACTCCGGGCTGGGTGACTGTCTAGGTAACGTGTTAACCAGGTGTTAACCAGGTGTTAACCTGAGACTGCAGGAAGAGGGCGCTCCGGGCTGGGTCCACCCCACAGGCCACGAGGGCGGCCGCCGTGATGCGGCAGCGACGCCGCAGCAAGCCGGGGTCAGGGGTCACGGTGAGCGCGTGCAGGTCAGCCACACAGAACATCGACAGCGAGCCTGGGACACAGAGACACACAGAGACACACGGAGACACACGGAGACACACGTGGAGACACACGTGGGGACACAGAGACACACAGAGACACACGGAGACACAGAGACACAGAGACACACAGAGACACACGTGGGGACACAGAGACACACAGAGACACACGGGGACACACGGGGACACACGGGGACACGGGGACACACGGGGACACACAGAGACACACAGAGACACACGTGGGGACACACAGAGACACACGGAGACACACGGGGACACACGGGGACACACGGGGACACGGAGACGCACGGGGACACAGAGACACACGGGGACACACGTGGGGACACACGGAGACACACGGGGACACACGGAGACACGGGGGACACGGGGACACACGGGGGACACGGAGACACAGAGACACACGGGGAGACACACGGGGACACACGGGGGGACACGGAGACACACGGGGGACACGGAGACACACGTGGGGACACGGAGACACACGGGGACACACGGGGGACACACGTGGGGACACACGGGGAGACACACGGGGGACACGGGGACACACGGGGACAGACGTGGGACACGGAGACACGGAGACACACGGAGACACACGGAGACACACGGGGACACACGGGGACACAGAGACACACGGAGACACACGGGGACACACGGGGGACACACGTGGGGACACACGGAGACACACGGAGACACACGGGGACACACGGGGACACAGAGACACACGGAGACACACGGGGACACACGGGGACACACGGGGACACGGAGACACACGGGGACACACGGGGACACACGGGGACACGGAGACATGGGGAGAGAAAGACACAGAGATAGACACGGGGAGACACGGGGAGACAGTGATAGGCATTGCCTCAGTGAGACCCACAGACGCACGCAGAGACCCACAGACTCACACAGAGACCCACAGACTCATCACACAGAGACCCACAGACTCATCACACAGAGACCCACAGACTCATCACACAGAGACCCACAGACTCATCACACAGAGACCCACAGACTCACACAGAGACCCACAGACTCACACAGAGACCCACAGACTCACACAGAGACCCACAGACTCACACAGAGACCCACAGACTCACACAGAGACCCACAGACTCACACAGAGACCCACAGACTCACACAGAGACCCACATACTCACACAGAGACCCACAGACTCACATAGAGACCCACAGACTCACACAGAGACCCACAGACTCACGCAGAAACCCACAGACTCACACAGAAACCCACAGACTCATCACAAAAAAACCCAGACTCACACAGAGACCCACAGACTCACACAGAGACCCACAGACTCACACAGAGACCCACAGACTCACACAGAGACCCACTGACTCACACAGAGACCCACAGACTCATCACACAGAGACCCACAGACTCACACAGTCCCACAGACTCACACAGAGACCCACAGACTCATCACACAGAGACCCACAGACTCACACAGAGACCCACAGACTCACACAGAGACCCACAGACTCACACAGAGACCCACAGACTCACACAGAGACCCACAGACTCACACAAAGACCCACAGACTCATCACACAGAGACCCACAGACTCATCACACAGAGACCCACAGACTCACACAGAGACCCACAGACTCACACAGAGATGCTGTGTATCCCCCTGTCCCACCCTGTATGTCCCCGTGTGTCCCTGTGTCTCACCCCGTGTGTCCCACCCCACATGTCCCCATGTCTCATCCCGTGTGTCTCACCCCGTGTGTCCCCGTGTCTCACCCTGTGTCTCACCCTGTGTGTCTCCGTGTCTCACCCCGTGTCTCACCCCATGTGTCCCCGTGTCTCACCCTGTGTCTCACTCCATGTGTCCGTGTCTCACCCTGTGTCTCACCCCATGTGTCCCCGTGTCTCACCCTGTGTCTCACCCCGTGTGTCTCACCCCGTGTGTCCCCGTGTCTCACCCCGTGTCTCACCCAGTGTCTCACCCCGTGTCTCACTCTGTGTGTCCCCGTGTCTCACCCTGTGTGTCCCCGTGTCTCACCCCGTGTCTCACCCCGTGTCTCACCCCGTGTCTCACCATGTGTGTCCACGTGTCTCACCCCGTGTGTCTCACCCAGTGTGTCCCCGTGTCTCACCCTGTGTCTCAGCCTGTGTCTCACCCTGTGTGTCTCACCCCGTGTGTCCCCGTGTCTCACCCTGTGTCTCACCCTGTTGTCTCACCCCGTGTGTTTCACCCCGTGTGTCCCCGTGTCTCACCTCGTGAATCACCCTGTGTGTCTCACCCCGTGTGTCCCCGTGTCTCACCCCGTGTCTCACCCTTTGGCTCACCCCGTGTCTCACCCCGTGTCTCACCCTTTGTCTCACCCCGTGTCTCACCCCGTGTCTCACTCTGTGTCTCACCCCGTGTCTCACCCCGTGTCTCACCCTGTGTGTCTCACCACGTGTGTCTCACCCCGTGTGTCCCCGTGTCTCACCCCGTGTCTCACCCCGTGTCTCACCCCGTGTCTCACCCCGTGCCTCACCCCGTGTCTCACCCTGTGTCTCACCCTGTGTCTCACCCTGTGTCTCACCCTGTGTGTCCCCGTGTCTCAGCAGCTGTCTCCATGTCCCCATGGCTCCAAACACATTCCCCAGGTGAGGCACTCCGCTGGGCTGCACGCCCGAGAGGATCACCCGGCGCTACGCGGGGCGAGACACGGAGACAGGGCGGTGGGGAGACACGGAGACAGGGCAGTGG
This sequence comes from Petromyzon marinus, assembly GCF_048934315.1. Classification (NCBI taxonomy): domain Eukaryota; kingdom Metazoa; phylum Chordata; class Hyperoartia; order Petromyzontiformes; family Petromyzontidae; genus Petromyzon; species Petromyzon marinus. The sequence continues at coordinate 945,557 of NC_133732.1, forward strand.
GGAGACACGGAGAGAGGGCAGTGGGGAGACACGGAGACAGGGCAGTGGGGAGACACGGAGAGAGGGCGGTGGGGAGACACGGAGACAGGGCAGTGGGGAGACACGGAGACAGGGCAGTGGGGAGACACGGAGACAGGGCAGTGGGGAGACACGGAGAGAGGGCGGTGGGGAGACACGGAGACAGGGCAGTGGGGAGACACGGAGACAGGGCAGTGGGGAGACACGGAGACAGGGTGGTGGGGAGACACGGAGACAGGGCGGTGGGGAGACACGGAGACAGGGCAGTGGGGAGACACGGAGACAGGGCGGTGGGGAGACACGGAGACAGGGCAGTGGGGAGACACGGAGAGAGGGCGGTGGGGAGACACGGAGACAGGGCAGTGGGGAGACACGGAGACAGGGCGGTGGGGAGACACGGAGACAGGGCAGTGGCGAGACACGGAGACAGGGCAGTGGGGAGACACGGAGACAGGGCAGTGGGGAGACACGGAGACAGGGCAGTGGGGAGACGTCTACACAGGGCGAGACACGGAGACAGGGCAGTGGGGAGACACGGAGACAGGGCAATGGGGAGACACGGAGACAGGGCAGTGGGGAGACACGGAGACAGGGCAGTGGGGAGACACGGAGACAGGGCAGTGGGGAGACACGGAGACAGAACAGTGGGGAGACACGGAGACAGGGCAGTGGGGAGACACGGAGACAGCCCAGTGGCGAGACACGGAGACAGGGCAGTGGGGAGACACGGAGACAGGGTAGTGGGGAGACACGGAGACAGGGCAGTGGGGAGACACGGAGACAGGGCAGTGGGGAGACACGGAGACAGGGCAGTGGGGAGACACGGAGACAGGGCAATGGGGAGACACGGAGACAGGGCAGTGGTGAGACACGGAGACAGGGCAGTGGGGAGACCTTATCTCCTTCATCACAACTAAAACTATTTAACACGCTTTCTGTAATTAACTCACTGTCTGTTGTTGTTGATGTACCCTCAAATCTTGTAACTCAATGTTAACCCACTTGCCAATGTGGTATCGACCCCAAACTTGGCATACTTATGTCACACTGATGACAATACTATATTATATCATTACAAATAAAAAATATATTTTTAAACAATCTTTTGTATATGTTGTGTTTCAGGGCAACTTCCTGGAGTCGTGGAGTTCTGCCATCACTAGGAGGGTACATTTCATTAAAGCGTGTTGTTTATATATAAACAAGAAGCTGTTTTAAACATTAGTTATGTATCTTATTGATCAGACATGGCCCGCTGAGTTGTGGAGCTGCTCGTCATAAAACGACCTGGGCCACAATGACAGCAAAACTTGGCGGGTCTCAGCCACCCCTTGGAGATCCGTCGGCACAGGCAAATTCCCGAGAGGGGGGAGGGACGAGAGGCGGGAGACACGGGAGGGGGGAGACACGGGAGATGGAGACACGGGAGATGGAGACACGGGAGATGGAGACACGGGAGTGGGAGACACGAGGAGGAGGAGGGAGACACGGGAGGAGGAAGGGAGACACGGGAGATGGAGACACGGGAGATGGAGACACGGGAGATGGAGGGAGACACGGGAGGAGGGAAGAGAGACACGGGAGATGGAGACACGGGAGATGGAGACACGGGAGATGGAGACACGGGAGATGGAGACACGGGAGATGGAGACACGAGGAGGAGGAGGGAGACACGGGAGGGGGGAGGGAGACACGGGAGGGGGGAGGGAGACACGAGGAGGAGACACGAGGGGGGTAGGAGGGAGACACGGGAGATGGAGGGAGACACTGGAGGAGGAGACACGGGAGGAGGGAAGGGAGACACGAGGAGGAGACCCGGGAGGAGGGAAGGGAGACACGCTCTCTCACCTCTCCCGCGCTACCGATGCTCGCCTGGCCGCGCCTCGTCCCCTCGGTCCCGCGACGCCGCCAGGAAAAACGAAAAAAGCCTCGGCCTACGAGACGAGTCGTCATCTCGGACCACAGCTAAAACGTCGGTGCGATAACCACCGTTTATTACCTCAAACGAGCAAAAGTAACATTGCCCACGGTGACTACAACTCAAGAAGAACTGCGCGATTAAAAAAACGGAATGTTGAAGTTTATAAACAAAAATAAAACCACCTTACACAAGTTTGAATGAGACTCCTCAATGACAGCGGTGACGTCACTCCTGCTCGCGCACAATCGACGTCATGACGTCACTTCTGCTCGCGCACAATCGACGTTATGACGTCACTCCTGCCCGCGCACGATTGGCGTGATGACGCTCATAGCTATACGCGATGACGTCACTCTCGCAAACGCGCGCACGGTGGGATGACGTCGCTCCCCGGGTCAGGCACGATCGACGAGATAACGTCACTCGCTAGACGGGGTGACGTCACTCCCGCCGGCTCTCGGTCGACGTGATGACTTCGGCGGACGCAAACTAACCACGCCTACACTCGGTGACCACGCCCCCCCCAGTGAACTAAGTCACGCCCCCCTGCCCTTCAGAAGCATGTTAATGAATAGCTGTGAACCCACAACGCTTTACCCCGCATTCTTGTGCAGGGAAATTGAATTTCGATTTAAAGCTTTCGTGACTGCAAGGATTCATCTTCTTTGGTTCTTTCGGTAAAGTCACCACCACGTAGAATGAGAAAAAATAAATTAATAAAATAAAATAACACAATAATATTCTCACGACGTTTCGGCCACAACACAAGCGACCTTCATCAGGTGAAGGGGACGAGACTGTCTGGAGGACAAAACTACAACAGTAGTTTTGTCTATTTGTTTGTGTTCACCCGTTGTCACGGGACTTTGTAGGATGAACGTTGAGATGTATAAGGGGCCGTCCATAAATGACGTCACGCGATTTTTTGACCCCCTCCCCGTCGTCACACGGCGTCACAAAAAGTCAGACCCCCCCCTCAAATATGACGTCACAAAGCTCTGCCCCCCCCCCCAAATAAAACATGCTTTAAAAAATCGCTCTCCGTGGTGCTAACGTTAAAAATAAAAACGCCACTTTTAAATTTTTATTGTTGTGGTTTTCACACCTGATGATGATTGCTTCTTGTGTTGCAGTCGAAACGTCGTGAGAATTGTATTGTTTTATATTTTTATGATTTTATTGTTTCCCTTCTTACCGCAAGAACCAATAATAGGCTTCAAATGGCTGTAAACTATTGTTGTCATTGTAGTGCGTATTTAATGTGGCGCTGCACTCTGATGTTGTAGGAGAAAACATTTATTTAAACAAAGTCTATTTAATTAAGTAGAACGTGTTGTCTGTATTTATTTAAATTTGCGCACTTTGATGTGACGTCACATCTCTCTCCCCCCCCTCGTCACGCATCGTCACAGATGTCTGTCACCCCCTCCCCTCCCCCCCCCCAGGTGCGTGACGTCATTTATGGACGGCCCCTTAGACGAGAGGACGCCAATGCAGTGACATGAATCTTGTAAAAGGTTCCCGTTTAGTGTTTAAACATCTCAACACAGCTCCTTTGTTGCCAGAAAAAAAGGGGAAACCCTTTTCATACTCTTTGGTTCTTTCGGTAAAATCTCGTAGGTGACGAAATAAAATTAAATTAAAGAGTAATAATAAAATTAAAATAACGAACAGAAATAAATAAATTCTAGATTTGAAGCTTTCGTGACTGCAAGGATTCATACTCTGTTTTTTCTTCGGTAAAGTCACGTAGGTCAAAATATAATAAAATAAATGAAAACAACTAAATTAATCTTCTTTGGTTCTTTCGGTAAAGTGACCACCACGTAGAATGAGAATAAAATAATAAATTGATTAAATAAAATAACACAATAATATTCTCACGACGTTTCGGCCACAACACAAGCGGCCTTCATCAAGGTAAAGGGACGAGACTGTCTGGAGGACAGCGCTGGAGCGAAAAAAGCCACGCACAGATCGCGACCTTTAAGCTGTGTGAGAAGCGACAAAGCGCCTTGACAAAGGAATTAGCATAGAATTTAAATTAAATCACGACGTTCCGGGCGCAGCACCAGCGTCCGTCACCGAAATAACTTCAAATCTACAAGGGAAATCCTATTATAGTCTTGGTTCTTTCGGTGAAGTCACGTAGAAGGGAAACAATAAAATAATAAAAAATATACTTTTATTTTTAGTAGTGTAGTAGCGGTCAGCGCTACGCTGCGCTATGAACCCGGCGACCCGGGTTCGATTCCCGCTCACGGCCAACACCAGTGACGATTATTTCAGCCGGTCCTGGGCCTCCCCTAGGTCGACTCAGCCTCAAAACGAGTAACTGCTGTGCTGTGTGTGAACATCGCCACTGGGGAGACAAAGGCGGCCGGCCGTGGTGAATCCAAGTCCCGGGCGAAGCCGGGCAGTAAAAGCTAGAACCGAATAAATGAAACTGAAAACTGAAAGTTGCTTAGAAGCGGAGCATCTGCCGCCGGCCATCATCAACTCTCTGCAAGCCATCTGGCTACCGTGAGAGATTCGTTCACGAGGCTATCCACATGTACAAGCGCAGAGACAATTTCAACCGAGAAGATGGATTCTGGGCTTAGCAATCATTGGAAGGATTTGATAAACCATTTCAGGTCTTAATTGATTGTTCACGCTTACGGTGGCTTTCAGACAGCAAACATTAACTTTTCGTCTCCCCGCCTCCTCTTTTCCGAACATAGATGGGCTCGTCCATCTGAACAAGCTGTCAAATCGCTCTCCGTGGTGCTAACGTTAAAAAAAAACGCCACTTTTTTCAAAATTTCTTGCTGTGGTTTTCACACCTGATGATGATGATTGCTTGTGTTGCAGTCGAAACGTCGTGATAATTTTATTGTTTTATATTTTTATTATTATTTTATCGTTTCCCTTCCACGCGGTGACTTTACCGAAAGAACCAAGAATATCATCAACTCAGTCATCCCGCGTGGCACATCGTTATCCGCTAGGCCCCGCCCACCATCATATAAGCCCCGCCCCCACCGACTAGGCCCCGCCCCCTTCGCGTACAGCCCCGCCTCTTCCTCCCTTCTCCCGGAAGTGGAGGCGTGGGGTCGCACAAAGGTCACGGAGCGATGGCTGCCCTCGTGCTGCACGCGGCGAGACGCGGTCAGTGGCGGCGGGGAGGGAGACAAAGACGGCCGGGAGCGGGGACTGCCCACACCACCACCACTCCATCACTCCACCACCACTCCACCACTCCACCACTCCTCCACTCCACCACCACTCCTCCACACCATCACTCAACCACTCCACCACCACTCCACCACCACTCCACTCCTCCACCACTCCACTCCTCCACCACTCCACTCCACCACCACTCCACTCCACCACCACTCCACTCCACCACCACTCCTCCACTCCACCACCACTCCACCACACCACCACTCAACCACTCCACCACCACTCCACCACACCACCACTCAACCACTCCACCACCACTCCACCACTCCACTCCACCACCACTCCACTCCACCACACCACCACTCCACCACCACTCCACCACCACTCCACCACTCCACCACCACTCCACCACACCACCACTCCACCACAACTCCACCACCACTCCACCACCACTCCTCCACCACTCCTCCACCACACCACTCCACCACACCACCACTCAACCACTCCACCACCACTCCACCACCGCTCAACCACTCCACCACTCCACTCCACCACCACTCCACCACTCCACTCCACCACACCACCACTCCACCACTCCACCACTCCACCACCACTCCACCACACCACCACCACTCCACCACCACTCCTCCACCACCACTCCACCACCACTCCTCCACCACCACACCACTCCACCACCACTCCACCACACCACCACTCAACCACTCCACCACTCCTCCACCACTCCTCCACTCCACCACCACTCCACCACCACTCCACTCCACCACCACTCCACTCCACCACCACTCCACCACCACACCACCACCACTCCTCCACCACTCCACCACCTCGCCCCCACTCCACTCCACCACCTCGCCGCCACTCCACCACCTCGCCCCCACCCCACTCCACCACCAACTCGCCCCCACTCCTCCACCACCACTCCACCACTCCACTCCACCACCTCGCCCCCACTCCACCACCTCGCCCCCACTCCTCCTCTGCCACCTCTCAATGTCGCTATTTGTTATTTATTGCCGTGGGCTCTTCGCCAAGTCAATCGGCGCCGCTTCTCGCGCTTCCACTCGCTCACGGAGCTTGCCCCAACAGTTTACGGCGACAACTGGGGATGGAGGAGGGTCTTTGTATTTGTGTCTCTCTGTGTCTCAGTGTGTCTCAGTGTCTCTCTGTGTCTCAGTGTGTCTCAGTGTCTCACTGTGTCTCTCTGTGTCTCTGTGTCTCAGTGTGTCTCTGTGTCTCTCTGTGTCTCAGTGTGTCTCACTGTGTCTCACTGTGTCTCACTGTGTCTCTCTGTGTCTCTCTGTGTCTCACTGTGTCTCAGTGTGACTCACTGTGTCTCAGGCTTACTGTGACTCAGGCTCTCTGTGTCTCACTGTGTCTCTGTCTCACTGTGTCTCAGTGTGTCTCACTGTCTCACTGTGTCTCACTGTGTCTCTCTGTGTCTCAGTGTGTCTCACTGTGTCTCTCTGTGTCTCTCTGTGTCTCAGTGTGACTCACTGTGTCTCAGGCTTACTGTGACTCCGGCTCTCTGTGTCTCACTGTGTCTCTCTGTGTCTCACTGTGTCACTGTGTCTCACTGTGTCTCTCTGTGTCTCAGTGTGTCTCACTGTGTCTCTCTGTGTCTCACTGTGTCTCACTGTGTCTCTCTGTCTCAGTGTGTCTCTGTGTCTCTCTGTGTCTCTCTGTGTCTCACTGTGACTCACTGTGTCTCACTGTGTCTCACTGTGTCGCTGTGTCTCACTGTGACTCACTGTGTCTCAGTGTCTCTCTGTGTCTCACTGTCTCTCTGTGTCTCACTGTCTCACTGTGTCTCACTGTCTCTCTGTGTCTCACTGTGTCTCACTGTGTCTCTCTGTGTCTCAGTGTGTCTCTGTGTCTCTCTGTGTCTCTCTGTGTCTCACTGTGTCTCAGTGTGACTCACTGTGTCTCAGTGTCTCACTGTGTCTCACTGTGTCTCAGACTCCCTGTGTCTCACTGTGTCTCAGTGTGACTCACTGTGTCTCAGGCTTACTGTGACTCAGGCTCTCTGTGTCTCACTGTGTCTCTGTCTCACTGTGTCTCTCTGTGTCTCACTGTGTCACTGTGTCTCACTGTGTCTCTCTGTGTCTCAGTGTGTCTCTCTGTGTCTCTCTGTGTCTCACTGTGTCTCAGTGTGACTCACTGTGTCTCAGGCTTACTGTTACTCCGGCTCTCTGTGTCTCAATGTGTCTCTCTGTGTCTCACTGTGTCACTGTGTCTCACTGTGTCTCTCTGTGTCTCAGTGTGTCTCACTGTGTCTCTCTGTGTCTCACTGTGTCTCACTGTGTCTCTCTGTGTCTCAGTGTGTCTCTGTGTCTCTCTGTGTCTCTCTGTGTCTCACTGTGTCTCACTGTGTCTCTCTGTGTCTCAGTGTGTCTCTGTGTCTCTCTGTGTCTCTCTGTGTCTCACTGTGTCTCAGTGTGACTCACTGTGTCTCAGTGTCTCACTGTGTCTCACTGTGTCTCAGACTCCCTGTGTCTCACTGTGTCTCAGGCTCTCTGTGTCTCACTGTCTCTCTGTGTCTCACTGTGTCTCTGTCTCAGTGTCTCACTGTGTCTCACTGCCTCACTGTGTCTCACTGCCTCACTGTGTCTCACTGTGTCTCAGGCTCACTGCGTCTCAGGCTCACTGTGTCCCACTGTGTCTCACTGTCTCACTGTGTCTCACTGTGTCTCAGTGTGTCTCACTGTCTCTCTGTGTCTCACTGTGTCTCTCTGTGTCTCACTGTGTCTCTCTGTGTCTCACTGTGTCTCAGTGTGTCTTAGTGTCTCACGGTGTCTCAGTGTGTCTCTCTGTGTCTCCTTTGTCAAGGCGCTTTGTTTCTTCTCACACAGCTTAAAGGTCGTGATCTGAACGTGGCTTTTTTCGCTCCAGCGCTGTCCTCCAGACAGTCTCGTCCCTTCACCTGATGAAGGCCGCTTGTGTTTTGGCCGAAACGTCGTGAGAATATTATTGTGTTATTTTATTTTATCAATTTATTATTTTATTCTCATTCTACGTGGTGACTTTACCGAAAGAACCAAAGAAGTTGTCTCACTGTGTCTCTCTGTGTCTCACTGTGACTCACTGTGACTCACTGTGTCTCACTGTGTCTCACTGTGTCGCTGTGTCTCACTGTGACTCACTGTGTCTCAGTGTCTCTCTGTGTCTCACTGTCTCTCTGTGTCTCACTGTCTCACTGTGTCTCACTGTCTCTCTGTGTCTCACTGTGTCTCACTGTCTCTCAGTGTCTCACTGTCTCTCACTATCTCACTGTGTCTCAGTGTGTCTCTCTGTGTCTCACTGTGTCTCACTGCCTCACAGTGTCTCACTGTGTCTCAGGCTCACTGTGTCTCAGGCTCACTGTCTCAGTGTCTCACTGTGTCTCTCTGTGTCTCACTGTGTCTCACTGTGTCTCTCTGTGTCTCACTGTGTCTCACTGTCTCAGTGTCTCACTGTGTCTCAGTGTCTCACTGTGTCTCTCTGTGTCTCACTGTGTCTCTCTGTGTCTCACTGTGTCTCACTGCCTCACAGTGTCTCACTGTGTCTCAGTGTCTCACTGTGTCTCAGGCTCACTGTCTCAGTGTCTCACTGTGTCTCACTGTGTCTCACTCTGTCTCACTGTGTCTCAGTGTGTCTCTCTGTGTCTCACTGTGTCTCACTGTCTCTCAGTGTGACTCACTGTGTCTCAGGCTCACTGTGACTCAGGCTCTCTGTGTTTCACTGTGTCTCTCTGTGTCTCACTGTCTCACTGTCTCACTGTGTCTCACTGTGTCTCACTGTGTCTCAGGCTCACTGTGTCTCAGACTCCCTGTGTCTCTCTGCGTCTCCCTGTGTCTCCCTACGTCTCCCTGTGTCTCAGACTCCCTGTGTCTCCCGGTCTCTCCCTGTCTCAGACTCCCTGTGTCTCAGACTCCCTGTGTCTCAGACTCCCTGTGTCTCAGACTCCCTGTGTCTCAGACTCCCTGTGTCTCAGACTCCCTGTGTCTCAGACTCCGTGTCTCAGACTCCCTGTGTCTCCCTACATATCCCTGTGTTCCTGAGGCTCACCGTGTCTCCTCCCTGTGTCTCTCTGTGTCTCCCTGTGTCTCTCAGACTCCCTGTGTCTCAGGCTCACCGTGTCTCCTCCCTGTGTCTCAGACTCCCTGTGTCTCTCTGCATCTCCCTGTGTCTCAGACTCCCTGTGTCTCCCTACGTCTCCCTGTGTCTCAGACTCCCGGTCTCTCCCTGTCTCAGACTCCCTGTGTCTCAGACTCCCTGTGTCTCAGACTCCCTGTGTCTCAGGCTCCCTGTGTCTCCCTACATGTGCCTGTGTTCCTCAGGCTCACCATGTCTCCTCCCTGTGTCTCAGACTCCCTGTGTCTCAGACTCCCTGTGTCTCAGACTCCCTGTGTCTCAGACTCCCTGTCTCAGACTCCGTGTCTCAGACTCCCGTGTCTCAGACTCCCTGTGTCTCAGACTCCCTGTGTCTCAGACTCCCTGTGTCTCAGACTCCCTGTGTCTCAGGCTCACCGTGTCTCAGACTCCCTGTGTCTCAGACTCCCTGTGTCTCAGACTCCCTGTGTCTCAGGCTCCCTGTGTCTCTCAGGCTCCCTGTGTCTCAGGCTCCCTGTGTCTCAGGCTCACCCTGTCTCCTCACCGTGTCTCAGTCTCCCTGTGTCTCAGGCTCACCGTGTCTCAGACTCCCTGTGTCTCAGTCTCCCTGTGTCTCAGGCTCCCTGTGTCTCAGACTCCCTGTGTCTCAGACTCCCTGTGTCTCAGGCTCACCGTGTCTCAGACTCCCTGTGTCTCAGACTCCCTGTGTCTCAGACTCCCTGTGTCTCAGGCTCACCGTGTCTCAGTCTCCCTGTGTCTCTCAGACTCCCTGTGTCTCTCAGACTCCCTGTGTCTCAGGCTCACCGTGTCTCAGACTCCCTGTGTCTCAGGCTTCCTGTGTCTCAGACTCCCTGTGTCTCAGACTCCCTGTGTCTCAGGCTCACCGTGTCTCCTCCCTGTGTCTCAGTCTCCCTGTGTCTCAGGCTCACCGTGTCTCCTCCCTGTGTCTCTCAGGCTCACTGCGAGCCTTCACCACCGCGTCTGGGTGCGTGCGTGCGGCCGCCGCCGCCGTGGGGGGCCCCCCTGTGGATGGGGACGTGGGGGGTGGTGGCCCCCCTGTGGATGGGGACGTGGGGGGGGGCCCTGCTACAGCGGCGGGGCCGGGAGGGTTCCAGGCTCCACGGAGGCCGGTGCTCGTCGACCCAGAGCAGAGCAGAGATGCCCAGGAGACGTGAGACACACGCAGATACACACACACACATATATACAGAGACACACACAGACACACACATATATACAGAGACACACATATACATACAGAGACACACACAGACACACACATATATACAGAGACACACATATACATACAGAGACACACACAGACACACACATATATACAGAGACACACATATACATACAGAGACACACACAGACACACACATATATACAGAGACACACACATACATACAGAGACACACACATATACATTCAGAGACACACACAGACACACACATATATATACAGAGACACATATATACACACACATATATACAGAGACACACACAGACACACACATATATACAGAGACACACATATATATACACAGATACATACAGAGACACACAGACACACACATATATACAGAGACACACACATATACATACAGAGACACACACATATACATACAGAGACACACACATATACATACAGAGACACACACATATACATACAGAGACACACACATATACATACAGAGACACACATATACATACAGAGACACACAGATACACACATATATACAGAGACACACACAGACACACGCAGATACACATATACACATATACAGACACACACATATACATGCAAACAGACATATACAGATACACATACATACATATATACACACACACATATACATACAGAGACACACACAGATACATATATACAGAGACACACATATATACAGAGACACACACAGATACACATATATACAGAGACACAGACACACACACATATATACAGAGACACACGCAGATACACATATATACATATATACACACACATATACATACAGAGACACACACAGATACACATATACATATATACAGAGACACAGACACACGCAGATACACATATACATATATACACAGACACACACAGACACACAGATAGATATATATACACACAGACACACACATATATATACAGAGACACACACAGATACACATATATACAGAGACACACACAGAGAGATATATACAGACACACACAGACACACACAGATAGAGATATATACAGAGACACACACAGACACACACAGATAGATATATACAGATATATATATACAGACACACATATACATGCAGAGACACACACACAGACACACAGATAGATATATATACATACAGACACACGCATATACATATATACAGAGACACACGCAGATACACATATACATATATACACACACATATATATACAGAGACACACACAGATATATATACAGAGACACACACAGACACACACAGATAGATATATACAGAGACACACACAGATATATATACAGAGACACACACAGACACACACAGACACACAGATATATAAACAGAGACACACACAGACACACAGATACGGAAACACACAGACAGAGACACGCACATAGATATCTAGAGAGACAGAGGTACACACGAGGATATACCCACACATCCACAGAGATAGGGACCCAGATCAGGGCAGAGACGCCATAGAGACGTGAGACACACACAGATAGACAGAGACACACAAAGAAAGATATAGAGACACACACACACAGACATAGGGACATACTCACACACACACATAGGGACATACTCACACACACACATAGGGACATACTCGCACAACAACCGCCATTCGCCACTAGGTGGCGGTGACATCACCACGACGCTTGTGCCAGGCCATGTGCACCTTGAGGCCACGTGAAGTGTCGAACGCCCGCTGGCAGGAGGTCACGGGGCAGACCCAGGTGCCACGGGTCGACTGACCGAGATGACTGGCTGATGCACCACCTGTGCCCCCTACTGTGGCAACCTGCTGTGCTTTAGCCACCCGGCGCTCCGCTCGTTGTTGTGAGTGTCGCTCCTCCGCCCTCCGTTGTTGTTGGAGGGCGACTGCCTCCAACTGCCCAGTAGCGTCCTTCACGAGCCTCTTCCACAGAGGTCGATCTTGACACCGCTAGTACCGGTCATCGGCAAGTCCACCCAGCTCCACGTCCTCCTGTACCACATCACTCCATCTCTTCTCTAGCCCGTGCCGCGCCCGCTTAGCCCCCTCGATCCGGCCGAACAAAAGCTGTTTCGGCATGCGGTGGCTGGGCATGCGGGCTACCTGACCCAGCCAACGCAGCCTTGCCCGCCGGAGGAGCTCACCGATGGGACCCTGCCCAGATCTTTCAAGGATTTGTGAGCTCCTCACACAATCCAGTCTGCAGGCTAAACCCAGGGTGGATCGTAGGCACACCCACACACTCACACACCCACACACTCACACACACACTCACACACACACTCACACACACACACACTCACACACACACTCACACACACACCCACACACACACCCACACACTCACACACACACACACCCACACACTCACACACCCACACACTCACTCACACACACACACCCACACACTCACACACTCACACACCCACACACTCACACACACACACTCACACACCCACACACACTCACACACCCACACACTCACACACCCACACACCCACACACTCACACACTCACACACACACTCACACACACTCACACACACTCACACACACTCACACACTCACACACTCACACACTCACACACACACTCACACACACTCACACACACACACTCACACACACTCACACACTCACACACACTCACACACTCACACACACACACACTCACACACACACACACTCACACACACCCACACACTCACACACCCACACACCCACACACTCACACACACACTCACACACACTCACACACACTCACACACACTCACACACACACTCACACACACTCACACACACTCACACACTCAACAACAACAACAACAACCGCCATTCGCCACTAAGTGGCGGTGACGTCACCACGACGCTTGTGCCAGGCTATGTGCACCCTGAGGCCACGTGAAGTGTCGAACGCCCGCTGGCAGGAGGTCACGGGGCAGACCCAGGTGCCACGGGTCGACTGACTGAGATGACTGGCTGATGCACCACCTGTGCCCCCTACTGTGCCAACCTGCTGTGCTTTAGCCACCCGGCGCTCCGCTCGCTGTTGTGAGCGTCGCTCCTCCGCCCTCCGTTGTTGTTGGAGGGCGACTGCCTCCAACTGCCCAGTAGCATCCTTCACGAGCCTCCTCCACAGAGGCCGATCTTGACACCGCTGGTACCAGTCATCGGCAAGTCCACTCAGCTCCACGTCCTCCTGTACCACATCACTCCATCTCTTCTCTAGCCCGTGCCGCGCCCGCTTAGCCCCCTCAATCCGGCCAAACAAAAGCTGTTTCGGCATGCGGTGGCTGGGCATGCGGGCTACATGACCCAGCCATCGCAGCCTTGCCTGCCGGAGGAGCTCACCGATGGGACCCTGCCCAGATCTTTCAAGGATTTGTGAGCTCCTCACACAATCCAGTCTGGTTAAACCCAGGATGGATCGTAGGCAGGCCAGCCTAAATGTTTCTAACCGGCGAAGATGTTCCATTAGGGGGGTCCACGTTTCGCAAGCGTAGAGAAGGGAGGGAATGACCGTGGCCGAGAAGACCTGAAGCTTAGTGCGGAGCGACAGACCAGGTAGCTTCCACACAGCGTTACGCAACCGATGAAAAGATATTGCTGCTCGACTGATTCGGAGTGAGACCTCTGCTGTTAAACTGGAGCCAGTCATAAGCACACTGCCCAGGTATGGGAAACTCTCCACTCTCTCCACAACTGCCCCATCACCGATTGGGAGTTGTGGGGGTGGAGTGTCCGATGGTACAAAATACCCAGGCAGGTGCCTAGTTTTGGTGGGGCTGATGGTAAGGCCCCACCTCTTAGTGGCACGCTCCAGTCTCAGCAGCAGCGTCTCCAACTCCTCCTCTGACTGAGCAGCTATTACCAAGTCATCAGCATACATAACGTGGTTGAGCAATAGGGAGCCATCCCTTGACCGCACCCGGGCATCGATTAGCCTCCCATTATATCTGTACCATATGGAGATTCCCCCGGTACAGCTATTGAAGGCTTCACGAACTACGTGGTCAAAATAGATGTTAAATAATGTGGGAGCCAGAGGACATCCCTGTCGCACCCCAAGGTGTACAGGGAATGGCTCTGACTCCCGGCCACGTAGTTTTACCCGGGCCCGCTCACCATCATGAAGGTCCTTAATGATCGTGAGCAGAGGGTCAGGTACTCCAACAGCACGAAGAACGACCCAGAGCCCAGGCCTACTGATGGTATCATAGGCCTTGACCAGGTCAATAAAGCAGAGATGTAGGTCTTGTTGGAATTCCCTACACCTCTGCTGTAGCAGACGGACAGAAAATATGGCATCTGTGCAGGACCGCCCTTTCCTGAAACCGCATTGGGGCTCCGCAAGCCTCTCCTCAGCATGCCTGGCAAGGCGATGCTGAATAATCCTTGCCAGGACCTTTCCCGGCACACTGAGGAGTGAGATGCCCCTGTAGTTGTTACAGTCTGTGCGGTCCCCCTTCTTAAAAAGGGGGACCACCAGGGCATCCTTCCAATCCTGCGGAACCCGTCCAGTGGTCCAGACTGTTGTTATGATGTCATATCGGGCAGTCTGTGCACAAACGCCACCCTCCCTCAGCATTTCGCTTGGGAGATCATCTCTGCCCGCTGCCTTTCCTGGTCTCAGACTCCGGATCGCCGTCAATACTTCCTCAGGAGATGGCACCTCAGCCAGCCACTCACAGGGGGTGACTTCATCCAATATTTGAGGCACCGCAGCCTCAGCAGGGTCATCCTCACTTTGTGCCACGATGTTTTCATGGCTGATGGATTTTCCCTCCCCCAGGACCTCACAGAAATGCTCAGCAAATCTCCGAACCTGTTCCTGGGGGTCGGAAATTGGATCACCGTTTTTTCCCCTAATGATGGTAATAGGTGTGGCGCTGCAGGTTACTTTTTTGATGGAGTTAAATAGCGATTTGTGATCACGGGCCACTGAGGCAGACTCCATCTCCTCAGCAACCCGCGACCACCACCCATCCTTGCAGCGCCTCACAGCTCTCCGAACCTCCGAGCGAAGGCTGCGGTAAGCCTCCTCATTCTCTGACGTGGGATTCTGTAGCCGATGACAGTGGGCCTGTCGCTTTTTCTCAACCATCCTGAACAACACTCACACACACACTCACACACACTCACACACACACACTCACACACACTCACACACTCACACACACACACCCACACACCCACCCACACACCCACACACCCACACACTCACACACACTCACACACCCACACACTCACACACACTCACACACACTCACACACTCACACACTCACACACACACTCACACACACTCACACACACACACTCACACACCCACACACTCACACACACTCACACACACACACACTCACACACACACACTCACACACCCACGCACACTCACACACATACACACACTCACACACTCACACACACACTCACACACACACACTCACACACACTCACACACACACACTCACACACACTCACACACACACACTCACACACACTCACACACTCACACACCCACACACTCACACACCCACACACCCACACTCACACACACTCACACACACTCACACACTCACACACTCACACACCCACACACTCACACACCCACACACCCACACACTCACACACACACACACTCACACACACACCCACACACCCACACTCACACACACACACTCACACACTCACACACACTCACACACACTCACACACACTCACACACACACACTCACACACACACTCACACACTCACACACACACACTCACTCACACACACTCACACACTCACTCACTCACACACTCACTCACTCACACACTCACTCACACACACACTCACACACACACTCACACACACACTCACACACACACTCACACACACACTCACACACACACACTCACACACACACTCACACACACTCACACACACACTCACACACACCCACACACTCACACACACTCACTCACACACACACTCACACACTCACACACTCACATACTCACTCACACACTCACTCACACACACACTCACACACACACACTCACACACACACTCACACACTCACACACTCACTCACACACACACTCACACACACACTCACACACACACTCACACACACACTCACCCACACACTCACACACACACTCACACACACTCACACACACACTCACACACACACACTCACACACCCACACACTCACACACACACTCACACACACTCACTCACACACACACTCACACACTCACACACACTCACACACTCACACACCCACACACTCACACACCCACACACTCACACACCCACACACTCACACACACACTCACACACACTCACACACACACTCACACACTCACACACACACTCACCCACACACTCACACACACACACTCACACACTCACACACTCACACACCCACACACTCACACACCCACACACTCACACACACACAACAACAACCGCCATTCGCCACTAAGTGGCGGTGATGTCACCACGACGCTTGTGCCAGGCTATGTGCACCCTGAGGCCACGTGAAGTGTCGAACGCCCGCTGGCAGGAGGTCACGGGGCAGACCCAGGTGCCACGGGTCGACTGACTGAGATGACTGGCTGATGCACCACCTGTGCCCCCTACTGTGCCAACCTGCTGTGCTTTAGCCACCCGGCGCTCCGCTCGCTGTTGTGAGCGTCGCTCCTCCGCCCTCCGTTGTTGTTGGAGGGCGACTGCCTCCAACTGCCCAGTAGCATCCTTCACGAGCCTCCTCCACAGAGGCCGATCTTGACACCGCTGGTACCAGTCATCGGCAAGTCCACTCAGCTCCACGTCCTCCTGTACCACATCACTCCATCTCTTCTCTAGCCCGTGCCGCGCCCGCTTAGCCCCCTCAATCCGGCCAAACAAAAGCTGTTTCGGCATGCGGTGGCTGGGCATGCGGGCTACATGACCCAGCCATCGCAGCCTTGCCTGCCGGACGAGCTCACCGATGGGACCCTGCCCAGATCTTTCAAGGATTTGTGAGCTCCTCACACAATCCAGTCTGGTTAAACCCAGGATGGATCGTAGGCAGGCCAGCCTAAATGTTTCTAACCGGTGAAGATGTTCCATTAGGGGGGTCCACGTTTTGCAAGCGTAGAGAAGGGAGGGAATGACCGTGGCCGAGAAGACCTGAAGCTTAGTGCGGAGCGACAGACCAGGTAGCTTCCACACAGCGTTACGCAACCGATGAAAAGATATTGCCGCTCGACTGATTCGGAGTGAGACCTCTGCTGTTAAACTGGAGCCAGTCATAAGCACACTGCCCAGGTATGGGAAACTCTCCACTCTCTCCACAACTGCCCCATCACCGATTGGGAGTTGTGGGAGTGGAGTGTCCGATGGTACAAAATACCCAGGCAGGTGCTTAGTTTTGGTGGGGCTGATGGTAAGGCCCCACCTCTTAGTGGCACGCTCCAGTCTCAGCAGCAGCGTCTCCAACTCCTCCTCTGACTGAGCAGCTATTACCAAATCATCAGCATACATAACGTGGTTGAGCAATAGGGAGCCATCCCTTGACCGCACCCGGGCATCGATTAGCCTCCCATTATATCTGTACCATATGGAGATTCCCCCGGTACAGCTATTGAAGGCTTCACGAACTACGTGGTCAAAATAGATGTTAAATAATGTGGGAGCCAGAGGACATCCCTGTCGCACCCCAAGGTGTACAGGGAATGGCTCTGACTCCCGGCCACGTAGTTTTACCCGGGCCCGCTCACCATCATGAAGGTCCTTAATGATTGTGAGCAGAGGGTCAGGTACTCCAAAAGCACGAAGAACGACCCAGAGCCCAGGCCTACTGATGGTATCATAGGCCTTGACTAGGTCAATAAAGCAGAGATGTAGGTCTTGTTGGAATTCCCTACACCTCTGCTGTAGCAGACGGACAGAAAAAAATATTCTCAACCATCCTGAACACCTCCTCTGTCAGCCAGGGTGTCTGGGGAGGTCTGGACCGCGTACCCAAAGCAGCCATTGCAGCTGCATGAGTCACAGTCCTAAACCTAGCCCATTTACCCTCGACATCAGGAGGAGTCGGGGACGATGCCAATCCCAGCCGCAAGCGATGATGAAATTCTCGCTTGCAACTTTCATCAGATAACTGAGACCAGGCCACTTTAGGTTGGAATGGGGTCCTGGGTGTACACCCACCACCGGAGTGGAAGAATGGCAGGCACATCTTACAGATGACTAGTCGATGGTCAGAGGGCAGATCAGCTCCACGGTAGGTCCTGGTGTCAAGGACATGGGCTCGCATTCGCTGGTCCGTCACTATGTAGTCCAGCAGATGTTCTTGCTTGGACCCGGCATGCATCCATGATGTTGTGTGGATGCGCCGATGCCGGAACAGCGTGTTGGTAATTACAAGCCCATGGGCTGCACAAAAATCTAGCAGCCTCCTACCGTTGTTATTGAGCTGATCTGGCCCATGCCCTCCAATCACTCCAGACCAGGTGCCAGTATCATGACCAACTCGGGCATTGAAGTCACCCAACATGATGACTCTATCCCGAGGGGCCACTTTAGCCAGCACCTGTGACAGGAGGTCATAGAAGGCATCTGACTCATCGGCTTTGCCTGCATCCCTCTACGGATGTTCATCTTTGGTGGGGGCATAAGTAACCACGACCACCATTCCTCGCCTCCGGTTGATGGGAAGGCGAGCCCAAAGTAGCCTGGGGCTTACAGCTTCCCACACCTCACCGCCACGCTCCCACGCCCCCTTCATTCTTTTGTTCAAAAGAAGACCCACACCCTGTTGTTTGGCAGTCTGCTGCCCCGAGTAGAGGACTGTCCACCCCTCATGGTGGCAGGAGCCAGAACCGGTCCACCGGACCTCCTGAATGCCGCATAGATCCAGGCGGTACCGGCAAAACAACCCCCTACCTCCTCGCGGTGCCGGACGGGCAACTCTGTCGTGGACAGCGCTGTGGGGGGAGATCCAATTTTGATTGGCTCCTCCCCTCATGGCATATGTGTCCACCACAGGGGCTAAACGGGGGCTCTGGACGGGTGCGAGGGGCTGGTAACCCCTTCACCTTCAATTAATTACCACGAAACCACGAGTTAAACACACACACACACACTCACACACACTCACACACGCACTCTGGACCAGTTTCGGCAGCTTGCTTAACCATCTCTCTCTGTGTCTCTCTCTCTGTCTCTCTGTTTGTCTCTCGCTCTCCCCCTGTCTCTCCCTGTTTGTCTCTGTGTCTCTGTGTCTCTCTGTTCGCCTCTCGCTCTCCCCCTGTCTCTCCCTGTTTGTCTCTGTGTCTCTCTGTCTCTCTGTTTGTCTCTCGCTCTCCCCCTGTCTCTCCCTGTTTGTCTCTGTGTCTCTGTGTCTCTCTGTTCGCCTCTCGCTCTCCCCCTGTCTCTCCCTGTTTGTCTCTGTATCTCTCTGTGTCTCTCTGTGTCTCTCTGTCTCCCTGTTTGTCTCTGTGTCTCTCTGTCTCCCTGTTTGTCTCTGTGTCTCTCTGTCTCCCTGTTTGTCTCTCGCTCTCTCCCTGTCTATCTCTCTCTGTTTGTCTCTGTGTCTCTCTGTCTCCCCGTTTGTCTCTCGCTCTCTCCCCGTGTCTCCCTGTTTGTCTCTCGCTCTCTGTGTCTCTCTGTGTCTCTCTGTTCGCCTCTCGCTCTCCCCCTGTCTCTCCCTGTTTGTCTCTTTCTCTCTGTGTCTCTCTGTCTCCCCGTTTGTCTCTGTCTCTCTGTCTCCCTGTTTGTCTCTTTCTCTCTGTGTCTCTCTGTCTCCTCGTTCGCCTCTCGCTCTCCCCCTGTCTCTCCCTGTTTGTCTCTGTGTCTCTCTGTGTCTCTCTGTGTCTCTCTGTGTCTCTGTGTCTCTCTGTCTCCCTGTTTGTCTCTGTGTCTCTCTGTCTCCCTGTTTGTCTCTGTGTCTCTCTGTCTCCCTGTGTGTCTCTCGCTCTCTCCCTGTCTATCTCTCTCTGTTTTTCTCTGTGTCTCTCTGTCTCCCTGTTTGTCTCTCGCTCTCTGTGTCTCTCTGTGTTTCTCTGTTCGCCTCTCGCTCTCCCCCTGTCTCTCCCTGTTTGTCTCTTTCTCTCTGTGTCTCTCTGTCTCCCCGTTTGTCTCTGTCTCTCTGTCTCCCTGTTTGTCTCTTTCTCTCTGTGTCTCTCTGTCTCCTCGTTCGCCTCTCGCTCTCCCCCTGTCTCTGTCTCCCTGTTTGTCTCTGTGTGTCTGTGTCTCCCTGTTTGTCTCTCGCTCTCTCCCCGTGTCTCCCAGGAGACTCAGCCCTGAGTTCATCCGCCCTCCGAGCCGCACGAACCCCCTGCTGTTCCACCTCCAGCGCAGAGACATGGAGAGACGCAGACGTGTCCTGGCTATCCCTGACTTCTATCCCGGTGAGACAGAGACACAGAGACAGAGACACAGAGACAGAGACATGGAGACAGAGAGACAGAGAGAGACATGGAGAGACGCAGACGTGTCCTGGATATCCCTGACTTCTATCCCGGTGAGACACAGAGTGAGAGAGACACAGACAGAGACATGGAGAGACGCAGACGCGTCCTGGATATCCCTGACTTCTATCCCGATGAGACATGGAGACACAGAGAGACAGAGAGAGAGAGAGAGAGACATGGAGACACGTAGACGTGTCCTGGATATCCCTGACTTCTATCCTGGTGAGACAGAGACACAGAGACAGAGAGAGAGACATGGAGAGACGTAGACACGTCCTGGATATCCCAGACTTCTATCCCGGTGAGACACAGAGACACAGACAGAGACATGGAGACACGCAGACGCGTCCTGGATATCCCAGACTTCTATCCTGGTGAGACAGAGACACGGAGACAGAGAGACAGAGAGAGACACAGAGAGAGACATGGAGACACGTAGACGTGTCCTGGATATCCCTGACTTCTATCCTGGTGAGACAGAGACACGGAGACAGAGAGACAGAGAGAGAAAGACATGGAGAGAGACATGGAGAGACGCAGACGTGTCCTGGATATCCCAGACTTCTATCCCGGTGAGACAGAGAGAGACACGGAGACAGAGACACAGAGACACGGAGACAGAGAGAGAGAGAGAGACATGGAGAGACGTAGACGCGTCCTGGCTATCCCTGACTTCTATCCTGGTGAGACACGGAGACAGAGAGAGACGGAGACACAGAGACACGGAGACACAGAGTGAGACAGAGAGAGAGAGACACGGAGACAGAGAGAGACATGGAGAGACGCAGACGTGTCCTGGCTATCCCAGACTTCTTTCCCGGTGAGACACGGAGACAGAGAGACACAGAGAGAGAGAGAGACACGGAGACACAGAGACAGAGAGAGAGACACGGAGACATGGAGACAGAGATACAGACATGGAGAGACGCAGACGCGTCCTGGCTATCCCAGCCTTCTATCCCGGTGAGACACGGAGACACAGAGAGAGAGAGACATGGAGACACAGAGACATGGAGACAGAGAGACAGAGAGATACGGAGACAGGGAGACACAGAGACACGGAGACAGAGAGAGATACGGAGACATAGAGAGAGAGAGAGACACGGAGACATGGAGACATGGAGACAGAGAGACAGAGAGAGATACGGAGACACAGAGACACGGAGACAGAGAGAGATACGGAGACATAGAGAGAGACACGGAGACATGGAGACAGAGAGTGAGACAGAGAGAGAGAGACATGGAGACAGGGAGACACAGAGACACGGAGACAGAGAGTGAGACAGAGAGAGAGAGAGACATGGAGACACAGAGACATGGAGACAGAGAGAGATACGGAGACACAGAGACACGGAGACATGGAGACAGAGAGTGAGACAGAGAGAGAGAGACATGGAGACAGAGAGAGAGAGACATGGAGACAGAGAGACAGAGAGAGATACGGAGACACAGAGACACAGAGACACGGAGACAGAGAGACAGTAAGAGACACAGAGACAGAGAGAGACACGGAGACACAGAGACACAGAGACACGGAGACAGAGAGAGACACGGAGACACAGAGACACGGAGACACGGAGACAGAGAGAGACACGGAGACACAGAGACACGGAGACACGGAGACACGGAGACAGAGAGAGACACGGAGACAGAGAGAGATACGGAGACAGAGAGACACGGAGACAAAGAGACACGGAGACAGAGAGAGACACGGAGACAGAGAGAGACATGGAGAGACGTAGACGCGTCCTGGCTATCCCTGACTTCTATCCCGGTGAGACACAGAGACACAGAGAGAGACATGGAGACACAGAGACACAGAGACACGGAGACAGAGAGAGATACGGAGACATAGACATGGAGACACAGAGACACGGAGACACAGAGACACGGAGACAGAGAGATACGGAGACATAGAGAGACACGGAGACATGGAGACAGAGAGACAGACATGGCGACACGTAGACGCGTCCTGGCTATCCCCGACTTCTATCCCGGTGAGACAGAGAGACGGAGACACAGAGACACAGAGACACGGAGACAGAGAGACACGGAGAAAGAGAGACAGAGATACAGAAACACGGAGACAATTCCTGGCTATCCCCGATTTCTATGCCGGTGAGACACGGAGACAGAGAGAGACACGGAGACAGAGACACGGAGACAGAGAGAGATACGGAGACACGGAGAGAGAGAGAGACAGAGACACAGAGACACGGAGACACTGAGAGAGAGAGATACAGAGACAGAGAGAGATACGGAGACACTGAGAGAGAGAGACACTGAGACACGGAGACACAGAGAGAGAGAGAGACACAGAGACACGGAAACACAGAGAGAGAGAGACACAGAGACACGGAGACAGAGAGAGACACGGAGACACAGAGAGAGAGACACAGAGACACGGAGACAGAGAGAGACACGGAGACACTGAGAGAGAGACACGGAGACAGAGAGAGATACGGAGACACTGAGAGAGAGAGACACGGAGACAGAGAGATACGGAGACACTGAGAGAGAGAGAGAGACACACAGAGACACAGAGACAGAGAGAGATACGGAGACACTGAGAGAGAGAGAGACACGGAGACAGAGAGAGATACGGAGACACGGAGACACTGAGAGAGAGAGAGAGAGACACAGAGACACGGAGACAGAGAGAGATACGGAGACACTGAGAGAGACACAGAGACATGGAGACAGAGAGAGATACGGAGACACTGAGAGAGAGAGAGAGACACACAGAGACACGGAGACAGAGAGAGATACGGAGACACGGAGACACTGAGAGAGAGAGACACGGAGACACTGAGAGAGAGAGAGACACAGAGACACTGAGAGAGAGAGACACAGAGACACGGAGACAGAGAGAGAGAGACACGGAGACACGGAGAGAGAGAGAGACACGATGGTGGATGGGACTGTGTCCCAGATCTATCAAGGATGTGTCAGCTGCTCACACTGAGGCAGTCTGCAGGTTAAACCCGGGGTGGATCGTAGGCAGGGCCAGCCCAGATGCTCCGTAGCAGACACAGACTCAGGCACACACCACGACTGATGGATGTTTGAGTGTTTAGCGGTGAATACGTGTGTGGCTCTCTCTCTCCCCGTGTCTCTGTCCCCGTGTCTCACCGTGTCTCTGTCCCCGTGTCTCTGTCTCCGTGTCTCTGACCCCGTGTCTCTGACCCCATGTCTCTGACCCCGTGTCTCTGTCCCCGTGTCTCTGTGTCTCTGTCTCCGTGTCTCTGTCCCCGTGTCTCTGTCTCCGTGTCTCTGTCCCCGTGTCTCTGTCCCCGTGTCTCTGTCCCCGTGTCTCTGTCCCCGTGTCTCTGTCCCCGTGTCTCCGTGTCCCCGTGTCTCCGTGTCCCCGTGTCTCTGACCCCGTGTCGCTGACCCCGTGTCTCTGTCCCCGTGTCTCTGTCCCCGTGTCTCTGTCCCCGTGTCCCCGTGTCTCTGTCCCCGTGTCTCTGTCCCCGTGTCTCTGTCCCCGTGTCTCCGTGTCCCCGTGTCTCACCGTGTCTCTGTCCCCGTGTCTCTGACCCCGTGTCTCCGTGTCCCCGTGTCTCTGACCCTGTGTCCGCGTGTCCCCGTGTCTCTGTCCCCGTGTCCCCGTGTCTCACCTTGTCTCTGTCCCCGTGTCTCTGTCCCCGTGTCTCTGTCCCCGTGTCTCCGTGTCCCCATGTCCCGTGTCTCTGTTCCCGTGTCTCACCGTATCCCCGTGTCCCCGTGTCTCACCGTGTCTCTGTCCCCGTGTCCCCGTGTCTCCCCGTGTCTCTGTCCCCGTGCAGGCAGCGTGCTTGCCGTGACGTTGTCCGACGTGCTGTCTCCTGGGCGTGTCCGCCGCTTTGTGGGGATTTGTCTCAAACGCTCCGGCAGTGGCCTGGGGGCCACGGCCACCCTGCGGAATGTCATCGAAGGACAGGGTGAGACACGGGGACACAGAGACACGGGGACAGGGTGAAACACGGGGACAGGGTGAGACATGGAGACACAGAGACACGGGGACACAGACACGGGGACAGGGTGAGACATGGAGACACGGGGACACGGGGACAGGGTGAGACACGGAGACACGGAGACACGGGGACACGGGGACAGGGTGAGACACGGAGACACGGAGACACGGGGACAGGGTGGGACAGGGGGACACGGAGACAGGGTGAGACACGGAGACACGGAGACAGGGGGACAGGGTGGGACAGGGGGACACGGAGACAGGGTGGGACACGGGGACACGGGGACAGGGTGAGACACGGTGACAGGGTGGGACACGGAGACACGGGGACAGGGAGACACGGGGACAGGGTGGGACACAGAGACAGGGTGAGACACGGGGACAGGGGGACACGGAGACACGGGGACACGGGGACAGGGTGAGACACGGAGACACAGAGACACGGGGACAGGGTGAAACACGGGGACAGGGTGAGACATGGAGACACAGAGACACGGGGACAGGGTGAGACACGGAGACAGGGTGAGACACGGGGACAGGGGGACACGGAGACACGGGGACACGGGGACAGGGTGGGACACGGAGACACGGGGACACGGGGACAGGGTGGGACACGGAGACATAGAGACACGGAGACTGGGAGACACGGGGACATAGAAACACGGGGACACAGAGACACGGAGACACGGGGACAGGGTGGGACACGGAGACATAGAGATACGGGGACAGGGTGGGACACGGAGACACGGGGACAGGGTGGGACACAGAGACACGGGGACAGGGAGACACGGGGACAGGGTGGGACACAGAGACACGGGGACAGGGTGAGACACGGAGACACAGAGACACGGGGACAGGGTGGGACACGGGGACAGTGAGGTGGTTGTTGTGGTTGAGTGATAGTTGTTGATAGTTGTTGATAGTTGTTGTGGTAGTTGTTGATAGTTGTTGTGACTGAGTGATAGTTGTTGATAGTTGTTGTGACTGAGTGATAGTTGTTGATAGTTGTTGTGGTTGAGTGTTAGTTGTTGATAGTTGTTGTGGTTGAGTGTTAGTTGTTGATAGTTGTTGTGGTTGAGTGTTAGTTGTTGATAGTTGTTGTGGTTGAGTGATAGTTGTTGATAGTTGTTGTGGTTGAGTGTTAGTTGTTGATAGTTGTTGTGGTTGAGTGTTAGTTGTTGATAGTTGTTGTGACTGAGTGATAGTTGTTGATAGTTGTTGTGGTTGAGTGTTAGTTGTTGATAGTTGTTGTGACTGAGTGTTAGTTGTTGATAGTTGTTGTGGTAGTTGTGGATAGTTGTTTTGGTTGAGTGGTAGTTGTTTGTTGTGGTTGAGTGGTAGTTGTGGATAGTTGTTGTGGTTGAGTGGTAGTTGTTGATAGTTGTTGTGGTTGAGTGGTAGTTGTGGTGGTAGTTATGGTAGAGTGGTGGTGGTTGTGGTTGAGTGGTAGTTGTGGTTGTTGTGATTGTGTGGTAGTTGTGTGGTAGTTGTGTGGTAGTTGTGCGGTAGTTGTGTGGTAGTTGTGTGGTAGTTGTGTGGTAGTTGTGCGGTAGTTGTGCGGTAGTTGAGCGGTAGGTGTGAGGTAGTTGAGCGGTAGTTGAGTGGTAGTTGTGTGATAGTTGAGTGGTAGTTGAGTGGTTGTTGTGTGATAGTTGAGCGGTAGTTGTGTGGTAGTTGAGTGGTAGTTGAGTGGTAGTTGAGTGGTAGTTGTGGTAGTTGTGTGATAGTTGTGTGGTAGTTGTGTGGTAGTTGAGCGGTAGTTGTGTGGTAGTTGAGTGATAGTTGAGTGGTAGTTGAGTGGTAGTTGAGTGATAGTTGTGTGGTAGTTGTGTGATAGTTGTGTGGTAGTTGTGTGGTAGTTGTTTGGTAGTTGAGCGGTAGTTGAGTGGTAGTTGAGTGATAGTTGTGTGATAGTTGTGTGGTAGTTGAGCGGTAGTTGACCGGTAGTTGAGTGGTAGTTGTGTAATAGTTGTGTGGTAGTTGTGTGGTAGTTGAATGATAGTTGAGGTAGTTGAGCAGTAGTTGTGTGGTAGTTGAGCGGTACTTGTGTGGTAGTTGAGCGGTAGTTGTGTGGTAGTTGTGTGGTAGTTGAGCGGTAGTTGTGCGGTAGTTGTGTGGTAGTTGAGCGGTAGTTGTGTGGTAGTTGTGTGGTAGTTGTGTGGTGGTTGTGTGGTAGTTGAGCGGTAGTTGTGTGGTAGTTGTGCGGTAGTTGAGCGGTAGTTGAGCGGTAGTTGTGCGGTAGTTGTGCGGTAGTTGAGTGGTAGTTGTGTGATAGTTGTGTGATAGTTGTGTGATAGTTGTGTGGTAGTTGTGTGGTAGTTGAGTGGTAGTTGAGTGGTAGTTGAGTGGTAGTTGAGTGGTAGTTGTGTGATAGTTGTGTGATAGTTGTTTGGTAGTTGAGTGGTAGTTGAGTGATAGTTGAGTGATAGTTGTGTGATAGTTGAGTAGTAGTTGTGTGGTAGTTGAGTGGTAGTTGTGTGATAGTTTAGTAGTAGTTGTGTGGTAGTTGTGTGATAATTGAGTAGTAGTTGTGTGGTAGTTGAGTGGTAGTTGTGTGGTAGTTGAGTGATAGTTGTGTGATAGTTGTGTGGTAGTTGAGGGATAGTTGTGCAGTAGTTGTCCGGTAGTTGTGCGGTAGTTGTGTGGTAGTTGTGCGGTAGTTGAGTGGTAGTTGAGCGGTAGTTGTGTGGTAGTTGAGTGATAGTTGAGTGGTAGTTGTGGTAGTTGTGTGATAGTTGTGTGGTAGTTGTGTGGTAGTTGTGTGGTAGTTGAGTAGTAGTTGTGTGATAGTTGAGTAGTAGTTGTGTGGTAGTTGAGTGATAGTTGAGTGGTAGTTGTGTGGTAGTTGTGTGGTAGTTGAGCAGTAGTTGTGTGATAGTTGTGTGGTAGTTGAGTGGTAGTTGAGTGATAGTTGAGTGGTAGTTGTGTGGTAGTTGTGTGGTAGTTGTGTTGTAGTTGAGCGGTAGTTGAGTGATAGTTGTGTGGTAGTTGAGCGGTAGTTGTGCGGTAGTTGTGTGGTAGTTGAGTGGTAGTTGTGTGGTAGTTGTGTGGTAGTTGTGTGGTAGTTGAGCGGTAGTTGAGCGGTAGTTGTGTGGTAGTTGTGTGGTAGTTGTGTGGTAGTTGAGCGGTAGTTGTGTGGTAGTTGTGTGGTAGTTGTGTGGTAGTTGTGTGGTAGTTGTGTGGTAGTTGAGCGGTAGTTGAGCGGTAGTTGTGTGGTAGTTGAGCGGTAGTTGAGCGGTAGTTGTGCGGTAGTTGTGCGGTAGTTGTGCGATAGTTGTGCGGTAGTTGTGCGGTAGTTGTGCGGTAGTTGAGTGGTAGTTGTGTGATAGTTGTGTGATAGTTGTGTGATAGTTGTGTGATAGTTGTGTGGTAGTTGAGTGATAGTTGTGTGATAGTTGTGTGATAGTTGAGTAGTAGTTGTGTGGTAGTTGAGTGGTAGTTGTGTGATAGTTGAGTAGTAGTTGTGTGGTAGTTGTGTGATAGTTGAGTAGTAGTTGTGTGGTAGTTGAGTGATAGTTGTGTGATAGTTGTGTGGTAGTTGAGGGGTAGTTGTGCGGTAGTTGTGCGGTAGTTGTGCGGTAGTTGTGTGGTAGTTGTGCGGTTGTTGAGTGGTAGTTGAGCGGTAGTTGTGTGGTAGTTGTGTGGTAGTTGTGTGGTAGTTGAGTAGTAGTTGTGTGATAGTTGAGTAGTAGTTGTGTGGTAGTTGAGTGATAGTTGAGTGGTAGTTGTGTGGTAGTTGTGTGGTAGTTGAGTAGTAGTTGTGTGATAGTTGTGTGGTAGTTTGTGATAGTTGAGTGATAGTTGAGTGATAGTTGAGTGGTAGTTGTGTGGTAGTTGTGTGGTAGTTGAGCGGTAGTTGACCGGTAGTTGAGTGGTAGTTGTGTAATAGTTGCGTGGTAGTTGTGTGGTAGTTGAATGATAGTTGAATGATAGTTGAGGTAGTTGAGCGGTAGTTGTGTGGTAGTTGAGCGGTACTTGTGTGGTAGTTGAGCGGTAGTTGTGTGGTAGTTGTGTGATAGTTGTGTGGTAGTTGTGTGGTAGTTGAGCGGTACTTGTGTGGTAGTTGAGCGGTAGTTGTGTGGTAGTTGAGCGGTAGTTGAGTGATAGTTGTGTGATAGTTGAGCGGTAGTTGTGTGGTAGTTGTGTGGTAGTTGAGCGGTAGTTGTGTGGTAGTTGTGTGGTAGTTGTGTGGTAGTTGTGTGGTAGTTGAGCGGTAGTTGTGCGGTAGTTGAGCGGTAGTTGAGCGGTAGTTGTGCGGTAGTTGTGCGGTAGTTGTGCGGTAGTTGAGTGGTAGTTGAGTGGTAGTTGTGTGGTAGTTGTGTGGTAGTTGAGTGGTAGTTGAGTGATAGTTGTGTGATAGTTGAGTAGTAGTTGTGTGGTAGTTGAGTGGTAGTTGTGTGATAGTTGTGTGGTAGTTGTGTGATAGTTGAGTGGTAGTTGTGTGGTAGTTGAGTGATAGTTGTGTGGTAGTTGTGCGGTAGTTGTGCGGTAGTTGTGCGGTAGTTGAGTGGTAGTTGAGCGGTAGTTGTGTGGTAGTTGTGTGGTAGTTGTGTGGTAGTTGAGTAGTAGTTGTGTGATAGTTGAGTAGTAGTTGTGTGGTAGTTGTGTGGTAGTTGTGTGGTAGTTGTGCGGTAGTTGTGTGGTAGTTGAGTAGTAGTTGTGTGATAGTTGTGTGGTAGTTGTGTGGTAGTTGTGTGGTAGTTGTGTGGTAGTTGTGTGGTAGTTGAGTAGTAGTTGTGTGATAGTTGAGTAGTAGTTGTGTGGTAGTTGAGTGGTAGTTGTGTGGTAGTTGTGTGGTAGTTGTGTGGTAGTTGAGGTGGTTGAGCGGTAGTTGTGGTAGTTGAGTGGTAGTTGAGTGATAGTTGAGCGGTAGTTGTGGTAGTTGAGTGGTAGTTGAGTGATAGTTGAGTGATAGTTGAGTGGTAGTTGAGTGATAGTTGAGTGATAGTTGAGGTGGTTGAGCGGTAGTTGTGTGGTAGTTGAGTGATAGTTGTGTGGTAGTTGAGTGATAGTTGTGTGGTAGTTGAGTGATAGTTGTGTGGTAGTTGAGTGATAGTTGAGTGATAGTTGAGGTAGTTAAGCGGTAGTTGAGCGGTAGTTGGGCGGTAGTTGGGCGGTAGTTGTGTGGTAGTTGAGTGGTAGTTGAGTGATAGTTGTTGCCTTTGCAGGCGTGGAGTTGGTGGTGGAGTTGTACAATCCGCGCGTGCACCTGATCGAGGTCCTGCGCCTGGAACAACGTTTGGACGACGATCTGAGCTACTTGCGTGACGCCCTCCCCAGCTACAGCTGCTTCCCGGACTCGGGGGGAGGGGGGGCGGCCCCCACACCCACGCCCAGCGGCAACGCAGTCCCCGTGAACACGGTGACAATACCTCCTCCTCACTCTCTCTGTCTCTCTCTCTGTCTCACCACCTGTCTCTCTCTGTCTCTCTCACCACGTGTCTCTCACCACGTGTCTTTCTCTCACCCCGTGTCTCTCACCCCGTGTCTCTCACCCTGTGTCCCCGTGTCTCCCTCCCCGTGTCTCCCTCCCCGTGTCTCTCTCTCTCCCCGTGTCTCTCTCTCTCCCCGTGTCTCTCTCTCTCCCCGTGTCTCTCTCTCTCCCCGTGTCTCTCTCCCCGTGTCTCTCTCCCCGTGTCTCTCTCCCCGTGTCTCTCTCCCCGTGTCTCTCTCCCCGTGTCTCTCTCCCCGTGTCTCTCTCCCCGTGTCTCTCTCTCACCCTGTGTCTCTCTCCCCGTGTGTCTCTCTCACCCTGTGTCTCTCTCACCGTGTCTTTCTCCCCGTGTCTCTCTCTCCCCCCGTGTCTCTCTCTCCCCCCGTGTCTCTCTCTCCCCCCGTGTCTCTCTCCCCGTGTCTCTCTCCCCGTGTCTCTCTCTCCCCGTGTCTCTCTCCCCGTGTCTCTCTCCCCGTGTCTCTCTCCCCGTGTCTCTCTCCCCGTGTCTCTCTCCCCGTGTCTCTCTCTCACCCTGTGTCTCTCTCCCCGTGTGTCTCTCTCACCCTGTGTCTCTCTCACCGTGTCTTTCTCCCCGTGTCTCTCTCTCCCCCCGTGTCTCTCTCTCCCCCCGTGTCTCTCTCTCCCCCCGTGTCTCTCTCCCCGTGTCTCTCTCTCCCCGTGTCTCTCTCTCCCCGTGTCTCTCTCTCCCCGTGTCTCTCTCTCCCCGTGTCTCTCTCTCCCCGTGTCTCTCTCCCCGTGTCTCTCTCTCCCCGTGTCTCTCTCTCCCCGTGTCTCTCTCCCCGTGTCTCTCTCTCCCCGTGTCTCTCTCTCCCCGTGTCTCTCTCCCCGTGTCTCTCTCACCGTGTCTCTCTCCCCGTGTCTCTCTCCCCGTGTCTCTCTCTCCCCCCGTGTCCCCGTGTCTCTCTCCCCGTGTCTCTCTCTCCCCGTGTCTCTCTCCCCGTGTCTCTCTCCCCGTGTCTCCCTCCCCGTGTCTCTCTCTCACCGTGTCTCTCTCACCGTGTCTCTCTCACCGTGTCTCTCTCCCCGTGTCTCTCTCCCCGTGTCTCCCTCCCCGTGTCTCTCTCTCCCCGTGTCTCTCTCCCCGTGTCTCTCTCTCCCCGTGTCTCTCTCCCCGTGTCTCTCTCCCCGTGTCTCTCTCCCCGTGTCTCTCTCTCACCGTGTCTCTCTCCCCGTGTCTCTCTCCCCGTGTCTCTCTCCCCGTGTCTCTCTCCCCGTGTCTCTCTCACCCCGTGTCTCTCTCCCCGTGTCTCTCTCCCCGTGTCTCTCTCCCCGTGTCTCTCTCCCCGTGTCTCCCTCCCCGTGTCTCTCTCCCCGTGTCTCTCTCCCCGTGTCTCTCTCCCCGTGTCTCTCTCCCCGTGTCTCTCTCCCCGTGTCTCTCTCTCCCCGTGTCTCTCTCCCCGTGTCTCTCTCCCCGTGTCTCTCTCCCCGTGTCTCCCTCCCCGTGTCTCTCTCTCACCGTGTCTCTCTCACCGTGTCTCTCTCCCCGTGTCTCTCTCCCCGTGTCTCCCTCCCCGTGTCTCTCTCTCCCCGTGTCTCTCTCCCCGTGTCTCTCTCTCTCCGTGTCTCTCTCTCCCCGTGTCTCTCTCTCCCCGTGTCTCTCTCCCCGTGTCTCTCTCTCCCCGTGTCTCTCTCTCCCCGTGTCTCTCTCTCCCCGTGTCTCTCTCCCCGTGTCTCTCTCCCCGTGTCTCTCTCTCACCGTGTCTCTCTCCCTGTGTCTCTCTCACCGTGTCTCTCTCCCCGTGTCTCTCTCTCTCTCTCCCCGTGTCTCTCTCTCACCCCGTGTGTCTCTCTCTCTCTCCCCGTGTCTCTCTCCCCGTGTCTCCCTCCCCGTGTCCCCGTGTAGACCGTGGTGGAGATGCTCCCCCGTCCGTGGTCTCGACGCTGGGGCTCGGAGCTGCGGGGGGCCTCCCTCCCCGCCCCCCCCACCGCCCCCCGCGGGCACGGCGGTGGTGAGCGGCGTGGTGAGCGGCGTGGTGAGCGGCGCGGTGAGCGGCCACCGTGGGTGGCCATGGACCTGAAGGCTGCCCGGCACTCCCAGGCCCAGCGGGAGACAGCGGCACGCTCCGACCTCGCCAAGATTCACGCCGAGATGGAGCGGAGAGGGGAGGGGGACGCTGGGCGGGGCTCTCGCGTGGAGTGACGCACACACACAGTGACACACACACACACAGTGACACACACACACAGTGACGCACACACACAGTGACACACACACACACAGTGACACACACACAGTGACACACACACACACAGTGACACACACACACAGTGACACACACACACAGTGACACACACACACAGTGACACACACACACAGTGACACACACACACACACAGTGACACACACACAGTGACACACACACACAGTGACACACACACAGTGACACACACAGTGACACACACACACAGTGACACACACACACAGTGACACACACACAGTGACACACACAGTGACACACACAGTGACACACACACAGTGACACACACAGTGACACACACACACAGTGACACACACACACAGTGACACACACACAGTGAAACACACAGTGACACACACAGTGACACACACAGTGACAAACACACAGTGACACACACACACAGTGATACACACACACAGTGACACACACACAGTGACACACACACACACAGTGACACACACACAGTGACACACACACCCACACTGACACACACACACAGCAGCCTTGCCCGCCGGAGGAGCTCACTGATGGGACCTTGCCCAGATCGTTCAAGGATTTGTGAGCTCCTCACACAATCCAGTCTGGTTAAACCCAGGATGGACCGTAGGCAGGCCAGCCTAAATGTTTCTAACCGGCGAAGATGTTCCATTAGGGGGGTCCACGTTTCGCAAGCGTAGAGAAGGGAGGGAATGACCGTGGCCGAGAAGACCTGAAGCTTAGTGCGGAGCGACAGACCAGGTAGCTTCCACACAGCGTTACGCAGCCGATGAAAAGATATTGCCGCTCGACTGATTCGGAGTGAGACCTCTGCTGTTAAACTGGAGCCAGTCATAAACACACTGCCCAGGTATGGGAAACTCTCCACTCTCTCCACAACTGCCCCATCACCGATTGGGAGTTGTGGGGGTGGAGTGTCCGATGGTACAAAATACCCAGGCAGGTGCTTAGTTTTGGTGAGGCTGATGGTAAGGCCTCACCTCTTAGTGGCACGCTCCAGTCGCAACAGCAGCGTCTCCAACTCCTCCTCTGACTGAGCAGCTATTACCAAATCATCAGCATACATAACGTGGTTGAGCAATAGGGAGCCATCCCTTGACCGCACCTGGGCATCGATCAGCCTCCCATTATATCTGTACCATATGGAGATTCCCCCGGTACAGCTATTGAAGGCTTCACGAACTATGTGGTCAAAATAGATGTTAAATAATGTGGGAGCCAGAGGACATCCCTGTCGCACCCCAAGGTTAACAGGGAATGGCTCTGACTCCCGGCCACGTAGTTTTACCCAGGCCCGCTCACCATCATGAAGGTCCTTAATGATCGTGAGCAGAGGGTCAGGTACTCTAAAAGCACGAAGAACAACCCAGAGCCCAGGCCTACTGATGGTATCATAGGCCTTGACCAGGTCAATACACAGTGACACACGCAGTGACACACAGTGACACACATGGTGACACACACGGTGACACACACGGTGACAAAGACCCCCCATATAGCCTGTAACAGACTGTAGGGGCAAGTGCTGTTAGCGAGTGGCACCTATGAAAGCCGGAACGGTACACGAGGTGGGTGGGTGGCCAGCACCACGCCCGACCGCCTTTGTATCCCCAGTGGCGATGTTTACTACACACCGCACCAGGTACTGATTTGAGGATGAGTCGACCTAGGGGAGGCCCGGGACCGGTTCAGATAATCGTCACTGGTGTTGGTCGTGAGCGGGAATCGAACCCGGGTCGCCAGGTTCATAGCGCAGCGTAGCGCTAACCGCTACACTACCACAGACACACACACAGTCACACACACAGTCACACACATAGTCACACACACACAGTGACACACGGTGACACAGTGACACGGTGACACGCAGTTGCACGCGCGCACACAGTATCCACTCACCACTCACTCCGTCACTCACCACTCACTCCGTCACTCGTCACTCACTTCGTCACTCACCACTCACTTCGTCACTCACCACTCACTTCGTCACTCACCACTCATTTCGTCACTCACCACTCACTCCGTCACTCACCACTCACTCACTTCGTCACTCACCACTCACTCTTCATAGGCGCCGCTGCTTTTGATACTGCGCGTTGAGGGCTACGCGTAGGATCGTGTTTTGCTTTGCGTATCAGCATCTTTATTTGAGCTGCAGGAGGAATCCGATGGGCTGTTCCACAGATGTCCAGTCGGTGGAACGGATTCAGGACGTTGCAGCAACAGGCAATGATGCAAAAAGAATGGTAATGCAACGTATAAGAAAGTTAAACAAATCGCCCAAACACGTACAAATACAACTAAATCATCATCCTACCAGGCAGAGCCCACTGAGATGTTCACCGATTCTTCAGAAGCCACCCGGCCACAAACGATGGCTCAACAAAGCGGCCTTGTTATCATTTGGACATTTATAGCTGAAAATAATTTAAATAGTCCAAACGCGCGTCTCTTAATGTGGAGGGGAAGACCGGAGGACCCGGAGCAAAAATTAACGCGACCACGGGGAGAGAGACACACAGAGACACGGGGAGAGAGACACAGACACGGGGAGAGAGACACGGGGAGAGAGAGACAGACACAGAGACACGGGGAGAGAGAGACAGAGAGAGAGACAGAGACACGGGGAGAGAGACAGGGGGCGAGAGAGACACAGAGACACGGGGAGAGAGAGACAGACAGAGACACGGGGAGAGAGAGACACAGACACGGGGAGAGAGACAGACGGGGAGAGAGACAGGGGGAGAGAGACAGAGACACGGGGAGAGAGACAAACACACAAGAGACACGGGGAGAGAGAGACACAGAGACCCACGGGGAGACTTTTGACTTCTTAGCCACTTTTATTCAGGCTGCCAGCCGCAAAGCGGTGGGGCCTCGCTTGGCGTTAACAAAACAGCAGCGGCGACGAATGAAAGACGGCGGCGACCCACGCCGTCACCCACAACGAGGCAGTGCAAAACCCACAGGGTCCGTCGCACGCAATCGAGCAACATCCACGCACGGCGCGTGGGGGGGTGACGGTGGGAAAAAAACACCACAGGTTAGTCTGTCTGCGTGCGTGCATTGCGCGCGCACAGACAACCAAACGCTACGAGGCGAGTGAGTGAGGGAGAAATAAAAAAACCGCTCCGAGCGATGAAGCGGGAAATAAAATCCGTGGTTGAACAACAACGACGACAACAACAAAGAGGACCCCGCGCGTTATTCCGCGCGTCGCCGCGGCACGAGCCGCCCGCCCCGGGCGCGTCGCCCGTGACGGCACAGAGGGCCCGACCGGCCCCCCGCCGCGTGGGCGTCCCCGGCGGCGGGGCGACGGAGCCCGAGCCGGAGCCGCCTCCAGCGCGGAGCGATTGCGGCCGGCGTCTTGCGCCCCGCGAGCTTCGCTTGCGCGCAGGCGAAGCTCGCGAGGCGCTGGCGCTTGCTGGCCGGGTGGGGCCACCCCCAGCAGGTGAAGACGGAACCCCAAGAAACGCAACGGAGGGCCCGGCCGCAGGTCCCCGGGGCGACCTCGCAGACCCACGCGGCCGAGGGCAGCGTCGGCCGCCACTGAAGGCCCCCCCCCACCCCCCGCGGGGGGCCCTGTACAGAGAGTCCCGCTGGGGCGTCTCTCTGTGCGCTCGCGGTCAGGGGCGAGAAGCGTTCCCTCCGCTTGGCGTCGTGGAGGCCCGCCAGGGCTGCGCTACGGAGCGCCTTCACGCGGCACGCGTACAGCTGGGGGAGGGGGCGAGGGGGGTGTGGGGGGGAGTGGCACCGCCGTCGTCGTCCCCAGCTGCGCTCGGCGTTAGGCGCGGGGCGCGCGTGGTCGCGAGCGCCTCCCGCAGGAGTTTCCCGCCCGCCGCTCAGCTCCGCGGCCGATTTCCACGCCGGGCGGTGGTGGTGGCGGCGGCGGTCCTCCTTCACGGGCTCGCCGACCCTCCGCACCCCCGCCGAGGCAAAGCGGAGGGCCGGCGCCCTCTCGTCCCCCGATCGCCCCTCGAACAGCTTGTTGAAGAAGAGCGGCTCGCTCAAGAGCGGCTCGAGGGAGCGTGGCCGGCTCGCCCTGTCCCACTCCAGGCTTTGGTAATCCTGGGGCTCAGGTTCAGCAGTAGGAGTTCCCTCCCGGACCCCAGGCGGCCCCCGGCGCCCCCCAGCAAGCCGAGGGTCAGTGGGAAGGGCTGCGTGCAGGTGCAGCACTTGTCGTAGTTATAAAAAGAGAGAGAGAGGGATGGATGGACACAGATAGAGAGGGATGGACACAGAGAGTGAGAGTGAGGGATGAACACACAGAGAGAGAGAGAGTGAGGGATGAACACAGAGAGTGAGGGATGGACACAGAGAGTGAGGGATGAACAGTGAGGGATGGACAGAGAGAGAGAGTGAGGGATGGACAGAGAGAGTGAGGGATGGACACAGAGAGAGTGAGGGATGGACACAGGGCTGCGTGCAGGTGCAGCACTTGTCGTAGTTATAAAAAAAGAGCGAGAGAGCGAAATGGAGTAGGAAGAGAGGGGGGTAGAGAGAGAGGGAAGGGGTAAGGAGAGCAGAAAAAAGAGACGGAGACACACGGGGAGAGAGACAGAGACACGGGTAGAGAGACGCAGAGACACAGAGACATGGGGAGACAGAGACACAGACACGGGGAGAGAGAGACACACGGGGAGACAGAGACACGGGGAGAGAGAGACACACGGGGAGAGAGACAGAGACACGGGGAGAGAGGCGCACAGAGACACGGGGAGACAGAGACACGGGGAGAGAGAGAGACAGACTCGCAGAGACAGACAGGCACAGAGACACACGGGGAGAGAGACAGAGACACATGGGGAGACAGAGACACACGGGGAGACAGAGCATAAAAGGAGGCGAGAGCGGGGGGCTCGAGGCTGCCGGTTCTGGGAGTGGTCTCGTCTCGTCTCGTCGTCGCTGGCGTCTCGTCTAGATATCGCGGTGCTACAAGATAGTCGTTGGCTATTTCAGTCGGCGCCGTCAGTGTTTGACGACCAGTGCTGTGTACGGGCTCGGCTACTGTGGGGAGTGCGTGAACGAGACCGTGAATGTTGATGATAAAGGTGCCACCGACAAAACCTTGTCTCCGAATCACTGGCACTAGACTAGACAGCACACCGGTGTGTCGGAGAGTTAAACCCACTGCAACGTTGCCTGCGTGCTCAATTGTGCGACCCCTCGCGACAGAATTCACATGAACTCCTCTTGGCTTGAGGCACGCCGGCATCTGGAGTGATTATTTTTCTTGCTTTGAGCCACGGATCACGGGGGGATGGCACCGTTCCACTCGGGGAAGCGGCCCTCTCCCAACGTCGAACGCCCAACTGAAGCGAGCGGAAATTTGCGCGTCAAGAAACGGTAAATGTTTAATGGCGAATAAATGATACAGAACAATTTGTTTTTTTTTACCTTTGATAATGATGACGACGGACGTGGTGGTGGTGGTGTTGAGGAATTTAGGATGACTCCTCGGGGAGGCATTTGCGTTAACAGCTGTTATCACTTGAGTACTTGGGGGGGGGGGGGGTTTAGTGCATTGGCCCGCAACACTTTCCCCTGTGTTGCGTCAAGTATCTGGGGGAGAGGTCAAGGGCGGAGTCGGTCGAGAAGCTCCGGGAACCAACCCGAAGGTTCTGGAAAGGGGGCGTGGCCAGAGATGGAGCTTGGCCGCGCCAGGCAGATAAAAGGAGCACCGAACCAAAACTTCGGGGCTGCTAGAGTGGAGTCTGGGTCGTCATCTCTCCGTCTTAGACGACCCTGGGGCTGCTAGAGTGGAGTCTGGGTCGTCATCTCTCCGTTTTATACCACCCCGGGGCTGTTAGAGTGGAGTCTGGGTCGTCACATCTCCGTCTTAGACGACCCCGGGGCTGCTAGAGTGGAGTCTGGGTCGTTATCTCTGTCTTGGACCACCCCGGGGCTGCTAGAGTGGAGTCTGGGTCATCATCTCTTCGTCTTAAACCACCCCGGGGCTGTTAGAGTAGAGTCTGGGTCATCATCTCTCCGTCTTAGACCACCCTGGGGCTGTTAGAGTGGAGTCTGGGTCGTCATCTCTCCGTCTAAGACCACCCCGGGGCTGTTAGAGTAGAGTCTGGGTCGTCATCTCTCCGTCTTAGACCACCCCGGGGCTGCTAGAGTGGAGTCTGGGTCGTCATCTCTCCGTCTTAGACCACCCCGGGGCTATTAGAGTGGAGTCTGGGTCGTCATCTCTCTGTCTTAGACCACCCCGGGGCTGCTAGAGTGGAGTCTGGGTCGTCATCTCTCCGTCTTAGACCACCCTGGGGCTATTAGAGTGGAGTCTGGGTCGTCATCTCTCTGTCTTAGACCACCCCGGGGCTGTTAGAGTGGAGGTTGGGTCGTCATCTCTCTGTCATAGACCACCCCGGGGCTGTTAGAGTGGAGTCTGGGTCATCATCTCTCTGTCTTAGACCACCCCGGGGCTGTTAGAGTGGAGTCTGGGTCGTCATCTCTCTTAGACCACCCTGGGGCTGTTAGAGTGGAGTCTGGGTCGTCATCTCTTCGTCTTAGACCACCCCGGGGCTGTTAGAGTGGAGTCTGGGTCATCATCTCTCTGTCTTAGACCACCCCGGGGCTGCTAGAGTGGAGTCTGGGTCGTCATCTCTCCGTCTTAGACCACCCCGGGGCTGTTAGAGTGGAGTCTGGGTCGTCATCTCTCCGTCTTAGACCACCCCGGGGCTGCTAGTGTGGAGTCTGGGTCGTCATCTCTCTGTCTTAGACCACCCCGGGGCTGCTAGAGTGGAGTCTGGGTCGTCATCTCTCTGTCTTAGACCACCTCGGGGCTGCTAGAGTGGAGTCTGGGTCGTCATCTCTCTGTCTTAGACCACCCCGGGGCTGCTAGAGTGGAGTCTGGGTCGTCATCTCTCTGTCTTAGACCACCCCGGCGCTGCTAGAGTGGAGTCTGGGTCGTCATCTCTCCGTCTAAGACCACCCCGGGGCTGTTAGAGTGGAGTCTGGGTCGTCATCTCTCCGTCTTAGACCACCCCGGGGCTGTTAGAGTGGAGTCTGGGTCGTCATCTCTCTGTCTTAGACCACCCCGGGGCTGTTAGAGTGGAGTCTGGGTCGTCATCTCTGTCTTAGACGACCCCGGGACTGTCAGAGTGGAGTCTGGGTCGTCATCTCTCCGTCTTAGACCACCCTGGGGCTGTTAGAGTGGAGTCTGGGTCATCATCTCTCTTAGACCACCCTGGGGCTGTTAGAGTGGAGTCTGGGTCGTCATCTCTCTGTCTGAGACCACCCCGGGGCTGCTAGAGTGGAGTCTGGGTCGTCATCTCTCTGTCTTAGACCACCCCGGGGCTGTTAGAGTGGAGTCTGGGTCGTCATCTCTCTGTCTTAGACCACCCCGGGGCTGTTAGAGTGGAGTCTGGGTCGTCATCTCTCCGTATTAGACCACTCTGGGGCTGTTAGAGTGGAGTCTGGGTCGTCATCTCTCTTAGACCACCCTGGGGCTGTTAGAGTGGAGTCTGGGTCGTCATCTCTCCGTCTTAGATGACCCCGGGGCTGTTAGAGTGGAGTCTGGGTCGTCATCTCTCCATCTTAGACCACCCCGGGGCTGCTAGAGTGGAGTCTGGGTCGTCATCTCTCCATCTTAGACCACCCCGGGGCTGTTAGAGTGGAGTCTGGGTCGTCATCTCTCTGTCTTAGACCAACCCGGGGCTGCTAGAGTGGAGTCTGGGTCGTCATCTCTCTGTCTTAGACCACCCCGGGGCTGCTAGAGTGGAGTCTGGGGTCGTCATCTCTCCGTCTTAGACCACCCCGGGGCTGCTAGAGTGGAGTCTGGGTCGTCACCTCTCCGTCTTAGACCACCCCGGGGCTGCTAGAGTGGAGTCTGGGTAGTCATCTCTCCGTCTTAGACCACCCCGGGGCTGCTAGAGTGGAGTCTGGGTCGTCATCTCTCCGTCTTAGACGACCCCGGGGCTGCTAGAGTGGAGTCTGGGTCGTCATCTCTCTGTCTTAGACCACCCCGGGGCTGCTAGAGTGGAGTCTGGGTCGTCATCTCTCCGTCTTAGACCACCCCGGGGCTGCTAGAGTGGAGTCTGGGTCGTCATCTCTCTTAGACCACCCTGGGGCTGTTAGAGTGGAGTCTGGGTCGTCATCTCTCCGTCTTAGATGACCCCGGGGCTGTTAGAGTGGAGTCTGGGTCGTCATCTCTCCATCTTAGACCACCCCGGGGCTGCTAGAGTGGAGTCTGGGTCGTCATCTCTCCATCTTAGACCACCCCGGGGCTGTTAGAGTGGAGTCTGGGTCGTCATCTCTCTGTCTTAGACCAACCCGGGGCTGCTAGAGTGGAGTCTGGGTCGTCATCTCTCTGTCTTAGACCACCCCGGGGCTGCTAGAGTGGAGTCTGGGGTCGTCATCTCTCCGTCTTAGACCACCCCGGGGCTGCTAGAGTGGAGTCTGGGTCGTCACCTCTCCGTCTTAGACCACCCCGGGGCTGCTAGAGTGGAGTCTGGGTAGTCATCTCTCCGTCTTAGACCACCCCGGGGCTGCTAGAGTGGAGTCTGGGTCGTCATCTCTCCGTCTTAGACGACCCCGGGGCTGCTAGAGTGGAGTCTGGGTCGTCATCTCTCTGTCTTAGACCACCCCGGGGCTGCTAGAGTGGAGTCTGGGTCGTCATCTCTCCGTCTTAGACCACCCCGGGGCTGCTAGAGTGGAGTCTGGGTCGTCATCTCTCTTAGACCACCCTGGGGCTGTTAGAGTGGAGTCTGGGTCGTCATCTCTTCGTCTTAGACCACCCCGGGGCTGTTAGAGTGCAGTCTGGGTCGTCATCTCTCTGTCTTAGACCACCCCGGGGCTGCTAGAGTGGAGTCTGGGTCGTCATCTCTCCGTGTTAGACCACCCCGGGGCTGTTAGACTGGCGTCTGGGTCGTCATCTCTCCGTCTTAGACCACCCCGGGGCTGCTAGAGTGGAGTCTGGGTCGTCAACTCTCTGTCTTAGACCACCCCGGGGCTGCTAGAGTGGAGTCTGGGTCATCATCTCTCCATGTTAGACCACCCCGGGGCTGCTAGAGTGGAGTCTGGGTCGTCATCTCTCCGTCTTAGACCACCCCGGGGCTGCTAGAGTGGAGTCTGGGTCGTCATCTCTCTGTCTTAGACCACCCCGGGGCTGCTAGAGTGGAGTCTGGGTCGTCATCTCTCTGTCTAAGACCACCCCGGGGCTGTTAGAGTGGCGTCTGGGTCGTCATCTCTCTGTCTTAGACCACCCCGGGGCTGTTCTTCTGCAGGAGCAGCTCCGTCGCCGCCGCTACGCTTGTCGACTAGCCAGAGATGGGCTGCGTGTTTGGACAGCTCAGGTGTAGTCGCGTTACGAAGTTCATCGCCCGGGGCGCCCTTAATAAATAAGAAGCCTTCTACTAGACGTGCGTCGGATGTCGCTCACTACATTGTTATACCGAGTACATTATACACGACATTCAACTTAATGAAAACGCTATATTCTTGGTTCTTTCGGTAAAGTCACGTAGAAGGGAAACACTTTTTTTTCAAATTTTCTTGCTGTGGTTTTCACACCTGATGATGATTGCTTCTTGTGTTGCAGTCGAAACGTCATGAGAATTGTTTTATATTTTTATTATTTTGTTGTTTCCCTTCTATGTGGTGGTGACTTTACCGAAAGAACCAAGAATATGAATCCCTGCAGTCACGAAATCTTTAAATCAAAAAATGAGAACACTGCTCGTTATAAATATTTATATATCACTCCCTGACGCAGAGTCTTCCAGACTGGAGTGGCACGGAAAGTAAATACGGTAACTTTTTAATGGATATTTATTTTCGTCTATTTGTATGTTTATTTAAAGCCAATTTCACATAGGAAACACATTTTAAACACTACAGAACATAAACACAACACTTAAAAACATGTTATGCAAGAAAGTGCAAAAATTAGCCATTTTAAATAACGATTCGTCGCGATTATCTGACGTTTTTTGAAAATCCGGCACCCCCTCCACTCCGAAGCCGCCGGATAATCGATGGTCTACTGTATAATCGATGATCTACTGAATGATCGATAATCTACCGAATGATCGCTCATCTGCTGGATGCATCCAGTACGACATTTCGCAACTCGCGAATATGCGAAACATTGAGGCTCCCGAACTCGTCCGTGAAGCGAGGCTCTACGGGACCCACAACCAAAGTCGCTTCGCTCACAACGCCGCTGCCGCTGAGTCAGTCACCAAGGAGAACCAACCAGCACAGGCGTATTCGCATTCCTGTTTAATTGCCCGGGCTCACAACGCAACCGCCACGTTCGCCCGAGCGCACCCAGAACCCCATGCCTTAAAAGCGAGCCGGGAAATTAAAATCGTAGCCGCTTATGCACACTATGGGATGCCTTCGCATGGAATGGGTATTGCCACAATTGAACACGTTGAACACTCTTGTGCCATCTTTGCAGCACTGGGAAATAATAAAAATAATAATCAAACACCCCCCCCCCCACACACCCTGCCGCTTAAGTGATCTGCTACATACGAATGACAGCGAGTTGAACACGTAGACTTATTTAGTATTGCAAATCATAAGTGCGGAAGGCAATCATCAACATTGCTGCTCAAGGGAATT
Organism: Petromyzon marinus; assembly: GCF_048934315.1. NCBI lineage: Eukaryota > Metazoa > Chordata > Hyperoartia > Petromyzontiformes > Petromyzontidae > Petromyzon > Petromyzon marinus. The sequence goes on from NC_133732.1 coordinate 988,599, forward strand.
GGTAGATGCAATAGGACATGCTACTCGAAAGCATACACTTGACAGGTATTGCCATTGTGATCGAGTGCCCATTGCTGGTTTACGAAGTTTTACATTCACACAATAATCGGCAAATTGTGGACCGGTTTTTGCTTTGTTTACGATCAGCGAAATCGAATTTTCGCGCGGCATGCGAACATCAAACAAAGCGCAGTGCCATCCATCTGCGACTGGGCATCTGTTCAGAAGAGCTTCATAGCTGATCAGATTCCTCCTGCTGTTGGTCTAAATAAAGATTCTGATCCTGATCAGCGACGAAGTCAGGGCATCCCCAAAGTGAAACAGCAACGCCTCCACATCGCCCCTCCAGGCATTTCAACGTGCAGCAGAAAAGATTAACTGTCAACCCATGTGGTTTACCCGTATTATTGTACACGGAAATTAAGTTTAAAAAAATGTTTTGTCTATTTGATTGTGTTTCTCCCTTGTTATGCGACTTTGTAGGATGAACGTTGCCATTTATAAGGGAACGGGGTGATCAATGAGGTCTGAATTGGTCTGTAATGGCACTTATGGGTTGACAGGTTTGGGTTAATTGCATCTGTTTTGAATAATTATTCGATTGTTTTAATGTGTATGTTCTTTATAATAAGTTTTATTGTAAACAGTTGTATAGGTGGGTTGTATTGTCAGAATCAGAATCTTTATTTATCCTGGAGGAATAACTGACTGTCTGAAACAGCGCTCATTTTTAGCATTACATTGATAGGGACTATCCGAAATTACGTATTTGCGCGCGTTTCTTAAAACGAAACTATTTGTTTTATTTTAGCAGGTACCTGGCCACAAACGATATCAGCTTACCGATGTGGTAAATCACGTGGACATTTACAGCAGCAGCCAAAACATCTGAACGCACGTCGATTCTAAATATGGACGGAGACACCGGAGGACCCGGAGACAAAATCTACACGACCACCGGCATAGAGAGAACAAGCAGACTCCAAATACACAGCAGCAGCAGGCAGTGTCGGTATCGAACCCACAACCTCCTGTACACCAGGCGAGGTAGTCAACATCTCCTAGCCACCGTGGTGATGATGAGAGAGAGAACAAGCAGACTCCAAATATACAGCAGCAGGCATCGTCAGTGTCGGTATCGAACCCACAACCTCCTGTATACCAGGCGAGGTAGTCAACATCTCCTAGCCACCGTGGTGATGATGAGAGAGAGAACAAGCAGACTCCAAACACACAGCAGCAGCAGGCATTGTCAGTGTCGGTATCGAACCCACGACCTCTTGTACACCAGGCGAGGTAGTCAACATTAGTCGAGGGTATAGCTGTGGAAAGTATTGCTCGAAAACACGCGAAGAACCATCGAAACTAAGACGGTCACCGCAACGCTTTCAGGTCCGCTTCTGTGGCCGTCTGGAATGCTCTTCCTTCCGATATCAGGAAGCCACTGGAGTTATCCACTTGTAAATCACCTACACTGACAAACACATTTGTTTAGAACTGCTTGCTGCATTTGATTCGTTGCCGTTCCCCCGCACCTCCGATTGGCACAGTTGGCTACGGACGGTGCGACAGAAGTTCAACAGACAGACACTACGCACGTGATAATGGGCAACCATTCCCATTTACACATCCACACAGCATTGCTTAAACAAATTGGAATATACAATTAAACTTGGTCTCAGACAAATGCAGGAAGAAAACCATACAACTGGATCGGTGTGTACAGCCCTCTCGTACTGTCTCCCCGTGTCTCCTCCCCGTGTCTCCTCCCCGTGTCTCCTCCCCGTGTCTCCTCCCCGTGTCTCCTCCCCGTGTCTCCCAGTGTCTTCTCCCCGTGTCTCCTCCCCGTGTCTCCCCGTGTCTCCCCGTGTCTCCCAGTGTCACCCCGTGTCTCCCAGTGTCTCCCAGTGTCTCCCAGTGTATCCCCGTGTCTCCTCCCCGTGTCTCCTCCCCGTGTCTCCTCCCCGTGTCTCCTCCCTCACCGTGCCGTCTCTCCATCTCTCACACTATCTCCCCAAGTCTCCCTGTCTGAGTGTCTTGCAGTGTTTCCCAGTGTCTCCCAGTGTCTCACAGTGTCTCCCCGTGTCTCCCAGTGTCACCCCGTGTCTCCCAGTGTCTCCCAGTGTCTCCCCGTGTCTCCTCCCCGTGTCTCCTCCCCGTGTCTCCTCCCTCACCGTGCCGTCTCTCCATCTCTCACACTATCTCCCCAAGTCTCCCTGTCTGAGTGTCTTGCAGTGTTTCCCAGTGTCTCCCAATGTCTCACAGTGTCTCCCCGTGTCTCCCAGTGTCTCACAGTGTCTCCCCGTGTATCACAGTGTATCACAGTGTCTCCCCGTGTCTCCCCGTGTCTCACAATATCTCCCCGTGTCTCCCAATGTCTCCCCATCTCAGTTTTTTCCAGTGTCTTACTATGTATGCCAGTATCTCTCAGTGTCTCAATTCGTCCCCCAGTGTCTCCCTGCGTCTCCCAGGGTGTCTTAAAGTGTCTCCCATTGTCTCCCCGCGTCCCCCCCTGTCTCCCCACCCCCAACCGTGTCAAATCCCCGCTTCACATTGTGTCCCCCCGTGTCTCCGAGTCTTTCCCTGTTACACTCCCCCGTGTCTCCCAGTGTCTCCCAGTGTCTCCCAGTGTCTCACAGTGTCTCCCAGTGTCTCCCCGTGTATCACAGTGTCTCCCCGTGTCTCCCCGTGTCTCCCAGTGTCTCCCAGTGTCTCACAGTGTCTCCCCGTGTCTCACAGTGTCTCACAGTGTCTCCCCGTGTCTCACAGTGTGTCTCCCCGTGTCTCCTAGTCTTTCCCTGTTACGCTCCCCCATGTCTCCCATTCTCTCCCAGTGTCTCCCAGTGTCTCCCAGTGTCTCCCAGTGTCTCACAGTGTCTCCCAGTGTCTCACAGTGTCTCCCAGTGTCTCCCAATCTCTCACAGTGTCTCCCCGTGTCTCCCAGTGTCTCCCAGTGTCTCCCAGTGTCTCCCAGTGTCTCCCAGTGTCTCACAGTGTCTCCCATTCTCTCCCAGTGTCTCCCAGTGTCTCACAGTGTCTCCCAGTGTCTCAGTGTCTCCCAGTGTCTCCCAATCTCTCACAGTGTCTCCCCGTGTCTCACAGTGTCTCACAGTGTCTCCCAGTGTCTCCCCGTGTCTCACAGTGTCTCCTCGTGTATCACATTGTGTCTCCCCCCGTGTCTCCTAGTCTTTCCCTGTTACGCTCCCCCGTGTCTCCCAATCTCTCACAGTGTCTCCCAGTGTCTCACAGTGTCTCCCAGTGTCTCACAGTGTCTCACAGTGTCTCCCAGTGTCTCACAGTGTCTCCCAGTGTCTCCTCCCCACGTCACACTGGCCGGGGCATCTCACAGAGCTCGCAGTGCGGGAGGCTGCCGTGGTTGGCGAAGGTGCAGTAGATACAGTTCCACGAGCTCGCCTCCACCGCCTCCGCCGTTCCCACCGCCGCCACCGCCTCCTCCTCCTCCTCCTCCTCCAACTTCGTCACGCTCTCCCCCTCTTCCGCCCCGTCCACGCGCGCCTTCGGCTTCACGTGGCCCACTGCATGTGCACACAAAGGCAAAGGTCCCCCGTGTAGCCTTGAGAGACTGTCGGGGTGCAAGTGCTGTGAGTAACAAGCAGCAGCAGCAGCAGCAGAGCCGATGGCCACTGTGGTGGGGTGGGTGACCAGCACTACACCACCCGGCCGCCTTTGTCTCCCCGGTGGTTACGCAACACTACACACCGTGCCAGGTACTCAGTTGAGACTGAGTCGACCTAGGGGGGGTGGACGGGTTAAGGTACGTAGCACGGCATGCTCAGTGCTGCACCACCTACCCCCATGCCTACATTCGCACGTCACCACTGTGCTTGTGCCAGGCTAGGTGCACTTCGAGGCCACGTGAAGTGTCGAAGGCTCTCCGAGATCACCGGCAGATGCACCACCCGTGCCCCCTACCGTGCCAACTCTCTGCGTTTTAACCGCCCGGCGCTCCGCTCGTTGTTGCGAGCGTCGCTCCTCCATCCTCCGCTGTTTCTGGAGGGCGACTGCCTCCAACTGCCCAGCAGCTTCCTCGGTCGCCCATAAAGGTGGCTATCTCTGGTGCAGGCCAATCAGTTTGAAAGACAATGCGTACACGATTGTGAACAACGCGATATAACCCAAAAAACGTTCACGATGAATAATATTGGTCGCGAAGGCCTACGCGTTAAAATTATTATTAAAGCGCGTTTGTTTGCGTGTTTCACCACAAGCACGACGTGTGGTTGATGCAGACTTGGTGATGCCTTGCAATAACCGTTATCGATTTGGTGTTTGAACATCTGAACACAACACCTATGTTATTGCCGGAAAGGCTAAAGCCTAATTATTTAATCATCACCCCCCCCCCCCTCAGAACCCTTCTGGAGACTTAGCGAGGCTTTTTTGGGTAACGCACGTGGGAAAACAATAATAATCATAAAGATCAAGATATATAATTGTTTAGAATTATCCAAGAACATGACGACATTTTGCGTAATTTCTGCGATGCCACTGCCTATAGCGGCACTTCCTATGATGTCACGTCCTGTGTTTGTTCTCGCAAAAAATATTGACATCGTGCGACATTATTTCGAAGAAGGTAAGGCCATATTTTAAACAACGGAACTTTACGGAAAATCTTGCAAACGCTTTGGTTGATATTTTTGCGTGAATCTGTCAATCGGATCGCTCACCTGTCTTCACTCGAGGTAGCTTGTGTCCAGGGTAACCCATGTTGTCATGAAAGTTTGAATTCACATCCGGGTCAAAGGGCATCCCTAAGGAATACACGGAGACATGGGCGGACGCATCAGCTCCATCTCCGATGATGGGGACTGTGCCCAATTCTATCAAGGATCTGTGAGCTCCTCACACAATCCAGACATTAAAAAACATCACCAACAACTCAGACAAAACAAAGATGCACCGTGTAGCCTCAACAGACTGTTGGGGCAAGTGCTGTTAGCGAGCACCTATGAAGGCCGGCATGGCACACCAGGGATTGGGTGGCCAGCACCACTCTTAACCACCTTTGTCTCCTGAGTGGAGATGTTTTCACATCGCACCAGGTACTCATTTGAGGCCAAGTCAAACTAGAGGAGGCCCAGGATCGGTACAGATAATCGTCACTGGTGTTGGCCATGAGCAGCAATTGAACTTGGGTCACCGGATTTGAAATACAGCACGCTAACCACTACACACTACCGCATACTCACTCACACAAACACACAATCACCCGCCAAATCACTCTCACAAGTCCATGGGCTGCAACGAAGTCTAGCAGCCTCCTACCATTGTTATTGAGCTGATCTGGCCCATGCCTTCCAATCACTCCAGACCAGGTGTCTGCGTCATGACCGGCTCGGACATTAAAGTCACCCTATCTCGAGGGTGGTGATGAAATAAAATCCGGTACCTGTGTCTCCCAGAAGGTCAAGCTCTCTGCAGACACACGCCACAGAGACCTGCAGTCCCACACACAGCTTCCGCAATCTCCACACCTCCTCCATCTGACACGTACGTGGAGAGACACGGGGAGAGAGGTGGAGACACGGGGAAAGAGACACGGGGATAGATCCATGGGGATAAAGACACGGGGAGAGAGACATGCAAAGAGACCGAGTAATACATTTTCCATCCACAGCAAATTGTACTTTGGTGATGGTAGTTGTAATGGTAGTTGTCGTGATAGTAGTGGTGGTTATGGCAGTTGTAGTAGTAGTGATGATGGTAGTTGTAGGAGTGGTCGTAGTTTTAGTAACTCTATTGGTGGTAGTTGTAATTCTCTTCTTTTGTATGGCTGATGTAGATGCAGAGCTACAACTACAATTTCACATTCAGGTGGTCAAGCCAGATAACTGCGTCAGGAACAGAGGAGTAATATCTACTTCGCATTTGTGGGTCGGGCATTGTGTCATGAAATGTTGCACAGTCTGTTCTGGATGACCAAAGTCGCATGCCGGAGAGTTTTTAACTTTCAATTTGTGCATCAGGTATCCGCATCTGCCTTGGTTTGTGTGGATACAATTTAGGGTGTGGACCATACGCTTCGTGAATTATTATTATTTAAGGTGAAGCGCATGGGTCCAAAAGGACTTGCGTGACTTCAAGCGATGACGAGGACTCTTATCGAGGTCCCTGTGAATGGATGACCGTTTTCATCGATTCGCAGGACTTGCCGGAGGGTTGCAGCAGATGGGTGGGGGGAGAGATTTGGTGCCAGCACAGGCAACCATGGAGTTGGGGTCGACTTGAGGGTTCAAGTGCTACACCACCAAATTGCAGTGTTCAGTCGGACATTAACAAGTCGAGTGGTGACTACTTCTGGTCGAAACTGGTGCACAGTATTCGGCTTTGCAGAGTACATAAGCGCCATCGTTGATGTCCGCGGCTTTACCGAGGGTGCTGATGCCCTCCAGCTTGTGTTTACAAGTTTCCGGACCAGGTCTACCCTTGTTTCGGTCTTGGCGGCTATCTTAAGCAAGTGGCCGTGTAAGATCTGTGTACAGGCCCGCTTCGCTCCGAGGTAAGAGTGGGGTCGTCGTGTCGCACGGCGTTGCCACAGGTCACTTTCGGGGGGTGCGCTTCGCGCTCACATTGCCAAGAAGAAAAATTCAGCGACTTGTTTTGTGGGGACTGGACTTGAGCCTCCATTTCTGGAAATATTCCACCCTCGGGTGTTTAGATCTTTGCTCAGAGTGGATTCGATGTCATGAAAAGTGGTTGCTTGCGTTGCGAGGGCAAGGTCATACGGGTATACAAATTTGCATAACCCAGTTGGCGGCATGTCACCGGTGCGGATATTTGAAGAGCGTCGGCGCCAGTACCGGACCTACAGACAGAGGCAGGCGCCTATTGCTCAGCATCGTCCATATCAGGATTATTGTTTCGAGGCCAAGGATGGTCCTTGTGAGCTTCAACATCAAGCCCTTAATCCAGGCTGTGTCGGAGGACAATGACAAGTCCACAAAGGCCATGCAGGTCTTGGCTTTCTTCTGGAATCCGGCCTCGATCTGCGTTGCAAGGGCCAAAACTTCGTCACAGCAACTGCTGCGTCCTGGCCGAAATCACCGTTGCTTGTTCTTCAGGGGATCACTGACTCGACGAGGGGGCTGATTCTCCGGAGGATGATGCATTCCAGGAGTTTACAGGCCGTGCACAGGAGTGATATTGGCCTATAGCTTCCCGGGTTATCGGTTGGTTTGCCCGGTTTGGGTATGGCAAGAACCATCGCCTCCCGCCATACTTTTGGGATGCATCCGGTTTTCATGGTTTTGATGTACAGGTATTCCAGCCATTGGTGTCCCTTAGGGCCTAAGTAATGGAGGAATTCCGGGGGGATAACCATCTCTGCCAGCAGCCTAGCCTTTCTTCATTGCAGCCAGACCGTCCCTCACTTCCTCTGTGCTGATGGAGGTGGGGTCTTGTGAAGAAATTGAGTCCAATGTCCGGTGTAATTTGGCAATGGATCTCTCGCTTAATATTTTGTCGAGAAGTCATTTTGTGTTCTGAAGTGTGTGAAGTCGAGGCCTTCAACGCACTCAGTCTAACGCTGGCATCTGGCTGAGAGGCAGGGCCTTTCCAATCTGTGGGTTGCCAGACTGGTCACACTGTCGGAAGCAGTTCCTGGATCTCTTTTGTCCAGCAGGAAGTGCATTGTTACTGGAAGCCTTGGGAGATGCTCTCATTGGCAGCTGCAGTAAGGAGGCCAACAAAACGGTGATAGCATCCTGGTGTCGCAATAATTTGACTCGCCACTCTCTCTACAGCCTCTTTTTAGTGGTCCCAGTCAGCTTTGACCAGGTTCCACATTGGTAATCGTTTAGACAGAATCACGGGCATTTCGATGATGGTGATGATGTGGGTGATGATGGGCCCATGCTGACTTTTGGGGACACTTGGGAGTAGTTTGCGGAATGCGTGAAGTGTGCTCCCACTTTGATCTCTGGAAACGAAGGCGAGAGGTCCAGGTTGCAGTCACGTTGCCAGCAAGCGGAGTGGAGAGTTGCTTGCTGCTTGGGATCGACAACCAGGTTGCAGATCTTCAGCGGACATCCAGTCCGGTGAGGTCTTCGCCGTCGGCCTGATCTACTGCATAGTCCCACATAGTACGGTGGCTGTTAAAGTCGCCAACGTATAGGGCTGGGATTGGTCCACTTGGGAGCGCTGGCTTTGGCCATTTTGAATGAGCGGGCTTTGTACACGTGGGTGATGTGCAGCTCCCCTATCTTGATGCTGGTGGTGTAGGTGGCTTCTCTTGCAGTTGGTGGAAAGGCGTAGTGTTTATGTATATGGCCAAACCATATTTCAGGTGGTAATGGCTCATCGTGAGGTTGCATCCATGGACGCGGCAGCGACTGACATGTAGGGGCATCAAAGACGTGGGTTTCTTGGAGCGTCAGGGCATCAATGTTGTGGGTTTTCATTACAATCGCGAGACACTCGTCCCTCGCCTGGGAAAGTCCCTCAATGTTCAGTTGGATGATCCTTGTGCCAGGACCTGCCTGATGCGTTGTTTGGCTCTGAAGAGGCCCGTTGGCTTAGTTTTTATTGTTACGCCGGAGACTGGGAGATCGATAATCGATGTTCGGTCGCCATATTGAAAGCATTCGTCGTGATTTCTCACTTGACAAAGATGGCTGCATGAAGGCAGCCATCTTTCATTGCCAGTGGTACTGATGGTAGTGGTGGTAGTTGTAGTAGTTGTCGTGGTGGTAGTTGTAGTGACGGTAGTTGTAGTAAGTGCAGTGGTGGTAGTGATGGTAGTGGAAGTTGTAGTCGTTGTCGTGGTAGTTATGGTTGTGGTAGTTGTAGTAAATACAGTGGTGGTAGTTGCAGTGGTAGTTGTAGTAGTTGTCGTGGTAGTTATGGTTGTGGTAGTTGTAGTAAATGCAGTGGTGGTAGTGGAAGCGATGGTAGTTGTAATAGTTGTCGTGGTAGTTATGGTGGTAGTGATGATAGTTGTAGTTGTAGTGGCATTCACCATGACACCCATGTCTCCGCGTGTCTCCGTATCTCGGTGTCTCCGCGTCTCCGCATCGCAAACCTCCAGTCTCAGCTTGTCCCGTGTCTCCCCAAGTCTCTGTGTCTCCTCCACCAGGGCCTGGAAACGCAGCGTCTGGTGGCGAAGCAAAGCTGAGACACGGGGAGACGCAGACACACACGGAAACCCACGGGGAGACAGGGAGACGAAGGCATATGAACACAGCAAACATAGCAGAGACATGTCCCTGTGTCTCCCTATCCCCGCGTCTGCCTGTCTTACTGTGTGTATATTTCCATGTCTCCCTGTCCCCATGTCTCCTTCTCTCCCCGTCTATGTGTCTCTCTCGTATCTCCCTATCTCCATCTCCAAGTGTCTCCCTGTCTGTGTGTCTCTCTGTGTGTCTCTCTATGTGTCTCTCTCCATGTCTCTCTCTGTTTCTCTGTGTGTCTCTCTGTGTGTCTCTCTGTATGTCTGTGTGTCTCTCCATGTCTCTCTGTGTGTCTCTTTCTATGTCTTTCTGTGTGTCTGTGTGTCTCTCTCCATGTCTCTCTGTGTCTCTCTCCATGTCTCTCTGTGTGTCTCTCTCCATGTCTTCTTGTCTCTCTGTGTATCTCTCCTCGTGTGTCCCTACCCCCAAGTTCCCGTGTCTCCGTCTCTCTGTGCATCTCTCCTCGTGTTTCCATGTCTCACCATCCTCGTAGGAGTCTCGCATCTCCACAAGCTCCTGGTTCAAGTTTGTCTCCAGCTGCTGCTGCTGCTGACGCTGTTGCTGTAGTGTTGCCGACAGTTTCCGTGTAAACTGTTGCTGCTGCTGCTGCCGATGATGATGCTGGTACTGTAAGTACTGCTGGTACTGCTGGTACTGCGGGAAAGGCTGTTGCTGCTGTTGCTGCTTCTGTTGCTGCTTCTGTTGCAGTAGCGCCGACGGTTGTATGTCCGACTGTTGCGGGCTGTGCTTTGGTTGCAGCATAGCTTGCTGCGATCGTGTGGGCGATGGCTGTTGGAGCGAGTGCGGCTGTGGTTGTGCGTACTGCGACTGTTGTAGTGGTTGTTGTGGTGGTTGCTGTTGCTGCTGCGTGTAGTACTGTTGCGGTAAGCTCTGACGGTGCTGGATGTACTGCTGCTGCTGTTCCTCCGTGTACTGCGAATGTTGAATGTGATCTGGCTGCTGCTGTGTGTACTGCGACTGTTGCGGCAATGAGTGTGGTTGTGGTGGCTGTGTGTATGCTTGTTGTTGAGTGTACTGGGAGTACGGCTGCTCGTGGGTCTGCTGTTGTGCATATGGTTGTTGTGATTGCGGTGTGTAATCCATCTGAACGTACTGCTGGTGAGTGTACAACTGTTGCTGTTCCTGTGTGTACTTTTGTTGTTGTGGAGATAGTTGCTGTTGTTGTTGTGCGTGATATTGTTGTTGGTGTCGTGGTGTTTGCTGCGTATAATTCAGTTGCTGTTGTGGCTGCTGTGTGTACTGCGGTGAAGGCTGTAATGGTGATTGCTGCCGTGCGTACTGCGGTGACAAATGTTGTGGTTGTTGTTGTTGCTGTGTGTACTGCGGTGATGGTTGTTGTGTTGGCGGTGGCGACTGTTGCGTGCAATTTGGTTGTGGCTGCTGTGCGTACTGTTGTTGAGTGTACTGTGGTGGTTGTTGTTGTGGTGGTTGTTGCTGTGTGCACTGCAGCTGTGTGTACTGCAATGAATGTTGTGCTGGCTGTGTGTACTGTGGCGACTGTTGTTGTGGTGGTGTGTAAAGCGGCGATGGTTGTTGTTGTTGCTGTGTGTACTGTGGTTGTTGTTGCGGCTGCTGTGTGTGCTGTGTGTGCTGTGGCGACTGTTGTTGTGGTGGTGTGTAAAGCGGCGATGGTTGTTGTTGCTGCTGCTGTGTGTACTGTGGTTGTTGTTGCTGTTTGTACTGCAGTTGTTGTGGTTGTTGTGGTGGTTGTTGTTGTTGTGGGTACTGCAGCTGTTGTAGTGATTGTTGTGGATACTGCAGCTGTTGTTGTTGTGGTGGTTGTTGTTGTGGGTACTGCAGCTGCTGTTGTTGTGGTGGTTGTTGTTGTGGGTACTGCGGCTGTTGTTGTTGTGGTGGTGGTTGTGGGTACTGCGGCAGCTGTTGTGGCTGTGGTGGTGGTTGTTGTGGGTACTGCGGCAGCTGTTGTGGTTGTGGTGGTTGTGGGTACTGCGGCTGTTGTTGTGGTGGTTGTGGGTACTGCAGCTGTTGTTGTGGTGGTTGTTGTTGTGGGTACTGCAGCTGTTGTTGTGGTGGTTGTTGTTGTGGGTACTGCAGCTGTTGTGGTTGTGGTTGTTGTTGTGGGTACTGCAGCTGTTGTTGTCCTGTTGCTGTAAGTGTCAGGAATGAGTTGGACGTGCCACAGGAGTTGTAGTGGTAGTGAGACTTCTCGCGGAGCCCCAGCGGAGGGGTCCCGGGAGACTTCTCCCAAGGCCCCAGGGGAGGGGTCGACGCTCCGGGAGACTTCTCGCGGAGCCCCAGGGGAGGGGTCGACGCTCCGGGAGACTTCTCCCAGAGCCCCAGGGGAAGGGTCGACGCTCCGGGAGACTTCTCCCAGAGCCCCAGGGGAGGGGTCGACGCTCCGGGAGACTTCTCCAGGAGCCCCAGGGGAGGGGTCGACGCTCCGGGAGACTTCTCCCAAGGCCCCAGGGGAGGGGTCGACGCTCCGGGAGACTTCTCGCGGAGCCCCAGGGGAGGGGTCCCGGGAGACTTCTCCCAAGGCCCCAGGGGAGGGGTCGACGCTCCGGGAGACTTCTCCAGGAGCCCCAGGGTCGCCGTTCCGGGAGACTTCTCGCGGGACAGAATTCCGGGAGTCCGCGGTGAAGCCGCCCAGAGGCCTCCCCGGGAAGGCTCAGAGATCCCCGCCGAAGACTCGGGCTCCCCCCCCCACGCAGCGCTAGGCATACCCCGTGCGGCCGCTGCCAGCGTTCTGGGGTAGGAAGACGGGCACGGAATTCTCCAGGAACGGGGCGCAACTTCCACGGGGTCGGGAGCCGGAATTCCCGGGGGACGAGCGGCGGCGTTCCCGAGGGACCGTGCCGGTGACGCCTCGGCCCAGCGCTCCAAGGCGCCGGGGGAAGAAGCTCTGCGGGGGACCGGGGCGGCGAAGGGGTCCAGTTGCCAAGGGAACGGCGGCGGCGGCGGCTCACAACCGCCGCCGGCCTGCGGCGGCGAGGCCGCCGGCGGCGAGGCCGTTGGGCCGTTGCCCGACCGTCGGTGCCCCCGCAGGCGAGCGGCCGGCTGCTGGCTCGGGTGTGGCGGAGAGTCTGAACGCGGCATGGGGTTGTCGTACGAGCGTAGGCCCGGCTGTAACCTGTGGTCTGGCTGTGAGGGAGAGGCTGATGACGCCGCCGCTGTGCTGTTGTCGTACGAGCGTAGGCCCGGCTGTAACCTGTGGTCTGGCTGTGAGGGAGAGGCTGATGACGCCGTCGCTGTGCTGTTGTCGTACGAGCGTAGGCCCGGCTGTAACCTGTGGTCTGGCTGTGAGGGAGAGGCTGATGACGCCGCCGCTGTGCTGTTGTCGTACGAGCGTAGGCCCGGCTGTAACCTGTGGTCTGGCTGTGAGGGAGAGGCTGATGACGCCGTCGCTGTGCTGTTGTCGTACGAGCGTAGGCCCGGCTGTAACCTGTGGTCTGGCTGTGAGGGAGAGGCTGATGACGCCGCCGCTGTGCTGTTGTCGTACGAGCGTAGGCCCGGCTGGAAGCCTGAGTGCAGCGGAGGAGGCGGCGACTTTTCACCAGGCCGCCGGTCGGGGTGTAGCGCGGGAGGCGGCCGCCAGTCGGGGTGTAGCGGCGAGCACGCCCGTAGTCCGTAGTTGGGCTGTGGCGGAGTTCGAGTCGGGGGCTGAGTGGCGCGGAGCGGATTCGACCGCAGTGGGGAGACGGCCTGTACCCTCGGCGACGGCCTCTCCGGCTGCAGCCAAGAGACCGAATGCAGCGAGGGGTTTGCCTGTTGTTCGGGGTGCGGCGGAGAGGCCGGTCGAGGGGCTGACTGTAGCTCGGCCTGTAGGGGACCGACCGCCTGTGCCTTGGCCATCGCCTGTTGGTCTCGGGGCAGCTTAGGGGCTGCCTGTAGACTTGGGTTCGGGGGACAGGATGACTGTTGCGTGGGCTGTAGGCGAGATTGTAGCGGGGGCACCGCCTGTACCCTTGGGTTTGCCTGTTGGCCCGAGTGCAGTGGTGGCGATGGTGTTGATGGTTGAAGTGGTATTGTTGATAGTGACGCTGGTGTGGATAATGGTGGTGATGTTGTTGTTGTTGATGTTGCTGCTGAGTTTGATGCGAGTGTTGAGGGTGATGACGATGATGTTGTCGTTGTCGTCGTTGTTGATGTTGTTGATGTTGTTGATGTGTCACAATTCAGGTTGAGTTGCGTTTCCTTCGTGACCAGATCGGATGACGTCATCATCACTGCAGCCATCACAACGCTGAAACACAAACACACGTGTGAGTCTACGAGTCTGTGTGTGGTGAGTCTATAGATCTGTGTGGTGAGTCTATGAGTCTGTGTGTGGTGAGTCTATAGATCTGTATGGTGAGTCTATGAGTCTGTGTGTGGTGAGTCTACGAGTCTGTGTGTGGTGAGTCTATCAGTATGTGTGTGGTGAGTCTATGGATCTGTGTGGTGAGTCTATGAGTCTGTGTGTGGTGAGTCTATGAGTGGCGAGTTTATGGGTCTCTGTGTAGTGAGTCTATGGGTCTCTATGTGATGAGTCTGAGTCTTTGAGCCTGTGTCTGAGTCTCTGTGTGGTGAGTCTGTGGGTCTCTGTGTGGTGAGTCTGTGGGTCTCTGTGTGATGAGTCTATGGGTCTCTGTGTGGTGAGTCTATGGGTCTCTGTGTGATGAGTCTGTGTGTGTCTGTGTAAGTCTGTGGGTCTCTGTGTGATGAGTCTATGGGTCTCTGTGTGATGAGTCTGTGGGTCTCTGTGTGGTGAGTCTGTGGGTCTCTGTGTGGTGAGTCTGTGGGTCTCTGTGTGGTTAGTCTATGGATCTCTGTGTGATGAGTCTATGGGTCTCTGTGTGGTGAGTCTGTGGGTCTCTGTGTGGTGAGTCTGTGGGTCTCTGTGTGGTGAGTCTGTGGGTCTCTGTGTGGTGAGTCTGTGGGTCTCTGTGTGGTTAGTCTATGGATCTCTGTGTGATGAGTCTATGGGTCTCTGTGTGGTGAGTCTGTGGGTCTCTGTGTGGTGAGTCTGTGGGTCTCTGTGTGGTGAGTCTGTGGGTCTCTGTGTGGTGAGTCTGTGGGTCTCTGTGTGGTGAGTCTATGGGTCTCTGTGTGGTGAGTCTATGGGTCTCTGTGTGGTGAGTCTGTGTGTCTCTGTGTGAGTGAGTCTGTGTGTCTCTGTGTAAGTGAGTCTATGGGACTCTGTGTGAGTCTGTGGCTCTCTGTGTGGTGAGTCTGTGGGTCTCTGTGTGATGAGTCTGTGGGTCTCTGTGTGGTGAGTCTGTGGGTCTCTGTGTGGTGAGTCTGTGTGTCTCTGTGTGGTGAGTCTATGGGTCTCTGTGTGGTGAGTCTGTGGGTCTCTGTGTGGTGAGTCTGTGGGTCTCTGTGTGATGAGTCTGTGGGTCTCTGTGTGGTGAGTCTGTGGGTCTCTGTGTGGTGAGTCTGTGTGTCTCTGTGTGGTGAGTCTATGGGTCTCTGTGTGGTGAGTCTGTAGGTCTCTGTGTGGTGAGTCTGTGGGTCTCTGTGTGATGAGTCTGTGGGTCTCTGTGTGGTGAGTCTGTGGGTCTCTGTGTGGTCTCTATGAGTCTCTGTGTGGTGAGTCTATGGGTCTCTGTGTGGTGAGTCTGTGTGTGTCTGTGTGAGTGAGTCTGTGGGTCTCTGTGTGATGAGTCTGTGGGTCTCTGTGTGGTGAGTCTGTGGGTCTCTGTGTGGTGAGTCTGTGTGTCTCTGTGTGGTGAGTCTATGGGTCTCTGTGTGGTGAGTCTGTGGGTCTCTGTGTGGTGAGTCTGTGGGTCTCTGTGTGGTGAGTCTGTGTGTCTCTGTGTGGTGAGTCTATGGGTCTCTGTGTGGTCTCTATGAGTCTCTGTGTGGTGAGTCTATGGGTCTCTGTGTGGTGAGTCTGTGTGTGTCTGTGTGAGTGAGTCTGTGGGTCTCTGTGTGATGAGTCTATGGGTCTCTGTGTGATGAGTCTGTGGGTCTCTGTGTGGTGAGTCTGTGGGTCTCTGTGTGGTGAGTCTGTGGGTCTCTGTGTGGTGAGTCTATGGATCTCTGTGTGATGAGTCTATGGGTCTCTGTGTGGTGAGTCTGTGGGTCTCTGTGTGGTGAGTCTGTGGGTCTCTGTGTGGTGAGTCTGTGGGTCTCTGTGTGGTGAGTCTGTGGGTCTCTGTGTGGTGAGTCTATGGGTCTCTGTGTGGTGAGTCTATGGATCTCTGTGTGGTGAGTCTGTGTGTCTCTGTGTGAGTCTGTGTGTCTCTGTGTAAGTGAGTCTATGGGTCTCTGTGTGAGTCTGTGGGTCTCTGTGTGGTGAGTCTGTGGGTCTCTGTGTGATGAGTCTGTGGGTCTCTGTGTGGTGAGTCTGTGGGTCTCTGTGTGGTGAGTCTGTGTGTCTCTGTGTGATGAGTCTATGGGTCTCTGTGTGGTGAGTCTGTGGGTCTCTGTGTGGTGAGTCTGTGGGTCTCTGTGTGGTGAGTCTGTGTGTCTCTGTGTGGTGAGTCTATGGGTCTCTGTGTGGTCTCTATGAGTCTCTGTGTGGTGAGTCTATGGGTCTCTGTGTGGTGAGTCTGTGGGTCTCTGTGTGGTGAGTCTATGGGTCTCTGTGTGGTCTCTATGAGTCTTTGTGTGGTGAGTCTATGGGTCTCTATGAGTCTCTGAGTCTATGAGTCTCTGAGCAGCTTTAACGGCAGGCGGGCAGCAACAATCGGCACTAAGTTTGCCGCAGACGGCACGGGATGCGATTGGCGGTGTGTGGGTGGGAGACGCAGAGACTCACGCGGCGACTGGGGAGGCCTCTTCAGCTGGGGGCTTCTCGCGGTGGTGGTGATGGTGGTGAGGGTGGTGGTGAGGGTGGTGGTGGTGGTGCTGGTGGTGGTGATGGTGCTGGTGAGGGTGATGGTGGGGGTGGTGATGGTGGTGAGGGTGGTGGTGAAGGTGGTGGTGGTGAGTCGCAGTGGTGGTGCTGGTGGGGGGGTGGTAGTGGTGGTGGTGGGGCGGTGGTGGTGAGGGTGGTGGTGAGTCGCAGTGGTGATGGTGGTGGTGAGGGGGGTGGTGGTGGTGGTGAGTCGCAGTGGCGGTGGTGGTGAGTCGCAGTGGTGGTGGTGGGGGGGGGGGGTGGTGGTGGTGGTGTTGGTGGTGGTGGGGTGGTGGTGAGTCGCAGTGGTGGGGGGGGTGGTGGTGGTGTTGGTGGTGGTGGTGTTTGTGGTGGTGGGGTGGTGGTGGTGGTGAGTCGCAGTGGTGGTGGTGGGGGGGTGGTGGTGGTGTTGGTGAGGGTGGTGGTGGTGAGGGTGGTGAGGGTGGTGTTGGTGAGTCGCAGTGGTGGTGGTGGTGGGGGGGTGGTGGTGTAGGCGGTGGTGGTGTTGGTGGTGAGGGTGGTGGTGGTTGGTGTTGCTGGTGTTGTTGCTGGTGGTGTTGCTGGTGTTGTTGAGTCACTGTTGTTGTTGTTGAGTCACTGTTGTTGTTGGTGTTGTTGTTGTTGCTGGTGTTGTTGAGTCACTGTTGTTGTTATTGTTGCTGGTGTTGAGTCGCTGTTGTTGTTGTTGTTGAGTCGCTGTTGTTGTTGTTGCTGGTGTTGTTGCTGGTGTTGTTGAGTCGCCAGCGGAGTCACCGGGAACCCCCCACTCCGGAAGTCCGCTCCTCCGGGCCACGTGACGCGAGAATCCGCGTCACGTGGTGTGGGAGGGTCCCCCCCAGGGTCCCCCCCCCCTCCCTCCTATTCTCGTGACGTCATCCCCCATTTATCTTCCCCCCTCCCTCCCACACCGGAAACGGAATCGGATGAGCTGTGAAGCTCTTTGTGTCACTGATGTCCAGTAGGGGGCACGAGGTCAGAGCGTCATAACATCAAACAATACGGTGGGTGGTTAGGTAGTGGGTAGGTGGGTGGGTAGGTAGTGGGTAGGTGGGTGGGTAGGTAGTGGGTAGGTGGGTGGGTGGATTGGTGGGTAGGTGGGTGGGTAGGTGGGTGGGTAGGTAGTGGGTAGGTGGGTGGGTAGGTGGATGGGTAGGTGGGTGGGTGGGTAGGTGGGTGGGTAGGTGGGTAGATGGGTGGGTAGGTAGTGGGTAGGTGGGTGGGTAGGTGGGTGGGTAGGTGGGTGGATGGGTGGGTAGGTGGATGGGTAGGTGGGTGGGTGGGTAGGTGGGTGGGTAGGTGGGTAGATGGGTGGGTAGGTAGTGGGTAGGTGGGTGGGTAGGTGGGTGGGTAGGTGGGTGGATGGGTGGGTAGGTGGGTGGGTAGGTGGGTGAATGGGTGGGTGGGTAGGTGGGTGGGTAGGTAGTGGGTAGGTGGGTAGATGGGTGGGTAGGTAGCGGGTAGGTGGGTGGGTAGGTGGGTGGGTAGGTGGGTGGATGGGTGGGTAGGTGGGTGGGTAGGTGGGTGGGTAGGTGGGTGGGTAGGTGGGTGGATAGGTAGATGGGTAGGTGGGTGGGTAGGTGGGTGTATGGGTGGGTAGGTGGGTGGGTAGATGGGTAGGTGGGTAGGTGGGTGGGTGGGTAGATGGGTGGGTAGGTGGGTGGGTAGATGGGTGGATGGGTGGGTAGGTGGGTGGGTGGGTAGGTAGGTGGGTAGGAGGTTTGGTGGGTGGGAGGTTTGGTGGGTAGGTTTGGTGGGTGGGAGGTTTGGTGGGTGGTTTGGTGGGTGGGTGGTTTGGTGGGTAGGTTTGGTAGGTAGGAGGTTTGGTGGGTGGGAGGTTTGGTGGGTAGGAGGTTTGGTGGGTAGGTGGTTTGGTGGGTAGGAGGTTTGGTGGGTAGGAGGTTTGGTGGGTTGGAGGTTTGGTGGGTAGGAGGTTTGGTGGGTAGGTGGTTTGGTGGGTGGTTTGGTGGGTAGGAGGTTTGGTGGGTAGGAGGTTTGGTGGGTAGGAGGTTTGGTGGGTGGTTTGGTGGGTAGGAGGTTTGGTGGGTAGGAGGTTTGGTGGGTGGGAGGTTTGGTGGGTAGGAGGTTTGGTGGGTAGGTGGTTTGGTGGGTGGGAGGTTTGGTGGGTAGGTGGTTTGGTGGGTGAGAGGTTTGGTGGGTAGGTGGTTTGGTGGGTAGGTGGTTTGGTGGGTGGGTGGTTTGGTGGGTAGGTGGTTTGGTGGGTAGGTGGTTTGGTGGGTAGGTGGTTTGGTGGGTAGGTGGTTTGGTGGGTGGGTGGGTGGTGGGTGGTTTGGTGGGTAGGTGGTTTGGTGGGTAGGAGGTTTGGTGGGTAGGAGGTTTGGTGCGTGGGTGTCCCAATGTAATAGCTGCTCACCGCGAGCTATGAATGCCATTCTCTTAGTACAGTTCACCTTGTGGCCCTGTTCTCTGGCCTGACACTCGCAGCTGAGACGAGGTTCTTCAAGAATGCCGTCCATAAATGACGTCACGCGATTTTGGACGATTTTTGACCCCCCCTCGTCACATGACGTCACAAGTCAGACCCCCCCTCAAATATGACGTCACAAAGCTCTGCCCCCCTCCCCAAAAAAATATTTCTATTTAAAAAATAAACCATGCTTCAAATGTCATTGTAGTGCGTATTTAATGTGGCGCTGCACTCTGATGTTGTAGGCGAAACACATTTATTAACAAAGTCTATTCAATTAAGTAGAAACGCGTCTGTATTTAAAGTTGCGCATTTTGATGTGACGTCACATTTATCAAACTCCCCCTTCCCCCTAGGCGCGTGACGTCATTCATGGACGGCCCCCAGGTCAATTAGTTTCAAAGAGAATGCGTGCATATGATGATTATCAGAGCATGTTTTGTTTGCATGTTCACCACCAGCAGCAGTGTGTGTGTGTGGCACATGCAGTACTCGATTCATCGCAGGAGGTACAGTATCGACTATTTGGTGTTTAACATCTTAACAGAACCTGTTGTTAATTATCAGAGACGACAACCACTTCCCGTGACGTCATCCGCTCACACCCAACCTAACCTGGTGACGTCACCGATGCACGTCGAGCGCACGCTGCGAGCGCCGTGACGTCACGCGAACAGAGAGCCGAACCCCTTTCTGTCCGTGACGTCTGAACGCGTACATTCCACCTACCCCGGCACTCCGATGACGTCACCACGTTAAGGTCCCACCTCCTAGAACGCGATGACGTCACGTCTGCCCTCGCGCACCACCTTATATGGAGAGGCGACACGACCGTGGTAACGCCTGGATCGATTTAACGAGTCGTTTTTCTATTATTTCCTAGCGATTCCACTGTTAACGGCCCTTTAAAAGGAATCAATTCCTAGTCATTCAACACTATTAGTGATTTTTTTAAAATGAGGATTTCTGTGGGGGTTGCCGAGGGAGAATCGATTATCACGATAGATGGGGGGGAAAGAATCGCTTAGAACCCAGCACGTGACCCAGTATAGAACCCAGCAGGTGACCCAGTATAGAATCCAGCAGGTGACCCAGTTTAGAACCTCGTATTCAGAATCTAATAGAACCCACACTCACTCACTCATTCGAATACTTAGTCACACACTCGCACACTCAACCACACACTCACCCACACAACACCAACAACCGCCATTCGCCACTAAGTGGCGGTGACGTCACCACGACGCTTGTGCCAGGCCATGTGCACCTTGAGGCCACGTGAAGTGTCGAACGCCCGCTGGCAGGAGGTCACGGGGCAGACCCAGGTGCCACGGGTCGACTGACTGAGATGACTGGCTGATGCACCACCTGTGCCCCCTACTGTGCCAACCTGCTGTGCTTTAGCCACCCGGCGCTCCGCTCGTTGTTCTGAGCGTCGCTCCTCCGCCCTCCGTTGTTGTTGGAGGGCGACTGCCTCCAACTGCCCAGTAGCATCCTTCACGAGCCTCCTCCACAGAGGCCGATCTTGACACCGATGGTACCAGTCATCGGCAAGTCCACTCAGCTCCACGTCCTCCTGTACCACATCACTCCATCTCTTCTCTAGCCCGTGCCGCGCCCATTTAGCCCCCTCGATCCGGCCGAACAAAAGCTGTTTCGGCATGCGGTGGCTGGGCATGCAGGCTACATGACCCAGCCAACACAGCCTTGCCTGCCGGAAGAGCTCACCGATGGGACCTTGCCCAGATCTTTCAAGGATTTGTGAGCTCCTCACACAATCCAGCCTGGTTAAACCCAGGATGGATCGTAGGCAGGCTAGCCTAAATGTTTCTAACCGGCGAAGATGTTTCATTAGGGGGATCCACGTTTCGCAAGCGTAGAGAAGGGAGGGAATGACCGTGGCCGAGAAGACCTGAAGCTTAGTGCGGAGCGACAGACCAGGTAGCTTCCACACAGCGTTACACAACCGATGAAAAGATATTGCCGCTCGACTGATTCTGAGTGAGACCTCTGCTGTTAAACTGGAGCCGGTCATAAGCACACTGCTCAGGTATATGTAACTCACCCACACACAAACACTCATCCACACAACCACACTCACCCACCCACTTACACACTCACCCGCACACTCAACCATTCACAAACACACTCAACCACACACTCACCCACACACACACATGCTCTCATACTGTCACCAACACACACACACTCATCCACTCAACCACACTCACCCACCCACTTACACACTCAACCATTCACAAACACACTCAACCACACACTCACTCACACACTTACCTACACACACTTTCGAAAAGTTTTTTGGTTTGGCCATGTTTGTTTGTTGTAGTTACGGAGTTAGACTGACGGCCTTAATCTAAGTTGTCTTGTGGTTGTTGTTGTTTGACTTGCATCCCACTGGGATTTTTTGCACACAGCGTTGGCGTACGGTGCTTTTTTCAGGAATATTTTGCTGTTTTTTTCCATGGATGTTCTGTTTGCACAGTCACATAGTCACTTTAAGATGTTTTCTTGTTCGTGTTTTTGTTTTTTTGTTTGTTGTGGTTGCACCCGATTCAAGAGCCGAATGGCTCACAGAGCTATACCAAAATAAATAAACTAAATAAACTAAACTAAACCCACACACTGACTCACACACTCATCCACACACTTACACACACACTCATCCACTCAACCACAACTACAACCGACATTCGCCACTAAGTGGCGGTGACGTCACCACGGCGCTTGTGCCAGGCTATGTGCACCCTGAGGCCACGTGAAGTGTCGAACGCCCGCTGGCAGGAGGTCACGGGGCAGACCCAGGTGCCACGGGTCGACTGACTGAGATGACTGGCTGATGCACCACCTGTGCCCCCTACTGTGCCAACCTGCTGTGCTTTAGCCACCCGGCGCTCCGCTCGTTGTTCTGAGCGTCGCTCCTCCGCCCTCCGTTGTTACTGGAGGGCGACTGCCTCCAACTGCCCAGTAGCGTCCTTCACGAGCCTCCTCCACAGAGGCCGATCTTGACACCGCTGGTACCAGTCATCGGCAAGTCCACTCAGCTCCACGTCCTCCTGTACCACATCACTCCATCTCTTCTCTAGCCCGTGCCGCGCCCGCTTAGCCCCCTCAATCCGGCCGAACAAAAGCTGTTTCGGCATGCGGTGGCTGGGCATGCGGGCTACATGACTCACCCACACACACACACTCACCCACACACTCATCCACTCAACCACACACTCATCCACTCAACCATACACTCACCCACACACTCACCCACACACTCACCCACACACACACTCATCCACACTCACCCACACACTCATCCACTCAACCACACACACACACACTCACCCGCACACTTACTCACACACTCATCCACACACTTACACACACACTCATACACTCAACCACACACTCACCCACACACACACTCACCCACACACACACACACTCATCCACTCAACCACACACTCACCCACACACACACACTCTCTCAAACTCTCACCCACACACTCATCAACACACACACTCACCCACACACACGCACTCATCCACACACACTCGCCCACACACACTCATCCACTCAACCACACACTCACCCACATACACACACTCACCCACACACACACACACTCATCCACTCAACCACACACTCACCCACACACACACACTCTCTCAAACTCTCACCCACACACTCATCCACACACACACACTCACCCACACACACACATCCACACACAGTCATCCACACACACACACTCATCCACTCAACCACACACTCACCCACACACACTCACCCACATACACACACTCATTCACTCAACCACACACTCACCCACACACACTCACCCACACACACACACTCACCCACACACACTCACCCACACACACACACACTCACCCACACACACTCATCCACTCAACCACACACACTCACCCACACACACTCTTTCAAACTCGCACCCACACACTCATCCACACTCACCCACCCACACACACACTCACCCACACACACACTCACCCACACACACACTCACCCACATACACTCAAACTCTCACCCACACACACACACTCACCCACACACACCCACCCACACACACTCTCTCAAACTCTCACCCACACGCTCATCCACATACTCTACACAGTGCACACATAGCGAGCATAGCTCACACTGACACTCCCAGCCCCACACCCAGTCACAAAGACAAAGCTCTCTCGTGTAGCCTTGACAAACTGTTGGGGCAAGTGCTGTTAGTGGCAGCGCCTATGAAGGCCGACACGGAACACAATGTGGTGGGTGGCCAGCACCACTCCCGGCCGCATTTGTATCCCCAGTGGCGGTGTTCACCGCACCAGGTACTCATTTGAGGCTGAGTCGACCTAGGGGAGGCCCAGGACCGGCTCAGATAATTAATCGCTATCGTTGGTGTTGGTGGTGGTGGCCGTGAGCGGGAATCGAACTCGGGTTTATGCCCGGTTCGTAGCGCAGCGTAGCGCCCCTAGGCTATAGAACCACACAGACTCATGCACAGGGACAGCTGCCACTGGGGGCGCCCCTAGGCTATAGAACCACACAGACTCATGCACAGCTGCCACTGGGGGTGCCCCTAGGCTATAGACCACACAGACTCATGCACAGGGACAGCTGCCACTAGGGGTGCCCCTAGGCTATAGACCACACAGACTCATGCACAGGGACAGCTGCCACTGGGGGCGCCCCTAGGCTATAGACCACACAGACTCATGCACAGGGACAGCTGCCACTGGGGGTGCCCCTAGGCTATAGACCACACAGACTCATGCACAGGGACAGCTGCCACTGGGGGCGCCCCTAGGCTATAGACCACACAGACTCATGCACAGGGACAGCTGCCACTAGGGGCGCCCCTAGGCTATAGAACCACACAGACTCATGCACAGGGACAGCTGCCACTGGGGGCGCCCCTAGGCTATAGACCACACAGACTCATGCACAGGAACAGCTGCCACTGGGGGTGCCCCTAGGCTATAGACCACACAGACTCATGCACAGGGACAGCTGCCACTGGGGGCGCCCCTAGGCTATAGACCACACAGACTCATGCACAGGGACAGCTGCCACTGGGGGCGCCCCTAGGCTATAGACCACACAGACTCAGGCACAGGGACAGCTGCCACTGGGGGTGCCCCTAGGCTATAGACCACACAGACTCATGCGCAGGGACAGCTGCCACTGGGGGTGCCCCTAGGCAATAGAACCACACAGACTCATGCACAGGGACAGCTGCCACTGGGGGTGCCCCTAGGCTATAGAACCACACAGACTCAGGCACAGGGACAGCTGCCACTGGGGGTGCCCCTAGGCTATAGACCAACAATCTCATCGTGGTCCCGTCCTCAGAAGAAAATCCAAACCGTGTAAATTAAAGCGGCCGCCAAACAAACGGCACGGATTTTAAAAACATAAGTCTTCAAATATATTGATTGTGACGTCACGCGTCAGGGGGTAGGGCACGTGACGTCACGCGCAGTACGCGGGTGGGGGCGGTCGTGACCCCGGCGATTGTACGAACCTGGGCCTGGGCCTCCCCTAGGTCTACTCAGCCTAAACACACAGTACCTGGCGCGGTGGGAGTGTAGTAAACATCGACACTGGGGGAGACAAAGGCGGCCGGGGGTGCGCGGTGCCACGGTGCGGGCCTACAGAGCTGCTGCTGCTGCTGCTCGCGACCAACTACAGCACTTGCCCCAACATGCAGTAGAGGCTACATGGGTGGAGGGGAGGAGCTTTGTCTTTGTCACGCGCCCTGCGTGACGTCATCGGTGAGGGAGGTGTCGCGGTCTGCGGGCCGCACCCCCCGCGGGAATGCGGGGGGCAGGGCCAAGGGGGAAGGGGCGGTGCCCGAGGAAAAGGGGCGGTGCCCGGGGAAAAGGGGCGGAGCCGATGGGAAAGGGGGCGCTGTTAAGAGGCGGGGTCTAGACTCTGAACCGGCTAACACTGCCCATAGACTAACACTACCCATAGACTAACACTACCCATAGACTAACACTACCCATAGACTAACACTACCCACAGACTAACATTACCCATAGACTAACATTACACATAGACTAACACTACCCATAGACTAACACTGCCCATAGACCAACACTACCCATAGACTAACACTACACATAGACTAACATTACCCATAGACTAACATTACCCATAGACTAACACTACCCATAGACTAACACTACCCATAGACTAACATTACCCATAGACTAACATTACCCATAGACTAACACTACCCATAGACTAACATTACCCATAGACTAACACTACCCATAGACTAACACTACCCATAGACTAACATTACCCATAGACTAACATTACCCATAGACTAACACTACCCATAGACTAACATTACCCATAGACTAACACTACCCATAGACTAACGTTACCCATAGACTAACACTACCCATAGACTAACATTACCCATAGACTAACATTACCCATAGACTAACATTACCCATACACTAACATTACCCATAGACTAACATTACCCATAGACTAACATTACCCATAGACTAACATTACCCATAGACTAACACTACCCATAGACTAACATTACCCACAGACTAACACTACCCATAGACTAACATTACCCACAGACTAACACTACCCATAGACTAACATTGCCCATAGACTAACATTACCCATAGACTAACACTACCCATAGACTAACACTACCCACAGACTAACATTACCCATACACTAACATTACCCATAGACTAACATTGCCCATAGACTAACATTACCCATAGACTAACATTACCCATAGACTAACATTACCCACAGACTAACACTACCCATAGACTAACATTACCCATAGACTAACATTACACATAGACTAACATTACACATAGACCAACACTACACATAGACTAACATTACCCATAGACTAACATTACCCATAGACTAACATTACCCATAGACTAACATTACCCACAGACTAACACTACCCATAGACTAACATTGCCCATAGACTAACATTACCCATAGACTAACACTACCCATAGACTAACACTACCCACAGACTAACATTACCCATGCACTAACATTACCCATAGACTAACACTACCCATAGACTAACATTACCCATAGACTAACATTACCCATAGACTAACATTACCCATAGACTAACACTACCCATAGACTAACATTACCCGTAGACTAACATTACACATAGACTAACATTACCCACAGACTAACATTACCCATAGACTAACATTACCCATACACTAACATTACCCATAGACTAACATTACCCATAGACTAACATTACCCATAGACTAACACTACCCATAGACTAACATTACCCACAGACTAACACTACCCATAGACTAACATTACCCACAGACTAACACTACCCATAGACTAACATTGCCCATAGACTAACATTACCCATAGACTAACACTACCCATAGACTAACACTACCCACAGACTAACATTACCCATACACTAACATTACCCATAGACTAACATTGCCCATAGACTAACATTACCCATAGACTAACATTACCCATAGACTAACATTACCCACAGACTAACACTACCCATAGACTAACATTACCCATAGACTAACATTACCCATAGACTAACATTACCCATAGACTAACATTACCCACAGACTAACACTACCCATAGACTAACATTGCCCATAGACTAACATTACCCATAGACTAACACTACCCATAGACTAACACTACCCACAGACTAACATTACCCATGCACTAACATTACCCATAGACTAACATTACCCATAGACTAACACTACCCATAGACTAACATTACCCATAGACTAACATTACCCATAGACTAACATTACCCATAGACTAACACTACCCATAGACTAACATTACCCATAGACTAACATTACACATAGACTAACATTACCCACAGACTAACATTACCCATAGACTAACATTACCCATAGACTAACACTACCCATAGACTAACATTACCCATAGACTAACATTACCCACAGACTAACACTACCCATAGACTAACATTACCCATAGACTAACATTACCCATAGACTAACACTACCCATAGACTAACACTACCCATACACTAACACTACCCATAGACTAACACTACCCATAGACTAACATTACCCATAGACTAACATTACCCATAGACTAACACTACCCATACACTAACACTACCCATAGACTAACACTACCCATAGACTAACATTACCCATAGACTAACATTACCCATAGACTAACACTACCCATAGACTAACATTACCCATAGACTAACACTACACATAGACTAACACTACACATAGACTAACATTACCCACAGACTAACACTACCCATAGACTAACACTGCCCATAGACTAACATTACCCATACACTAACATTACCCATAGACTAACACTACCCACAGACTAACATTACCCATACACTAACATTACCCATAGACTAACATTGCCCATAGACTAACACTACACATAGACTAACATTACCCATAGACTCACATTACCCATAGACTAACACTACCCATAGACTAACACTACCCATAGACTAACATTACCCATAGACTAACATTGCCCATAGACTAACATTACCCATACACTAACATTACCCATAGACTCACATTACCCATAGACTAACATTACCCACAGACTAACACTACCCATAGACTAACATTACCCATAGACTAACATTACCCATAGACTAACATTACCCATAGACTAACATTACCCACAGACTAACACTACCCATAGACTAACATTGCCCATAGACTAACATTACCCATAGACTAACACTACCCATAGACTAACACTACCCACAGACTAACATTACCCATGCACTAACATTACCCATAGACTAACATTACCCATAGACTAACACTACCCATAGACTAACATTACCCATAGACTAACATTACCCATAGACTAACATTACCCATAGACTAACACTACCCATAGACTAACATTACCCATAGACTAACATTACACATAGACTAACATTACCCACAGACTAACATTACCCATAGACTAACATTACCCATAGACTAACACTACCCATAGACTAACATTACCCATAGACTAACATTACCCACAGACTAACACTACCCATAGACTAACATTACCCATAGACTAACATTACCCATAGACTAACACTACCCATAGACTAACACTACCCATACACTAACACTACCCATAGACTAACACTACCCATAGACTAACATTACCCATAGACTAACATTACCCATAGACTAACACTACCCATACACTAACACTACCCATAGACTAACACTACCCATAGACTAACATTACCCATAGACTAACATTACCCATAGACTAACACTACCCATAGACTAACATTACCCATAGACTAACACTACACATAGACTAACACTACACATAGACTAACATTACCCACAGACTAACACTACCCATAGACTAACACTGCCCATAGACTAACATTACCCATACACTAACATTACCCATAGACTAACACTACCCACAGACTAACATTACCCATACACTAACATTACCCATAGACTAACATTGCCCATAGACTAACACTACACATAGACTAACATTACCCATAGACTCACATTACCCATAGACTAACACTACCCATAGACTAACACTACCCATAGACTAACATTACCCATAGACTAACATTGCCCATAGACTAACATTACCCATACACTAACATTACCCATAGACTCACATTACCCATAGACTAACACTACCCATAGACTAACACTACCCATAGACTAACATTACCCATAGACTAACACTACCCATAGACTAACACTACCCATACACTAACATTACCCATAGACTAACACTACCCATAGACTAACATTACCCATACACTAACATTACTCATAGACTAACACTACCCATAGACTAACATTACCCATAGACTAACACTACCCACAGACTAACATTACCCATAGACTAACATTACACATACACTAACGTTACCCATAGACTAACACTACCCATAGACTAACATTACCCATAGACTAACATTACCCATAGACTCACATTACCCATAGACTAAAACAAATATAAGAATGGGTTTTACCCCTTTCTTCTGGCAACAAAACTGAAACCTTTTTACGAGGAATTTTGGTACTGGCAAAGGAGATCCAATGATGTAGATGTTCACCCCGAGCCCTCATTACTCTGTTAGTGGCATTGGCTTTGTGCTGTGTGCGACTTTTGGCGTCCTCTGGTCTAGCACCGTTTGAGACGAGGCTCTAGAGCAAGCCATCTCTGGTGTGGCCCAATCAGTTTCAAGGACAATGTTTACATTATCAAGGTGTGTTTTTCGTTTGCATTCTGACCACGAGTATTGTGGTTAATGCAGTGACATCATTCCTTGTAAAAGGTTTCCGTTTGGTGTTTTAACATCTTAACACAGATGTTTAGTTGCCAGAAAAAAGTGGAAAACCAATTCTCATATTTTGGCACTGGCAAAGGACGGCCCGTGAAGTAGCTAATACAAGAAAGGCAATAAAAACGCTTTTTTAAATTCTTGGTTCTTTCGGTAAAGTCACCACCACGTAGAAGGGAAACAATAAAATAATAAAAATATAAAAAAATAAAATTCTCACGACGTTTCGAGTGCAACACAAGAAGCAATCATCATCAGGTGTGAAAACCACCTCACAACACAAGAAGCAATCATCATCAGGTGTGAAAACCACCTCACAACACAAGAAGCAATCATCATCAGGTGTGAAAACCACCTCACAACACAAGAAGCAATCATCATCAGGTGTGAAAACCACCTCACAACACAAGAAGCAATCATCATCAGGTGTAAGGTGGTTTTCACACCTGATGATGATTGCTTCTTGTGTTGCAGTCGAAACGTCGCGATAATTGTATTGTTTTATATTTTTATTATTTTATTGTTTCCCTTCTACGTGGTGGTGACTTTACCGAAAGAACCAAGAATATGAATCCCTGCAGTCACGAAAGCTTTAAATTTAAAAAACGCTTTTATTTCCAGAACGTGCTCAATGTGCCCACCATTGTTCCTGATACACAACGTCAGACAAGATACCCCAGTCAGCGATCACACGGTAAATGGTTCAGGGGGTAATGGTGTTACATGCGTCAATAATAATTGGCACGAAGTCTGGATGCAGTCTGTTCAATTCAACAGCGACCTCCCTCTGACTCCGGTTTCCCATGAGTATAATTACCTGGACTCGTTCCTCCTTACTCAGAGACAACTTGAGGCTGCAGAAACCCCAAAAATATTAATTGGTTATTTTTCCCTATGGGGCCGTCCATAAATGACGTCACGCACCTAGGGAGGGGGTCAGACATTTGTGACGATGTGTGACGAGGGGGCGGGGGGGGGGGTGAGGAATGTGACGTCACATCAAAATGCGCAACTTTAAATAAATACAGACAACACGTTCTACTTAATTAAATAGACTTTGAGTTATGGTCGAAACGTCGTGAGAATTTTTTTATTGTTTTATATATATTTTATTATTTTGTTGTTTCTCTTCAACGTGACTTTACCGAAAAAACTAAGAATATAAATAGACTTTGTTAATAAATGTTTTCTCCTACAACATCAGAGTGCAGCGCCACATTAAATACGCACTACAATGACAACAATAGTTTAAAGCCATTTGAAGCATGGTTTATTTTCAAAATGGAAATATGGTTTGGGGGGGGGTGGGGGGGGGCAGAGCTTTGTGACGTCATACTTGAGGGGGGGGGGGTCTGACTTTTTGTGACGCCGCGTGAAGACGGGGGGGGGGGTAAAAAAATCGTCCAAAATCGCGTGACGTCATTTATGGACGGCCCCCTATGATTCCAAACTCATGGGCCACCCTCCAGTGCTTTGGCGGCTTGCTTCGTGATGCCCCAGACACCTCCTGGTCTGGAACTCCGGCATGGAGGTTGCGAGCCGGTAAGTGGCGAACGCGGATTTCGGACGTCGCCTCATCTCTCTCCGTCTCTCGCGTTCGTTCGCGACGGAGAACAGCTGTTAACGACGCTATCCCCATTGTGCCAAACGTGGACAAGGTTCTAGCAGAACGACCACTTCCGCTTGGGCTAATTTGGCCCTGCGCTGATGGAGAATGGCCCATTCGAAGCGGCTCCACCACCTGCAAGTCGATCATCTCCATCCGGAGGTCTTCCGAGACCTCGGACACACGGGCAGCAAACGGGTGACGAAATGTCGCAATGTCTTCCGCGAGCTTTTGTGGATTAAGGTCCGAACAGCTTCCTGAGCAATTCCTTGTCTCGAGTTTCCAGATGGTTCGCTGATGCTGCTGCTGCTGGTGGTGGTGGTGTGCTCCGTGGGTGTGCGTCCACGGGCACCACTCTGTCGCGTCTGCTTGTCGTCATTTGAAACATGTTGTGAAGGGGTGCAGGAATTGATTCCCCCAAAAGTTGCGTTTCTCCAGAGCTGAAAGCTGCCGCTACAGCTCACTCCGAAAGCCCTCGCGAGCAGCTGCATTTGGAGGCTTGCCCCCTCTTTTCCCCTCCGCCTGGCGAAGGCCGCTTGTGTTGCGATCGAAACGTCGTAGCTTTCCTGTCGACAGAGTGGCTCATTGAACCATCAGGTCTTTTTTTTATTAGGACATCCAAAAAAACATTTTCGTGGATAAATTTTAGACTGACGCCATCCAGACTGCCATTCTGCGCCCAACCTTATGGAAGAGGTACGTGGATGACACTTTTGTCATCTGGCCACATGGCCGGCCTGCTCTAGACCAATTCTTCGACCACATCAATTCCATACACCCAGCCCTCAGATTTACCATGGAAGTCGAAATAGATGGCAAGATACCTTTTTTGGATGTCCTAATTAAAAAGAGACCTGATGGTTCAATGAGCCACTCTGTCTACAGGAAAGCTACCCATACGGATGCTTATCTGAAACCGGATTCCCACCACCATCCAT
The DNA here is from genome assembly GCF_048934315.1 of Petromyzon marinus. Classification (NCBI taxonomy): domain Eukaryota; kingdom Metazoa; phylum Chordata; class Hyperoartia; order Petromyzontiformes; family Petromyzontidae; genus Petromyzon; species Petromyzon marinus. Next base: position 1,019,959 of record NC_133732.1, read on the forward strand.
CACAGAAGAATTCTCTCATCAAGACTCTGCACCATAGAGCCCAATGCATATCCGACCACGAACACATAGGCAGTGAACTCAAGCACGTACACCAAGCTCTTAAGGCTAATGGTTACTCCGACTATACAATCCGCAAAGCTATCAATCAAACCATGAAGGACCCTCTTGAGGAGCCTTTCAAAACCATCACTTTACCCTACATTGCGGGGATCACAAAAAAGATCTCCAAAATCTTGAATAAACACAAGATCCAGGTCCGTTTCAACACATTACATAAAATCCGTGATCTGGTTCCGTCTGTAAAAGATGTGATTCCGGACATACAATACCCTGGTGTCTACAAACTAAGTTGCCTCTGTGGTAGTAGTTACATTGGAGAAACCAAACGCCATGTCTCGGACCGCATTCGTGAACATAAAGCAGACCTTAAACACGGTAGGACCAACACCTCGGCCGTAGCAGATCATTGTTCTAATTCAGTAGGCTCACATGCCATTGACTTTTCCAAGACAGAGGTTCTTTGTAAGCCATCTGGCTTCCATGAGAGATTCGTTCATGAGGCTATCCACATATACAAGCACAGAGACAATTTCAACCGAGAAGATGGATTCTATCTTAGCAATCATTGGAAAGATTTGATAAACCATTTCAGTTCTTAATTGATTGTTCACGCTTACAGTGGCTTTCAGACAGCATACATTATAAAAAAAATTTCGTCTCCCTCCTCCTCTTTTCAAAAAATATAGATGAACTAGTCCTGGGCAAACTGCCAAATCGCTGCGCGTGACGCTAACGTTTTTTTATAAATAAATAAATGCGCCGTTTAAAAATAAATTTATGCAAACCAACACACCTGAAGATGACCGTTTGAGTTATGGTCGAAACGTCGTGAGAATTTTTTTTATTGTTTTATATATATTTTATTATTTTGTTGTTTCTCTTCAACGTGACTTTACCGAAAAAACTAAGAATACTGCCCATAGACTCAACACTGCCCATAGACTCAACACTGCCCATAGACTCAACACTGCCCATAGACTCAACACTGCCCATAGAATAAACACTGCCAATAGACTCAACACTGCCCATAGACTCAACACTGCCCATAGACTCAACACTGCCAATAGACTCAACACTGCCAATAGACTCAACACTGCCCATAGACTCAACACTGCCCATAGACTCAACACTGCCCATAGACTCAACACTGCCCATAGATTCAACACTATCCATAGAAAAAAATTGTCACGTTGACAAAAGATAATTAGTTCACTACTTTAGCCCACCGGTGTGTTGAAGAGTGAATCCACAACATTTACAGTTTGAGTAGTACGACGTTTCGCTGGTAATTACATCCAACATCATCAGGCAATTCGCCAGAATGGTAAAGCCCTCACTTGCTCTCGGTCTTAAATAGAGCAGCAGGGTGACGTCATCATTTAACTAATTTCAGGTGCAGTGATTTGAGGCGGAGGGGGGGGGGTATTGTAATCATATAATCGATTGGTAATCAGTCAATGGTTATGATTAGTAATGAGTTGTAGATTGGTAATTAGTTGTAATGTGTGTTATTGTGATTATATGCTACATTAGTAATCCGTTAATTAATATGTGTTTCCCCTATAAGGAATTGTATTATTTAATAATACGCTTCCAAGCCGCACTAAGCCTATAGCTATCAGAACGATTAAAGTTATTTCTGTTTCTCTCAATTTCAATGGATTCTCTAATTTCAATGGATTCTCTAATTAGTCTTTGCCAGTAATAATTAGTTTTACACAACACTTCAACGTTATCGAAATCAATTGAGTGTCCTTGTTGACAAGCATGTTCTGCCACTGCCGACAGTTGTGTTTGAGATAATTTAATATATCTTTGGTGTTCTTTTAGTCTTATGCTGATGTTACGTCCCGTCTGTCCAATATAGCATCTGCCACATACACAATTAATCCGATATACACCTTCTGTTGAAAATTTAGGTAATTCGTCTTTAGTGCACGATACTAGTTTTTGAATTTTGTGTACTGCACCAAATCTTACTGTAATGTTTTGCTTTTGCAAAACAAGGGCTAATTTGTCAGTTACTCCTGAGATATATGGAATTTTAATTGTTTTAAGAATCTGATCGCTTTCAGCAGTGTTGCTTTGCGATCGTGATTTGGCATTTAGTGCTCTGTTAATTTGAGTATTATTGTAGCCATTCTGTCGTAGTGCGTCTTTAACGGGTTTGATCTCTCTCACTAGACTTTCACCATCTGACACTGTTTTAGCCCGATGTATGAGCGTCTTGATAAGAGAGGATTTCTGAGCTGGATGATGATGCGAATCTGCATTCAGATAGGCATCAGTGTGCGTTTGCTTTCTGTAAACGCTGTGCTATTTTACCGTTTATGCCATGTCCAAGCAAAATTTCTAGGAATGGGAGTGTGTTATTCACCTCCATTTCCATGGTGAACTGGATGGCCGGGTTTTGTGTATTGAGATTTAGAAAATCATTACGTGTATCTTTACCATGTGGCCAGACAACCAAAGTGTCATCCACATATCTAAATCAAAAAGATGGTTTTAATGTGCTCGAGGCAAGTGCTCTTATTTCAAAGTTTTCCATGTACAGATTTGCTATAGCAGGAGATAATGGAGAGCCCATTGCTGCTCCTTCCTTTTGTTTAAAGAAATCCCCTCTCCATAAGAAGTGTTATTTAAACAATGGTCAGCAACTTTCGGAATATCTTTTGGTAAACCAGTATTCTTTACTAGTCTATCAAGTAATTTAAGCGATTCGTTCACTGGAACCTTAGTGAATAGAGAAATCACATCAAAACTTACCAGAATATCATTAGGATTAAGTTTGATATCTTTAATCACATTAACAAGATTTTCTGAATTTCTTATGAATGAAGATGTCCTACCGATGTAGGGCTGTATTTGTTTAGTTATATATTTTGCTAATTTAGAAGTGGCAGAGCCAATTGTACTGACTATGGGTCGTGATGGGATGTCTATTTTATGAATCTTTGGTAGCCCATACAGTCTAGGTGGTTTTGAGGCCCTTGGCTTAATTTGGTATTGCTCATTCTTAGGGATTAATGAACTTGCAATTATTGCAGTGGTCTTACGTTCTAAAGTGTTAGTTGGATCTCGTTTAATTTTAATGTAGGCACTTTCCTCTAGTAAATATCTAATTTTATTATCATAATCGGCTCGTGACATCACTACAGTAGTGCGGTCTTTATCAGCTGCCAGGATTTGGATATCTTTATTTACACGCAGCTCTCTTAAGGCTTTTGCTTCGTTGGAGCTAATATTTACTTTTGGTACTTTACTATTCTCAATTATTTTGGCAACCTCGTGTCTAGTAATCTCTGCCTCATTATGTGGAAGGAGTCTTACTGCTGATTCTACCTCAGCAATTATCTCATCCACAGGAATTGTGCGTGGGGTAACGGCAAAGTTAAGGCCTTTAGAAAGGACAGAGATCATGTCACTAGTTAAAACAGTGTTAGTCAAGTTCATTACGGTTTTGTTTTTAAATTGTTCGTTTTTAGTAGGGATTTGTTTATTATGAAGTCTAGAAAATGTATTCATTTGGTTAGTTTTTGTTAGATTAAACACATTATCAGCCGATTGTTGTGTTATGGTATCGATTATATTCCAATAAAGCATGGATACACTATTGCTTATATCTAAGTGTAACTGCTTTTGCGATTCCGAAATGTAACATAATTCACTCCCGTTGTGCTGTATTCTCTCTATTAATAATTCGCTAGCTTTGTGTAGTATTTGGTTAGCTTTAGAAGACTTTATGTGATGTGTTATTTTAATTGCGTTTGGTATTACCTTTGAATCTCTGCACCTTTTCAGGAACGCCAGTGAAGATATCAATTTAATCCGCTTAATGCGGAGCTTCTCCAACTTTCTGGTTTTAAGAAAAGTATCCTCCCAATAGAGGTTAGTCAGTTTAACACGTAGGCTTTTGCGACCAACATTATTAATAATAAAGGTTTTTGGGTTAGATCGCGTTATTTATAAATGTGTCGTAACCCTCCACCACCCGACACGGCCAATCAGCAAAAAAAGTGTCACGTGATGAGTCTATGAGTTTATGGGTCTCTGTGTGCTGCGTCTATGGGTATGTGTGGAGAGTCTATGGGTCTCTGCGTGGTGAGTTTATGGATCTCTGTGTGATGGGTCTATGGGTCTCTGTGTGGTGAGTTTAGGGGTCTGCGTGTGCTGAGTCTATTGATCTCTGTGTGGTGAGTCTATGGGTCTCTGTGTGGTGAGTCTATGGGTCTCTGTATGGTGAGTCTATGGGTCTCTATATGGTGAGTCTATGGGTCTCTGTGTGGTGAGCCTATGGGTCTCTGTGTGCTGAGTCTATGGGTCTCTGTGTGCTGAGTCTATGGGTCTCTGTGTGGTGAGTCTATTGATCTCTGTGTGGTGATCTCTGTGTGGTGAGTCTATGGGTCTCTGTGTGGTGAGTCAATGGGTCTCTGTGTGATGAGTCTATGGGTCTCTGTGTGATGAGTCTATGGGTCTCTGTGTGATGAGTCTATGGGTCTCTGTGTAGTGAGTCTATGGGTCTCTGTGTGATGAGTCTATGGGTCTCTGTGTGGTGAGTCTATGGGTCTCTGTGTGGTGAGTCTATGGGTCTCTGTGTGGTGAGTCTATGGGTCTCTGTGTGGTGAGTCTATGGGTCTCTGTGTGGTGAGTCAATGGGTCTCTGTGTGGTGAGTCAATGGGTCTCTGTGTGATGCGTCTATGGGTCTCTGTGTGATGAGTCTATGGGTCTCTGTGTGATGAGTCTATGGGTCTCTGTGTGATGAGTCTATGGGTCTCTGTGTAGTGAGTCTATGGGTCTCTGTGTGATGAGTCTATGGGTCTCTGTGTGGTGAGTCTATGGGTCTCTGTGTGGTGAGTCTATGGGTCTCTGTGTGGTGAGTCTATGGGTCTCTGTGTGGTGAGTCTATGGGTCTCTGTGTGGTGAGTCTATGGGTCTTTGTGTGGTGAGTCAATGGGTCTCTGTGTGATGAGTCTATGGGTCTCTGTGTGATGAGTCTATGGGTCTCTGTGTGATGAGTCTATGGGTCTGTGTGATGAGTCTATGGGTCTCTGTGTGATGAGTCTATGGGTCTCTGAGTGATGAGTCTATGGGTGTATGTGTGATGAGTCTATGAGTATCTGTGTGGTGAGTCTATGGGTCTCTGTGTGGTGAGTCTATGGGTCTCTGTGTAGTGAGTCTATGGGTCTCTGTGTGGTGAGTCTGGGTCTCTGTGTGGTGAGTCTATGAGTCTCTGTGTGGTGAGTCTGTGGGTCTCTGTGTGATGAGTCTATGAGTCTCTGTGTGGTGAGTATATGAGTCTCTGTGTGGTGAGTCTATGGGTCTCTGTGTAGTGAGTCTATGGGTCTCTGTGTGGTGAGTCTGGGTCTCTGTGTGGTGAGTCTATGAGTCTCTGTGTGGTGAGTCTATGGGTCTCTGTGTGGTGAGTCTGTGGGTCTATGTGTGGTGAGTCTATGAGTCTCTGTGTGGTGAGTCTATGATAAGCCACTTCGTTGGGCTATCATTTGTGGCCAGGTTGCTTCTGATAAAGAATTACAAAGCTCAGAGAGCCTGATCAGAATCAGACTCAAATCTTGACCCTCTCAGCTGGACGAACGAACTTGAGACTTGAGACCGAGTGGGCGGGGTTAAGGACGGAGGGGGCGGGGCTGGATAGGTACAAGGCGGGGCTAGAAAGATAAGAGGCGGGGTTAAGGACGGAGGGGGCGGAGCTAAGAGGTGTATGGGGCGGAGCTAGATACGTAAGGGGCGGCGCAGGAGATTTAGGGGGCGGGGTAAAGGATGAAAGGGGCGGGTTTCGCAGAAGTCGGGGGGCTTTGTAAGACGGGGCTGGAAACGGGCAGGGCAAAGGGAAAGAGGGGGCGGGACAAACCATAAAGGGGCGTGGCTAGTTCAGTAGGGGGCGGTGCTATGTGTGTAGAGGCGTGACTAGACGCGTTGGAGGCGGGACGATACGCGAGTGGGCGGGGCGAGGAGTGCAAAGGGGGCGGGGGCTACGCGGCAGCTCGAAGTCTTCCGGGCCGGGCACTTTAGTTAAAAGTGGTCTCCATTAACAAGTCAAACAACTACAACAACTAAACAACAACAACTAAACAACAACTAAACAACCAACAAGGACGACGTCGACAGCAGCAGCAGCAGCAGCGGCGGCCGCCACGATCACGGTGAGCGCCTGACCGCCCGCTCGCTCGCCCGCCCGCCCCGCGTCCTTCTCCAGCGGGACGGTGGCCGTGGGGCTCCGCGGTCCCCCCCCCCTCTCTCTCTCTCGCCTGCTCCTCTCGCTCCGCGGTCCCCTCTCTCTCTCTCGCCTGCTCCTCCTCCTGCTGCTCCTCTCGCTCCGCTGTGGCTCGCGGCCTCCTCCTCCTGCTCCTCGCTGGGCCCGTGGTGGGGGGTGTGTGTGGGGGGGGTCTCGCCCCGGCACTCGGCCCCGGCACTCGGCCCCGGCCGCCTCCACCACGGCCGCCGGGAGGAGGGCCGCCGGGAGGAGGGCCGCCGCCGCCGACGCCGCCGCAGCCGGCAGATTAGTCGCGGTCGCGGGCAATGCGCATGCGCGGAGGCAGTGCGATTGAATGGTTGAGTGCGGCGAGGGGGGGGGGTCCGAATTTCGCATGGGGGGGTGGGGGGGGGGGTCCAGATCTGGCAGGAGGGGGGGTGGGGGCTCGGATCTTACATGGGGGGGCAGGGGGGTCCGAATGTGGCAGGAGGGGTGAAGGGGGTGGGGGCTCGGATCTTACATGGGGGGGGGGGGTCCGAATGTGGCAGGAGGGGTGAAGGGGGGCACGGATCTTACATGGGGGGAGGGGGGTCCGAATGTGGCAGGAGGAGGGAAGGGGGGTCCGAATTTCGCATGGGGGGGTGGGGGCACGGATGTTACATGGTGGAGGTGGGTGGGGGGTCCGAATGTGGCAGGAGCAGGGTGAAGGGGGGTCCTTATGTGGCAGGGTGATGGTGGTGCTGGTGGTGTTGGGCACGCGAGGTGCTGTCGGTGTGGAAGGAGCGGTGGGATTGTGATCGCGTGTCCGTCGGTGACCCCCTCCTCCTGCGAGGAGACGGGAGCGGTGGGAGTGGAGCCCAACTCAACAGCACTTGCCACCCTGGGGCCACTGGAGGCTACACGGGGGAGCTTTGTCTTTGTGGCGAGCCGAGATGGCGATCTGCAACTTGGCAAAGTGGAACAGAAAGTGAAGTCCACGGCAGCGTGGGGAGAGATCCCTGCTGCAAGGGAATGGCGTGGGGCCTTCATCCAGCAGTGGATAGACCGTGGTGGTGGTAGTGGTGAATACAACGTGAGTTACAGACAGTGTGAGTGGTAGGGGTAGTGTGAGTGGTAGGGGTAGAGGCAGTGTGAGTGGTAGGGGTAGAGGCAGTGTGAGTGGTAGGGGTAGAGGCAGTGTGAGTGGTAGGGGTAGGGGTAGTGTGAGTGGTAGGGGCAGTGTGAGTGGTAGGGGTAGTGACAGTGTGAGTGGTAGGGGTAGAGGCAGTGTGAGTGGTAGGGGTAGAGGCAGTGTGAGTGGTAAGGGTAGAGGCAGTGTGAGTGGTAGGGGTAGAGGCAGTGTGAGTGGTAGGGGTAGAGGCAGTGTAAGTGGTAGGGGTAGTGTGAGTGGTAGGGGTAGAGGCAGTGTGAGTGGTAGGGGTAGTGTGAGTGGTAGGGGTAGAGGCAGTGTGAGTGGTAGAGGCAGTGAGTGGTAGGGATAGATACAGTGTGAGTGGTAGGGGAAGAGGCAGTGTGAGTGGTAGGGGCAGTGTGAGTGGTAGGGGTAGAGGCAGTGTGAGTGGTAGGGGTAGAGGCAGTGTGAGTGGTAGGGGTAGGGGCAGTGTGAGTGGTAGGGGTAGAGGCAGTGTGAGTGGTAGGGGTAGAGGCAGTGTGAGTGGTAAGGGTAGAGGCAGTGTGAGTGGTAGTGTGAGTGGTAGGGGTAGAGGCAGTGTGAGTGGTAGGGGTAGAGGCAGTGTGAGTGGTAGGGGTAGTGGGAGTGTGAGTGGTAGGGGTAGGGGCAGTGTGAGTGGTAGGGGTAGGGGCAGTGTGAGTGGTAGGGGTAGAGGCAGTGTGAGTGGTAGGGGTAGAGGCAGTGGTAGGGGTAGAGACAGTGTGAGTAGTAGGGGTAGAGGCAGTGTGAGTGGTAGGGGTAGAGGCAGTGTGAGTGGTAGGGGTAGGGGCAGTGTGAGTGGTAGGGGTAGAGGCAGTGTGAGTGGTAGGGGTAGAGGCAGTGTGAGTGGTAGGGGTAGTGTGAGTGGTAGGGGTAGAGGCAGTGTGAGTGGTAGGGGCAGAGGCAGTGTGAGTGGTAGGGGTAGAGGCAGTGTGAGTGGTAGGGGTAGTGTGAGTGGTAGGGGTAGATACAGTGTGAGTGGTAGGGGTAGATACAGTGTGAGTGGTAGGGGTAGAGGTAGTGTGAGTGGTAGGGGGGCAGGCAGTGTGAGTGGTAGGGGTAGAGGCAGTGAGTGGTAGGGGTAGTGTGAGTGGTAGGGGTAGAGGCAGTGTGAGTGGTAGGGGTAGTGTGAGTGGTAGGGGTAGATACAGTGTGAGTGGTAGGGGTAGAGGCAGTGTGAGTGGTAAGGGTAGAGGCAGTGTGAGTGGTAGTGTGAGTGGTAGGGGTAGAGGCAGTGTGAGTGGTAGGGGTAGAGGCAGTGTGAGTGGTAGGGGTAGAGACAGTGTGAGTGGTAGGGGTAGAGACAATGTGAGTGGTAGGGGTAGAGGCAGTGTGAGTGGTAGGGGTAGAGGCAGTGTGAGTGGTAGGGGTAGAGGCAGTGTGAGTGGTAGGGGTAGTGGCAGTGTGAGTGGTAGGGGTAGAGGCAGTGTGAGTGGTAGGGGTAGAGGCAGTGTGAGTGGTAGGGGTAGAGGCAGTGTGAGTGGTAGGGGTAGAGGCAGTGTGAGTGGTAGGGGTAGAGGCAGTGTGAGTGGTAGGGGTAGAGGCAGTGTGAGTGGTAGGGGTAGTGGCAGTGTGAGTGGTAGGGGTAGAGGCAGTGTGAGTGGTAGGGGTAGAGGCAGTGTGAGTGGTAGGGTAATGGCAGTGTGAGTGGTAGGGGCAGTGTGAGTGTGAGTGGTAGGGGTAGAGGCAGTGAGAGTGGTAGGGGTAGAGGCAGTGGTAGGGGTAGAGACAGTGTAAGTGGTAGGGGTAGAGACGGTGTGAGTGGTAGGGGTAGTGGGAGTGTGAGTGGTAGGGGTAGGGGCAGTGTGAGTGGTAGGGGTAGAGGCAGTGTGAGTGGTAGGGGTAGAGGCAGTGTGAGTGGTAGGGGTAGAGGCAGTGTGAGTGGTAGGGGTAGAGGCAGTGTGAGTGGTAGGGGTAGAGGCAGTGTGAGTGGTAGGGGTAGTGGCAGTGTGAGTGGTAGGGGTAGTGGCAGTGTGAGTGGTAGGGGTAGAGGCAGTGTGAGTGGTAGGGGTAGAGTCAGTGTGAGTGGTAGGGGTAGAGGCAGTGTGAGTGGTAGAGGCAGTGTGAGTGGTAGAGGCAGTGTGAGTGGTAGGGGTAGAGGCAGTGGCAGGGGTAGGGGTAGAGGCAGTGTAAGTGGTAGGGGTAGTGGCAGTGTGAGTGGTAGGGGTAGAGACAGTGTGAGTGGTAGGGGTAGTGGCAGTGTGAGTGGTAGGGGTAGAGGCAGTGAGTGGTAGGGGTAGAGGCAGTGTGAGTGGTAGGGGTAGTGGCAGTGTTAGTGGTTGGGGTAGAGGCAGTGTGAGTGGTAGATACAGTGTGAGTGGTAGGGGTAGAGGCAGTGTGAGTGGTAGGGGTAGAGGCAGTGTGAGTGGTAGGGGTAGAGGCAGTGAGTGGTAGGGGTAGCAGCAGTGTGAGTGGTAGGGGTAGAGGCAGTGTGAGTGGTAGGGGTAGAGGCAGTGTGAGTGGTAGGGGTAGAGGCAGTGTGAGTGGTAGGGGTAGAGGCAGTGTGAGTGGTAGGGGTAGAGGCAGTGTGAGTGGTAGGGGTAGTGTGAGTGGTAGGGGCAGTGTGAGTGGTAGGGGCAGTGTGAGTGCTAGGGGTAGAGACAGTGTGAGTGGTAGGGGTAGAGGCAGTGTGAGTGGTAAGGGTAGAGGCAGTGTGAGTGGTAGGGGTAGAGGCAGTGTGAGTGGTAGGGGTAGTGTGAGTGGTAGGGGTAGTGGCAGTGTGAGTGGTAGGGGAAGAGGCAGTGTGAGTGGTAGGGGTAGAGGCAGTGTGAGTGGTAGGGGTAGGGGCAGTGTGAGTGGTAGGGGTAGAGGCAGTGTGAGTGGTAGGGGTAGAGGCAGTGTGAGTGGTAGGGGTAGAGGCAGTGTGAGTGGTAGGGGTAGAGGCAGTGTGAGTGGTAGGGGTAGAGGCAGTGTGAGTGGTAGGGGTAGTGTGAGTGGTAGGGGCAGTGTGAGTGGTAGGGGTAGGGGCAGTGTGAGTGCTAGGGGTAGAGACAGTGTGAGTGGTAGGGGTAGAGGCAGTGTGAGTGGTAAGGGTAGGGGCAGTGTGAGTGGTAGGGGTAGAGGCAGTGTGAGTGGTAGGGGTAGAGGCAGTGTGAGTGGTAGGGGTAGTGGCAGTGTGAGTGGTAGGGGAAGAGGCAGTGTGAGTGGTAGGGGTAGAGGCAGTGTGAGTGGTAGGGGTAGAGGCAGTGTGAGTGGTAGGGGTAGTGTGAGTGGTAGGGGTAGAGGCAGTGTGAGTGGTAGGGGTAGAGGCAGTGTGAGTGGTAGGGGTAGAGGCAGTTTGAGTGGTAGGGGTAGAGGCAGTGTGAGTGGTAGGGGTAGAGGCAGTGTGAGTGGTAGGGGTAGAGGCAGTGTGAGTGGTAGGGGTAGAGGCAGTGTGAGTGGTAGGGGTAGAGGCAGTGTGAGTGGTAGGGGTAGAGGCAGTGTGAGTGGTAGGGGTAGAGGCAGTGTGAGTGGTAGGGGTAGAGGCAGTGTGAGTGGTAGTGTGAGTGGTAGGGGCAGAGGCAGTGTGAGTGGTAGGGGTAGAGGCAGTGTGAGTGGTAGGGGCAGTGTGAGTGGTAGGGGCAGTGTGAGTGGTAGGGGCAGTGTGAGTGGTAGGAGTAGTGGCAGTGTGAGTGGTAGGGGTAGTGGCAGTGTTAGTGATCTCCCCCTGTTCTCCAGAGTGAGTGGAGTTTGCGTGATCTCCCCCTCTTCTCCAGAGTGAGTGAGTGGAGTTTGTGTGATCTCCCCCTGTTCTCCAGAGTGAATGGAGTTTGTGTTATCTCCCCCTGTTCTCCAGAGTGAGTGGAGTTTGTGTGATCTCCCCCTCTTCTCCAGAGTGAGTGAGTGGAGTTTGTGTGATCTCCCCCTGTTCTCCAGAGTGAATGGAGTTTGTGTTATCTCCCCCTGTTCTCCAGAGTGAGTGGAGTTTGTGTGATCTCCCCCTGTTCTACAGAGTGAGTGAGTGGAGTTTGTATGATCTCCCCCTGTTCTACAGAGTGAGTGAGTGGAGTTTGTGTGATCTCCCCCTGTTCTACAGAGTGAGTGAGTGGAGTTTGTGTGATCTCCCCCTGTTCTCCAGAGTGAGTGAGTGGAGTTTGTGTGATCTCCCCCTGTTCTCCAGAGTGAGTGGAGTTTGTATGATCTCCCCCTGTTCTACAGAGTGAGTGAGTGGGGTTTGTGTGATCTCCCCCTGTTCTGCAGAGTGAGTAGAGTTTGTATGATCTCCCCCTGTTCTACAGAGTGAGTGAGTGGGGTTTGTGTGATCTCCCCCTGTTCTACAGAGTGAGGGAGTGGAGTTTGTGTGATCTCCCCCTGTTCTACAGAGTGAGTGAGTGGAGTTTGTGTGATCTCCCCCTGTTCTACAGAGTGAGTGAGTGGAGTTTGTGTGATCTCCCCCTGTTCTACAGAGTGAGTGAGTGGAGTTTGTGTGATCTCCCCCTGTTCTACAGAGTAAGTGAGTGGAGTTTGTGTGATCTCCCTCTGTTCTACAAAGTGAGTGAGTGGGGTTTGTGTGATCTCCCCCTGTTCTGCAGAGTGACTGAGTGGAGTTTGTGTGATGTCCCCCTGTTCTGCAGAGTGAGTGAGTGGAGTTTGTATGATCTCCCCCTGTTCTACAGAGTGAGTGGAGTTTGTGTGATCTCCCCCTGTACTACAGAGTGAGTGAGTGGAGTTTGTGTGATCTCCCACTGTTCTACAGAGTAAGTGGAGTTTGTATGATCTCTCCCTGTCCTACAGAGTGATTCGAGTTTGTGTGATCTCCCCCTGTTCTACAGAGTGAGTGAGTGGAGTTTGTATGATCTCCCCCTGTTCTACAGAGTGAGTGAGTGGAGTTTGTGTGATCTCCCCCTGTTCTACAGAGTGAGTGAGTGGAGTTTGTATGATCTCCCCCTGTTCTACAGAGTGAGTGGAGTTTGTGTGATCTCCCCCTGTTCTACAGAGTGAGTGAGTGGAGTTTGTGTGATCTCCCACTGTTCTACAGAGTGAGTGAGTGGAGTTTGTATGATCTCTCCCTGTCCTACAGAGTGAGTGGAGTTTGTGTGATCTCCCCCTGTTCTACAGAGTGAGTGAGTGGAGTTTGTGTGATCTCCCCCTGTTCTACAGAGTGAGTGAGTGGAGTTTGTATGATCTTCGCCTGTTCTATAGAGTGAGTGGAGTTTGTGTGATCTCCCCCTGTTCTACAGAGTGAGTGGAGTTTGTATGGTGTTCCCCCGTTCTACAGAGTGACTGAGTGGAGTTTGTGTGATCTCCCCCTGTTCTACAGAGTGAGTGAGTGGAGTTTGTGTGATCTCCCACTGTTCTACAGAGTGAGTGGAGTTTGTGTGATCTCCCCCTGTTCTACAGAGTGAGTGAGTGGAGTTTGTGTGATCTCCCCCTGTTCTACAGAGTGAGTGAGTGGAGTTTGTATGATCTCCCCCTGTTCTACAGAGTGAGTGGAGTTTGTGTGATCTCCCCCTGTTCTACAGAGTGAGTGAGTGGAGTTTGTGTGATCTCCCACTGTTCTACAGAGTGAGTGAGTGGAGTTTGTATGATCTCTCCCTGTCCTACAGAGTGAGTGGAGTTTGTGTGATCTCCCCCTGTCCTACAGAGTGAGTGAGTGGAGTTTGTGTGATCTCCCCCTGTTCTACAGAGTGAGTGAGTGGAGTTTGTTTGATATCCCCCGTACTACAGAGTGAGTGGAGTTTGTGTGATGTCCCCCTGTTCTCCAGAGTGAGTGAGTGGAGTTTGTGTGATCTCCCCCTATTCTACAGAGTGAGTGGAGTTTGTGTGATCTCCTCCTGTTCTACAGAGTGACTGAGTGGAGTTTGTATGATCTCCCCCTGTTCTACAGAGTGACTGAGTGGAGTTTGTGTGATCTCCACCTGTTCTACAGAGTGAGTGAGTGGAGTTTGTGTGATCTCCCCCTGTTCTCCAGAGTGAGTGAGTGGAGTTTGTGTGATCTCCCCCTGTTCTACAGAGTAAGTGGAGTTTGTGTCATCTCCCCCTGTTCTACAGAGTGAGTGAGTGGAGTTTGTGTGATCTCCCCCTGTTCTACAGAGTGAGTGGAGTTTGTGTGATCTCCCCCTGTTCTACAGAGTGAGTGAGTGGAGTTTGTATGATCTCCCCCTGTTCTACAGTGAGTGGATGGAGTTTGTGTGATCTCCCCCTGTTCTACAGAGTGAGTGAGTGGAGTTTGTGTGATCTCTCCCTGTCCTGCAGAGTGAGTGAGTGGAGTTTGTGTGATCTCCCCCTGTCCTACAGAGTGAGTGAGTGGAGTTTGTGTGATCTCCCCCTGTCCTACAGCGTGAGTGAGTGGAGTTTGTGTGTTCTCCCCCTGTTCTACAGAGTGAGTGAGTGCAGTTTGTGTGATCTCCCCCTGTTCTACAGAGTGAGTGAGTGGAGTTTGTGTGTTCTCCCCCTGTTCTCCAGAGTGATTGAGTGGAGTTTGTGTGATCTCCCCCTGTTCTCCAGAGTGAGTGAGTGGAGTTTGTATGATCTCCCCCTGTTCTGCAGAGTGAGTGAGTGGAGTTTGTGTGATCTCCCCCTGTTCTACAGTGAGTTAGTGGAGTTTGTGTGATCTCCCCCTGTCCTACAGAGTGAGTGAGTGGAGTTTGTGTGATCTCCCCCTGTTCTCCAGAGTGAGTGAGTGGAGTTTGTGTGATCTCCCCCTGTTCTCCAGAGTGAGTTAGTGGAGTTTGTGTGATCTCCCCCTGTCCTACAGAGTGAGTGAGTGGAGTTTGTGTGATCTCCCCCTGTTCTCCAGAGTGAGTGAGTGGAGTTTGTGTGATCTCCCCCTGTTCTACAGAGTGAGTGGAGTTTGTGTGATCTCCCCCTGTTCTCCAGAGTGAGTGAGTGGAGTTTGTGTGATCTCCCCCTGTTCTACAGAGTGAGTGGAGTTTGTGTGATCTCCCCCTGTTCTGCAGAGTGAGTGAGTGGAGTTTGTATGATTTCCTCATGTGCGGCATGAGTTTCTTCACAGTGTGACCGGCATTGGCCAAACATCCCAATGCAAAAAAATGCCATTAAATTGTTCAATCAACATTGCACGTTGCTATTGCAGCAGTGGCTACAATAGACATAAAACCCAATCATCATCATCACCATCACACGGAAGATTATAGCAGCAGCTATAATGATGTTGATTTAAAATGCGGTGAGGAAGAAAAACCAGAGGAACCGGAGAAAAATCCACGCGACCACCACAGGGAGAGAGAGAGAGACGCAGACTTAAAATATTCAACAGATGGCAAGACGTGAACTATCTCGTGCTTTCGAGCCCGACCCTGACGATGCCTGCTGTATATTTGGTGGTGGCGAGTTCGACGTCACATTTATATACAGTGGTACCTCGGTTTGCACGTCGTTAATTCGTTCCGGCAGGGAGGACTCTTACCGAAAATGACGAATGCTCAAACGAATTTTTCCCATAAGAAATAATATTTTCATTCCAGAGTGTAAGAAATTATATTTTATATGGCATATTATACATTAATGGGGTTGTGTAACATAACTTAGAAACTGCTTAGTACTGAAATGCATACATACATTAAAATAAATGCATAAATAAATAAAACTTAACGTCACTTTACCTCGCTGACAGGAGTTAAAATGACAAGGAACACTGGAACATTCCGTAGAGTTCTAGCAAGGGGGTCGTGCACTGAACGAGGTCTACAGGCAGATTGAGGAGCGGCGCTTTGTCTCAGTCGTGAACGGGGTCTACGCAGGCACGCGGTGACTCATCACGACCCAGACAAGTTCTAGCAAGCAGCGTGTGGTAACCCTAGCAAGACGTCGCATCCCTAGCAAGACGTATCCCTAGCAAGACGTCGCATCCCTAGCAAGACGTCTTATCCCTAGCAAGACGTCGCATCCCTAGCAAGACGTCTTATCACTAGCAAGACGTATCCCTAGCAAGACGTATCCCTAGCAAGACGTAACCCTAGCAAGACGTCTTATCCCTAGCAAGACGTCGTATCACAAGCAAGACGTCGTATCACAAGACGTTGTATCACAAGACGTCGTACCCCAAGCAAGACGACGCATCCCTAGCAAGACGTTGCATCCCTAGCAAGAAGTCGCATCCCTAGCAAGACGTCGTATCACAAGACGTTGTATCACAAGACGTCATACCCCAAGCAAGACGTCGCATCCCTAGCAAGACGTCTTATCACAAGACGTCTTATCCCTAGCAAGACGTATCCCTAGCAAGACGTATCCCTAGCAAGACATATCCCTAGCAAGACGTATCACAAGCAAGACGTATCACAAGCAAAACGTATACCTAGCAAGACGTATCCCTAGCAAGACGTCTTATCCCTAGCAAGACGTCGTATCCCTAGCAAGACGTCGCATCCCTAGCAAGACGTCGTATCCCTAGCAAGACGTCGTATCCCTAGCAAGACGTGGCATCCCTAGCAAGACGTCGTATCACAAGACGTTGTATCACAAGACGTCGTACCTCAAGCAAGACGTCGCATCCCTAGCAAGACGTCTTATCCCTAGCAAGACGTCTTATCACAAGCAAGACGTCGTATCACAAGACGTTGTATCACAAGACGTCGTACCCCAAGCAAGACGTCGCATCCCTAGCAAGACGTCTTATCCCTAGACGTCTTATCACAAGACGTCTTATCCCTAGCAAGACGTATCCCTAGCAAGACGTATCCCTAGCAAGACGTATCCCTAGCAAGACATATCCCTAGCAAGACGTATCCCTAGCAAGACGTATCACAAGCAAGACGTATCACAAGCAAAACGTATACCTAGCAAGACGTATCCCTAGCAAGACGTATCCCTAGCAAAACGTATCCCTAGCAAGACGTATCCCTAGCAAGATGCATCCCTAGCAAGACGTATCACAAGCAAGACGTATCCCTAGCAAGACGTATCCCTAGCAAGACGTATCCCTAGCAAGACGTACCCCTAGCAAGACGTACCCTAGCAAGACGTACCCCTAGCAAGACGTATCCCTAGCAAGACGTATCCCTAGCAAGACGTATCCCTAGCAAGACGTATCACAAGCAAGACGTATCCCTAGCAAGACGTATCACAAGCAAGACGTATCACAAGCAGGACGTATCCCTAGCAAGACGTATCCCTAGCAAGACGTATCACAAGCAAGACGTTTCCCTAGCAAGACGTATCACAAGCAAGACGTATCCCTAGCAAGACGTATCCCTAGCAAGACGTATCCCTCGCAAGACGTCTTACCCCTAGCAAGACGTATCCCTAGCAAGACGTATCCCTAGCAAGACGTATCCTTAGCAAGACGTATCCCTAGCAAGACGTCTTATCCCTAGCAAGACGTATCCCTAGCAAGACGTATCCCTAGCAAGACGTATCCCTAGCAAGACGTATCACAAGCAAGACGTTTCCCTAGCAAGACGTATCCCTAGCAAGACGTATCCCTAGCAAGACGTATCCCTCGCAAGACGTCTTACCCCTAGCAAGACGTATCCCTAGCAAGACGTATCCCTAGCAAGACGTATCCCTAGCAAGACGTATCCCTAGCAAGACGTCTTATCCCTAGCAAGACGTATCCCTAGCAAGACGTCTTATCCCTAGCAAGACGTATCCCTAGCAAGACGTATCCCTAGCAAGACGTATCCCTAGCAAGACGTACCCCTAGCAAGATGTCTTATCCCTAGCAAGACGTATCCCAAGCAAGACGTATCCCAAGCAAGACGTATCCCTAGCAAGACGTATCCCTAGCAAGACGACGTATCCCTAGCAAGACGTCTTATCCCTAGCAAGACGTATCCCTAGCAAGACGTATCCCAAGCAAGACGTATCCCTAGCAAGACGTATCCCTAGCAAGACGTATCACAAGCAAGATGTATCACTAGCAAGACGTATCCCTAGCAAGACGTATCCCTAACAAGACGTATCCCTAGCAAGACGTATCACAAGACGTATCCCTAGCAAGACGTATCCCCAGAAAGACGTATCATTAGCAAGACGTATCCCTAGCAAGACGTATCCCTAGCAAGACGAATCACTAGCAAGACGTATCCCTAGCAAGACGTATCCCTAGCAAGACGTATCCCTAGCAAGACGTCTTATCCCTAGCAAGACGTATCCCTAGCAAGACGTATCGCTAGCAAGACGTATCCCTAGCAAGACGTATCCCTAGCAAGACGTATCCCAAGCAAGACGTATCCCTAGCAAGACGTATCCCTAGCAAGACGTATCCCTAGCAAGACGTATCACTAGCAAGACGTACCCCTAGCAAGACGTATCCCTAGCAAGACGTATCACTAGCAAGACGTATCCCTAGCAAGACGTATCCCTAGCAAGACGTCGTACCCCTAGCAAGACGTATCCCTAGCAAGACGTATCCCTAGCAAGACGTATCACAAGACGTATCCCTAGCAAGACGTATCCCAAGCAAGACGTATCCCTAGCATGACGTATCACAAGCAAGACGTATCCCTAGCAAGACGTATCCCTAGCAAGACGTATCACAAGACGTATCCCTAGCAAGACGTATCCCAGCAAGACGTATCCCTAGCAAGACGTATCCCTAGCAAGACGTATCACAAGACGTATCCCTAGCAAGACGTATCCCAAGCAAGACGTATCACTAGCAAGACGTATCCCTAGCAAGACGTATCCCTAGCAAGACGTATCCCTAGCAAGACGTATCACAAGACGTATCACTAGCAAGACGTATCCCAAGCAAGACGTATCCCTAGCAAGACGTATCCCTAGCAAGACGTATCACAAGACGTATCCCTAGCAAGACGTATCCCAAGCAAGACGTATCCCTAGCAAGACGTATCACAAGCAAGACGTATCACAAGCAGGACGTATCCCTAGCAAGACGTATCCCTAGCAAGACGTATCACAAGCAAGACGTTTCCCTAGCAAGACGTATCACAAGCAAGACGTATCCCTAGCAAGACGTATCCCTAGCAAGACGTATCCCTCGCAAGACGTCTTACCCCTAGCAAGACGTATCCCTAGCAAGACTTATCCCTAGCAAGACGTATCCCTAGCAAGACGTCTTATCCCTAGCAAGACGTATCCCTAGCAAGACGTATCCCTAGCAAGACGTATCACAAGCAAGACGTTTCCCTAGCAAGACGTATCCCTAGCAAGACGTATCCCTCGCAAGACGTCTTACCCCTAGCAAGACGTATCCCTAGCAAGACGTATCCCTAGCAAGACGTATCCCTAGCAAGACGTCTTATCCCTAGCAAGACGTATCCCTAGCAAGACGTCTTATCCCTAGCAAGACGTATCCCTAGCAAGACGTATCCCTAGCAAGACGTATCCCTAGCAAGACGTACCCCTAGCAAGATGTCTTATCCCTAGCAAGACGTATCCCAAGCAAGACGTATCCCAAGCAAGACGTATCCCTAGCAAGACGTATCCCTAGCAAGACGACGTATCCCTAGCAAGACGTCTTATCCCTAGAAAGACGTATCCCTAGCAAGACGTATCCCAAGCAAGACGTATCCCTAGCAAGACGTATCCCTAGCAAGACGTATCACAAGCAAGATGTATCACTAGCAAGACGTATCCCTAGCAAGACGTATCCCTAACAAGACGTATCCCTAGCAAGACGTATCACAAGACGTATCCCTAGCAAGACGTATCCCCAGCAAGACGTATCACTAGCAAGACGTATCCCTAGCAAGACGTATCCCTAGCAAGACGAATCACTAGCAAGACGTATCCCTAGCAAGACGTATCCCTAGCAAGACGTATCCCTAGCAAGACGTCTTATCCCTAGCAAGACGTATCCCTAGCAAGACGTATCGCTAGCAAGACGTATCCCTAGCAAGACGTATCCCTAGCAAGACGTATCCCAAGCAAGACGTATCCCTAGCAAGACGTATCCCTAGCAAGACGTATCCCTAGCAAGACGTATCACTAGCAAGACGTACCCCTAGCAAGACGTATCCCTAGCAAGACGTATCACTAGCAAGACGTATCCCTAGCAAGACGTATCCCTAGCAAGACGACGTATCCCTAGCAAGACGTATCCCTAGCAAGACGTATCACAAGACGTATCCCTAGCAAGACGTATCCCAAGCAAGACGTATCCCTAGCATGACGTATCACAAGCAAGACGTATCCCTAGCAAGACGTATCCCTAGCAAGACGTATCACAAGACGTATCCCTAGCAAGACGTATCCCAGCAAGACGTATCCCTAGCAAGACGTATCCCTAGCAAGACGTATCACAAGACGTATCCCTAGCAAGACGTATCCCAAGCAAGACGTATCACTAGCAAGACGTATCCCTAGCAAGACGTATCCCTAGCAAGACGTATCCCTAGCAAGACGTATCACAAGACGTATCACTAGCAAGACGTATCTCAAGCAAGACGTATCCCTAGCAAGACGTATCCCTAGCAAGACGTATCCCTAGCAAGACGTATCACAAGACGTATCCCTAGCAAGACGTATCCCAAGCAAGACGTATCCCTAGCAAGACGTATCCCAGCAAGACGTATCCCTAGCAAGACGTATCCCTAGCAAGACGTATCACAAGACGTATCCCTAGCAAGACGTATCCCAAGCAAGACGTATCCCTAGCAAGACGTATCCCTAGCAAGACGTATCCCTAGCAAGACGTATCCTAGCAAGACGTATCCCTAGCAAGACGTATCCCTAGCAAGACGTATCCCTAGCAAGACGTATCCCTAGCAAGACGTATCCCTAGCAAGACGTATCCCTAGCAAGACGTATCCCTAGCAAGACGTATCCCTAGCAAGACGTCGTATCCCAAGACATTTTTTTCTCGTCAAAACACGACGTGTTACCAAACTGGACGTATTCCAAAGCGATCGTGTACCGAGGTGTGACTATCCACGCTATCTAACCCAGGCGACCTGTGTTATGGATGATGTTGGTCGTGAAGGCCTACTTGGTGTTAAGCTGTACATTTGGATTTTGTGTCTTTCTCCCTCCCTGTAGTGGCGTGGATGTTTCTCCAGATCCTCCGGTTTTTATTATTACACGCTTTCATTATTACACGCTTTCATTTAACTCACTCTGTTGTTATAAACTAGTCTTCTTACACACTTTCATTTAACTCACTGTCTGTTGTTGTTGTTATTAACTAGTCTTCTTACACACTTTCATTTAACTCCTCTGTTGTTGTTGTTATAAACTAGTCTTCTTACACGCTTTCATTTAACTCACTGTCTATTGTTGTTGTTGTTATAAACTAGTCTTCTTACACACTTTCATTTAACTCACTGTCTGTTGTTGTAAACTAGTCTTCTTACACGCTTTCATTTAACTCACTCTGTTGTTGTTGTTGTTGTTATAAACTAGTCTTCTTACACGCTTTTATTTAACTAACTCTGTTGTTGTTGTTATAAACTAGTCTTCTTACACGCTTTCATTTAACTCGCTCTTATTCTTAGCTCTTTCGGTGAAGTCACGTTGAAGGGAAACAATAAAATAATAAAATATATATAAAACAATAAAAATTCTCACGACGTTTCCACCATAACGCAAATGGTCATCATCAGGTGTGAAATTTGGTTTTTTTACTCGCTCTGTTGTTGTTGTATCCTCAAATCTTATGACTCAATGTTAACCCACTTCCCAATGTGGTATCGACCGCAAACTTGGTATACTTATGTCATACCGATGACAATACTAGATTATATCATTACAAATAAAACAAATATTTTTAAACATTATTTTGTATATGTTATGTTTCGGCTTGGGTGTAATTGTCCACGCTCAACTGAAGTTGGCTGTAAATTAGCACGCGGTCCCCTTACGTTGTGGCAAGCTTCGGGGCAACTTCCTGGAGTCGTGGAGTTCTGCCATCACTAGTACGGTACATTTCATTAAAGCGTGTTGTTTATAAAAAAAAACGTATTTTAAAAATATTACTTGTTTCTCTCAATGTTTAGAATCGACGTCATGCGTTTAGAGTATTTGCCTCCTCCTATAAATGTCCACGTGATGATGAGGCCCACTTCTTTGAGCTATCATTTAGTGTGTAGGCCAGGTCGCTTTTGAAAAATATCTACTACACAGCGGCTCAATGGGGCCTTACCTGGCAAAATAAAAAATACTTTTGAGTAAATACGTAAAAAACAAAAAAATCGTCTTTCTTTTCAGCTGCCAGAGTGGAGGCATGATGTCCAGAAAGTATTTTCGGATTTAAGCCCTCGGGGCTATAGAGGTGGAGTGGGGGTTCCTTTACGTCTCGGGCGTTGTGGAGCGGCTGGGCAAAATTCCTCCCCACGATCCCCGTTGGGTCCTTGCCGGATCGTCACGGGAGTGGAGTCCGGGGGGGGGGGGGGGGGGGGTGCCGCTGGCGGCAACGGAGCGCGGCGTTGACTTGGACGAGGTTCGCCTGCGGGCCGGCGTCTCCGACCCGGGGCCACGGCGCTCTCGCTCCGACGGAGGGTGGACCAGGGCCCGTCTTTGACGTCTTTCCGACGCGCTGCCCCTCCACGGTCGTTTCCCCGCGGGCTTCTGGGTAACGTTTCGCTCGTGGGTGTTCGTTTTTCGTTGGGGGGTGGTTTGAGGGCGGTCGAGCGTCTGGCCTCGGGTCACTCCCGATGGAGCCGGGGGGCGGTGGCCGTGCCTGTTAAGTGGCGTTCCCCAGCACAAGTTGACGTTCGCCGTTTTTTTGCCGGCCTGCCTGTCGCTCGGGCGGAGCGACGGAGACGGCGGGGGGGGGGGGGGCCCCCTCTTGTCGGCGTTTGGCTTTGGGCGCCAAATTTGTGAAGCGTGTGGCCGCCTCTTCCCCTCTGAAGGGTCTTGAGATATTTTGTATCAAGAACTTTTCCCGGGCTTCTTGGTTCTTTCGGTGAAGTCACGTAGAAGGGATATAATAATAAAATTGAAATAAAATACGTGGCTTTACCGAAAGAGCCAAGGAGATGAATCCCTGCAGTCACGCAAAGCTTTAAATCGAAATGTAACTTTTCCCAGTGTCATGATAATAATAATAGGGGTTTTCCTCTTTTTTTTTCTGGCAACAAAACTGAAACCTTTTTTTTATCACAAGGATTCATGCTACTGCATTAACCACAATACTTGATAGTGGCATCGTCTTTGAGCCGTGTGACGCCTTTTGGCGTCATCTGGTCTAGCACCAGTTGAGACGAGGCTCAAAAGAAAGCCGTCCCTTGGTGTGGACCAATCAGTTTCAAGGACAATGCAGCGTCATACTATCGGAGTGTTGTGTTTTTAGTCTGCATTTTGACCGCAGCTATCGTGGTTAATGCAGTGACATGAATCCGTGTTTTGTCGCCAGAAAAAAAAGGGGAGAAGCCCTATTATTATATTCTGGTCCTGGCAGAGGAGGTCCAATGATGTCGATGTTTTCCCAGCGTCCTTCATTGCCCCCAGCCTTGGCTTGGCAGCGCTGCGTCGTCCGCGTGCGATTAGCTGCTTCGTTTGTGATGGTTGGCCAGGTCGCTGCTGAAAAATGGTGACGTCCACCGCCACTTGGGGGCGGATTGCGGGTGTTGGTATTGGTGTGGTGGTGGTAGAGGTTAGGTGCTCGCTAACACCGCTTGCCCCAACAGTCTGTTGAGACTATGCGGGGAATCTTTGTCTTTGGTGGCGGAGGTGATGATGATGGTGATGATGGCTATGGTACTTTTGATGGTGGTCGAGGTTGCGATGGTGGTTGTGGTGGTGGTGGCGATGTGTTTGTGTGTCTATGTGTGTAGCTGTGTTTGTGTCTGTGTGTGCCTCTTGCACTTCCCAATTAACCACAATGAACACACCACAACACCTCGCCGTGGTGGCTAGGAGATGTTAACTCCATCGCCTGGTACGCAGGAGGTCGTGAGTTCAATCCCGACCCTGATACCTGCTGCTGCTGTATATTTGGAGTTTGCGTGTCTCTCTCTCATCAGCATTATCATCACGGTGGCTAGGAGATGTTAACTCCCTCGCCCGGTCCGCAGGAGTTCGTGGGTTCGATCCGGACCCCGACGCCTGCTGCTGCTTCTGTATATTTGCGTGTCTCTCTCCCCATGGTGATGTGGAATTTTCTCCCCGAGTCCTCCGGCGTTTCCCTGCACATTTAGAATCGACGTGCATTCAGAGGGTTTGGCTGCAATCAATTCCCTTGCAGTACAACCACCTCGTTGAGCCGTCATTTGCGGTGGCCAGGCCTTCCCTGGTGAAATAACAACCGGTTTCGTCTTAGTTTAGATCGAACCCACGACCTCCCTCCTGTATACCAGGTGAGGGAGGCAACATCTCCTAGCCCCCGGGCTCATTGTCTCTCTCGCCCGTCTTTGTGTTCGCAGGACGCAGCCGTTGGAAGAAGCGACCGAAGGGCGCGCGAACATTTTGAGTTCACGAATGAATTGGGGGGGCGCTGAAGGTCTGCGTGTGTGGGCGAGCGAGACAGTCGGGTATTTCAGCATGTGGCTGGGTGAGTGAATGAGTGAGCGAGCGAGCGAGCGGGTGGGTGGTCAGGCGAGTGGGTGAGTGAGTGAATGAGTGAGTGAGTCAGCCAGTCGCCTCCCGAGTGAGCGAATGAGTGAGTGAGTGAGTGAGCGAGCGAGTGAGTGCGTGAGTCAGTGGGTGAGTAAGTGACTGAGTGAGCGAGCGGTCATCGCAATGAGCGAGGCTGCTGGGCGGGGAGCGGACGAGTGATTCGCCGAGGGTGGAGGTGGGAGGCGGGAATGATTCACGGAGCCCGCGGAACCGGGGGAAGGATTCGCGGAGCGAAAGGATCTGGTGGACAACCGAATGACGCCCCGAGTTGAAGGACCAAAAGAAGGAAGAAGCTAACGGAGGGTTCCCGCGAACTGACGGCCAACGTGAAGGAGCGAGGGAGCGAACGGAGGAGCCAGGGAAGGAGCGAAGGACCAAACGGAATTCACTTAAGGAATGAACGGCGCGAGGAGCGAATGAAAAGGGGCGGACGGACCAGAGGAAGGAACGGACGGAGCAAAGGGGATTGTTCCGACGAACTGACGAGTCATTCCAATTGGCGCTGAGTCATTCCTGATTAGCGCTGGGTCACTCCTGATTAGTGCTGAGTTATTCCTGATTAGCGTTGAGTCATTCCTGATTAGCGTTGAGTCATTCCTGATTAGCGCTGAGTCATTCCAATTAGCGCTGAGTTATTCCTGATTAGCGTTGAGTCACTCCTGATTAGTGCTGAGTCACTCCTGATTAGTGCTGAGTTATTCCTGATTAGCGCTGAGTTATTCCTGATTAGCGCTGAGTCATTCCAATTAGCGCTGAGTCACTCCTGATTAGCGCTGAGTCATTCCTGATTAGCGCTGAGTCATTCCTGATTAGCATTTAGTCATTCCAATTAGCGCTGCATCATTCCTTTGAGCGTTTAGTCATTCCTGATTCATGCATCTGAGTGGTACTGCTGGTTAACAGCTCGCTCTCATATCTTTCCCCTTGGACTGCTAGTTAGTGTAACTATTACTAGTCGGTGCTGCTAGTTAGGACAACTCTGGCGAGTGGGTGCTGAGAGTGTGTCTGGTACTGGTTTAGTGTGCGCAGACTCACACCGGCCTGCTGCTGCTGCTGGTGGTGGTGGTGCTGCTGGTGGTGCTGGTGGTGCTGGTGGTGCTGTTGCTGCTGGTGGTGGTGGTGGTGGTGGCCCCCGTCAGCGGTGCTGACGACGCTCGCGTTGCCGCCTGCCAGCAGTCATAGCTGCAAGCGTCACAGGGTAGACGGGCCGCTGTTAGTAACTCGGCTCTCGGGTGCAAGCTTGTGCTCGTTGACCTCGCGTGTTGTGATCAATTGTTTTCTACTCCTTACTGTATCGCTCGGGCCGCTGGTTGGTGTCAATATCACCGGCTCTTGTCGCTAGTTAGGCTCAATATCACCGGCTCTTGTTACTAGTTAGTGTCAATATCACCGGCTCTTGTCGCTAGTTAGACTCAATATCACCGGCTTGTGTCGCTAGTTAGACTCAATATCACCGGCTCTTGTCGCTAGTTAGACTCAATATCACCGGCTCTTGTCGCTAGTTAGACTCAATATCACCGGCTTGTGTCGCTAGTTAGTGTCAATATCACCGGCTTGTGTCGCTAGTTAGTGTCAATATCACCGGCTCTTCTCGCTAGTTAGACTCAATATCACCGGCTTGTGTCGCTAGTTAGTGTCAATATCACCGGCTTGTGTCGCTAGTTAGACTCAATATCACCGGCTTGTGTCGCTAGTTAGACTCAATATCACCGGTTCTTGTCGCTAGTTAGACTCAATATCACCGGCTCTTGTTGCTAGTTAGTGTCAATATCACCGGCTCTTGTCGCTAGTTAGACTCAATATCACCGGCTCTTGTTGCTAGTTAGTGTCAATATCACCGGCTCTTGTCGCTAGTTAGACTCAATATCACCGGCTCGTGTGCTGGTTAGTGTCAATATCACCATCTTGTGTCGCTAGTTAGTGTCAATATCACCGGCTTGTGCTGCTAGTTAGACTCAATATCACCGGCTTGTGTCGCTAGTTAGACTCAATATCACCGGCTCGTGTGCTGGTTAGTGTCAATATCACCGTCTTGTGTCGCTAGTTAGCGTCAATATCACCGGCTTGTGTCGGTGAGTAGGAGTGGTGGGTGAGTAGGAGTGGTGGGTGAGTAGGAGTGGTGGGTGAGTACGAGTGGTGGGTGAGTACGAGTGGTGGGTGAGTAGGAGTGGTGGGTGAGTAGGAGTGGTGAGTAGGAGTGGTGGGTGAGTGGTGGGTGAGTGTGAGTGGTGGGTGAGTGGTGAGTGAGTAGGAGTGGTGGGTGAGTGGTGAGTGAGGAGGAGGAGGAGGAGGTGCGATGGAGGGAGGGGCGCTGGAGAGCCGGGAGACGAAGCTCCGAGTGTCACGTCTCGCACGCCGCATGAACGAGCTGGAGGAGACGCTGGACCAGCTGAGAGTGACGGGGACCGAGATCGAGACGCTGTGGGGACAGCTGTCTCAGGGTGAGACACCACACACGGGGACACACTGGGACACACGGAGAGACACACGGAGACACACACGGGGAGACACGGGGACATACGGAGAGACACACACGGGGAGACACTGGGACATACGGAGAGACGCACACGGGGAGACACGGGGACACGCACAGGGGGAGACGAGAGACAGAGATCGAGACGCTGCAGGGACAGCTGTCTCAGGGTGAGACGCACGGGGAGACAACATCCGGACAACAAAGACAAAGATCCCCCGTGTAGCCTTCACAGACTGCTGGGGCAAGTGCTGTTTCAGGTTTCATGTATTAGGTGTAGCCCTGTGAGCCATGCGGCTCTTAAGTCGGGTGCAACCGCAACAAACAAAATTTGAACACAGAACATCTTAAAGCGACAACACGTAACAGAAACATTCTGGAATAAACCAGCAAATATTCCACGCAAAAATAACTTGTTAAAACGCTGTGTGTTAAAATCAATGTGGTGCAAGCCAACAACAACAACAACCATAAGACAATTTAGATTAACCATATGTTTTCGAATCACCAAAATAAAGCTAAAAAAACAATGTAACAACAGCGAGCAGCACCTATGAAGGCCGGCACTGTGGCACACGAGGAAGTGGGTGGCCAGCCCCACGCCCGGCCGCCTTTGTCTCCCCAGTGGCGATGTTCACTTCACACCGAGCCGAGGGGAAGGCCAGGACCGGTAATTGTCATTGGTGGTGTTGGCCGTGAGCAGGAATCGAACTCGGGTAGCCGTGTTTGTAGCGCTGGGCGCTAACCACTACACTAGTCCTGCCCACACACACAGATACACACACAGATATACACACAGACAGACACACAGATACACACACACACAGACACACACGGACACACATACACGCACAGGGACAACAACAACCGCCATTCGCCACTAAGTGGCGGTGACGTCACCACGACGCTTGTGCCAGGCCATGTGCACCTTGAGGCCACATGAAGTGTCGAACGCCCGCAGGCAGGAGGTCACGGGGCAGACCCAGGTGCCATGGGTCGACTGACTGAGATGACTGAGATGATGCACCACCTGTGCCCCCTACTGTGCCAACCTGCAGTGCTTTAGCCACCCGGCGCTCCGCTCGTTGTTGTGAGCGTCGCTCCTCCGCCCTCCGTTGTTGTTGGAGGGCGACTGCCTCCAACTGCCCAATAGCGTCCTTCACGAGCCTCCTCCACAGAGGCCGATCTTGACACCGCTGGTACCAGTCATCGGCAAATCCACTCAGCTCCACGTCCTCCTGTACCACATCACTCCATCTCTTCTCTAGCCCGTGCCGCGCCTGTTTAGCCCCCTCGATCCGGACGAACAAAAGCTTTTTCGGCATGCGGTGGCTGGGCATGCGGGCTACATGACCCAGCCAACGCAGCCTTGCCTGCCGGAGGAGCTCACCGTTGGGACCTTGCCCAGATCTTTCAAGGATTTTTGAGCTCCTGACACAATCCAGCCTGGTTAAACCCAGGATGGATCGTAGGCAGGCCAGCCTAAATGTTTCCAACCGGCGAAGATGCTCCATTAAGGGGGTCCACGTTTCGCAAGCGTAGAGAAGGGAGGGAATGACCGTGGCCGAGAAGACCTGAAGCTTAGTGTGGAGCGACAGACCAGGTAGCTTCCACACAGCGTTATGCAACTGATGAAAAGATATTGCCACTCGACTGATTCGGAGTGAGACCTCTGCTGTTAAACTGGAGCCGGTCATAAGTACACTGCCCAGGTATGGGAAACTCTCCACTCTCTCCACAACTGCCCCATCACCGATTGGGAGTTGTGGGGGTGGAGTGTCCGATGGTGCAAAATACCCTGGCAGGTGCTTAGTTTTGGTGGGGCTGATGGTAAGGCCCCATCTCTTAGTGGCACACTCCAGTCTCAGCAGGAGCTTCTCCAACTCCTCCTCTGAATGAGCAGCTATTACCAAATCATCGGCATACATAACGTGGTTGAGCAATAGGGAGCCATCCCTTGACCGAACCCGGGCATCGATCAGCCTCCCATTATATCTGTACCAAATGGCGATTCCCCCGGTACAGCTATTGAAGGCTTCACAAACTATGTGGTCAAAATAGATGTTAAATAATGTGGAGCCAGAGGACATCCCTGTCGCACCCCAAGGTGTACAGGGAATGGCTCTGACTCCCGGCCACGTAGTTTTACCCGGGCCTGCTCACCATCATGAAGGTCCTTAATGATTGTGAGCAGAGGGTCAGGGATTCCAAAATCACGAAGAACAACCCAGAGTCCAGGCCTACTGATGGTATCATAGGCCTTGACCAGGTCTATAAAGCAGAGATGTAGGTCTTGTTGGAATTCCCTACACTTCTGCTGTAGCAGACGGACAGAAAATATGGCATCTGTGCAGGACCTCCCTTTCCTGAAACCGCATTGGGGCTCCGCAAGCCTCTCCTCAGCGTGCTTGGCGAGGCGATGTTGAATAATCCATGCCAGGACCTTTCCCTACACACTGAGGAGTGAGATTCCCCTGTAGTTGTTACAGTCTGTGCGGTCCCCCTTCTTAAAGAGGGGGACCACCAGGGCATCCTTCCAATCCTGCGGAACCCGTCCAGTGGTTCAGACCGTTGTTATGATGTCATATAGGGCAGTCTGTGCACAAACGCCACCCTCCCTCAGCATTTCGCTTGGGAGATCATCTCTGCCCGCTGCCTTTCCTGGTCTCAGACTCCGGATCGCCTTCAGTACTTCCTCAACAGATGGCACTTCAGCCAGCCACTCACAGGGGGTGACGTCTTCCAATATTTGAGGCACCGCAGCCTCAGCAGGGTCATCCTCACTTTGTGCCACGATGTTTTCCTGGCTGAGGGATTTTCCCTCCCCCAGAACCTCACAGAAATGCTCAGCAAATCTGCAAACCTGTTCCTGGGGGTCGGAGATTGGATCACCGTTTTTTCCCCTAATGATGGTAATAGGTGTGGCGCTGCAGGTTACTTTTTCATGGAGTTAAATAGAGATTTGTGATCGTGGGCCACTGAGGCAGACTCCATCTCCTCAGCAACCCGCGACCACCACCCATCCTTGCAGCGCCTCACGGCTCTCAGAACCTCCGACCGAAGGCTGCGGTAAGCCTCCTCATTCTCTGACGTGGGATTCTGTACCCGATGACAGTGGGCCTGTCGCTTTTTCTCAACCATCCTGAACACCTCCTCTGTCAGCCAGGGTCTCTGGGGACGTCTGGACCGCGTACCCAAAGCAGCCATTGCAGCTGCATGAGTCACAGTCCTAAACCTCGCACATTTACCCTCGACATCAGGAGGAGTCGGGGATGATGCCAATCCCAGCCACAAGCGATGATGAAATTCTCGCTTGCAACTTTCATCAGATAACTGAGACCAGGCCACTTTAGGTTGGAATGGGGTCCTGGGTGTACACCCACCACCGGAGTGGAAGAATGGCAGGCGCATCTTACAGATGACTAGTCGATGGTCAGAGGGCAGATCAGCTCCACGGTAGGTCCTGGTGCCAAGGACATGGACTCGCATCCGCTGGTCCGTCACTACGTAGTCCAGCAGATGTTCTTGCTTGGACCCGGCATGCATCCATGATGTTGTGTGGATGCGCCGATGCCCGAACAGCGTGTTGGTAATTACAAACCCATGGGCTTGCCAAAAATCTAGCAGCCTCCTACCGTTGTTATTGAGCTGATCTGGCCCATGCCCTCCAATCACTCCAGACCAGGTGCCAGTATCATGACCAACTCGGGCATTGAAGTCACCCAACATGATGACTCTATCCCGAGGGGACCACTTTAGCCAGCACTTGTGACAGGAGGTCATAGAAGGCATCTGACTCATCGGCTTTGCCTGCATCCCTCCACGGATGTTCATCTTCGGTGGGGCATAAGTAACCACGACCACCATTCCTCGCCTCCGGTTGATGGGAAGGCGAGCCAAAAGTAGCCTGGGGCTTAAAGCTTCCCACACCTCACCGCCACGCTCCCACGCCCCATTCATTCTTTTGTTCAAAAGAAGAGCCACTCCCTGTTGTTTGGCAGTCTCCTGCCCCGAGTAGAGGACTGTCCACCCCTCATGGTGGCAGGAGCCAGAGCCGGTCCACCGGACCTCCTGAATGCCACATAGATCCAGGCGGTACCGGTCCAGCTCCCGACAGAGGAGTGGCAGCCTCTCCTCCGCAGTGAGCGTTCGAACATTCCACGTGGCCACCCGTAGTGGCTTTTCGTTGTTTCTGGAGGAGCCCCGAGGGTAGATATTCAATCTCCTGGCTCCGCCAATTGGGGTTTGGCCAGGAGACGTCATAGACGCCTGGCCCCCCGGGGCCTCCGGCACAAGCTTATTAGTTACATATTTCAGTTTAACTCGTGGTTTAGTGGTAATTAATTGAAGGTGGATGGGTTACCAGCCCCTCGCACCCGTCCAGAGCCCCCGTTTAGCCCCTGTGGTGGACACATATGCCATGAGGGGACGAGCCAAACAAATTTGGACCTCCCCCCACAGCACTGTCCACGACAGAGTTGCCCGTCCGGCACCGCGAGGAGGTAGGGGGTTGTTTTGCCAGACAGACAAAAAGATAAACAAAGATCCCCGTATAGCCTTAACAGACTGTAGGGGCAAGTGCTGTTAGCGAGCACCTATGAAGGCCAGAACGGCACACGAGGGGGTGGGTGGCCAGCACCACGCCCGATCGCCTTTGTCTCCCTAGTGGCGATATTTACACACCGCACCAGGTACTCATTTGATAATCGTCACTGGTGTTGACCGTGAGCTGGAATCAAACCCGGGTCGCCAGGTTCATAGCGCAGCGCGCTAACCGCTACACTACCGCTCCCCTGCCAGACAGACACACAGACAGACACACACACACACAGACACACACACACAGACACACAGACACACAGACACACACACACACACAGACACACACACAGACACACACACACAGACAAACAGACACACACACACACAGACACACACACACAGGGAGACATCTGTCTCCCCGACACCTCACTCCCCCCCGTCCCCGTGTCTCCCCGCAGACGGAGCCATCCCCCTGTCCCCCACGTCCCCGCCGCTGTCTCCGCTGTCCCCCGTGCCGTCTCCGCTCTCCCCGATGTCTCCGCGGTCCCCCGCCTCGCTGCTGCGTGAGGTGGAGGCTCTGAGACGTCGGGCGCAGGAGGCCCTGGGCAGGGATGGGGATACGGGGAGGATGCAGAGAGAATGTGCGGAGATGTCCCAGCGGATCGCCGCAGAGACCGAGACTACAGCGACCTTGCAGGCACAGGTGAGTCAGAGACTGGCGCGGAGACTCACTCGGAGACTCACTCACTCAGAGACTCACTCACACAGAGACTCACTCACACAGAGACTCACTCAGAGACTCACTCACTCAGAGACTCACTCACTCAGAGACTCACTCACACAGAGACTCACTCACACAGAGACTCACTCAGAGACTCACTCACACAGAGACTCACTCACACAGAGACTCACTCGGAGACTCACTCAGAGACTCACTCACACAGAGACTCACTCGGAGACTCACTCACTCAGAGACTCACTCAGAGACTCACTCACTCGGAGACTCACTCAGAGACTCACTCAGAGACTCACTCACTCAGATACTCACTCAGAGACTCACTCACTCAGAGACTCACTCAGAGACTCACTCACTCAAAGACTCACTCAGAGACTCACTCAGAGACTCACTCACTCAGAGACTCACTCACTCGGAGACTCACTCAGAGACTCACTCAGAGACTCACTCAGAGACTCGCTCACTCAGAGACTCACTCACTCAGAGACTCACTCAGAGACTCACTCACTCAGAGACTCACTCAGAGACTCACTCAGAGACTCACTCACTCGGAGACTCACTCACTCAGAGACTCACTCAGAGACTCACTCACTCAGAGACTCACTCAGAAACTCACTCACTCAGAGACTCACTCACTCAGAGACTCACTCAGAGACTCACTCAGAGACTCACTCACTCAGAGACTCACTCAGAGACTCACTCACTCAGAGACTCACTCACTCAGAGACTCACTCAGAGACTCACTCAGAGACTCACTCGGAGACTGACTCACTCAGAGACTCACTCAGAGGCTCACTCACTCAGAGACTCACTCACTCAGAGACTCACTCAGAGACTCACTCAGAGACTCACTCACTCAGAGACTCACTCAGAGACTCACTCAGAGACTCACTCACTCAGAGACTCACTCAGAGACTCACTCAGAGACTCACTCACTCGGAGACTGACTCACTCAGAGACTCACTCAGAGACTCACTCACTCAGAGACTCACTCACTCAGAGACTCACTCAGAGACTCACTCAGAGACTCACTCACTCAGAGACTCACTCAGAGACTCACTCACTCAGAGACTCACTCAGAGACTCACTCAGAGACTCACTCACTCGGAGACTGACTCACTCAGAGACTCACTCAGAGACTCACTCACTCAGAGACTCACTCACACAGAGACTCACTCACTCAGAGACTCACTCACTCAGAGACTCACTCACTCAGAGACTCACTCACTCAGAGACTCACTCACTTAGAGACTCACTCAGAGACTCACTCACTCAGAGACTCACTCAGAGGCTCACTCACTCAGAGACTCACTCACTCAGAGACTCACTCAGAGACTCACTCACTCAGAGACTCACTCAGAGACTCACTCACTCAGAGACTCACTCACTCAGAGACTCACTCAGAGACTCACTCACTCAGAGACTCACTCACTCAGAGACTCACTCAGAGACTCACTCAGAGACTTACTCACACAGAGACTCACTCAGAGACTTACTCACACAGAGACTCACTCAGAGACTCACTCACTCAGAGACTCACTCAGAGACTCACTCACTCAGAGACTCACTCAGAGACTCACTCACAAAGAGACTCACTCAGAGACTTACTCACACAGAGACTCACTCGGAGACTTACTCACACAGAGACTCACTCAGAGACTTACACAGAGACTCACTCACTCAGAGACTTACTCACACAGAGACTCACTCAGAGACTTACTCACACAGACACTCACTTTTCCATAGGGTTTAATGTTAAAGGCTCCCAACGGGTCATTCAACGTTAAAGGCTCCCATGTTTGCATGTACTTACACACATACAACACTAAAATCAGTTCTAAAGAAGCGAGTTTGTCAACACAGACGTTGATTTCAAAGTGCACAGCTCCCAGTGGCTTCCCAGTATTGTAAGGAAGAGCGTTCCAGACGGCCGCAGAAGCAGCGCATGTTAAAGCGCCGGGTGATGCAGCGACCATCTGTGTTCGGTGGTGAGCCAGCATCCGCTGTGACGATTACCACCACAGTTAGAGGCCCCCATAGGGCTCAATGTTAGAGACTCCCATAGGGCACAATGTTAGAGGTCCCCATAGGGTTCAATGTTAGAGGCCCCCATAGGGCTCATTGTTAGAGACTCCCATAGGGCTCAATGTTAGAGGTCCCCATAGGGCTCAATGTTAGAGGCCCCCATAGGGCTCAATGTTAGAGGCTCCCATAGGGCTCAATGTTAGAGGCCCCCATAGGGCTCAATGTTAGAGGCTCCCATAGGGCTCAATGTTAGAGGCTCCCATAGGGCTCAATGTTAGAGGCTCCCATAGGGCTCAATGTTAGAGGCGCCCATAGGGCTCAATGTTAGAGACTCTCATAGGGTTCAATGTTAGAGGCTCCCATAGGGCTCAATGTTAGAGGCTCCCATAGGTCTCAATGTTAGAGGCCCCCATAGGGCTCAATGTTAGAGGCCCCCATAGGGCTCAATGCTAGAGGCCCCCATAGGGCTCAATGTTAGAGACTCCCATAGGGCTCAATGTTAGAGGCTCCCATAGGGCTCAATGTTAGAGGCCCCCATAGGGCTCAATGTTAGAGGCTCCCATAGGACTCAATGTTAGTGACTCCCATAGGGTTCAATGTTAGAGGATCCCATAGGGCTCAATGTTAGAGGCCCCCATAGGGCTCAATGTTAGAGGCCCCCATAGGGCTCAGTGTTAGAGGTTCCCATAGGGCTCACTGTTAGAGGCTCCCATAGGACTCAATGTTAGAGGATCCCATAGGGCTCAATGTTAGAGGTCCCCATAGGGCTCACTGCGAGAGGATTCCATAGGGCTCAATGCTAGAGGTCCCCATAGGGTTCACTGCGAGAGGCTCCCTTAGGGCTCACTGCGAGAGACTCCCATAGGGCTCAATGCGAGAGGCCCCCATAGGGCTCGATGCTAGAGGCTCCCATAGGGCTCAATGTTAGAGGCTCCCATAGGGCTCAATGTTAGAGGCCCCCATAGGGCTCAATGTTAGAGGCTCCCATAGGGCTCAATGTTAGAGGCTCCCATAGGGCTCAATGTTAGAGGCTCCCATAGGGCTCAATGTTAGAGGCGCCCATAGGGCTCAATGTTAGAGACTCTCATAGGGTTCAATGTTAGAGGCTCCCATAGGGCTCAATGTTAGAGGCTCCCATAGGTCTCAATGTTAG
Organism: Petromyzon marinus; assembly: GCF_048934315.1. Classification (NCBI taxonomy): domain Eukaryota; kingdom Metazoa; phylum Chordata; class Hyperoartia; order Petromyzontiformes; family Petromyzontidae; genus Petromyzon; species Petromyzon marinus. Next base: position 1,054,711 of record NC_133732.1, read on the forward strand.
AGGCCCCCATAGGGCTCAATGTTAGAGGCCCCCATAGGGCTCAATGCTAGAGGCCCCCATAGGGCTCAATGTTAGAGACTCCCATAGGGCTCAATGTTAGAGGCTCCCATAGGGCTCAATGTTAGAGGCCCCCATAGGGCTCAATGTTAGAGGCTCCCATAGGACTCAATGTTAGTGACTCCCATAGGGTTCAATGTTAGAGGATCCCATAGGGCTCAATGTTAGAGGCCCCCATAGGGCTCAATGTTAGAGGCCCCCATAGGGCTCAGTGTTAGAGGTTCCCATAGGGCTCACTGTTAGAGGCTCCCATAGGACTCAATGTTAGAGGATCCCATAGGGCTCAATGTTAGAGGTCCCCATAGGGCTCACTGCGAGAGGATTCCATAGGGCTCAATGCTAGAGGTCCCCATAGGGTTCACTGCGAGAGGCTCCCTTAGGGCTCACTGCGAGAGACTCCCATAGGGCTCAATGCGAGAGGCCCCCATAGGGCTCGATGCTAGAGGCTCCCATAGGGCTCAATGTTGGAGGCTCCCATAGGTCTCAATGTTAGAGGCTCCCTTAGGGCTCACTGCGAGAGACTCCCATAGGGCTCAATGCGAGAGGCTCACATAGGGCTCACTGCGAGAGGCCCCCATAGGGCTCAATGTTAGAGGCTCCCATAGGGCTCCCATAGGGCTCAATGCGAGAGGCCCCCATAGGGCTCGATGCTAGAGGCTCCCATAGGGCTCAATGTTGGAGGCTCCCATAGGTCTCAATGTTAGAGGCTCCCTTAGGGCTCACTGCGAGAGACTCCCATAGGGTTCAATGCGAGAGGCTCACATAGGGCTCACTGCGAGAGGCCCCCATAGGGCTCAATATTAGAGGCTCCCATAGGGCTCACTGCGAGAGGCTCCCATAGGGCTCAATGCTAGAAGCTCCCATAGGGCTCACTGCGAGAGGATTCCATAGGGCTCACTGCTAGAGGCTGTGTTTGTTTGTAGATTGATTCTCTCAAAGAGAAGTTGAAAGAGCGAGCGAAACCTGGAGACAGTAACGGAGCCAAAGATGATGAAAATGAGGTGAGACTCACTCACCAACTCACTCACCAACTCACCTACTCGCTCACCAACTCACTCACCAACTCACTCACCAACTCACTCACCAACTCACTCACCAACTCACCTACTCACCAACTCACTCACCAACTCACTCACTCATTCACTCACCAACTCGCCTACTCACTCACCAACTCACTCACCAACTCACCTACTCACCAACTCACTCACCAACTCACCTACTCACCAACTCACCTACTCACCAACTCACCTACTCACCAACTCACTCACCAACTCACTCACTCATTCACTCACCAACTCACCTACTCACTCACCAACTCACTGACTCACCAACTCACTCACCAACTCACTCACCAACTCACCTACTCACTCACCAACTCACTCACCAACTCACCTACTCACTCACCAACTCACTCACCAACTCACTCACTCATTCACTCACCAACTCACTCACCAACTCACTCACCAACTCACTCACCAACTCACTCACCAACTCACTCACTCATTCACTAACCAACTCACTCACCAACTCACCAACTCACTCACTCATTCACTCACCCACTCACTCACCAACTCACTCACCAACTCACTCACCAACTCACTCATTCACTCACCAACTCACTCACCAACTCACTCACTCATTCACTCACCAACTCACTCACCAACTCACCTACTCACCAACTCACTCACCAACTCACTCACCTATTCACTCACCAACTCACCTACTCACCAACTCACTCACCAACTCACTCACCAACTCACTCACCAACTCACCTATTCACTCATTCACTCACCAACTCACCTACTCACTCAATCACTCACCAACTCACCTACTCACTCACCAACTCACTCACCAACTCACTCACCCACTCACTCACTCACTCATTCACTCACCAACTGACCTACTCACTCACCAACTCACTCATGAACTCACTCACTCACTCATTCACTCACCAACTCACCTACTCACTCACCAACTCATTCACCAACTCACTCACCCATTCACTCACCAACTCACCTACTCACTCACCCACTCACCAACTCACTCACCAACCAACTCACTCACCCATTCACTCACCAACTCACCTGCTCACTCACAAACTCACCTACTCACTCACCAACTCACTCACCTACTCACTCACCCACTCACTCGCTCACTCACCGACTTACTCACCAACTCACTCACCTACTCACTTCTCCACTCACACACCCTCACCAACTCACCCACTCACTCACCAACTCACCCACTCACTCACCAACTCACTCACCCACTCACTCACCAACTCACTCACCCACTCACTCACCCACCCACTCACCTACTCACTCACCAACTCACTCACCTACTCACCAACTCACTTACCTACTCACCAAGTTTAACACGTAGGCTTTCGCGACCAATATTATTCATAATAAAGGTTTTTGGGTTAGATCGCGTTTATTTATAAATGTGTCGTAACCCTCCACTACCCGACACGGCCAATCAGCAAAAAAAGTGTCACGTTGACAAAAGACAAATAATTCACTACTTCAGCCCACCGGTGTGTTGAAGAGTTAATCCACATTTACAGTTTGAGTACGACGTTTCGCTGGTAAATACTTCCAGCATCATCGGGCAATTCGCCAGAATGGTAAAGCCCTCGCTTGCTCCCGGTTTTATATAGAGCAGCAGGGTGACGTCATCACTTAACTCATCAGGTGCAGTGATTAGAGGCGGAGGGGGGGGTAATGTAATCTACTCACCAAATCACTCGCCAACTCACTCACCTATTCACCAAATCACTCACCTACTCACACACACTCACTCACCTACTCACTCACCTACTCACCAACTCACTCACTCACACACACTCACCCAATCACTCACACACCCACTGACCCACACACTCATCCACTCACCCACTCACCTACTGACTCACCCACTAACCCACTAACCCACTCACCTACTCGCTCACCCACTAACCCACCCACCCGCTTACATACTCACTCACTTACCAACTCACTCACCCACTCACCTACTCACTCATCCACTAACCCACTCACCCACTCACCTGCTCGCTCACCCACTAACCTACTCACCCACTCACCTACTCGCTCACCCACTAACCCACTCACCTACTCGCTCACCCACTAACCCACTCAACCACTCACCTACTCGCTCACCCACTAACCCACTCACCCACTCACCTACTCGCTCACCCACTAATCCACTCACCCACTCACCTACTCGCTCACCCACTAACCCACTCACCCACTCACCTACTCGCTCACCCACTAACCCACTCACCCACTCACCTACTCGCTCACCCACTAACCCACTCACCCACTCACCTACTCACTCACCCACTAACCCACTAACCCACTCACCTACTCGCTCACCCACTAACCCACCCACCCATTTACCTACTCACTCACTCACCAACTCACTCACCCACCCACTAACCCACTCACCCGCTTACCAACTCACTAATTCACCAACTCACTCACCCACTCACCTACTTGCTCACCCACTCACCTACTCGCTCACCCACTAACCCACTCACCCACTCACCTACTCACTCACCCACTCACCCACTCACCTACTCGCTCACCCACTAACCCACTCACCCACTCACCTACTCGCTCACCCACTAACTCACCCACTCACCTACTCGCTCACCCACTAACTCACCCACCCACCTACTCACCAGACCCATTGACCCACCCACCCACTCACCAGACCCACTGACCTACCCACCCACTCACCAACCCTCTCTCTGACCCACCCACCCACCCACTCACCCACTGACCCACCCACCCACTCACCAACCCTCTCTCTGACCCACCTACCCACTCACCAACCCTCTCTATGACCCACCCACCCACTCACCCACCCACCCACTCACCCACTGACCCACCCACCCACTCACCCACTGACCCACCCACCCACCCACTCTCTAACCCACCCACTCACCAACCCTCTCTCTAACCCACCCACCCACCCACCCTCTCTCTAACCCACCCACCCACCCACTCACTAACCCACCCACCCACCCACTCACTAACCCACCCACGAACCCACTCACCCACCCACCTACTCACCCACCCACTCACCCACCCACCACCTACTCGCCCACCCACCCACTAACCCACCCACCCACCCTCTCTCTGCCCTTCCCCCACTCCCAGCTGCTGGCCGAGCTGGTTTTGCTACGCGAGCGAGTTCGCTCCGTGGAAACCCGCGGGGCCGAGCACGACGAGACGGAGGCGGTGCTGCGTGAGCACCTGGAGCGGCTGCGTGCCGCTGGACGGGAGGTGCGTGCCCGCGTGCGCGAGGCCCACCGCGACCGGGACGAGGCGAAGGCGGCACTCGGGCGGGCTGAGAAGACGCGTGAGGAGATGAGGGAGCGAGTGAGATGCGTGGAGAGACAGGTGGGGGGTGGGGTGGTTGTCTCTCTTCTGTAGCAGCTACTTAGCACACACACACACAGTCATACAGTCACTCACACACAGACTCACTCACCTACTCACACACTCACTCACTCACAGTCACTCACTCACAGTCACACACACACTCTCACACACTCACACAGTCACTCACACAGTCACTCACACAGTCACACACACACACACTGTCACTCACACAGCCACTCACTCACAGTCACACACACACTCACACACACACACACAGTCACTCACACACAGACTCACTCACCTACTCACACACTCACTCACTCACAGTCACTCACTCACACAGTCACTCACTCACACAGTCATACACACACTCTCACACACTCACAGTCACTCACACAGCCACTCACTCACAGTCACTCACTCACTCACCCAGCCACTCACTCACTCACACACAGTCACTCACTCACTCACATACACACTCACTCACACACTCTCACCACTAATACACTCACACTCTCACTCACTCACACTCACCTACTCACACACTCACACACTCACTCACACACACACTCACACACTCACACAGTCACTCGCTCACACTCACACAGTCACTCACACACTCACTCACCTACTCACACACACTCTCACACAGTCACTCACACACACACTCACACATTCACTCACTCACACACTCACACAACAACAACAACCGCCATTCGCCACTAAGTGGCGGTGACGTCACCACGACGCTTGTGCCAGGCTATGTGCACCCTGAGGTCACGTGAACTGTCGAACGCCCGCTGGCAGGAGGTCACGGGGCAGACCCAGGTGCCACGGGTCGACTGACTGAGATGACTGAGATGACTGGCTGATGCACCACCTGTGCCCCCTACTGTGCCAACCTGCTGTGCTTTAGCCACCCAGCGCTCCGCTCGTTTTTCTGAGCGTCGCTCCTCCGCCCTCCGTTGTTGTTGGAGGGCGACTGCCTCCAACTGCCCAGTAGCATCCTTCACGAGCCTCCCCCACAGAGGCCGATCTTGACACCGCTGGTACCAGTCATCGGCAAGTCCACTCAGCTCCACGTCCTCCTGTACCACATCACTCCATCTCTTCTCTAGTCCGTGCCGCGCCCGCTTAGCCCCCTCAATCCGGCCAAACAAAAGCTGTTTCGGCATGCGGTGGCTGGGCATGCGGGCTACATGACCCAGCCAACACAGCCTTGCCTGCCGGAGGAGCTCACCAATGGGACCCTGCCCAGATCTTTCAAGGATTTGTGAGCTTCTCACACAATCCAGTCTGGTTATACCCAGGGTGGATCGTAGGCAGGCCAGCCTAAATGTTTCTAACTGGCGAAGATGTTCCATTAGGGGGGTCCACGTTTCACAAACGTAGAGAAGGGAGGGAATGACCGTGGCCGAGAAGACCTGAAGCTTCGTGCGGAGCGACAGACCAGGTAGCTTCCACACAGCGTTACGCAACCGATGAAAAGATATTGCCGCTCGACTGATTCTGAGTGAGACCTCTGCTGTTAAACTGGAGCCGGTCACACACATTCACTCACCCAGCCACTCACTAACACAATCACCCAGCCACTCACTCACCCACTAACACACACCCACCCACTAACACACACACCCACCCACTCACTAACACACACACCCACCCACCCACTAACACACATACCCACCCACCCACTAACACATACCCACCCACTAACACACACCCACCCACCCACTATCACATATACCCACCGACCCACTAACACACTTACCCACCCACTAACACACACACCCACCCACCCACTAACACACACACCCACCCATCCACTAACACACATACACACCCATTCAAACACTCACCCGCTTACTCACCCACTCACTCACTCCCCCCACTCTCCGCCCCACTCCCCCCCCACTCTCCCCCCCACTCCCCCCCCACTCCCCCCCCACTCCCCCCCCCTCTCCCCCTCCCCCCATTCCCCCCACTCCCCCCCACTCCCCCCCCACTCCCCCCCCCACTCTCCCCCCGCACTCTCCCCCCCCCACTCCCCCCACTCTCCCCCCCACTCCTCCCCACTCTCCCCCCGACTCTACCCCCCACTCTCCCCCCACTCTCCCCCCACTCTCCCCCCCCACTCTCCCCCCCACTCCCCCCCACTCTCCCCCCCACTCTCCCCCCCACTCCCCCCCACTCTCCCCCCCACTCTCCCCCCCACTCTCCCCCCACTCTCCCCCCCACTCTCCCCCCCACTCCCCCCCACTCTCCCCCCCACTCTCCCCCCCACTCTCCCCCCCACTCCCCCCCACTCCCCCCCCCACTCTCCCCCCCACTCCCCCCCCCACTCCCCCCACTCCCCCCCACTCTCCCCCCCACTCCCCCCACTCCCCCCCACTCTCCCCCCCACTCCCCCCACTCCCCCCCACTCCCCACTCCCCCCCCCCCCTCTCTCGCTGTGCCTACCAGCTGGAGGAGAGTGTGCGCCTCCGGGAGGAGTTTGAGGAATCTCAGCAGGAGCTCGCCCGCCTCCGGGAGCGAATCCTCGACACCGACGAGAGGCGGCTGGAGGCGGAGTCGAAACTCCGCGCCCTTCAGGAGGAGCGCGGGAACGCCGAGGAGCGGCTCCGCAGCTCCGACAGGGAACGCCGGGAGCTGGAGGAGAAGCTCGCCGTCGCCGAGAGGGACCGCCGGGAGCTCGGGGAGAAACTCCGGGACGCCGGCAAGGATTCCCGCGGCTCTCAGAATGCCCGGGAGCTCGAGGAGAAGCTCCGGATTGCCGAGGGGAAATCCCGGGAGGCGGAGGAGAAGTTTGGGAATTCCGAGAGGAAATTGCGGGAGCTCGAAGAGAAATTCGGGAGCTCCGAGAAGAAATCCCGGGAGCTGGAAGAGAAAATTCGCGATGCCGGCAAGGATTCCCGCCAGTCTAAAAACGCCCAGGAGTTGGAGGAGAAGCTCCGGAATTCCGAGAAGAAATCCCGCGAGCTGGAGGAGAAATTGGGGAGTTCTGAGGAGAAATTCCGGGAGCTGGAAGAGAAGTTCGGGACTTCTGAGAGGAAATTACGAGAGCTGGGTGAGAAGCTTGGGAATTCTGAGGAGAAGTCCCTGGATCTGGAAGGGAAACTTGGGAGTTCTCAAAAGGAGCTCGAGGAGCTGAAAGCTAAGCCGCGGGATTCCCTGCAGGACCGCCGGGAATTTGATGAGAAGCTCAGGAATTCCGAGAAGGAGCGCCAATCTCTTGAGGAGAAAGTCCGCAATTATGAGAGGGGCGTTCAAGAGTTAAAATCGAAGCCTCGGTTGCCCCAGGAGGATGAGAAGGATCGGGATTCCCAGAAGGAGCGCCAGGAGCTGGAAGAGAACCTCCGCAAGTCCGAGGAGCAGCGTCGGGAATTGGAGGAGAAGCTTCGGAATTCCCCGAGGGAAGTCCCGGGGTCTCAGCCCAAGCCGCCGCGGATTTCCCGGGATGAGCGGCGGGAGTTGGAGGAGAAGCTTCGCGCTTCCGAAAGGGAGCGCGGGGAGCTGGAAGAGAGCCTTCGGAATCACAAGCGGGAACGCCGGGAGTTTGAGCAGAAACTTCGCCATTCCGAAAACCAACTGGAAGAGCTGAAGGCGAAGCCGCGTTTCCCCCGCGCGGAGCGCCAGGAGCTGGAGGAGAAGCTCGGGAATTCTGAGAAGGAGCGGCGGTCGCTGGCGGAGAGGCTCCTGAGCCTCGAGAAGGAGCTCCAGGCGTTGAAGGCGAAGCCTCGGCCCTCCCGGGAGGAAGAGACGGAACGCCGGGAGCTGGAAGAGAAGCTCCGAAAATCCGAGAAGCAGCGCCAGGATTCGGAGGAAAAGCTTCGCAATTACGAAAAGGAAATCCGGGAATGTAAACCGCAGCCCCGGTTCTCGCGGGAGGAGCGCCGGGAATTGGAGGAGAAGCTCGGGAATTCTGAGACACAGCGGCGGTCTCTGGAGGAGAAGCTTCGGGGCTCCGAGGCCGAACGCCGGGAATTGGAGGAGAGGATTCGGAGTTCCCAGAGGGAGCTGGAGCAGTCCAGGGTCACTCCACAGGCGTCGGAGCAAAGGCCCGGGAACTGGGAGAAGGAGCGCCGCGAGCTGGAGGGGAGGCTGGAGAACTCGGAATGGGAGCGCCGGCGCTTGGAGGAGAAACTGGGACCACATTCTCCGAGTGGTGAGACGTGTGATGATGGTGTCCGCATCCAGCTTGTCTCTCTCTCCGCCTGAGACCCCGCGATGGGAGCCTCTAACATTGAGCCCTATGGGGGCCTCTAGCATTGAGCCCTATGGGAGCCTCTAACATTGAGCCCTATGGGAGCCTCTAGCATTGAGCCCTATGGGGGCCTCTAACATTGAGCCCTATGGGAGTCTCTAACATTGAGCCCTATGGGGGCCTCTAGCATTGAGCCCTATGGGAGCCTCTAACATTGAGCCCTATGGGAGCCTCTAGCATTGAGCCCTATGGGGGCCTCTAACATTGAGCCCTATGGGAGCCTCTAACATTGAACCCTATGGGAGCCTCTAACATTGAACCCTATGGGAGCCTCTAGCATTGAGCCCTATGGGGGCCTCTAACATTGAACCCTATGGGAGCCTCTAACATTGAACCCTATGGGAGCCTCTATCATTGAGCCCTATGGGGGCCTCTAACATTGAACCCTATGGGAGCCTCTAACATTGAACCCTATGGGAGCCTCTAACATTGAACCCTATGGGAGCCTCTATCATTGAGCCCTATGGGGGCCTCTAACATTGAACCCTATGGGGGCCTCTAGCATTGAGCCCTATGGGGGCCTCTAACATGGGGGCCTCTAACATTGAACCCTATGGGAGCCTCTAACATTGAACCCTATGGGAGCCTCTAACATTGAACCCTATGGGGGCCTCTAACATTGAGCCCTATGGGAGTCTCTAACATTGAGCCCTATGGGGGCCTCTAACATTGAACCCTATGGGAGCCTCTAACATTGAACCCTATGGGAGCCTCTAGCATTGAGCCCTATGGAGGCCTCTAACATTGAGCCCTATGGGATCCTTTAACATTGAGCCCTATGGGAGCCTTTAACATTGAGCCCTATGGGAACCTTTAACATTGAACACCATGGGCAGGACCATCCATAGGATGGGTGTGGAGCCCAGGGCAGTCTCACCTATTCACAGTGCCTAAGGGAAGGATGATGATGATGATGAACACGTTGACAATGATAAAGACTAATTCTATGATGAAATCACATCGACTCGTCACTCATGCGCGTAACGGTGGCAAGGAAATGTTAACTACTTCGCCAGATATGCAGGAGGTACGTGGGTTTTCATCCCGACCCTGATGCCTTCTGTATATTTGGAGTTTGCGTGTCACTCTCCCAGTGTATTTTTCTTTGGCTCCTCCGTTTCCACCCCCCCCCCCCCCACCTCTTGACTCGACGTACGTTTAGAGCAGTGGTTCTTAACCTTGACAGCAGCCTTGTGCCCCTTGGCTTAACGAGTGTATGTTAATACATCGGATTGATGAAACAAAGTAGTTGTATTCTTGGTTCTTTCGGTAAATTTTTTGGAAGAAATTAAAAAACCGCCACTTCAAAATTTTCTTGCTGTGGTTTTCACACCTGATGATGATTGCTTCTCGTGTTGCGGTCGAAACGTCGTGAGAATTTTATTGTTTTATGTTTTTTTTATTATTTTATTGTTTCCCTTCTACGTAGTGGTGACTTTACCGTAAGAACCAAGAATATGAATCCCTGCAGTCACGAAAGCTTTGAATCAAAAGCAGTTGTACTTAACGCTCTTAATTTGTTTCGATGATCTCCTCACACCCCCCGGGGTTGCGTCCACCCCAGGTTAAGAACCACTGGTTTCGAGTATTTGCCCGCTATGAATTACATGTGACGTTGATAAAGCCACTTCGTTGAGCTTTAATTTGTGGCCAAATCGCTTCTGCAAAGAGCCGCAGCATTACCCCGTTGTTCACAAACTTGCTTTCTGCATCTTTGGCTATCGGCGAATCGCATCCGGAAACTCTAAATGATTGCTGCATCGACGGAGAGAGATACACGGTGATGAGAGATGACACGGTGATGAGAGATAACGTGATGAGTGATAACGTTAAGAGATAAAGAAAATGTGATGAGGGAGAAAGTGATGAGATAGACGTGTGTTGTTATAATAATGTCGACCTATTTAATAGCTTATTTACCTATTTATTTCAGGTTTTCACTCAAAAGATAGGCCAATATCATTACCCGCAAAATGTGCTATTCACGAGCATCTCCAAAAATGTATTCCTCGCGAATATCGAGGGGATACCGTATATATGTTACTGGTACATATGTTAAATCTATATTCAAAACCCATTTCTTTATAGCTGCTTTATGTGTTTAGTTTGTTGTCCTTCCCGCCCACCTCCGTTTAGCACGGTTGGCTACGTACGGTGCGAAACAAGATCAACGTGCATGCACTACAAAGACTCGGTCGACCTTTACACGTGGTTAAAAAAAATAATAATTGATGAAGTCGTTCAGTTTATTGGAACCAGAGAGTATGGATTCCTGCAGTCACGAAAGCTTCGAATCAAGATTCAGTCGTTTAGTTTATAGTTTCAATTCTAGATTTGAAGCTTTCGTGACTGCAAGGATCCACACTCTTTGGTTCTATTCGGTAAAGTCACGTAGGTAAAAAAGAAAACAACAAAAATCACGACGTTTTGGCCACAACACAAGCGGCCTTCATCAGGTGAAGGGACCAGACTGTCTCGAAGACTGCGCTGGAGTGAAACAGAGCCAAGCTCAGACTACGACCTTTAAGCTGTGTGAGATGGACTAAGGTGCCTCGACAAAGGAATTAGCATAAAAAATTAGCATTTGATTGGCGGACTTAGCATGATGAAAGGTGTAGCACACGGCAGTGCACCTTTAAGTTGTGTGAGAGGGATTAAGGTGCCTTGACAAAGGAATTAGCGTAAAAAATAGCATTTGATTGGCGGACTTATCATGATGAAAGGTGTAGCACAGTGATCGGCACCGGCAGTGCACCCGCCTGTGCTGCGAAAGTTTGGGGTACCACTACTTGAAAAAATATACTGTACCAATGAAAATTAGTTTAATGTTTGGTTCGATTTAGAACATCTTTCCAATGGTTGCTTAATTTGAAACCATCTTCTCGGTTGAAATTGTGTCTGTGTTTGTAGATCTGAATTGCCTCGTGAACAAATCTCTGATAAAAACCTGTGGGTTTGCAAAGAACCTTGGTATCGGAGAGAATTATATCGTGATCACCCACAGCGTTGTAACAGTGATCAGCCACGGCAGAATAATTCGTTCTGCCGTGTTTCAAATCTGATTTGTGCTCGCGAATTCAGTCAGAGACATGTTGCTTCGTCTCCCCGATATAGCAATCACCGCAGGTACAACTCAATTTGTAAACCCCGGGGTACTGTAAGTCAGGAATGACATCTTTCATGGATGGGATCAGATCACGAATTTTGTGTACTGTATTGAACCGGACCTGGATCTTGTGTTTGTTTAGAATTTTGGAAATATTTTTGTAACGCCTGCTATATATGGTAGTGTGATGGTTTTGACCAGAGTATCAAGTGGTTGTTTCTGTATGGAGGGAGAAACAGCTTGGCGGATGGTACCGTCAGAGTATCCATTCCTTTTGAGGGCCAGGTGTACATGTTTTAATTCACTGGTCAGGTGGTGTTGGTCCGAAATGCAATGAGCCCTATGGTATAAAGTTTTGATGAGAGAATTCTTTTGGGCTGGGTGGTGGTGGGAATCAGGCTTCAAGTAGGAATCTGTGTGGGTGGGTTTCCTGTAGACAGAATGCCCCAATGAGCCATCAGGTCTCCTCTCAAACAGAACAACTAAACCCCGAGGTACCTACGCTGGTCAGGCACTGCCTCACCAACACCTACTTCACTTGGAATGGTTCCTTCTACAAGAAAAATGAGGGTGCTCCCATGGGTTCCCCCTTGTCACCAGTGATAGCCAATGTTTTCATGGAGAAATTTGAATCGGACGCCATCCAGACTTCCACCCTCAGACCTTCCCTGTGGAAGAGATATGTGGATGACACTTTCGTCATTTGGCCACATGGCCTCCCAGCTCTGAACCTTTTCCTACACCACATCAATTCCAGACATCCCGCCATCAAATTCACCATGGAAGTGGAGAAAAATGGCAAGCTACCATTCTTGGATGTTCTGTTTGATGCTAATTCCTTTGTCGAGGCACCTTAATCCCTCTCACACAGCTTAAAGGTCGCAGTCTGAGCTTGGCTCTGTTTCACTCCAGCGCAGTCTTCGAGACAGGCTGGTCCCTTCACCTGATGAAGGCCGCTTGTGTTGTGGCCGAAACGTCGTGATTTTTGTTGTTTTATTTATTTAACCTACGTGACTTTACCGAATAGAACCAAAGAGTATTAGTTTCAGTCGTTTAGTTTATTAGTTTCGGCCGTTTAGTTTATTTCTGTTTTGCCATGCCGTGCAGCGGCTCGGGACCGTCTGGACGTGAGTTTGGGGCCCAGCTCTCCACGTGCCGGCCGCGAGCTCGAACGTCTCCGCGTCGAGCTCACCGACCTGCGGCAGCAGCTGCAGCGCTCGGAAGCTCGGGCGCTCAAGCTGGAGCAGCAGCAGCAGCAGCAGCAGCAGCAGCAGCGGCGGCGGCAGCGGCACGACGGGGAAGCCGTCGGCCCGTCACCGGCCGGCCCAGCCGACTCCTCGCCCGCCGAGCCCCTCCCCGCCGCCACGTCGGCGTCCCTGCGGCGCCGGGAGACGCTGCTGTCGCTGGAGCTGGAGGACGCTCGCAGCGTCCTGAGGCGCGAGCGACAGCACAACGAGCAGCTGCGGCTCGAGGTGGACCGCCTGCTGCTCGCCGCTCACCGGCGGGGCGGCGGCGGCGTGGACGGCGGCGTGGGCGGGGGGGCGGCGGCGCCCCGGGCCCGCGACGGCGGCCGCGGCCTCCTCCTCGCCCGGGACCCCCCCCCCGAGCCGGCGAGGCCCCCCGTGGCGTCGCGGCCCCGGGGCCTCGAGAGCAAGTCGGCCACGCTGCCCTCGTCGGCCGGGGCGACGCTCGGCAGGCGGCGGCCTTGGAGCGTCCTCCGCGGCGTCGACGGGGACGACGACGGGGACCCGGCGGGGGAGGAGGAGGAGGCCGCGGCGGCGGCGGCGGCGGCGGCGGCAGGAGGAGGACGAGGGGGGGGAGGGGGGGACGCCGACGCGGGGCGGCCGTCCGGAGGAGAGGCCCGGAGAGCCGGCGACGCCGGGAGGAGCGGCGGAACGTTCACGAGCAAGGCCAGCATCCCCGCGGGAGGCCCGGCGACGCACACCTCCTCCGTGAACCTGCAACTCAGCCTGTCGCCGACCCGCAGGGCTCGCCCGGGGGCGGGCGAGGAGGCGACGGAGCCGGGCGGCGGCGGCGGCGACGGAGGCGGCGGCGGCGGCGGCGGCGCCTCCCAGCGGCGGTTCCTCCGGGCGCAGTCCTTCCCGGAGCCGCGCGAGGACGGGGCCCCCGTGTGCGGCCGTGCGGACCCCTCGGACCCCTCGGACCCCTCGGACCCCTCGCTCCCCTCGCCCTCCTCGCCCTCCTCGCTCCCCTCGCCCGTCGAGGTCGCCGGCGAGGAGAGCCGGGAAGCGGCACGGCCTCCCGGCGACCAGGCTGGCGGCGGCGGCAAGGCGGGCCGGGCCGAGGCGGCTCGCCACGGCGGCGCCGGAACGCGAGCGGCGGCGGCGGCGGCGGCGGCGGCGGCGGCTCCCTGCTACGGGAACGGCGGCGCCGGTGAGAGCGGCGGGAGGAGCAACGGCGGCGGCGCGGACGACGACGGCGGCGGCGGCGGCGGTGGCGGCGCAGCCAGGCGGGTCACCGGCGGGGCCGTGGGCGGGGGCACCGGTGGAGGTCCCGGCGAGGGTAACGGTCGGCGTGCCGGCGCCAGAGACGGCGTCCGAGACGGCGCCAGCGCCTTCAAGGAGAGCGGCAGGAGGAGCAACAGCAGCGTGGACGGCGGCGGCGGGGGCACCGGCGGGGACACCGGTGGGGGCACCGGTGGGGGCACCGGCGGGGGCACCGGTGGGGGCACCGGCGGGGGCACCGGTGGGGGCACCGGTACCACGGAAGGCGTCCGAGAGAGCGCCAGCGCCTTCAGGCGGCGCCACGTTGGCGAGCGCTCCGTGGACCTCAACTCCCTCTACCTGGACGCGGTGCGCACGGCGGCCGGGGCGGCGGGGGGAGCGGAGGGAGGGGGCGGTGGGGGGGCGGCGGCGGGGGGGGGGAGGGACCGCCCGTGGAAGGGGTCCGCCAGGAGAGTCGGAGAAGTTCCCTCGCGCCTGGGGAAGAGCTACGAGGATCTGAGCGCAGTGGGAGGGGCGGAGGGGAGGAGACGCGGGGATGACTGGAGGAGGCCCGGGGACACCGCCAGGTACATGGCTCTGGGGGGAGGGGCAGGCCGTGGTGGTGAGTCTGTGGGTCTCTGTGTGGTGGTGAGTCTGTGGGTCTCTGTGTGGTGAGTCTGTGGGTCTCTGTGTGGTGAGTCTGTGGGTCTCTGTGTGGTGAGTCTGTGGGTCTCTGTGTGGTGAGTCTATGGGTCTCTGTGTGGTGAGTCTGTGGGTCTCTGTGTTGTGAATCTGTGGGTCTCTGTGTGGTGAGTCTGTGGGTGTCTCTGTGTGGTGAGTCTGTGATTATCTCTGTGGTGAGACTCTGGGTCTCTGTGTGGTGAGTCTGTGAGTCTGTGTAGTGAGTCTGTGGGTCTGTGTGTGGTGAGTCTGTGGGTCTGTGTGTGGTGAGTCTATGAGTATCTCTGTGTTGTGAGTCTATGGGTCTCTGTGTGGTGAGTCTGGAGGTTACAAGCAGGAATTTCATCATCGCTTGGAAGTGGAGTTGGCATCGCCCTACCCCCCTGACACGAGGGGTAATGGCTGAGTTTCAGGAGTCTGACTCATGCAGCTGTTATGACTGCATTACGCACGCAGTCCAGACCTCCCCAGAAACCCTAGTAAAAGTAAGTGGCAGGTCGACTCCCACCGTCGACAACATCCCACATCCAAGAACGAGGAGGCTTGCCGCAGCCTTTGCTCGGGAGTTTGGAGGTTCGGAGAGCCGTGCCGCACAGTAAGGATGAGTGGTGGTTACGAGTTGTTGAGGAAATGGAAACCGCCTCAGTAGCATTACTGTAACACCATCAAGAAGTAACTTGCAGCACCACACCCGTCAACATCCTTTAAGGGAAAGAATGGTGATCTGATCTTCGACCTCCGCGAGCGTGTTCGCAGGCTTTGCTGAGCATTACTCATTGGGTTTTTGTTCTTTCAGTAAAGTCACGTATGTAGAAATAAAATAAAATTACATTAAAACAAAACAATCACGACGTTTCGATCACAACACAAGCGATCTTCATCAGGTGTCAAGAACAAATCACGGAGGTAAATACAACAAGGAGATGAGAGACGAGAATTCAACAAACCTGAAAAAACATTATGTGAAGCACAACCAGTCAGGCCAACAACACAGTTAGACACTTCTTGGCGGACCACGAATTTCAGAAGAGTGTTAAATTTCGTGTTCAACTTCTGGATTGCAAAAAACCAGCATAGACAGAGTGAAAATACGAGGTACATGGTCAGTAGGAAATACGGACAGAGAGGCAAGGAGAGAGAGAGAGAGGGATGAACAGCAGCTTAAATAGGAAATAAGGTTGGGGGGGTGGGGGGAGGGGCCAGAAAGAGAGTGGCAGCTCATCTTGCGGCAGCATTTCCTTGATGTCTTGGTGCAACGGAAACCCCTCGGGTCAAGCAACATCAGAGGGAAAAGCGGGGCTGACCCCGCTGGTGCTGCTGTGGCTCAAGTATTGGAGGAGGAAGTCGTTGCTCCTTGTGAGTGGAGCGAACCGTGGGAAGACCGAACGGAAGATATCCGACAGCCACGACGACGCGTCGTCGAATCGGCGCGGCCAAAGCCACGATCGCAATCGGACCGTTGGGACTGCAGGAGGAATCCGATGATCTATGAAGCTCTTTGTCACAGATGTCTGGAAGTGGACCGAGCACCACAAGGAGCAGCCGCCCCCCTCCACGGTGGCTAGGAGATGTCAACTACCCCTTCTGGCGTACAGGAGGTTGTGGGTTCGACCCCCCGGCCCAGCCGCCTGCTGTATATTTGGAGTTTGCATATTCTGCCTTTGGTTCCTCCGAGTTTTCCAGTGTGGGGTCAGCCTGTTCAGGGGTACAGCTGACATGATCTCGTTGCCAGGCATCTGCAGCCATGGGGGGCGGGGGGGGGGGGGCACACTGTGTGATTTGGGTACCGCGGTGGCCAGGAGATGTTGACCGCCTCGCCCGGTACACAGGGGGTCGTGGGTCCGATCCCGACCCCGACGCCTGCTGCTGCTGTATATTTTGCACGTTGTCTCTCCCCGTGGTCATGTGACAAGCCACTTCGTTGAGCTATCGTCTGTGGAAGGTGTGCCATCCTCATGCCCAAGGGACTGCCAACCAACCATGCCACTCGAGAACGCAACCGGTTTCATCCGCAACCCGAGAACGGAATCGGAGAATCAGAATTTGTGTTTAGACTGGAGGAGGAAATGCGATGAGCTACAGATGTCCAGGAGTGCAAAGTACAAGAAATGTGAACAGATCACCCAAACACCTTCAAATACAACTGAACCATCCCCGCCCTACCAGGCAAAGCCCACTCGGGTATCAACAAATGATATGTCAACAAAGTGGCCCGTCAAAAGAAGTTCAACGTACGTACACACCTTGATGTTGATGATGTTGTTGTTGATGTGCTCCTTGTCACGATGTTTATTGCTGTGGCCGTTGACATTGTTTGAGCAAACAAACACAAACGACAACACCCGGATTGGAACAGCGGATCTCAGAGGGTTTGTACGCCTTAGCACCTCCGATTAGCACAGTTATCTACGTATGGTGTGAAATAAATGTAATAATAGGGTTTCCCCCCTTTTTTTCTGGCAACAGAACTGAAACCTTTTTTTGCAAGGATTCATGTTACTGCATTAACCACAATACCTGCAGTCAAAATGCAAACAAAACACATACTATGATAATATATGCATTGTCCTTGAAAGAAAGCCGTCCCTTGGTGTGGACCAATCAGTTTCAAGGACAATGCATATATTATGATAGTATGTTTTTGTTTGCATTTTGACTGCAGGTATTGTGGTTAATGCAGACATGAATCCTTGTAAAAAGGTTGCAGTTTTGTTGCCAGAAAAAAGGGGGAAAACCCTATTATTATATTTTGGTACTGGTGTAGTGTTGTAAGGACGAGCAGACTTCTTAGGAAGCACACTCTGTTTATTGTATTATTTCCTTATACAATGCTTAACACACACAGAGGGATATTCGGTCCCCTCACCCGATACCCTAGGGAGGTACAGCCTCCGGACTTGGCGGGACTCACACGTCTACCGCTAACCTCCTTGATATCTAAGGAGGTACAGCCTCCGGACTTGGTGGGACTCACATGTCTACCGCTATCCTAGTCCTCCGGCTAGGACCTAGGGGAGGCTATCTGACCCACCGCTGGCCCGGTGGGTCCTGACCACTGGGTATGCCGAGCCTTAGCCCTTAGAAGGTCTGGAAGTCTGGTCCAGGGTCCTAGCTAGGCTCCAGCCCAGTCTTCTGTCTTCGTGTAGGGAGAGAACTCCCCGAGGTCCGTTGGGTCACCCGTCTTATACTCCTTCGTGGCCAGGTAGAACCAATCATACATTCCCACGTGGAACCATCTGATTGGTTCGTACCAAACCCTGGCTACGATCCGTTTCACCTCGACTGACCCCAACCGTTGTACCCAGGGGTAATGCTGCACTGCCCTGGTGGCAATGCAGGTTACGCAACAGCGCGTAGTTAACACCTCTACATCACCCCCTCCTTCGGAAGCTCCAGCCGTCCCGGCTGCAACAATGGGAAACTCCAAAATTACCAACGGTAGAAGAATTGTGAGTGTGCCTCACGAACAACAAGAACAAGAACAATAAAACCCCTATAAATACCCCCCTTAACAACATAACGTATGTACAAGGCACTAGACATGCCAAAGAACATCATAACAACCGGCGAGATTTCGCGCGCGTGTGTTTCGCGGGACCATCGTAGGGGATGGCAGGCTTTGTCGGCGGCACAAGGGAAGGAGGAGGATGAGCAAGAGCATCCGGTGGGCCTTTAGGCATCTCCACGGGGACCCCTGCTGCTCCACGGTCCATTGAGGCCGAACGTGGCCTGCATGGAGCCGTCACTCCCACGTCATCTGCAGGAGGAATGACACGCCTGCGCTGTGGGTTAGGCACCAACGGGGCAACATCCGGCTCATCGGACGCGTCGCACACTCGGCCCCCGTGTCGTGTGTGTTGTGGAGGGACGCGTGACGTGACGAAGGGTTTCAACCGAGAGGGGTGAACGCACCAGCGACGCCGTCCCCAGCGAATTTTAACACATTGGGGACGCAGGACTTCCACTACCTCAACCGGGCCTCGCCATGGCCTGAGGAGTTTGGCCGACGTGGACACCGGCACCTGGGGGCAGTGGAGCCATGCCCTGTCTCCCGGTGCCCACCGATGCATGTACGTCCGAGGGTCACGCAGTCGCAAATTCGCCCGTTGGCGGGAAGCCGAATTTTCAATGGCAGCCTCCCGTGCCTCGGCCAACTTACGGAGGTTAAATCGCAAGTGGTCAACGAGCTTTGACTTTTGCGGTGGCTGTTCGATTTCCAGCCGAACGTCGGCGGGAGGAAAGGCATCCCTGCCATACATTAGAAAGAACGGGGAAAATCCCGTCGCCACGTGAGGCGCTATATGGTATGCGGCGAGGACCCCCGGAACCTGCAAGTCCCAATCGAGGTGGGATTCATCGACCCGATGGCATAACATAGCGGTGAGAGTTCTATGAAGGCGCTCCACCATGCCGTCGGTCTGGGGATGGTAGGGCGAAGTGCGCACTTTCTTAGTGCCCAACAGGCGGCACACATCATTCAGCAAGGCTCCCGAAAAATGTCTTCCCTGATCGGTCAGCAACCGTATTGGTGAGCCCTTGTCCAGGACGTAGCCCTGAACAAAGGCGCCCACAACGGCCGCCGCTGACTGGTTGGGGAGGGCCCAGGCCATAGGCCACCGCGTAAAATACTCTACCCCAACCAGAAGGTACTTATTACCCCGTGGCGTAGTAGGAAAAGGGCCCAAAATATCGAGAGCCACCAACTCATTTATACGAGAGACCAAAATGGGTTTCAGGGGTGGACATGCCGGTTTAGCCATTGCACGCAATGGGTGCATCCCAGCAAAATGTCAGTGACGTCGCGCAGCATGCCCGGCCAGAAAAATTGCAACCGCAACAACCCAATGGTCTTATGAACACCCAGGTGCAATAACCGCTCATGCGCCGCCCATACGGCTTTGCATCGCAAGGCGGACGGCACGACGATTTTATGTTGACACGAGTCAGCATCCCAATGCATCAACAAGCCGTGCTTCATGACGAATGAATTAAATTTGCCCTGTCTTGGAGCCGCATTATTCGCGTGGCGACGCAACCGCAGTAACG
Source organism: Petromyzon marinus (assembly GCF_048934315.1). Lineage (NCBI taxonomy): Eukaryota > Metazoa > Chordata > Hyperoartia > Petromyzontiformes > Petromyzontidae > Petromyzon > Petromyzon marinus. The sequence goes on from NC_133732.1 coordinate 1,074,697, forward strand.
ACATGTCATCGCTCTGGTGCCGACCCCATTCGGCCAAAGTTAGCCCCAGCAAATCGTCACTGGCCATTGGATCTGCATGATCCAACATTGGCGCTGAGGCAGCGGGAAGCGCGGCTGACACCGTTGTGAGAGGCGTGACCTGCGCAGGCAGTGGCGGCTTACAACGGCCCGAGCCCAAAAAACACGCACATTTTTGAGCCGGCGGGAGGCGAGACAACGCATCGGCATTCGTGTGTTGTGCACCCCTACGGTAAGTGACATTGAAATCGTAGTCTTGAAGGACTTCGAGCCACTGAGAAAGCTGCCCGGACGGTTGGTCAACCCGCAGAGCGTACTGTAAAGCCGAATGATCAGCTCGCACGGTAAAATGCTGACCATACAGGTACGGCCTGTATTGCTGAATAAAAAAAACAATGGCCAGCAGCTCACGTCTGGTCACACAGTATCTTTGTTCAGCAAGAGACAAGACTCTGCTACCATAGGCAACAACCCTTTCAATGCCATCAACTTTTTGTGACAGAACACCCCCAATCCCCGTATTGCTAGCGTCGGTGTCCAACACGAATGGCACGGAAAAATCGGGGTACGCAAGGGACGGTGTCGTCACGAGCACGTTCCGCAAGGAGTCGAACGCGGCCTGTTCTGCGTCCCCCTAATGAAACGCCACCCCTTTTGACGTAAGGGGCGTGGAGCGGCTTGGCAATCGTCGCGAAGCCAGCAACAAACCGGCGGTAGTACGACGCAAAACCAATAAAACTACGAACATCGCCCGCAGATGTAGGGGTCGGCCATTGTTGAACACATTTGGTTTTTTCAGGGTCGGTAGAGATGCCCGAGCGGCTAACTATATGGCCCAGATAGCGCACAGACTCACGCAGAAGGTGACACTTCTGCGGCTTGAATTTTAAGTTAGCGGCCCGCATTTTCAAGAAGACAGCACGCAACCGTTCGATGTGTTCGCCGAATGTGCGGCTAAAGACGATGACGTCGTCAAGATAATTGAGACATGAGTCCCACTGGAGCCCAGCGAGGACCAGCTCCATGAGCCTCTGGAACGTCGCTGGGGCCGAGTGGAGACCCATGGGCAATCTATTAAACTCGAAAAGGCCCTGTGGTGTCCAAAAAGCAGTCTTAGGTTTTGACGCTTCGTCGAGGGGGAGTTGCCAAAACCCCGACAGAAGGCCCAATGACTCGTCCATACGAGGGAGAGGGTAGGCGTCCGCTACCGAGATTTTATTTAGGCGCCGAAAATCAACGCAAAAACGGAGACTGCCATCGTGCTTTTTGACCAGCACTATTGAAGCACCCCAGGGACTAGTGGAGGGAGAAATTATATCGGCCTCCAGCATGTCATCCACAGCCGATTTAACATGCTGTTTCTCCAACGGGCTAAGCCGAAACGGGTTTTGTCGAATCGGGGCAGCATCACCAGTATCAATGTGGTGAGGCAGCAGCTTGGTGCAGCCAATATCAAATTTAGATTTACTGAAGACATCGGAAAATTCTCGCAGAAGAGCGCGCAATTTAATTCGCTGCGAACGAGACAGATCACCCGTGTCTGTGCAGAGCGCGTCCAACCATCTCTCATCCGATTCGGAAGGAGGTGGGACGTGCGGCGTGTCACACACGTGTCCCGCGACTTAGGTCCCCAACGGCACCGGGGTCACGTGAGCGAGCACAGTTCCTTGCGGAATGACGGTTGTGGACAATCCGACATTCAAAACCTGCAAGAACGGCTCCCTGTCGGCTGCTACGAGGGTGTGTGCAGCCACCAAATCTAACCCCTTATCAGCTGCGTTTGAAGGCCGCAGCAAAATGCCATGTGCCGAGGCCTCCGGGGCTAGCGGTTTTTTAAGTTGCAAGGGCACGAGCATTTGTGTCCCTGGCGGAATGCGGACTGTGCTCGCGACAAACGCCTGCACCGAGGCACTAGCCATGCGTGGATGTGAGGGTGTGGGCAAGAACGCCATCCGTCGACCCGACGGGAGTTCGATGCAGCCTTGATCTACAAGGATCGTAATAGGCATTTTCGCGAGAAAATCAGTGCCTAACAAACACGGCACGGTGAGGGAAGAAGAGACCAAAATAGGCCCTGCCAATTTGCGCTCGAATTTGCCCGATAATTCCCAGCGAACTGCCATTAGCGGCGAAACACGGGATAGAAATCCGTTCCAAGGGGCGGCATCGTACGGGCAGTATATTGTAAATCAAATCCGAAATGATCATAGCCGACGCACCAGTATCGATCAACACGCGAAATTCCACACCCTCGATTGATCCGACAACCACGGACGAACCTGCCGTCGCCACGACTACCCTATGGGCCAACTCAGACCACTGCTCAGGTCCGAGTGGCTGCGAACAAACGCCAGAATACCCCCCATAACACGCCGAATCGCGAGCCCTTCTTATGGTGCGTTGCGGTGTGTATGGTGTGAATGAGGGCCGAGCATGAGAGGCGTCGCGACTTGCCTGGTTTTGCCGCGATGCCGTGGACGTCCTGTAGTCCTGGCCCCGGGATGCGGAGGGGCGTCGTCGAGGCGCACGGCAGTCAGAGGAGATGTGGCCTCGTCGGCCACGGTTGAAGCACGTCACGTCGCCGCGTGGAGCAGGCCGTCCCTGCTGCTGGTTGTTGCGGCGACCAGCGTGGTCGGACGATCGCCGGCCCGTTGACCTGGTCGCCATGAAGGCCCGGTCGGGGGAGAACTCGGCGTCCCTGCTGGCAGGCTCCGACGTCGAAGCCGAGGCGGTCTTGGTCGATTCCGTGTGGAGCAGCAGATGTGGATGCACCGAGCGGCTCTTAGCGAGCACATACTGTCGTCCACCGCTTGGATGATGATGCGCAGCTCGCGCACCAGCTCCAGCATCTTCTGGAGAACGATGGCATCGATGGCCTCGTCGTCCATGCGAGGGTAACCCGCTCTAGCCATCGCCAGTAGAGCGGTCCGGAATGCCAACGGAGACTCTTTAGGGCGGCGTCGCCTGTCGTAAAATCGGCTGCGGACGTCGGATGGAGGCCCGTAGACGTCGGACATCCGTCGGAGGGCCGATTGAAGAGTCGCCCTTTGGTGCCTGAGGATGGTGAGGAGCGAGGTGAGAGCGTCGTCGTCCAGAGTGGCCGGTAGCGCTCGGAGCGCCTGTGCGTCCGACCAGCCCACCATTTCTTGGTGGCTCAGGAAGCAACGCTGGAACGCCGCCCAGTCGCCCCCTTCAGATGCGAATTCTCGGAAGATGGGCAGGCGTTGTTGGAGGGCGGACGTCGTCTCCCCCTCAGCTTGCACCGTCTCGAGCCGGAGATCGGCGATTTCCCGGCCGATAGAGTCTACTGTACCGTGTCGGTACAGTGATGATGCGGCGTCCGCTGAGGAACTTGAATTCGCAGCGTCGCGTGCTGATGACGTTGCGGGTTGTGATTGGCCCCCCGCGTTCCCAGGATGCCCCTGGCTTCCGCTTTCGGCGGGAAAGTGAAAATGTCCGCCCCGGCCGATGGCAGGAACGTCTGCCGGCGGTTGACTCGGCCTGCCCGCGACTTCCAAGTTGATCTCTTCGATAATGAGGCCGCGGCATGTAGGAGTTGAGCGAGACGGCCGTGTGCTGCCCTGAGTCCGTCCCCCATGGCAGGGGGAGCGACCGGCTGCTCAACCGGTGGCTGTGCGGTCGTCAACGCGGCAGCGTTTTCAGCGGAGCTGGCGGTGCTTGCAGGTGAGACAGCGTTATCTTCGTTCTGGCTCCGCGCGTGGGCTGAACTTCTGGTTTCCATTTCCAACCACTTCTGACTCCAGTTGTAGTGTTGTAAGGACGAGCAGACTTCTTAGGAGGCACACTCTGTTTATTGTATTATTTCCTTATACAATGCTTAACACACACAGAGGGATATTCGGTCCCCTCACCCGATACCCTAGGGAAGTACAGCCTCCGGACTTGGCGGGACTCACACGTCTACCGCTAACCTCCTTGATACCTAAGGAGGTACAGCCTCCGGACTTGGTGGGACTCACACGTCTACCGCTATCCTAGTCCTCCGGCTAGGACCTAGGGAAGGCTATCTGACCCACCGCTGGCCCGGTGGGTCCTGACCACTGGGTATGCCGAGCCTTAGCCCTTAGAAGGTCTGGAAGTCTGGTCCAGGGTCCTAGCTAGGCTCCAGCCCAGTCTTCTGTCTTCGTGTAGGGAGAGAACTCCCCGAGGTCCGTTGGGTCACCCGTCTTATACTCCTTCGTGGCCATGTAGAACCAATCATACATTCCCACGTGGAACCGTCTGATTGGTTCGAACCAAACCCTGGCTACGATCCGTTTCACCTCGACTGACCCCAACCGTTGTACCCAGGGGTAATGCTGCACTGCCCTGGTGGCAATGCAGGTTACGCAACAGCGCATAGTTAACACCTCTACACTGGCAAAGGAGGTCTAATGGTGATGATGGTGTGAAAGAAGTTCCAACGTACGTACACACGCTGGTGGTGTTGACGTTGCCGCTGCGCTGTGTAACGTCGACGATGCCGATTGCTATATCCTTAGCTCTTTCGGTAAAGTCACGTTGAAGGGAAACAATAAAATAATAAAATATATAAAACAATAAAAATTCTTACGACGTTTTGACCATAACACAAACGGTCGTCGTCAGGTGTGAAAAACCAACGGCAAGAAACATTTGAAAGAAGTGGCGGCCCGCATTTATTTATTATTATTTTTAAAAATTCACATATATTTTATTATTTTATTGTTTCCCTGCAACGTGACTTTTACCAAAAGAGCTAAGAATATGAATCACTGCAGTCACGAAAGCCTTAAATCAAGATGCCGAATGCTGTCGCCGTTCAGGTTATTTGAGCGCCGTGGCCAAGACGACGCCACCCCGCGCACCTTCGACGCCATCCGCCGCCTCTACGACTCTCAGCCGGCGTCCTCCACCGTCACCACCACCACCACCGCCGCCAGCGGAGCCACCACCACCACCACCACCGCCAGCTACTCGCGAGGTCGCAGGGGGGCGGCCCTAACCGCAACCACCACGATCGCGACCACCACCCTCCGCTCCAAATCCAGCTCGGATGACGTCAACAACATCATCAATAACAACATCACAAGCAGGAGGCCGCGGGTGAGAAAGTTGCGGTGATGGTGGTGGTGGTGATGGTGGTGGTGGTGGTGATTGATGGTGGTGGTGGTTGATGGTGGTGGTGGTGCATCTGCCAGACATCTCAGTCGGTCAGTGCATGGCACCTGAGTCTGTCCCGTGACCTCCTGCCAGCAGTGAGCCTTCAACACTTCATGTGCCCTCAAAGTGCACCTGGTCTGGCACAGACCCTGTGGTGATGGCACCACCACTTCGTGGCGAATTGCGGGTATTGGTATTGGATGGTGGAGGTTAGGTGCTCGCTAACAGCTCTTGCCGCAACAGGCTGTTGAGGCTATGTGGGGAATTTTTGTCTTTGGTGGTAGAGGTGATGGTGATGGTGCAGATTATGATTATGGTGATGATGGCTATGGTTCTTTTGATAGTGGTAGAGGTTGTGATGGTGGTTGTGGTGGTGGTGATGTGTTTGTGTGTCTATGTGTGTAGCTGTGTTTGTGTCTGTGTGTGCCTCTTGTACTTCCCAATTAACCACAATGAACACACCACAACACCTCGCCGTGGTGGCTAGGAGATGTTAACTCCCTCACCTGGTGTACAGGAGTTCGTGGGTTCGATCCGAACCCTGACTCCTGCTGCTGTGTATGTGGAGTTTGCGTGTCTCTCTCATCAGCATCATCATCACGGTGGCTAGGAGATGTTAACTCCATCGCCTGGTCCACAGGAGGTCGTGGGTTCGATCTGGACCCTGACACCTGCTGCTGTTTATGTGGAGTTTGCGTGTCTCTCTCATCAGCATCATCATCACGGTGGCTAGGAGATGTTAACTCCATCGCCTGGTACGCAGGAGGTCGTGGGTTCGATCCCGACCCTGACACCTGCTGCTGCTGTATATTTGGAGTTTGCGTGTCTCTCTCCATGGTCACGTGGATTTTTCCCTGGGTCCTCTGGTTTTCCCCCCTCACATTTATAATCTTGCATTTCAAGCATTTGTCTGCTTTTAGAAATTTCCATATGACAAGCCACTTCGTTGAGCTATCGTTTGTGGTCCGAGCTACGTACATTATTTTTTGTGTGTAAATAGTAATCGAGATCTCGGGATGGAACGGCGCTCCTCAAAGACGGTACCAACCGCTGTAGGAGGGTGAATGAACACCTCCAAGAACTCCTGAACTCGAGATATCAGCGCCAGAAATATCTCACCTTCAACGCCGTCCCACAAACACCCTGCGGAAGTGCAACCTCACAGACCCCAGCAAGACGTGTCAAGAGCTTTTGTCGGTTATCCCGGGGGGGGAGGGGGGACAGGCGTCTACGACGTCTTCTGGTCAAACCCCAATTGTTCCAGAGCCCAACTTTGTCCCCCGCCTCTCGGTGATTCCTCTAGAAACAGCAAGGAAACTGCTGCGAGTGGCCACATTAAATGCGCGAACGTTCACTGCGGAGGAGAGGCTGCAACCCACTCGTCTGTCGGCAGCTGAACTGGTGCGGCCTGGACCCCTGTGGAATCCAGGAGGTTCCGTGGACCGGCTCTGGCTCCGGCCACCATGTGGGGTGGACAGTGCTCCGCTCGATGCAGGAAACTGCTAAACAACAGGGAGTCGGCTCCGATCCTGAACAATACAATTGTCATGGGAGCGTGACGGTGAGGTGTGCCAAGCTGTGAGTCCCAAGCTACTGTTGGCTCGCCTCCCCATCAACGGGAGGTGACGAATGCTGGTGGTGGTGGCTTACGCCCCCACAGAAGATGAACATCAGTGGAGGGATGCAGGCAAGGCTGTCGAGTCAGATGCCTTCTATGAGATAGTCATCTTGTTAGGTGACTTTAATATCCGAGTGGGCAATGACAGACACCTGGGCCAGAATGATTGGAAGAGTTGGGCGAAATCAGCACAATAACAAAGGTATTAGGTTGTTGGACTTATGTGCAGACAATTGGCTTGCAATTATCAACACGCTGTTCCGGCAAGAACATCTGCTGGATTAGTGATTGAGGAGCGGATTGAGGGCCCATGTACTTGACACCAGGACATACCATTGAGCTCATCTGCCCACTGACCATTGGCTTGTTATCGATAAGAGAAATCCTGCCATTCTTTCACTGTGGTGGCGGGCGTCCATCTAGGACCCCATTGATACCCACAGCAGCATGGTCTGGGATCACTACTAATGAAGATTGCAAGTGAAAATGTAATTATTGATTGCAGCTGGGGTTGGCATCGTCCCCCCCCCCCTCCTCTTGGTGCCAAGGGGAAATGGGTGCGGTTCTGTACTGGCTCATGCAGCTGATGTTGATGGTGGTGGTGATGATAGTGGTAGTGGCCATGGCGGTCGTGATGGTGGTGCTGGTAATGATAGTGATGGTGGTAATGGGTAAAGTTCAGGTCTGTGGCTCATTCAGCTGCAATGGCTGCATTGGGTACACAGTCCAGATCTCCCCAGAGACATCGGCTGACGAGGAGATAGCTGAAAACAGAGGCTTACCACAGCCTTTATTCAGAGGTGCGTCGCTGCAAGGATTAAGTGGTGGTCGCGGGTTGCTTGAGATGGAAACTACCTCCGTCACGCGCGACTGCAAATCACTCTTTAACTCCATCAGAAAAGTTACTTTGCAGCGCCACGCCTATCAGCATCCTGAAGGGCTAGAACGGTGATCCCATCTCCCACTTCCAGGAACTGGGTCTGCAGGTTTGCAGAGCGTTTCTGTGAGGTCTTGGGGGGGGGGAGGGAGGGGAATTCTCTCAGCCCAAGACACCATCACAATCGCTGACTGGGGTAGCCATCGATACTCCATCGAACGGTTAATTTATTTCCGATATGACGACAACATTCAGGCATGGCGCGGTTATTACGACGTCACAACACGTTGCCTGGAAACCCCACCGTGGTCGTAGATCAACACGTCGTAAATCGCCACCCCCATGGTCCCCTTCATAGACCGTATTTAGCGGGGGAGTTGGTTCAACATCCGTTGCCATGAGAAAGATATTTGCATCGCCACACCCATCATGGCCTAGGACAGTGGTGCGGCCCCAGTGACCACCACCACCACCAGCAGCAGCAGTGGCACCGCGAAACTCCTACAAATGTTCCCCACGGCGGCCGTGATGCAAACGCAGAGTCAGCCCGGGCAATAGCCACGTCTGTTTCTACCTTTTGTGTGGGGACGTTTTTTGTTTTTGTTGTTTTTGCCCCGTTTCAAACTAATTATGAAAACATTTGAGTTGTGTTTTTTTTACGCGCTTTTCTGGCAACAATACAGGAGTGGTATTAAGACGTTCAAACTCCAAATAGCTTCTAGATTTGAAGCTTTCGTGACTGCAACGATCCATACTCGTTGGTTCTGTTCGGTAAAGCCACGTGGGTAAAAATAAAATAACGAAAAATCACGACGTTTCGGCCACAACACAAGTGGCCTTCGTCAGGTGAAGGGACCGGACTGTCCAGAGGACAGCGTTGGGGTGAAGACAGCCAAGCCCAGGTCTCGTCCTTCAAGCTGTGTGTGAGGAAACAAAAAAAACGCCTTGACAAAGGAATTAGCATAACAATGATGTACTGGACCGTACTTGTGATTTTTTTGTTATTTTATTTTTACCTACGTGACTTTACCGACTAGAACCAAAGAGTATGGATCCAAATAGGTTATTTTTTGCAAGGCATCAAGTCTGCGTTAACCACACGTAACTTGTGGCAAAAACATTGCAAACAAACGCGCTCTGATATAAAAAATGCGTTGTCCCTGTTCCGTTGCCATAATTGATCACTTTTGTTTCAGATATTAATTAATATTTACTTACTATATTTATATCCTCACGTAGAAGGGAAACAATAAAATAATTATTGCTTTATTATTTTATTGTTTCCCTTCTACGTGGTGGTGACTTTACCGAAAGAACCAAGAATATGAATCCCTGCAGCCACGAAAGCTTTAAATGGAAATTTACTACATTTAATTAAAACGATGAGCTACCTCTGATGAAACTACCGTAACCCTAATATCTAAATCTCCCCGCTCCCACCCCGCACCTTAACATCTCGCCGCCGTGAATGCCACGGTGGCTGGGAGATGTTAACGACCTCGCCGGGTCTACAGGAGGTCGTGGGCTGAATCCCGACCCCTGACGCCTGCTGTAAATTTGGAATTTGCGTGTCTCTCTCCCCGTGGTCGCGCGGATTTTTTTTTGCTCCGGGTCCCCCGGTTTTTCCCTCCACATTTAGCAACAAAGTGCGCTCAGAGTGTTTGACTGCTGTTATACATTTCGACGATGATGACGACGACAATTATTATTAGCCACTTGGTTGAGCAATCATTTGTGGAAGGTGTGTCATCATCATCATCATTCCCGAGGAACTGCCAGGTCGCTTCTGAATGAGTAATGTTGAAAAAAAAAACCTTTTTATAAACAACACGCTTTAATGAAATGTACCGTGCTAGCGATGGCAGAACTCCACGACTCCAGGAAGTTTCCCCGAAGCTTTGCCACAACGTAAGGGGACCGCGTGCTGATTTACAGCCAACGTCAGTTGAGCGTGGACAATTACACCCAAGCTGAAACATAACATATAAAAAAAAATGTTTACAAATATTTGTTTTATTTGTAATGATATAATATAGTATTGTCATCAGTGTGACATAAGTATACCAAGTTTGCGGTCGATACCACATTGGGAAGTGGGTTAACATTGAGTCACAAGATTTGAGGATACAACAGACAGAGTGAGTTAATAAAAAAGCTAGATAGCTCAGTGGGCCTTAGCTCGTAGAATAAACGGTTTCGTTTTAAAACTGTTGAAAACAAAAACGTTATAGGCTGCAATTATTTTTTGTATGTTCCAGCAATATGATTCATTGCGTGTCGGTACTGCTGTTTTAGAGAGAGGTAGGCGTGAATGCGTTTTGTCACCAGGGGTGTGGGGGTGGTCGCTGGGTGGTGCATCGGCTGAGCAGTCTGCAGGTGAACACAAGCTTGGGAAACAACTGTTCCACATTCCCATGGTTTTCACGTCTTGCTGAGCATCGATGTTGAGGAATTATCAGGTAACAGGTGGAGCCTGCCGGGAGCTGCCGTGCCTCGAAGCAGCCTCCATAGAAGAAAAAAAAAACGATTTGGTCCATTGGCACGCAAGGAGGACAAGGCAGGCAAGCACAGTAAATCCAAGCCTCAGGTTAGCACCATCCATTAGATGGTGATGCTATTGGGCCACCTTGTCAGGTTTCAGGTAGGGATACTTGATTGGTAGGGTCTTGTTGCTTTCAACAGTGGAATTTGTCATCGCCTCGAGGTCTGATTGGTATTCTTCCATGGCCTTGAGAGTGTCTGGAGGAGGTACCCGCTCTCTGCGAGTGGTTGGCCGATGGTGGCACCTGTTGAGGAGTCTTGAGACCAGCAAAAGCGCCGGACAGAGATGTGACCCCCCCCCCCCCAAGCGAACTGCTGAGGGAGGGTTGGCGTCTGTGCGCAGACTGCCCTACATGACATCAATACAACCGTCTGGGCCACAGGACGTGTTCCGCAGGGATTGGACGGATGCCCTGGTGAGCCCCCGCTTTAAGACGGGGGACCGCACAAATTGGTAACTCCCTCCTCAGTGCGCTGGGAAAGGTCCTGGCAAGGATTATTCAACATCGCCTGGCCAGGCACGCTGAGGAGAAGCTTGCGTATCCACAATGTGGTTTTAGTCTGGGGTGGTCCTGCACGGACGCCATATTTTCGTTGTCTACTATAGCAAGGGTATAGGGAATTTCAACACTACCTACATCTCGGCTTTATCGACATGGTCCAGGCCCATGATACCATTGATAGGCCTGGGCTCTGGGTTATTTTTGTGCTTTCAGAGTCCCTAGCTCTCTGCTCACAATCGTTAAGAACCGTCGTGATGGTGGGCAGGCCCGGCTAAAGTTGGGTGGTCAGAAGTTAGAGCCGTTTCCTGCTCATTTTGGGTGCGACAGGCAATGTCATCTGGCTCCCCGCATAATTTAACATCGATTTTGATCGCATAGTTCGAGAAACTATCCATTGTTTTACCAGAGGAATTTACACCTGGTACAGAAACAATGGGAGGCCGTGATCTATGCATGGGTGCAGTCAAGGGATGGCTCCCTATTGGTCAACCATGTCGCGTTTCATATTCTTGGTTCTTTCGGTAAAGTCACCACCACGTAGAAGGGAAACAATAAAATAATAAAATATATATAAAACGACAAAATTCTCACGACGTTTCGACTGCAACACAAGCAATCATCATCAGGTGTGAAAACCACAACAAGAAAATTTGAAAAAAATAATTCTTGTTGTGATGATGATTGCTTGTGTTGCAGTCGAAACGTCGTGAGAATTTTGTCGTTTTATATTTTCATTATTTTATTGTTTCCCTTCTACGTGGTGGTGACTTTACCGAAAGAACCACGAATATGAATCCCTGCAGTCACGAAAGCTTTAAATCAAAATTCATGTTTTGTTTGCCGATGATCTGCTCGCTCTGAGATGGAGTTGGAAGTTCTGCTGCTTAACCTTGAACACGCCGCTAAAAGGTGGGGCTTTACTTTCAGCCCCTCCAAGACTAAGCACCTGCCTGGGTATTAAACGCCATCAAATATCCCTCTACGCCCACTTCCTTCGAGTGACAGTGCAGTTGTGGAGAGGATTCTCATTCCCAATCAGTCGCCCGGAATTATATTTCCATCACCTGCATAATGCTATGTGGCAGCTACCTGGTCTGTCTACTCCAGGGGTGGGGAACCCTTTTTTTTCTGCCGGGGGCCATTTGGATATTAATGACATCATTCGCGGGCCATACAAAATGATCAACTTAAAAATTAGCCCCGTTATATTTGGTCAAACGTTGAATTAACTCGCCCCTAATGCCATGAGCTGGAACTGCTTCTCTTTGGCGAGGCGTGGTGATGATGTTAGCCGGCTACTGACGATGTTGTTGCCGCTCCTCGCGACTGATTTTCCAGGTTTGCTCCGAGATGTGTTGAATTTCGAGTCCCGCCTGCGGTTGCCTTGGCAGGGCCAGCCTAAATTATTTCGCGGACCTCGTACGGCCCGCAGGCCAGACGTTCCACACCCCTGGTCTACTCCATATGAAGGTCTGGGTCTTGTCGTCCACGGTCATGCCCTCCCTTCTCTATGCTTGCAAAACATGAATGCCTCTAATGGAACATCTTTGCTGGTTAGAAACATTCAGACGAGCCTGCCTACTATAAATCTTATTTTCACCAGATTGGATGGTGTGAGGAGCTCACAAATCCTGGATAGATCTGGACATGGTCCCATCAGTCAGCTCCTCTGACAGGCAAGACTGTTGGCTGGGTCATGTAGCCCGCATGCTCAACCACCGCATGCCCAAGCAGCTTCTGTTTGGCCAGATAGAGGGGGCTAAACGGGCATGGCACGGGCTACAGAAGAGATGGAGTGACGTGGTACAGGAGGACGTGGAGCTGAGTGGACTTGCTGATGAACGGTACCAGCGGTATCAAGATCGGCCTCTGTGGAGGAGGCTCGTGAAGGACGCTGCTACTGGGCAGTTGGAGGCAGTCGCCCTCCAACAACAACGGAGGGCGGAGGAGCGACGCTCACAACAATGAGCGGAGGGCCCGGTGGCTAAAGCACAGCGAGTGGGCACAATATCGGGCACACGTGGTGCATCTGCCAGTCATCTCAGTCAACCAATGGCACCGGAGTCTGTCCTGTGACTTCCTGCCAGCGAGCCTTCGGTACTTCTCGTGGCCTCAAAGTGCACCTAGCCTGGCACAGGTGCCATGGTGACGTCACCGCCACTTAGTGGTGAATGCCAGTTGTTGTTGATGGTGGTGGTCGTGATTTTAATTAATATCAACACTGACCTAATCACCCGCTCGTTCAATCATCAATCATTCACCCATTTACCCACCCACTTCCCAATTCCCTCACTCTCCCATTCCCTTATCCATCCACTTACCCACTCACCAACTCTTCTCAACTATTCTGCTCACCCACCCACTCTCGCTCACCCCCAGACACTCATCTGCCCAGTCAGTAATCCACCCACTTTCTCACTCACCCATTTATCCCCCCCCCCACTCATCCACTTACACACCTCCTTAACCAAGCACTCACCCACTCACTCACTTAGCCAATTACTCACTCACCCAACCACTCATCCACTCTCACCCCCTTTAGGCAGACACTCACTCAATCACTCACCCACCCACTACCTCACTCTCACCCCCTGACCCAAGCACTCACTCACACCGTCACTGTTTCACACTCTTACCCACGCAATCACTCACCCGATTACCCACACTCCAACTAACCCACTCCCTTACCCAATCACTCACTCACCCACTGATGCACACGCTCCCACACACTCGTCCATCCGCTCACCCACTCGCTCACTCACCCTGTCCACTCACTGACTTAACTCAACCACTCACTCCCCCCCCCCCCCCCCCCGCTAAGCCCTCTTACACACCCTCTCTGACTCGTGTCTGCTCTTGTGAGTCTGGGTGTGTCATTGTCTGGAGCTATTTTCATCAAACCGGTCTCTGCACGCACACTCACAGAGATACACGCAACGCACTTACACAATGCACGAGACTAAGATCCCCCCGTGTAGCCTTAACAGACTGCCGGGGCAAGTGCTGCTAGCGACCAGCTGTGAAGGCCGGAACGGCACACGAGGGGGTGGGTGTTCACAGCACCACGCCCAGGGCCGCCTTTGTCTCCCGAGTGGCGATGTTGACTACACACCGCTACACCAGGCAGTTATTTGAGGCCGAGTCGACCTAGGGGAGGCGCAGGACCGGGCCAGATAATGGTCACTGGTGTGTTGGCCGAGAGCGGGAATCGAACTCGGTTTGCCGGGTTCGTTGCGAAGTGCGCTAACCGCTACACTCACAGACACACTCACAGATACACACTCACAGATACACACACAGATACACACAGACACACACAGACACACTCGCAGACACACTCGCAGACACACTCACTGACACACATAGACACACACAGACACACTCATAGATACTCTCACAGAGACACTCACAGATACACTCACAGATACACTCACAGACACACTCACAGATACACTCACAGATACACTCACAGATACACTCACAGATACACTCACAGAAACACTCACAGATACACAGATACATACACAGATACACTCACAGATACACTCAAAGACACACAGATACACTCACAGACACACAGATACACTCACAGACACACTCACAGAAACACTCACAGACACACTCACAGAAACACTCACAGACACGCTCACAGACACACAGATACACTCACAGACACACAGATACACTAACAGACACACAGATACACTCACAGATACACTCACAGATACACTCACAGATACACTCACAGAAACACTCACAGACACACTCACAGATACACTCACAGATACACTCACAGAAACACTCACAGACACACAGATACACTCACAGACACACAGATACACACACAGATACACTCACAGACACACTCACAGACACACTCACAGATACACTCACAGAAACACTCACAGACACACAGATACACTCACAGACACACAGATACACTCACAGAAACACTCACAGACACGCTCACAGACACACAGATACACTCACAGACACACAGATACACTCACAGACACACTCACAGAAACACTCACAGACACGCTCACAGACACACAGTTACACTCACAGACACACAGATACACTAACAGACACACAGATACACTCACAGACACACTCACAGATACACTCACAGATACACTCACAGATACACTCACAGAAACACTCACAGATACACTCACAGATACACTCACAGATACACTCACAGACACACAGATACACTCACAGACACACAGATACACTCACAGAAACACTCACAGACACGCTCACAGACACACAGATACACTCACAGACACACATATACACTCACAGACACACTCACAGACACACTCACAGACACACTCACAGAAACACTCACAGACACACAGATACACTCACAGACACACTCACAGATACACTCACAGACACTCTCAAAGACACACTCACAGACACACTCACTTACACTCACAGATGCACTCACAGACACACTCACAGATACACACACAGACACACTCACAGATACACACTCACAGATACACACTCACAGATACACACTCACAGACACACACACAGACACACTCACAGATACACTCACAGACACACTCACAGACACACTCACGGATACACACACAGATACACACACAGATACACTCACAGATACACACACAGATACACTCACAGACACACTCACAGACACACTCACAGACACACTACACAAGCCAAAGATCACCCGTGTAGCCTTAGCAGACTGTCGAGGCAAAGTGCTGTTCACGAGTAGCGGCACACGAGGGGGGTGGGTGGTCACAGCACCACACCCGACCGCCTTTGTCTCCCCAGTGGTAGCGATGTTAGGACACACCGCTACGCCAGGCACTCATTTGAGGCTGAGCCGACCTCCAGAAGCGCGGAGGCCAGACTCGAGCGGTGTATCTCAAACGTGTTCTGGCCTGCAGACCACATTATCCGTGGACCACTCACTTCCCTCTCTAAATACCGCGGCTGATACACAACGATTCATGTTAACGGAACGTAATACATCTTTTTCAACGCAGCTCTCGAAGGTATTTCTTGTTTTTTTAGGAGGGGGGAGCATTTGGATGTTAGGGTTAGCGGTGTACATTTCGATCGGGGTGCAAGTTTAACCAAACGACAACATTTTTAAATCAAATATCGCGCGTCAAATGCGGATGTCCGAAACGTAACGGGTGCAGGAGATGTTGTCGTCATTGTCCTTGGCCGACTCTGCGCGTGCATCGCGGCCGCTCCGGGGACCGCCTGGAGGGACCCCTCGCCGTGCCGGCGGAGTGGGGAGCGGTGGTGCAGCGGTTAGCGCTGTGCTACGAACCCGACGACCCGAGTTCGATTCCCGCTCACGGCCCACACCGGTGACGGTTATCCGAAACGGTCCCGGGGCCTCCCCTAGGTCGACTCGGCCTCAAATGAGTACCTGGCGCGGTGTGTAGTGAACATCGCTACCACTGGGGGAGAGACAAAGGCGGCCGGGCGCGGTGCCGGCCACCCGCCCCCTCGTGTGCCGTGCCGGCCTTCACAGGCGCTGCTCGCTAACAGCACTTGCCCCTACAGCCTGTTACAGGCTACACGGGGGGTCTTTGTCTTTGGTGGTTCCAGGAACCACACTTTTCGAGAGCCACCGATTGAGACGATCGCCACTGATGTTACGCCGTGAACGTTCACCACGGAGTGGTTCATGCCACCCCCCCCGCGGGGACGATTCTTCCCCCGCTCGTCTGCCGCGGTGTTTCTCCGAACGAGCTTTTGGCCCGCGAACCACTCGGACGCACCCGGCCACCTCGCCATCAGCCCCGGTGACGAAACGCAATCACTTCTCTCTCACTTCTCTCTCGAAGTGCCAGCAATGGATCCGGCACCGTGTCCGTGCGGTGCTGGTCGAGATGCGTTGGCCGGCAGTAACAAGGTCCTGGCACTCGGTACGCACGAAAAATTGCTCGCCGCAAATGAACCATAACGCCTTGCTGATGTTGTCAAGAAGCATAAACCATCGTCACGTGAACTCTGGTCATCTTCGCAGCAGCAGCAGCAGCAGCGGCTTTGTAGCTTACCGTTGAACAAAGACGGTGGTCACCACATCGCACGACGCTTTCGGGATACGCTTCTGCGCCCGTCTGGAATGTTCTTCCCTTCCGGTGTTGGCAAGCCACCGAAATCAAGACTGACAAACTGACCCCTTCACAACTTTTGTGTTTCGTTTATTGCCCTTCCTCCGCACCTCCGGTTAGCGCAGTTGGCCACGTGCGGCGCAACTTAAGTTTCGCACGCGTACGTGTGTCGTGGCAGCTGACACTGCGGTCTTCAATAGCAGGAGTCTTTATTTCTTCTGGCACGAGACACGCGGGGGGGGTTTTCAAGGATTTCCATCGCTCCAAACGTCCCAAACTCTCTCGCTTCCCCTTCATCTGTCCCTCGAAAGCCCCTTTCCCGAACCTTTCCCCGACCAGCTTTCCCTCCAGCCATAATCACCTTCCGCTTTTCATCCTTCCGTTTCCCCGCTCTTTGTCGTGCTGCGAGCGCCGCCTCCAATCCCTTCAGTTTCCCTACCGCTAACCAGTGCCCCTTCTGGGCCCGTTAAGTTACCAATCAGAGGGCTTGATTTTACTTCCTTACTGTCCGTGTCACCACGCACGCTGTGTCCCATGCCGGATGATCCTCGCAGCTAAAGTAGCCTCATAAGCTCCGGGCCCCGCACTTTCAAGGGCCCCGCGCTAAACGCTGTTTTTAGCCATCAATTCCGGTTCAGTGATTCTGCACTTGCTCAATTACCATAGCACTATACCGCCTTTGACTTTCATGAACGACTGGGTGTTTAAGGTTAGCGATTTGTCATGTTGTCCGGCTGTACGGCAAATGAAAAAATACAATTACTTTGCTGTGCATGTGAAAAAAAAAAATTAGTGTTTTAATATTCGTGGTTTTTTTTGTATTATTATTATTTAGGGCCCCGTTTTATAAGAGATGTTTACAGGCCCCGTACTAGCTGAATCGGGGAGTGGCCGCGTTACGTCCACCCAGCAGCCGCCGCCGCCGTTGTTAAAGGTTTTATATATATTTTATTTCGATTTAAAGCTTTCGTGACTGCAAGGATTCATCTTCTTTGGTTCTTTCGGTAAAGTCACCACCACGTAGAATGAGAATAAAATAATAAATTGATGAAATAAATTAGCGCAATAAAAATTATCACGACGTTTCGGCCACAACACAAGCGGCCTTCATCAGGTGAAGGGATGAGACTGTCTGGAGGACAGCGCTGGAGTGACACAGAGAGAGGGAGACACACACATAGAGCGCTGTCCTCCAGACAGTCTCGTCCCTTCACCTGATGAAGGCCGCTTGTGTTGTGGCCGAAACGTCATGATAATTTTTATTGTGTTAATTTATTTCATCAATTTATTATTTTATTCTCATTCTACGTGACTTTACCGAAAGAACCAAAGAAGATATATTTTATTATTTTATTGTTTCCCTTCAACGTGACTTTACCAAAAGAGCTAAGGATATAGGGTGAGCCCCGGCGAGGTCTGAGATGGGCAAGTCACACGTCGATGTGGGTGAAGCGTCAGTACGTCCACCTCTTGTCACAAGACGAACTGGCCAGCGGGGAAGAGGAGTAGACCAGCCTAGGGTGCACCTTGAGGCCACAATGTGACATTGGTGAGAGCTCTCCACTGTTGGCAGGGGGACACGGAACAGACCCAGGTGTTGTGGTTTCATGAACTGAGTTGACTGTCTCCCTCCACCACCACATCCCCGTGTCTCCCACCACATCCCCGTGTCTCCCTCCTGCCCGTGTCTCCCTCCACATCCCCGTGTCTCCCTCCACCACCACCTCCCCGTGTCTCCCTCCTCCCCGTGTCTCCCTCCACCACCACATCCCCGTGTCTCCCTCCACATCCCCGTGTCTCCCTCCACCACATCCCCGTGTCTCCCACCACCACCTCCCCGTGTCTCCCTCCACCACATCCCCGTGTCTCCCTCCTGCCCGTGTCTCCCTCCTGCCCGTGTCTCCCTCCTCCACCTCGCCGTGTCTCCATCCTCTTCCCCTTGTCTCTTGCAGGTCTCTGTGCTGGATAGAGACAAATTCGGATCAACGGAATTCCTGTCTTCAACCAGGCGTACGTACGTGTGTGTGTGTGTACGTACGTGTGTGTGTGTGTGTACGTACGTACGTACGTGTGTGTGTGTGTGTGCGAGTGATAATGTGACTGTTGAGGAGTTCCCGTACCTGGCCAGTGTGCTTATAACCAGCTTCCGTTGGGCGGCGGTCTCCAAATCAGACGGGTGGATTAATCTTTTCAGCGGCTGCATAAAGCCGTGTGGAAGCTACCTTGCCTGCCGCTCCACACGAAGCCTTGGGCCTTCTCGGCCATGGCCATGCCCTCCCTTCTCTGTGCTTCCAAAAAGTGAACCCCGCTAATTAAACATCTGCGCTGGTTAAAAACATTCAGGTTGGCCTGCCTACGATCCATACTGGATTGTGTGAGTAGCTCACAATCTGTGAGTAGTTCACAGATTGTGTGAGTAGCTCACAAATTCTTGAAAGATCTGGACAGTCTCGTCAATAAACTTTTCTAGCAGGCAAAGCCACCGCATGCCAAGACAGCTTCTGTTTGGCCGGATAAAGGGGGCTAAATGGGCACGACCCAGGCTTGAGAAGAGATGGAGCTGACACGGTCCAGGAGGATGTGGAGCTGAGTCGACTTGCCAATGACCGGTACCAGCGGTGTCAAGATCGGCCTCTGTGGAGGAGGCTCGTGAAGGATGCTGCTACTGGGCAGTTGGAGGCAGTCGCCCTCCAACAACAGCGGAGGGCGGAGGAGCGACGCTCAGAACAACGAGCGGAGCGCCGGGCGGGTTGAACGCGGCAAGGCGGCGCAGTAGGGGGCACAGGTGGTGCATCAGCCAGCCGTCTCAGTCAGTAGACCTCAGTCCCTTGACCTGCCAAGCAGTGGGCACTTTCATTGTATCATAAGGAGTGGTGGTGTGACCTCTGACCCCCAGGAACAGGCTTGCTGGGTATTTCTGTGAGATTGTGGGAGAAGGGGGGAAACCCCTCAGCTCGGGCGGCACCATGGGACAAGGTGGGCATGACCCTGCTGCAGCTACAGCGCCTCAAATATTGGAGGAAGTTGGCACTCCCTGCGAGTGTTTGACTGATGTTGGGGAAGTACAAAGGGTGATGCGGAGTCTGAGACCTGGTGAAGTGCCGGGCAGAGATGACCTCCCAAGCAAACTGCTGAGGGAGGGTTGGCGTCTGTGCACAGACTGCCCTACATGACATCAATACAACCGTCTGGACCACTGGACGGGTTCCGCTGGATTGGAAGGATGCCCTGGTGGGGGCCCCCCTCTTGAAAATGGGGGATCGCAGAGACTGTAACAACTACAGGTGCATCTCACTCCTCAGTGTGCCGGGAAAGGTCCTGGCAAGGATTATTCAACATCGCCTTGCCAGGCACGCTGAGGAGAGGCTTGCGGAGCCCCAATGCGGTTTCAGGAAAGGGCGGTCCTGCACAGATGCCATATTTTCTGTCCGTCTGCTACAGCAGAGGTGTAGGGAATTCCAGCAAGACCTACGTCTCTGCTTTATTCACCTGGTCAAGGCCTATGATACCATCAGTAGGCCTGGGCTCTGGGTTGTTCTTAGTGCTTTCGGAGTCCCTGACCCTCTGCTCACAATACTGAGAACCTTCATGATGGTGTGCAGGCCCGGGTAATGCTGCGTGGCCGGGAGTCAGAGGCGTGCCCTGTTCACCTTGGGGTGTGACAGGGATGTCCTCTAGCACCAACATTATTGAACACCATCTTTGCCCACTTAGTTTGAGAAGCTCTCCATGGCTGTACCGGAGGAATATCCAACTGAGAGACCGATCGATGCCTGGGTACATTCAAGAGGTGGGGAAAATCGGTCAGCCATGTCATGAATGCTGATTGTCTGGTGATTGCTGCTCACTCTGAGAACCTGGAGCGTCCCCATGAGCAATGGGGCAGTTGTGGAGAGAGTGGAGAAGTTTACGCACCTGGGCAGTGTGCTTATGACCAGCTCCGGTTTGGCAGCAGAGGTCTCACTCCGAATGGTTATTTTCATCGGCAGCGTATCACTGCGTTGTGGAAGCTACCTAGCCTGTCGCTTCACACGAAGCTCTCAGGGCTTTCTGCAATCAACGACCCTTACACTTTTCAAGTGGCCCCAAACTGCACCTAGCCTGGCACAAGTCCTGTTGGTCATGTCGCCACCGCTTAGTGGCAAGTGGTGGTCGTCGTTCGTCCGTGTTAGTCCTTGTGGACGTGTGTACACGTGTACACGTGTCTGTGCTTGTACACGTGTACACGTGTCTGTGCTTGTACACGTGTACACGTGTACACGTGTCTGTGCTTGTACACGTGTACACGTGTCTGTGCTACGTGTCTGTGCTTGTACACGTGTACACGTGTCTGTGCTTGTACACGTGTACACGTGTACACGTGTCTGTGCTTGTACACGTGTACACGTGTACACGTGTCTATGCTTGTACGCGTGTACACGTGTCTATGCTTGTACACGTGTACACGTGTCTATGCTTGTACGCGTGTACGTTGAACTTCTTTTGCACCGTACGTAGCCAGTCGTGCTAATCGGAGGTGCGGGGGAAGGACAAGCAACTAAACATAAAAAAGCAGTTCCAAATAAAGGAGTTTGTCAATCCAGATGATGATTTAAAAGTGCATCGATCCAGTGGCTTCCTAATATTGGAAGGGAAGAGCATTCCAGACGGCCGCAAAAAGTGCATCTTAAAGCGCCACGCGATGCGGTGACCACCGTCTTTGTACGATGGCGAGCCAAAAGCCGCTGCAGCGAGGATGACCAGAGTTTTAGCGCGCTTTGTACGTGTGTATGTACGTACGTGTGTGTGTGTACGTACGCACGTGTGTGTGTGTACGTACGTACGTGTGTGTATGTATGTGTACGTACGTGTGTGTGTACGTACGTGTGTGTGTGTGTACGTACGTGTGTATGTACGTACGTGTGTGTGTGTACGTACATGTGTGTGTACGTACGTACGTGTGTGTATGTATGTGTGTGTGTACGTACGTGTATGTGTGTGTACGTGTGTGTACGTATGTGCGTGTGTGTGTACGTACGTGTGTGTGTACGTACGTGTGTGTGTATGTACGTGTGTGTGTACATACGTGTGTGTGTGTGTACGTACGTGTGTACGTACGTGTGTGTGTGTGTACGTGTGTGTACGTACGTACGTGTGTGTACGTACGTGTGTGTACGTACGTACGTGTGTGTGTACGTACGTACGTGTGTGTGTGCGTACGTGTGTGTACGTACGTACGTGTGTGTACGTACGTACGTGTGTGTGCGTACGTACGTGTGTGTGTGCGTACGTGTGTGTGTACGTACGTACGTGTTTGTGTGTACGTACGTGTGTGTGTGTACGTACGTACGTGTGTGTACGTACGTGTGTGTGTGTACGTACGTGTGTGTGTGTACGTACGTGTGTGTGTGTACGTACGTGTGTGTACGTACGTGTGTGTGTGTACGTACGTGTGTGTGTACGTACGTACGTGTGTGTGTGTGTACGTACGTACGTGTGTGTGTACGTACGTACGTGTGTGTGTACGTACGTACGTGTGTGTGTGTACGTACGTGTGTGTGTATACGTACGGACGTGTGTGTGTGCGTACGTACGTGTGTGTGTGTACGTACGTGTGTGTGTGTGTACGTGTGTGTGTGTGTGTGGAGAGCGATAGTGTAGCGGTTAGCGCTACGCTGCGCTATGAACCTGGCGACCCGGGTTCGATTCCCGCTCACGGCCAACACCACTGACGATTATCTGAACCGGTCCCGGGCCTCCCCTAGGTCGACTCAGCCTCCAATGAGTACCTGGTGCAGTGTGTAAACATTGCCACTAGGGAGACAAAGGCAGTCGGGCGTGGTGCTGGCCACCCATCCCCTCGTGTACCGTTCCAGCCTTCATAGGTGCTCGCTAACAGCACTTGCCCCTACAGTCTGTTAAGGCTATATGGGGGATCTTTGATCTTTGTGTGTGTGTACGTGTCATGTGGGGAGCCTATGATACCATCAGTAGGCCTGGGCTCTGGGTTGTTCTTCGTGCTTTTGGAGTACCTGACCCTCTGCTCACGATCATTAAGGACCTTAATGATGGTGAGCGGGCCCGGGTAAAACTACGTGGCCGGGAGTCAGAGCCATTCCCTGTTAACCTTGGGGTGCGACAGGGATGTCCTCTGGCTCCCACATTATTTAACATCTATTTTGACCACGTAGTTCGTGAAGCCTTCAATAGCTGTACCGGGGGAATCTCCATATGGTACAGATATAATGGGAGGCTGATCGACGCCCGGGTGCGGTCAAGGGATGGCTCCCTATTGCTCAACCACGTTATGTATGCTGATGATTTGGTAATAGCTGCTCATTCAGAGGAGGAGTTGGAGACGCTGCTGCTGCGACTGGAGCGTGCCACTAAGAGGTGGGGCCTTACCATCAGCCTCACCAAAACTAAGCACCTGCCTGGGTATTTTGTACCATCGGACACTCCACCCCCACAACTCCCAATCGGTGATGGGGCAGTTGTGGAGAGAGTGGAGAGTTTCCCATACCTGGGCAGTGTGTTTATGACCGGCTCCAGTTTAACAGCAGAGGTCTCACTCCGAATCAGTCGAGCGGCAATATCTTTTCATCCGTTGCGTAACGCTGTGTGGAAGCTACCTGGTCTGTCGCTCCGCAATAAGATTTCAGGTCTTCTCGGCCACGGTCCCTTCTCTACGCTTGCGAAACGTGGACCCCCCTAATGGAACATCTTCGCCGGTTAGAAACATTTAGGCTGGCCTGCCTACGATCCATCCTGGGTTCAACCAGACTGGATTGTGTGAGGAGCTCACAAATCCTTGAAAGATCTGGGCAAGGTCCCATCGGTGAGCTCCTCCGGCGGGGAAGGCTGCGATGGCTGGGTCATGTAGCCCACATGCCCAGCCGCCGCATGCCGAAACAGCTTTTGTTCGGCTGGATTGACGGGGCTAAGCGGGCGCGGCACGGGCTAGAGAAGAGATGGAGTGATGGGGTACAGGAGGACGTGGAGCTGAGTGGACTTGCCGATGACTGGTACCAGCGGTGTCAAGATCGGCCTCTGTGGAGGAGGCTCGTGAAGGATGCTACTGGGCAGTTGGAGGCAGTCGCCCTCCAACAACAACGGAGGGCGGAGGAGCGACGCTCAGAACAACGAGCGGAGCGCCGGGTGGCTAAAGCACAGCAGGTTGGCACAGTAAGGGGCACAGGTGATGCATCAGCCAGTCATCTCAGTCAGTCGACCCGTGGCACCTGGGTCTGCCCCGTGACCTCCTGCCAGCGGGCGTTCGACACTTCACGTGGCCTCAGGGTGCACATGGCCTGGCACAAGCGTCGTGGTGACGTCACCGCCACTTAGTGGCGAATGGCGGTTGTTGTTGTTGTTGTGGGGAGCGGTGGTGCAGCGGCTAGCGCTCCGCTACGAACCCGGCCACCCGACTTTGGATTCCCGCTCACGGCCACCAACACCGTTGACGATTATCTGAACCGGTCCTGGGCCTCTCCCCTAGGTCGACTGAGCCACAAATGAGTACCTGGTGCGGTGTGTAAGCATCACCGCCGGGGAGACAGAGGCTGGCCGGGCGAGGTGCTCGCCACCAACCTCCTCGTGTGCCGTGCCGGTCTTCATCGGCGCTGCTGCTGCTGCTCGCTGACAGCGCTTGCCCCAGCAGTTTGTCTCTGTCATGTGGAAAAAATCAAGCAGTGTCACCGGTATTGGCCAACGCAGTAGCCGCATGCTGAAAAATTACCTGCTAATTACTCAGTTGGGATCGCACACGGCAGCAGCAGCAGCAGGTAGCAGCAGTAGTAGCAGCAGTAGTAGCAGCAGCAGTAGTAGCAGTAGCAGGCAGCAGTAGCAGCAGTAGTAGCAGCAGTAGCAGCAGCAGTAGTAGCAGCACGCAGCAGCGGCAGCAGGCAGCAGCAGCAGCAGTAGCAGAAGGCAGCAACAGCAGGAGGCAGCAACAGCAGCAATAGCAGCAGCAGGCAGCAGCAGCAGCAGGCAGCAGCAGCAGGCAGCAGCAGCAGGCAGGAGCAGCAGCAGCAGCAGGCAGTAGCAGCAGCAGGCAGTAGCAGGCAGCAGTAGCAGCAGCAGCAGCAGGCAGGAGCAGCAGCAGCAGCAGGCAGTAGCAGCAGCAGGCAGTAGCAGGCAGCAGTAGCAGCAGCAGCAGCAGGCAGGAGCAGCAGCAGCAGGCAGCAGCAGCAGCGGCAGGCAGCAGGCAGGAGCAGGCAGCAGCAGCAGGCAGCAGCAGCAGCAGGCAGCAGCAGCAGTAGCAGCTGCGTATGGCGCAAACTCCTGAACAAAGTCTTGAGACTCATGAAACACGAGTGAATCATAATGATGTCTGCGTGTGCCTGTGTGTGTGTGCCTGTCTGTGTGTGCGTGCCTGTGTGTGTGTGCGTGCCTGTGTGCGCGTGTGCGCGTGCTCGCTTGTCGTCTGTGTGTGCAGGCCGGAGGATGTTGGATTAGCGTGTGTCCAGTGCCGTTTGGAAACATGTTAACCGGCTATCCGGTGAACGTATCAACCAGGTAACTGGTGAACACATCGGCAAGACGGTCAACATTGCAGTGTTCCACAGAGATGCCAAAATACACCTCTGTTCCCCTCTCTCCATGGTGTGCGGGGATGGTTAATCAAAGTCTCTTTGCCATGCCAAGCTAGAACCAAACCAAGATAGTGGACGCCACTGGCTGCAGCCAGTCTGGCTCAGGGCCAAGTAGGGCCACGGGCGGGGCTAAGTGACGTCGGTCTCCGCTCGCTGTGCGTGCGTGCGTGACGTCAGCAGGTACGCGGCGTCACCCACGCGCTTTTCCGCTCGTTGGAGGTTTCGTCATGTCTGTAATTTAACCCGCTGGGCTTTTGATTTTTAATTTAATTCGGGTGTTTTGGTTGAATCGTTGCTCTTTCCCGCGGTTTGTTTTTTTTCCCCGCGTTTGTGTTTTCCGCGTTTGCGGGGAGGAGGAGGTGTGTGTGGTCCTCCGGCAGTGGATTGCCCGTGGCTGACGATGCTGATTTTTTGTTTGTTTGTTATTATGGTTTTATTTTTTTCTACGATTGCGGGGGGGTCTTTGTGTCGGGTTTATATTTGTGTCCTTTCGTCGGCTTTCATAATCTTAAGTGCGTGCGGTTTCATTGTTTTATCGTGGTTGCTGACCACGACACCACACACACACGCACACGTACACACACGCACGCACACACGCGCACACACGCACGCACACACGCACACACACACACACGCACACACGCGCACACACACAACAACAACCGCCATTCGCCACTAAGTGGCGGTGACGTCACCACGACGCTTGTGCCAGGCTATGTGCACCCTGAGTGAGGCCACGTGAAGTGTCGAACGCCCGCTGGCAGGAGGTCACGGGGCAGACCCAGGTGCCACGGGTCGACTGACTGAGATGACTGAGATGACTGGCTGATGCACCACCTGTGCCCCCTACTGTGCCAACCTGCTGTGCTTTAGCCACCCGGCGCTCCGCTCGTTGTTCTGAGCGTCGCTCCTCCACCCTCTGTTGTTGTTGGAGGGCGACTGCCTCCAACTGCCCAGTAGCATCCTTCACGAGCCTCCTCCACAGAGGCCGTTCTTGACACCGCTGGTACCAGTCATTGGCAAGTCGACTCAGCTCCACGTCCTCCTGTACCACATCACTCCATCTCTTCTCTAGCCCGTGCCGCGCCCGTTTAGCCCCCTCGATCCGGCCGAACAAAAGATGTTTTGGCATGCGGTGGCTGGGCATGCGGGCTACATGACCCAGCCAACACAGCCTTCCCCGCCAGAGGAGCTCACCGATGGGACCTTGCCCAGATCTTTCAAGGATTTGTGAGCTCCTCACACAATCCAGTCTGGTTAAACCCAGGATGGATCGTAGGCAGGCCAGCCTAAATGTTTCTAACCGGCGAAGATGTTCCATTAGGGGGGTCCACGTTTCGCAAGCGTAGAGAAGGGAGGGAATGACCGTGGCCGAGAAGACCTGAAGCTTAGTGCGGAGCGACAGACCAGGTAGCTTCCACACAGTGTTACGCAACCGATGAAAAGATGTTGCCGCTCGACTGATTCGGAGTGAGACCTCTGCTGTTAAACTGGGGCACGCACACACACACACGCACACACGCACACGCACGCACACACGCACGCCCTCCTCCCCGTGTCTGCACTCCCTCATTAACCCTAGAGACCGCCGCCGTGTGATTAGAACACTACAGACTTGGCCGTGTGACTGAACACCCCTGGCAAGGCGGGTTTCATTCGCACGGAGCCACGTCACTAACACTCGCACGGAGCCACGTCACTCACACGGAGCCACGTCACTAACACAGAGCCACGTCACTAACACTCACACGGAGCCACGTCACTAACACTCACAGACAGTGTAGGCACGACGTGCCCGGCGGTAAGGGGCCGTCCATGAATGACGTCACGCACCGGGGGAGGGGGGGTGTGAGAAATGTGACGTCACATCAAAACGCGCCACTTTATCAATAAATACAGGCAACGCGTTCCGCTTTAATTAAATAGACTTTGTTTAATAAATGTGTTCTCCTGCAACATCAGAGTGCAGCTCCACGTTCAATACGCACTACAATGACAACAATAGTTTACAGCCATTTGAAGCATGTTTTATATATTTTTTTGGGGGGGGGCGGGAGGGGGCAGAGCTTTGTGACGTCATATTTGAGGGGGGGTCAAAAAAACTTCCAAAATCGCGTGACGTCATTTATGGACGGCCCCTGACGGTCGAAGTCCTCGAGTGTCAGGAGTCTTGGGGGCTTGGGCGTCTCACCATCATCATCACCATCGTCATCACTGTCATCACTGTCATCACCGTCATCACCACCATCATCACCACCATCATCACCATCATCATCACCATCATCACCACCATCACCATTATCATCACCATCATCACCATTATCATCACCATCATCACCATCATCACCATCACATCACCATCGTCATCACCATCGTCACCACCGTCACCACCGTCATCAGAGTCTCGTGGGGGGGGGGGGTCTTGAGACTTTGTGGGGGTGGTGACGAGAATCAAGAGTGGGGGGGGGGGGGTCTGGAGACTTTGCGGGGAGACCGGATCTCAGGGCCGGCCTCACCACCTCTCGAGTAGCACCAGAATCACAAGCGTCTTATTTGTTTGCCGTGGGTGAATCCGATGGGCTGTGAAGTTCTTCACGGATGTCCAAATGGCGTTTGCTGCGCCCTCACGGAGAGTCGCTCCACACCACCGTCACCATCACCGTCGTCATCACCGTCATCACCGTCATCACCGTTATCACCACCGTCATCACCGTCATCACCGTCACCACCGTCATTACCACTATCATCACCATCATCATCACCACCATCATCACCACCGTCATCACTGTAACCACCATCATCACCGTCATCATCACCGTCATCACCGTCACCACCATCATCACCGTCGTCATCACCATCGTCACCACCATCGCCATCATCATCGTCATCACCGTCATCATCACCGTCATCACCGTCATCATCCCCAGTGCTTTTGTTGGCATCACAAGATTGTATTTTTTGACGCGGTTAGTGCCTTTGTGACGTCACAATCAGAGTCAGTGGCTACGTGACACGGTTAGTGCCATGGTGACGTCACAATCAGAATCGGTGCCTTCGTGATAGTTTCAGTGCCATTATGACATCGGAATCAGTGCCTTTGTGACGTCGCCAGCGTGTCCGTGACAGTCAACTGAGGTGGGTGAATCCATTGACGCCGCTGGGGGGGGGGGGCGGGGCCGTCCATAGTGGGCGGGGGGGGGTGAGGTGCCGGGGGCTGATCCCACTGTGGCCCCCCCCCCCCCGAGTCACCGTGACGTCGAAACCCGGGACGGCCCCCCAAAGCGCGGGGCCCCCCCGGGGCGGTCGCCCCGATGATTCGCCGGCCACCTGAGGCGGTTGGTGGTTTGTGGCCGGCTCGGGATCGTGGCCAGCGCAGGGTGGATGTAGACGGGCACCAGAAGGTCGGGGCGAGGGATTTAAGATTCAATAAAACGTCGTCCTCCCCTGCCCCCCCTGCCCCCCCCTGCCCCCCCACCGACTGGACGTGGGGCAGCTCGGCCGCGAATATCTCCGTGACAAAACGGCGAGTCTCACGTCCTCGGCTCTCTCGCTTGAAGTCGCCCCGTGGAAGGGAAATAACGACGACGACTTTGACGACGACTTTGACGACGACTTTGACGACGACTTTGACGACGACCAAAATGAAACGACGACATTGTCACGAGGTTTCGGCTGCCACGCGAGATAGCCGTCACCGCGTGTGAAGAGCACAGCGAGACGAAGAATTTGTTTTCGTTAAAGTTAGTTGACGGTCAGGTGACGTGCTGGTCGGGGTGGAGGTGCGGGTGACTGTGGTGGCTTTGTCGTTCCAGACACTTCCGTAAGCTCGGCACACCGCTAACGTGGGGGTGGGTGGGTGGTGGGGGGGTGTTTGACTGTTTCGTTCATTGTATGCGCGTGGCCTCAAGGTGCACATGGCCTGGCACAAGCGTCGCGGTGATGTCACCGCCACTTAGTGGCGAATGGCGGTTGTGGTTGTTGTTGCTGAGTGTGAAATTCTTTCGCAACGGGCTTAGCCAACCTTGGTGATCATGCAAATAATAACCCTGAGGACATCATCATCATTATTATCATCACTACGCTTGTTTACCCATCAAAGCCTCGCCGAGTCTCCAGATTTGTGTTGCTTCAGGTGCCCCGTCAAGTTAATTCGCAGCAGAGAGCAATGATCTTCCAGGTGTAACGCTTCAACATGGGGATGTTCGGCCAGTGCCAGGTTACAGTCCTTTTTTCTCCTTTGGTTCTTTCGGCAAAAGTCACCGCCACGTGGAGTGAGAATAAAAATAATAAAATGACGCGGTAAAATTCTCACGACGTTTCGGCCACAACGCAAGCGGCCGTCTTCAGGTGAAAGGAACAGACCTGTCG
Source organism: Petromyzon marinus (assembly GCF_048934315.1). Taxonomy (NCBI): domain Eukaryota; kingdom Metazoa; phylum Chordata; class Hyperoartia; order Petromyzontiformes; family Petromyzontidae; genus Petromyzon; species Petromyzon marinus. The sequence continues at coordinate 1,104,450 of NC_133732.1, forward strand.
GGACGACAGAGCTTCAATGAACGCTGTTAAGATTCGTAGCGACTTTTAAGCTGGATGGGAGAAGTGAGACACCTTGACAAAGGGGTTTACATATCAAATAGCTGAGGGATTAGCTTGTGACTGGTCACAGAAATAGATGTTAAAGTAAAGGCCTACACATCCACAGAGCTTCAATGAACGATGTTAAGATTCGTAGCGACTTTTAAGCTGGTTGGGAGAAGTGAGGCACCTTGACAAAGGGGTTTACATATCAAATAGCTGAGGGATTAGCTTGTGACTGGTCACAGAAATAGATGTTAAAGTAAAGGCCTACACATCCACAGAGCTTCAATGAACGATGTTAAGATTCGTAGCGACCTTTAAGCTGGTTGGGAGAAGTGAGGCACCTTGACAAAGGGGTTTACATATCAAATAGTTGAGGGATTAGCTTGTGACTGGTCACAGGAATGGCTATGTTAAAGTCAAAACCTACACATCCACAGAGCTTAGATGGATGTGTAGGCCTTTACTTTAGCATCTATTTCTGTGACCAGTCACAAGCTAATCCCTTAGCTATTTCAATGCTAAATTACTAGTTGCCTCTGTGGATGTGTAGGTTTTGACTTTAACATAGCCATTCCTGTGACCAGTCACAAGCTAATCCCTCAGCTATTTCAATGCTAAATTACTAGTTGCCTCTGTGGATGTGTAGGTTTTGACTTTAACATAGCCATTCCTGTGACCAGTCACAAGCTAATCCCTCAGCTATTTCAATGCTAAATTACTAGTTGCCTCTGTGGATGTGTAGGTTTTGACTTTAACATAGCCATTCTTGTGACCAGTCACAAGCTAATCCCTTAGCTATTTCAATGCTAAATTACTAGTTGCCTCTGTGGATGTGTATGTTTTGACTTTAACATCTATTTCTGTGACCAGTCACAAGCTAATCCCTCAGCTATTTGATATGTAAACCCCCTTTGTCAAGGTGCCTCACTTCTCCCAACCAGCTTAACAGTCGCTACGAATCTTAACATCGTTCATTGAAGCTCTGTCGTCCCGACAGGTCCGTTCCTTTCACCTGAAGACGTCCGCTTGCGTTGTGGCCGAAACGTCGTGAGAATTTTACCGCGTTATTTTATTTTATTCATTTATTATTTTAATTCTCACTCTACGTGGCGGTGACTTTACCGAAAGAACCAAAGAAGGCGAATCCTTGCAGTCGCGAGAGCTTCAAATCGAAATGTACAGTCCTTTTGTTTCGCCTTGTTGTTGTTGTCGTTGTCCGTTCTTAGCTGACGATGGAATATTTGTTGACGCTTGGAGCCACGAGGCGGACGAGGTTGGAGTGACGGAGCTGATGTGCGCATGGCTGGGGTTGAAATGTGTGCGGCGAGAGGGACGTGCACGCGAGTTGGCGATACGGCCATTGACACGGACGGTGGTTATGGAATTTGCCGGGCAGGCCGATGCGGGTGTAGCGGATCTGACGGATAACTGGGCGTCGGTAATTGTTGCTGTGTGTGTGGGGGGCGGGGGGGGGGGGCGGGTATCGTTGTAAATAACAACAATAAAATGTGTTCCACAATCCACGCGGCTCTGCTGTGATGCACAGCGAGGTCGTCTGTGTCAGAAACAACTACGGGCAGTCCCCGAGATACGAACGTCCCGCACTTACGAACGTCCTCCACTTATGAACGTCTCGCACGTACTAACGTCTCACTAACGTCTCAAACTAACGTCTCACACTTACTAACATCCAACACTTACTAACGTCTCACACTAACGTCTCACTTACTAACGTCTCACACTTACTAACGTCTCACACTAACGTCTCACACTTACTAACGTCTCACACTTACTAACGTCTCACACTAACGTCTCACACTAACGTCTCACACTTTCTAACGTCTCTCACTTACTAACGTCTCACACTCACTAACGTCTCACACTAACGTCTCACACTTACTAACGTCTCACTAACGTCCCACACTTACTAACCTCTCACACTTACTAACGTCTCACACTAACGTCTCACACTTACGTCTCAAACTTACTAACGCCACACACTAACGTCCCACACTAACGTCTCACACTTACTAACGTCTTACTAACGTCTCACACTCACTAACGTCTCACACTAACGTCTCACACTTACTAACGTCTCACACTTACGTCTCAAACTTACTAACGTCTCACACTAACGTCTCACACTTACTAACGTCTCACACTTACTAACGTCTCACACTTACTAACGTCTTACTAACGTCTCACACTCACTAATGTCTCTCACTAACGTCTCACTAACGTCTTACTAACGTCTCACACTCACTAATGTCCCTTACTAACGTCTCACACTAACGTCTCACACTTACTAACGTCTCACATTTACTAACGTCTCACGTTTCACACTTACTAACGTCGCACACTAACGTCTCACACTTACTAACGTCTCACTAACGTCTCACACTTACTAACGTCTCACACTTACTAACGTCTCACACTTACTAACGTCTCACACTAACGGCTCACACTTACTAACGTCTCACTAACGTCTCACACTTACTAACGTCTCACACTAACGTCTCACACTTACTAACGTCTCACACTAACGTCTCACACTTACTAACGTCTCACACTAACGTCTCACACTTACTAACGTCTCACACTAACGTCTCACACTTACTAACGTCTCACACTTACTAACGTCTCACTAACGTCTCACACTTACTAACGTCTCACTAACGTCTCGCACTTACTAACGTCTCACTAACGTCTCACACTTACTAAAGTCTCACTTACTCACGTCTCACACTTACTAACGTCTCACACTTACGTCTCACACTAACGTCTCACTAACGTCTCACACTTACTAACGTCTCACACTTACTAACGTCTCACACTTACTAACGTCTCACTAACGTCTCACTAACGTCACACTAACGTCTCACTTACTAACGTCTCACTAACGTCTCTCACTTACTAACGTCTCACACTTACTAACGTCTCACTAACGTCTCACACTTACTAACGTCTCACTAACGTCTCACACTTACGTCTCACTAACGTCTCTCACTTACTAATGTCGCACTAACGTCTCTCACTTACTAATGTCTCACACCTACTAACGTCTCACACTTACTAACGTCTTACACTAAAGTCTCACACTTACTAACGTCTCACTAACGTCTCACACTTACTAACGTCTCACACTTACTAACGTCTCACCAACGTATCACACTCACTAACGTCTCGCTAACGTCTCACAGTTACTAACGTCCCTCACTTACTAACGTCTCGCTAACGTCTCACACTTGCTAACGTCTCACATTTACTAACGTCTCACACTTACTAACGTCTCACACTTACTAACGTCTCACTAACGTCTCACTTACTAAAGTCTCACACTTACTAACGTCTCACACCTACTAACGTCTCACACTAACGTCTCACTAACGTCTCACACTTACTAACGTCTCACACTTACTAACGTCTCACTAACGTCTCACACTAACGTCTCGCACTAACGTCTCACACTTACTAACGTCTCACACTAACGTCTCACTAACGTCTCACACTTACTAACGTCTCACACTAACTAACGTCTCACACTTACTAACGTCTCACACAAACGTCTCACTAACGTCTCACACTTACTAACGTCTCACTAACGTCTCACACTTACTAACGTCTCACACTAACTAACGTCTCACACTTACTAACGACTCACACAAACGTCTCACTAACGTCTCACACTTACTAACGTCTCACTAACGTCTCACACTTACTAACGTCTCACACTAACGTCTTACTAACGTCTCTCACTTACTAACGTCTCACACCTACTAACGTCTCACACTAACGTCTCACTAACGTCTCACACTTACTAACGTCTCAAACTTACTAACGTCTCACACTTACTAACGTCTCTCACTAACGTCTCACACTTACTAACGTCTCACTAACGTCTCACACTTACTAACGTCTCTCACTAACGTCTCACACTTACTAACGTCTCACTAACGTCTCACACTTACTAATGTCTCACACTTACTAACGTCTCACACTTACTAACGTCTCACACTAACGTCTCACTAACGTCTCACACTTACTAACGTCTCACTAACGTCTCACACTAATGTCTCACACTTACTAACGTCTCACACTTACTAACGTCTCACACTTACTGACGTCTCACTAACGTCTCACACTTACTAACGTCTCACACTTACTAACGTCTCACACCTACTAACGTCTCACACTTACTAACGTCTCACACTAACGTCTCACACCTACTAACGTCTCACACTTACTAACGTCTCACACTAACGTCTCACTAACGTCTCACACTTACTAACGTCTCACACTAACTAACGTCTCACACTTACTAACGTCTCACACAAACGTCTCACTAACGTCTCACACTTACTAACGTCTCACTAACGTCTCACACTAACGTCTCACTAACGTCTCACACTTACTAACGTCTCACACTTACTAACGTCTCTCACTAACGTCTCACACTTACTAACGTCTCACACTTACTAACGTCTCACACTAACGTCTCACTAACGTCTCACACTTACTAACGTCTCACTAACGTCTCACACTAACGTCTCACACTTACTAACGTCTCACACTTACTAACGTCTCACTAACGTCTCACACTTACTAACGTCTCACACTTACTAACGTCTCACTAACGTCTCACTAATGTCTCACACTTACTAACATCTCGCACTAACGTCTCACACTTACTAAGGTCTCACTAACGTCTCACTAACGTCTCACACTTACTAACATCTCGCACTAACGTCTCACACTTACTAACGTCTCACTAACGTCTCACTAACGTCTCACACTTACTAACATCTCGCACTAACGTCTCACACTTACTAACGTCTCACTAACGTCTCACTAACGTCTCACACTTACTAACATCTCGCACTAACGTCTCACACTTACTAACGTCTCACTAACGTCTCACACTTTCTAACGTCTCACACTTACAAACTTACGAATGTCCTCCACTTACGAACGTCCCTCCACTTACGAACGTTCCTCCACTTACGGACGTTCCTCCACTTACGAGCGTTCCTCCACTTACGATCCAACTGCCATAAGAACTAAACCGATTAACTATTTTGGTTGGCGGTGGCGATCCTCCGCAAGGTGCCATGAGTCTCAGCGTCCCGTGTCGTGCACGACACTCCCTTCCGCTAAGCAAGCCGGCATCAGGACTAGAGGCAAAAGTGAAAATAAAAGTTAATTTTTTTCTTCATGTTAACTTATCTTTTTTTACGTCGATTATTTATTACAGCCGTAAATGCAAATGCACGACTTTTCACGTGAGTTTAACGATGCTTTACCCTTAACCATAGCACATCTTTTGCCCATTATGCACGGTAAATTAGCAGATTGAGTTCCGAGCTACGAACATGTTCGACTTACAGAAACGAGTCTCAGGAACGTAACCCGCTCGTAAGGCGAGCACTGCCCTAACTCCGCCTGGCCACTGGGAGTGTCCGATCGCTCGCTGGGCCGGAGAGGCTAACGCTCCTCGGTCAGGAGCTGGTCCAGTACCACCTGGACATCCGAAATACAGCAACTCTCCTATATCTTGTTTCTGGCAAAGGAGGTCTCATAATGTAAATGCTCACCCCGAGCCCTCAATAACTCTGATGGTGCGCTGTTTTTTGAGTTGTACGCCTTTTGGCGTCTTCTGGTCCAACACCAGTGGAGACTAAAGGGCTCTAAGAAAAGCCGTCTCGGGTGTGGACCAATCAAATTCAAGGACAGTGCCAATATCATTATCAGAGTTGTCTCTTTTTGTTTGCATTTTGACTGCTTGTGTTGTGGTTATTGCAAACATGAAGCCTTGAATAAAGGTGTCAGTTTTTGTGCCAGTTAAAAAGGGTAAAAACCTATTCCTATACAGGAACTCTGGTCGGCTGGTTCTGCCTCACAGACCCCATAAGGGGTGGTAACAGTCATCGATTTATGGCAGGATGACATCGGACAACAGGGGAGTGGCTCTGCTTCTCAAGGGGGCGTGCGAGTGTCGAGGAGTCGAGGCGTGGGAAGCTGTCCGTCCCAGGCTACAGAAGGTGAGGAGTGGTGCTGCTGCTGCTGGTGGTGGTGATGACGACGGCTTACGCCTGCACAGATCGTGAACGCCAGTGTGTATGCACGTACGTTGAACTTATTTCGCACCGTGCGTAGCCAACCGTGCGGAGGAAGGACAGCAGCTTGGGCGCAAATCGAGATGAGTTTGTCGATCTTGACGATGTAAAAGTGCGTAGGCCCAGCGGCTTTCTAATGTTGGAAGGAGGAGCGTTCCAGACGGCCGCAAAACGCACATCTGCACGTGCAGTGACGCGCTCTAAATGACGTCACGCACCTAGGGAGGGGGTGAGGTGACAGACGTTTGTGACGATGTGTGACGAGGGGGGGAGGGGGGGTGACAGACATTTGTGACGATGTGTGACGAGGGGGGGAGGGGGGAGTTTGAGGAATGTGACGTCACGTAAAAATGCGCAAATTTAAATAAATACAGACAACACGTTCTACTTAATTAAATAGACTTTGTTAATAAATGTTTTCTCCTACAACATCAGAGTGGAGCGCCACATTAAATACGCAACTACAATGACAACAATAGTTTAAAGCCATTTGAAGCATGTTTTATATATTTTTTTTGGGGGGGGGGGCAGAGCTTTGTGACGTCATATTTGAGGGGGGGGGCGTCTGACTTGTTGTGACGTCATGTGACGAGGGGGGGGAGGTAAAAAAACTTCCAAAATCGCGTGACGTCATTTATGGACGGCCCCTTAAGACTACATGAGCAATCCGATGAGCTATGAAGCTCTTATTCGCAAGATGTCTGGTATCAGAATCTTCATCAGGATCTTTATTTTGACTGCAGGAGGAGGGATCTGGTGAGCTATGGGGTGATCGATTTACAACAACGAACAATACAAAACTAAAATATTTTGTATTTTATGGGGTCAGGCCCAATCAGCTATGTAGGCCTTTTTCATAAGCGACTTGGCTATTACAATTGATAGCTCAACGAAATGGATTATCGTCATTGTGGCAATCTATAGCAGCCCAAAACAACTCTGTCCTCTGAACGCGCGTTTCTAAATGTGGAGAGAAAAAGACCACCCGGAGGACGTGTAAGCTCCAAATATACAGGGGTCGGGATCGAACCCACAACGTCCTGTATACCGGGTGAGGGATTTAACATCTCGCCACGGATAGCAGTGCCACACACAGAAAGGGTAAACACGTCACGGAAAGTAAATACAAGACGAAACAGTGTACTGTACTGCACGAGTACAAATTGCATAAGTATGTAAATTCCTGCCGATGTTTCAACACGAAATGCAAGCTTGGGGGAAGGCGGAAAAACAACAGCCCCTGACCACAACAACAATAATCCCACACCAAGACAACAACAATCCCAGACCACACAAATACAACAACAACAATCCCAGACCACACCAACACAACAACAACAATCCCAGACCACACCAAGACAACAACAACAGTCCCAGACCACACCAACACAACAACAACAGTCCCAGACCACACCAACACAACAACAACAGTCCCAGACCACACCAACACAACAACAACAACAGTCCCAGACCACACTAAGACAACAACAACAATCCTAGACCACACCAACACAACAACAACAACAACAATCCCAGACCACACCACGACAACAACAGCCCCAGACCGCACCACGACAACAACAACAGTCCCAGACCACACCAATACCACAACAACAGTACCAGACCACACCAAGACAACAACAACAACAATCCTAGACCACACCAACACAACAACAGTCCCAGACCACACCACGACAACAACAGCCCCAGACCACACCACGACAACAACAACAGTCCCAGACCACACCAAGACCACAACAACAGTACCAGACCACACCAAGACAACAACAACAATCCTAGACCACACCAACACAACAACAGCCCCAGACCATACCACGACAACAACAACAACAGTCCCAGACCACACCAACACAACAACAGTCCCAGACCACACCAAGACAACAACAACAATCCCAGACCACACCAAGACAACAACAACAACAACAATCCCAGACCACACCAAGACAACAACAATCCTAGACCAAACCAACACAACAACAGCCCCAGACCACACCACGACAACAACAACAACAGTCCCAGACCACACCAACACAACAACAGTCCCAGACCACACCAAGACAACAACAACAATCCCAGACCACACCAAGACAACAACAACAACAACAATCCCAGACCACACCAAGACAACAACAACAACAGTCCCAGACCACACCAAGACAACAACAGTCCCAGACAACACCACAAAAACAACAACAGTCCCAGACCACACCAAGACAACAACAACAGTCCCAGACCACACTAAGACAACAAGAACAACAGTCCCAGACCACACCAACACAACAACAACAATCCTAGACCACACCAACACAACAACAGTCCCAGACCACACCAACACAACAACAACAACAGCCCCAGACCACACCACGACAACAACAACAGTCCCAGACCACACCAAGACAACAACAACAGTCCCAGACCACACCAAGACAACAACAACAACAATCCTAGACCACACCAACACAACAACAACAGTCCCAGACCACACCACGACAACAACAACAACAACAACAGTCCCAGACCACACCAAGACAACAACAACAATCCCAGACCACACCAAGACAACAACAATCCCAGACCACACCAAGACAACAACAACAACAATCCCAGACCACACCAAGACAACAACAACAATCCTAGACCACACCAACACAACAACAACAACAACAACAGTCCCAGACCACACCAAGACAACAACAATCCCAAACCACACCAAGACAACAACAACAATCCTAGACCACACCAACACAACAACAACAGTCCCAGACCACACCAAGACAACAACAACAGTCCCAGACCACACCAGGACAACAACAACAGTCCCAGACCACACCAAGACAACAACAACAGTCCCAGACCACACTAAGACAACAACAACAGTCCCAGACCACACAAAGACAACAACAATCCCAGACCACACCAAAACAACAACAATCCCAGACCACACCAAGACAACAACAACAGTCCCAGACCACACCAACACAACAACAACAACAGCCCCAGACCACACCACGACAACAACAACAGTCCCAGACCACACCAAGACAACAACAACAGTCCCAGACCACACCAAGACAACAACAACAACAATCCTAGACCACACCAACACAACAACAACAGTCCCAGACCACACCACGACAACAACAACAACAACAACAGTCCCAGACCACACCAAGACAACAACAACAATCCCAGACCACACCAAGACAACAACAATCCCAGACCACACCAAGACAACAACAACAACAATCCCAGACCACACCAAGACAACAACAACAATCCTAGACCACACCAACACAACAACAACAACAACAACAGTCCCAGACCACACCAAGACAACAACAATCCCAGACCACACCAAGACAACAACAACAATCCTAGACCACACCAACACAACAACAACAGTCCCAGACCACACCAAGACAACAACAACAGTCCCAGACCACACCAGGACAACAACAACAGTCCCAGACCACACCAAGACAACAACAACAGTCCCAGACCACACTAAGACAACAACAACAGTCCCAGACCACACAAAGACAACAACAATCCCAGACCACACCAAAACAACAACAATCCCAGACCACACCAAGACAACAACAACAGTCCCAGACCACACCAACACAACAACAACAATCCCAGACCACACCAAGACAACAACAACAATCCTAGACCACACCAACACAACAACAACAATCGCAGAGCACACCAAGACAACAACGACAACAATCCTAGACCACACCAACACAACAACAATCCCAGACCACACCAAGACAACAACAACAATCCTAGACCACACCAACACAACAACAACAACAGTCCCAGACCACACTAAGACAACAACAGTACCAGACCACACCAACACAACAACAACAACAACAACAGTCCCAGACCACACCAACACAACAACAACAGTCCTAGACCACACCACGACAACAACAACAACAATCCCAGACCACACTAAGACAACAACAACAGTCCCAGACCACACCACGACAACAACAACAGTCCCAGACCACACCAAGACAACAACAACAACAGTCCTAGACCACACCAACACAACAACAGTCCTAGACCACACCAACACAACAACAACAGTCCCAGACCACACCAAGACAACAACAATCCTAGACCACACCAACACAACAACAGTCCCAGACCACACCAGGACAACAACAACAACAGTCCCAGACCACACCAAGACAACAACAACAACAGTCCCAGACCACACCAACACAACAACAACAATCCTAGACCACACCAACACAACAACAACAGTCCCAGACCACACCACGACAACAACAGCCTCAGACCACACCACGACAACAACAACAACAGTCCTAGACCACACCAACACAACAACAGTCCCAGACCACACTAACACAACAACAACAATCCCAGACCACACCAAGACAACAACAACAACAACAATCCTAGACCACACCAACACAACAACAACAACAACAAAAGTCCCAGACCACACCAAGACAACAACAACAGTCCCAGACCACACCAACACAACAACAACAGTACCAGACCACACCAACACAACAACAACAACAGTCCCAGACCACACCAAGACAACAACAACAACAACAACAACAGTCCCAGACCACACCAGGGCAACAACAACAACAGTCCCAGACCACACCAAGACAACAACAACAGTCCCGGACCACACCAAGACAACAACAGTCCCAGACCACACCAACAACAACAGCCCCAGACCACACCAACACAACAACAGTCCCAGACCACACCAACACAACAGTCCCAGACCACACCAAGACAACAACAACAGTCCCAGACTACACCAACAACAACAGTCCCAGACCACACCAACACAACAACAACAGTCCCAGACCACACCAACACAACAGCCCCAGACCTCAACAACAGTCCCAGACCATACCAAGACAACAACAGCCCCAGACCACACCAAGACAACAACAGTCCCAGACCACACCAACACAACAACAGTCCCAGGCCACACCAACACAACAACAACAGTCCCAGACCACACCAACACAACAACAACAGTCCCATACCACAACAACACAACAACAACAGTCCCAGACCACAACAACAACAACAGTCCCAGACCACAACAACACAACAACAGTCCCAGACCACACGAAGACAACAACAATCCTAGACCACACCAACACAACAACAACAGTCCCAGACCACACCAAGACAACAACAACAATCCCAGACCACACCAAGAAAACAACAACAACAACAACAATCCTAGACCACACCAACACAACAACAGTCCCAGACCACACTAAGACAACAACAGTACCAGACCACACCAACACAACAACAGTCCCAGACCACACTAAGACAACAACAGTACCAGACCACACCAACACAACAACAACAGTCCCAGACCACACCACGACAACAACAACAACAGTCCTAGACCACACCACGACAACAACAACAATCCCAGACCACACCAAGACAACAACAACAGTCCCAGACCACACCACGACAACAACAACAACAGTCCCAGACCACACCAACACAACAACAACAACAGTCCCAGACCACAACAAGACAACAACAATCCCAGACCACACTAAGACAACAACAACAGTCCCAGACCACACCACGACAACAACAGTCCCAGACCACACCAAGACAACAACAACAACAACAGTCCTAGACCACACCAACACAACAACAGTCCTAGACCACACCAACACAACAACAACAGTCCCAGACCACACCAAGACAACAACAACAATCCTAGACCACACCAACACAACAACAGTCCCAGACCACACCAGGACAACAACAACAACAACAACAACAGTCCCAGACCACACCAAGACAACAACAACAACAGTCCCAGACCACACCAACACAACAAAAACAATCCTAGACCACACCAACACAACAACAACAGTCCCAGACCACACCACGACAACAACAGCCTCAGACCACACCACGACAACAACAACAACAGTCCTAGACCACACCAACACAACAACAGTCCCAGACCACACTAACACAACAACAACAATCCCAGACCACACCAAGACAACAACAACAACAACAATCCTAGACCACACCAACACAACAACAACAACAAAAGTCCCAGACCACACCAAGACAACAACAACAGTCCCAGACCACACCAACACAACAACAGTACCAGACCACACCAACACAACAACAACAGTCCCAGACCACACCAAGACAACAACAACAACAACAACAACAACACCAACAACAACAGTCCCAGACCACACCAGGGCAACAACAACAACAGTCCCAGACCACACCAAGACAACAACAACAGTCCCGGACCACACCAAGACAACAACAGTCCCAGACCACACCAACAACAACAGCCCCAGACCACACCAACACAACAACAGTCCCAGACCACACCAACACAACAGTCCCAGACCACACCAAGACAACAACAACAGTCCCAGACTACACCAACAACAACAGTCCCAGACCACACCAACACAACAACAACAGTCCCAGACCACACCAACACAACAGCCCCAGACCTCAACAACAGTCCCAGACCATACCAAGACAACAACAGCCCCAGACCACACCAAGACAACAACAGTCCCAGACCACACCAACACAACAACAGTCCCAGGCCACACCAACACAACAACAACAGTCCCAGACCACACCAACACAACAACAACAGTCCCATACCACAACAACACAACAACAACAGTCCCAGACCACAACAACAACAACAGTCCCAGACCACAACAACACAACAATAGTCCCAGACCACACGAAGACAACAACAATCCTAGACCACACCAACACAACAACAACAGTCCCAGACCACACCAAGACAATAACAACAACAATCCCAGACCACACCAAGAAAACAACAACAACAACAACAACAATCCTAGACCACACCAATACAACAACAGTCCCAGACCACACTAAGACAACAACAGTACCAGACCACACCAACACAACAACAACAACAGTCCCAGACCACACCACGACAACAACAACAACAACAGTCCTAGACCACACCACGACAACAACAACAACAATCCCAGACCACACCAAGACAACAACAACAGTCCCAGACCACACCACGACAACAACAACAACAGTCCCAGACCACACCAACACAACAACAACAACAGTCCCAGACCACAACAAGACAACAACAGTCCCAGACCACACCAAGTCAACAACAACAATCCTAGACCACACCAACACAACAACAACAGTCCCAGACCACACTAAGACAACACCAGTACCAGACCACACCAACACAACAACAATAACAGTCCCAGACTACACCAAGACAACAACAACAACAGTCCCAGACCACACCACGACAACAACAGTCCCAGACCACACCAACACAACAACAGTCCCAGACCACATGAAGACAACAATAACAGTCCTAGACCACACCAACACAACAACAACAGTACCAGACCACACCAAGACAACAACAACAATAACAACAGTCCCAGACCACACCAACAACAGTCCCAGACCACAACAAGACAACAACAGTCCCAGACCACACCAAGACAACAACAGTCCCAGACTACACCAAGACAACAACAGCCCCAGACCACACTAACACAACAACAACAGCCCCAGACCACACCAACACAACAACAACAGTCCCAGACCACACCAAGACAACAACAACAGCCCCAGACCACACCAACACAACAACAACAGCCCCAGACCACACCAACACAACAACAACAGCCCCAGACCACACCAAGACAACAACAACAGTCCTAGACCACACCAACACAACAACAGTCCCAGACTACACCACCAACAACAACAACAACAGTCCCAGACCACACCAAGACAACAACAGTCCTAGACCACACCAAGACAACAACAACAACAGTCCCAGACCACATCAAGACAACAACAACAACAATCCTAGACCACACCAACACAACAACAACAGTCCCAGACCACACCAACACAACAACAACAGTCCCATACCACAACAACACAACAACAACAGTCCCAGACCACAACAACAACAACAGTCCCAGACCACAACAACACAACAACAGTCCCAGACCACACGAAGACAACAACAATCCTAGACCACACCAACACAACAACAACAGTCCCAGACCACACCAAGACAACAACAACAACAATCCCAGACCACACCAAGAAAACAACAACAACAATCCTAGACCACACCAACACAACAACAGTCCCAGACCACACTAAGACAACAACAGTACCAGACCACACCAACACAACAACAACAGTCCCAGACCACACCACGACAACAACAACAGTCCTAGACCACACCACGACAACAACAACAACAATCCCAGACCACACCAAGACAACAACAACAGTCCCAGACCACACCACGACAACAACAACAGTCCCAGACCACACCAACACAACAACAACAACAGTCCCAGACCACAACAAGACAACAACAATCCCAGACCACACTAAGACAACAACAACAGTCCCAGACCACACCACGACAACAACAACAACAGTCCCAGACCACACCAAGACAACAACAACAACAGTCCTAGACCACACCAACACAACAACAGTCCTAGACCACACCAACACAACAACAACAGTCCCAGACCACACCAAGACAACAACAACAATCCTAGACCACACCAACACAACAACAGTCCCAGACCACACCAGGACAACAACAACAACAACAACAGTCCCAGACCACACCAAGACAACAACAACAACAGTCCCAGACCACACCAACACAACAAAAACAATCCTAGACCACACCAACACAACAACAACAGTCCCAGACCACACCACGACAACAACAGCCTCAGACCACACCACGACAACAACAACAACAACAACAGTCCTAGACCACACCAACACAACAACAGTCCCAGACCACACTAACACAACAACAACAATCCCAGACCACACCAAGACAACAACAACAATCCTAGACCACACCAACACAACAACAACAAAAGTCCCAGACCACACCAAGACAACAACAACAGTCCCAGACCACACCAACACAACAACAGTACCAGACCACACCAACACAACAACAACAGTCCCAGACCACACCAAGACAACAACAACAACACCAACAACAACAGTCCCAGACCACACCAGGGCAACAACAACAACAGTCCCAGACCACACCAAGACAACAACAACAGTCCCGGACCACACCAAGACAACAACAGTCCCAGACCACACCAACAACAACAGCCCCAGACCACACCAACACAACAACAGTCCCAGACCACACCAACACAACAGTCCCAGACCACACCAAGACAACAACAACAGTCCCAGACTACACCAACAACAACAGTCCCAGACCACACCAACACAACAACAACAGTCCCAGACCACACCAACACAACAGCCCCAGACCTCAACAACAGTCCCAGACCATACCAAGACAACAACAGCCCCAGACCACACCAAGACAACAACAGTCCCAGACCACACCAACACAACAGTCCCAGGCCACACCAACACAACAACAACAGTCCCAGACCACACCAACACAACAACAACAGTCCCATACCACAACAACACAACAACAACAGTCCCAGACCACAACAACAACAACAGTCCCAGACCACAACAACACAACAACAGTCCCAGACCACACGAAGACAACAACAATCCTAGACCACACCAACACAACAACAACAGTCCCAGACCACACCAAGACAACAACAACAACAACAACAATCCCAGACCACACCAAGAAAACAACAACAACAATCCTAGACCACACCAACACAACAACAGTCCCAGACCACACTAAGACAACAACAGTACCAGACCACACCAACACGACAACAACAGTCCCAGACCACACCACGACAACAACAACAACAGTCCTAGACCACACCACGACAACAACAACAACAATCCCAGACCACACCAAGACAACAACAACAGTCCCAGACCACACCACGACAACAACAACAGTCCCAGACCACACCAACACAACAACAACAACAGTCCCAGACCACAACAAGACAACAACAGTCCCAGACCACACCAAGTCAACAACAATCCTAGACCACACCAACACAACAACAACAGTCCCAGACCACACTAAGACAACACCAGTACCAGACCACACCAACACAACAACAATAACAGTCCCAGACTACACCAAGACAACAACAACAGTCCCATACCACACCACGACAACAACAACAACAACAGTCCCAGACCACACCAACACAACAACAGTCCCAGACCACACCAAGACAACAATAACAGTCCTAGACCACACCAACACAACAACAACAGCCCCAGACCACACCAACACAACAACAGTCCCAGACCACACCAACACAACAGTCCCAGACCACACCAAGACAACAACAACAGTCCCAGACTACACCAACAACAATAGTCCCAGACCACACCAACACAACAACAACAGTCCCAGACCACACCAACACAACAGCCCCAGACCTCAACAACAGTCCCAGACCATACCAAGACAACAACAGCCCCAGACCACACCAAGACAACAACAGTCCCAGACCACACCAACACAACAACAGTCCCAGGCCACACCAACACAACAACAACAGTCCCAGACCACACCAACACAACAACAACAGTCCCATACCACAACAACACAACAATAACAGTCCCAGACCACAACAACAACAACAGTCCCAGACCACAACAACACAACAACAGTCCCAGACCACACGAAGACAACAACAATCCTAGACCACACCAACACAACAACAGTCCCAGACCACACCAAGACAACAACAACAATCCCAGACCACACCAACACAACAACAACAACAGTCCCAGACCACACCACGACAACAACAACAACAGTCCTAGACCACACCACGACAACAACAACAACAATCCCAGACCACACCAAGACAACAACAACAGTCCCAGACCACACCACGACAACAACAACAACAGTCCCAGACCACACCAACACAACAACAACAGTCCCAGACCACAACAAGACAACAACAGTCCCAGACCACACCAAGTCAACAACAACAATCCTAGACCACACCAACACAACAACAACAGTCCCAGACCACACTAAGACAACACCAGTACCAGACCACACCAACACAACAACAATAACAGTCCCAGACTACACCAAGACAACAACAACAACAGTCCCAGACCACACCACGACAACAACAACAACAGTCCCAGACCACACCAACACAACAACAGTCCCAGACCACACCAAGACAACAATAACAGTCCTAGACCACACCAACACAACAACAACAGTACCAGACCACACCAAGACAACAACAACAATAACAACAGTCCCAGACCACACCAACAACAGTCCCAGACCACAACAAGACAACAACAGTCCCAGACCACACCAAGACAACAACAGTCCCAGACTACACCAAGACAACAACAGCCCCAGACCACACCAACACAACAACAACAGCCCCAGACCACACCAACACAACAACAACAGCCCCAGACCACACCAACACAACAACAACAGCCCCAGACCACACCAAGACAACAACAACAGTCCTAGACCACACCAACACAACAACAGTCCCAGACTACACCAACAACAACAACAACAGTCCCAGACCACACCAAGACAACAACAGTCCTAGACCACACCAAGAAAACAACAACAACAGTCCCAGACCACATCAAGACAACAACAACAACAATCCTAGACCACACCAACACAACAACAACAGTCCCAGACCACACCAACACAACAACAACAGTCCCATACCACAACAACACAACAACAACAGTCCCAGACCACAACAACAACAACAGTCCCAGACCACAACAACACAACAACAGTCCCAGACCACACGAAGACAACAACAATCCTAGACCACACCAACACAACAACAACAACAGTCCCAGACCACACCAAGACAACAACAACAATCCCAGACCACACCAAGAAAACAACAACAACAACAATCCTAGACCACACCAACACAACAACAGTCCCAGACCACACTAAGACAACAACAGTACCAGACCACACCAACACAACAACAACAGTCCCAGACCACACCACGACAACAACAACAACAGTCCTAGACCACACCACGACAACAACAACAATCCCAGACCACACCAAGACAACAACAACAGTCCCAGACCACACCAACACAACAACAACAGTCCCAGACCACACCAACACAACAGCCCCAGACCTCAACAACAGTCCCAGACCATACCAAGACAACAACAGCCCCAGACCACACCAAGACAACAACAGTCCCAGACCACACCAACACAACAACAGTCCCAGGCCACACCAACACAACAACAACAGTCCCAGACCACACCAACACAACAACAGTCCCATACCACAACAACACAACAACAGTCCCAGACCACAACAACAACAACAGTCCCAGACCACAACAACACAACAACAGTCCCAGACCACACGAAGACAACAACAATCCTAGACCACACCAACACAACAACAACAGTCCCAGACCACACCAAGACAACAACAACAACAATCCCAGACCACACCAAGAAAACAACAACAACAACAACAATCCTAGACCACACCAACACAACAACAGTCCCAGACCACACTAAGACAACAACAGTACCAGACCACACCAACACAACAACAACAGTCCCAGACCACACCACGACAACAACAACAACAGTCCTAGACCACACCACGACAACAACAACAACAATCCCAGACCACACCAAGACAACAACAACAGTCCCAGACCACACCACGACAACAACAACAACAGTCCCAGACCACACCAACACAACAACAACAACAGTCCCAGACCACAACAAGACAACAACAGTCCCAGACCACACCAAGTCAACAACAACAATCCTAGACCACACCAACACAACAACAACAGTCCCAGACCACACTAAGACAACACCAGTACCAGACCACACCAACACAACAACAATAACAGTCCCAGACTACACCAAGACAACAACAACAACAACAGTCCCAGACCACACCACGACAACAACAACAACAGTCCCAGACCACACCAACACAACAACAGTCCCAGACCACACCAAGACAACAATAACAGTCCTAGACCACACCAACACAACAACAACAGTACCAGACCACACCAAGACAACAACAACAATAACAACAGTCCCAGACCACACCAACAACAGTCCCAGACCACAACAAGACAACAACAGTCCCAGACCACACCAAGACAACAACAGTCCCAGACTACACCAAGACAACAACAGCCCCAGACCACACCAACACAACAACAACAGCCCCAGACCACACCAACACAACAACAACAGTCCCAGACCACACCAAGACAACAACAACAGCCCCAGACCACACCAACACAACAACAACAGCCCCAGACCACACCAACACAACAACAACAGCCCCAGACCACACCAAGACAACAACAACAGTCCTAGACCACACCAACACAACAACAGTCCCAGACTACACCAACAACAACAACAACAGTCCCAGACCACACCAAGACAACAACAGTCCTAGACCACACCAAGACAACAACAACAGTCCCAGACCACATCAAGACAACAACAACAACAATCCTAGACCACACCAACACAACAACAACAGCCCCAGACCACACCAAGACAACAACAACAGTCCCAGGCCACAACAACAGCCCCAGACCACACCAACACAACAACAACAGTCCCAGACCACAACAACACAACAACAGTCCCAGACCACACGAAGACAACAACAACAGTCCTAGACCACACCAACACAACAACAACAGCCCCAGACCACACCAACACACCAACAACAGTCCCAGACCACAACAACACAACAACAGTCCCAGACCACACAAAGACAACAACAACAGTCCTAGACCACACCAACACAACAACAACAACAGTCCCAGACAACACCAACACAACAACAGTCCTAGACCACACCAACACAACAACAACAACAGTCCCAGACCACACCAACACAACAACAACAGTCCCAGACCACAACAACACAACAGTCCCAGACCACAACAACACAACAGTCCCAGACCACACCAACACAACAGTCCCAGACCACAACAACACAACAGTCCCAGACCACAACAACACAACAGTCCCAGACCACACCAACACAACAACAACAGTCCCAGACCACAACAACACAACAGTCCCAGGCCACAACAACAGTCCCAGACCACACAAAGACAACAACAGTCCCAGACCACAACAACACAACAACAGTCCCAGACCACAACAACAGTCCCAGACCACAACAACACAACAACAATAACAGTCCCAGACCACAACAACACAACAACAACAGTCCCAGACAACAACAACAGTCCCAGACCACACCAACACAACAACAACAGTCCCTCAATTCCATTGCACAAGGAAATTAACGACAAGATTCTTTGGCTGCCACTGTAAACGCCCACGTGACGATGGTGGTGTATAAAGCCACGTGGTTGAGCCGTCGTTGGCGATGGCCCAGTCGCCTCTGATGAAGAGCCACGTGACTCAGCCGGCATGTCGCCTGCTAGAATCAAACGTAGCGAAGTTTAATCGATTGTTTGTCTGTCGCTGCTCGCTATTCAGTTGAGATTTCATTGTCTCTCACCAGTAACTCTCTCTGTCTGGACTCTCTTATTCATGGGCTCTGAAGAAGGGCCCTTGCCCGAAACGTCGCCTATTGTATATTTGCCCTTTTAAGGCACGGCAACACTCACGTGTTGGGTTTTAACGCTAATTGTGTCGGTGTCTCTCCTGTGCGCGATGACGTCACGCCGCTCATCGTGTATTCTGTGCGTGATGACGTCACACCCCCATAGTGTATTCTGAGCATGATGACGTCACGCCCACAGCTTGTCTCCTGTGCGCGATGACGTCACTGCCGCCTAATCGTGTTTTCTTCCCGTGATGACGTCACGGAACCCCATCGTGTCTTGTGCGTGATGACGTCACGGCGCCCGTCGTGTATTCTGTGCGTGATGACGTCACAACCCAATTGTGTCTTCTGTGGATGATGACGTCATATCCCCTTTTGTGTCCACTGTGCATGATGACGTCACGAGCCCGCTTGTGTCTACTGTGTGTGATGACGTCAGGGATTCTCCTGTGTCTACTGTGCGTGATGACGTCACGGGCCCTCTTGTGTCTACTGTGCGTGATGACGTCGCGGCTCCCTGAATCTTCCAAAGTATTGAACAAATGACGTCACGCGATTTGGACGATTTTTGACCCCCCCCTTCGTCACACGGCGTCACAAAAAGTCAGACCCCCCTCAAATATGACGTCACAAAGCTCTGCCCCCCCCCCCAAATAAAACATGCTTCAAATGGCTTTAAACTATTGTCATTGTAGTGCGTATTTAATGTGGCGCTGCACTCTGATGTTGTAGGAGAACACATTTATTAAGAAGTCTATTTAATTAAGTAGAACGTGTTGTCTATATTTATTTAAAGTTGCGCATTTTGGTGTGACGTCACATTTCTCAAACACCCCCCCTCTGACCCCCCCCCTAGATGCGTGACGTCATTTATGTACGTCCCCTTTACCGAAAGAACCAAACAGAATGCCCTCCTTTTGTTTATAAATGAAAAATACGTCAGCGTGCGTGATGACGTCACGGGCTCGGCACGAGAACGGGCTATCGTGCGTGATGACGTCACCAGTTTCGTTGGCAACGCTGAGCCCCTCCCCCCCGCTGTGCGCGGTGACGTCGGGCGGTTGGCGTGATTGCGTCACGCGTGTTGACGCTCATCTCGGGAAGTCGCCTCCATTGTTTGCTTGCCCAGCGGCGTCTCCCCGTTTCCGTACTGACTCGCAAGAGACGACACAGAGACAGAGACACAGACAGAGAGACAGAGACACAGACGTGTGAGTTACACTCGCGGCATCGCGCGCAAAAAAAAACAACAACAACCCCATAACGCTTCCGTCCTGGCGCTGTTTGGATTATATTCGGGATTCCCCCGGGCTCTACGGGCCTCGCATGGATTCTCACCCAGCAGCCTGAGATAGGCCTCGGGCGGAGCGCCACTCTGGTGGTGGGGGGGGGTGTCACGTTGCGTGTCCGTGTGTTGTGTGTGTGTGTCCGTGTGTGTTGTGTGTCCGTGTATTGTGTGTGTGTTGTGTGTCTGTGTGTTGTGTGTCGGGGTTGTGTGTCCGTGTGTTGTGTGTCTGTCCGTGTGTTGTGTGTCTGTCCGTGTGTTGTGTGTCAACCTAGGGCCTCCCCTAGGTCGACACACAACGACTCAGGTCGACACACAACGACTCAGCCTCAAATGAGTACCTGGTGCGGTGTGTAAACATCGCCACTGGGGAGACAAAGGCGGTCGGGCGTGGTGCTGGCCACCCACCCCCTCGTGTGCCGTTCCGGCCTTTATAGGTGCTCGCTAACAGCACTTGCCCCTACAGTCTGTTACAGGCTATACGGGGGATCTTTGTGTGTCGGGGTTGTGTGTCTGTCCATGTGTTGTGTGTCTGTCCGTGTGTTGTGTCTGTGTGTTGTGTGTCCGGGTTGTGTGTCTGTCCGTGTGTTGTGTCTGTGTGTTGTGTGTCCGTGTGTTGTGTCTGTCCGTGTGTTGCGTTGTGTCGGGGTTGTGTCCGTGTGTTGTGTGTCTGTCTGTGTGTTGTGTCCGGGTTGTGTTGCGTGTCCGTGTGTTGTGTCCGTGTGCTGTGTGTCTGTCCGTGTGTTGTGTGTCCGTGTGTTGTGTCCGTGTGTTGTGTCCGTGTGTCGCGTTGTGTCCGTGTGTTGCGTGTCCGAGTCTGGTTGTGTCGTGGTGGTTGTTGTTGTTGATGTGGTTGCGTGATGTCAACAATGTGTGTAGGGTGTGTTTTGTTCGCCGGTTCTTGTTTGTCGGGTTGTGACCGACGATTTGAGCTTGTGGTAGTGTTTGACTGGACATCTGTGACTGGACATCTGTGAATGTCGCCGCTAGGGAGACAAAGGCGGCCGGGCGGAGTGCTGGACACCCCCACCCCCTCGTGTGGGGTGTCGGCCTTAATGGGTGCTCGCTAACAGCACTTGCCCCAGCAGGCTATTGCAGGCTATACGGGGGGTCTTTGTTGCTATAATTTAACCTTTATAGAACATACCACACACGCGTGTAGCGCCCGAAACCTCCTGGGCTCTGATTTATGTTTTAGAGATTCAAGTTCCAGATGTTTCAAGTTGATTTGATCTAACCAGATGAACCCGCGAGACCAGTATGAGCCTCATTTTTGAAGATTGAGTCGTGAGTGAGTGGGTTAGTGAGCGAGTTAGTGGGCGAGTGAGTGAGACAATGGGGGAGTGAGTGGGTAATTGAGTGAACGGGTGAGTGAGTTAGTGGACGAGTGAGTGGGTTTGTGGGTCAAGTAAGTGGGTGAGTGAGTGAGACAATTGGTGACTGGGTAATTGAGTGAATGGGTGAGTGAGTGAGTTGGTGGACGAGTGAGTGGGTTTGTGGATCAAGAAAGTGGGTGAGTGAGTAAGTGAGACAATAGGTGAGTGAGTGGGTAATTGAGTGAATGGGTGAGTTGGTGGACGAGTGAGAGGGTTTGTGGATCGAGTAAGTGGGTGAGAATGGGTGAGTGAGTTAGTGGACGAGTGAGTGGGTGTGTGGATCGAGTAAGTGGGTAAGTGAGAATTGGTGAGTGAGTGGGTAATTGAGTGAATGGGTGAGTTGGTGGACGAGTGAGTGGGTTTGTGGATCGAGTAAGTGGGTGAGTGAGTGAGACAATTGGTGAGTGAATGGGTGAGTGAGTTGGTGGATGAGCGAGTGGGTTTGTGGATCGAGTAAGTGGGTGAGTGAGTAAGTGAGACAATTGGTGAGTGAGTGAATGGGTGAGTGAGTTGGTGGATGAGCGAGTGAGTAAGTGAGTTAATGGGTGAGTGAGTGAATGGGTGAGTGAGTTGGTGGATGAGCGAGTGAGTGAGTGCGTGAGTTAAAGTTGATCTCGTGTAACCAGGTAACAACTCAATAGAGAGCAGGATAGGAGTCTCATTTGCAAGATGATGTTGATGCTGGTGTTGTCGATGGTATTGATGATGGTGTTGATGATGGTGTTGATGGTATTGCCGATGGTGTTGATGATGGTGTTGATGGTGTTGATGGTGTTGATGGTGTTGATGGTATTGATGATGGTGTTGATGGTATTGATGGTGTTGATGATGGTGTTGATGATGGTGTTGATCCTGGTGTTGATGCTGGTGTAGATGGTGTTGATGGTATTGATGATGGTGTTGATGGTGTTGTTACCGATGGTGTTACCGATGGTGTTGAATCTGCCAGTGATCTCTGTCATTCAACCCACGACACCAGGGTCTGTCCCGTGGCCTCCTGCCAGCAGCGACCCTTCCACACTTCACGCGTGGCCTCAAAGGGCACGTGTCCTGGCACAAGCGTCGTGGTGACGTTACCGCCACTTGGTGGCGAATGGCGGTTGTTGTTGTTGTTGTTGATGACGACGTTGCTCATGATGTTGTGGTTTCAGAATGGCCGGGTTTCTGGATCACGTGCGCTGGCCCGAGTGCGAATGCATCGATTGGAGCGAGAAGAGAAATGCCATCGCCTCCGTGGCTGCGGGCGTGCTGGTGATCACGAACACACAAGCACATCCACCGTTGCCGCAATCACTATGGGCGTGCAACCTCGTTTAGCGCGATGCAGGGACTCCTCTAATTACGAATGAGTTAGGTTCCAGAGGTCTGTTGTTAGTAAGTCCAAACTTTACTCCTGATGATTCCAAAACGTGCTGTACGGAGTGTACACTAAGCACGGGGAATGGCTTCAGAAGTTGTATCATCTCCTGCAGATGTGAATGCAACTGAACTTCTTTCGCACTACGTAGACAATCGTGCTAATCCGAGGTGCGAGGGATGGACAACAACCGATGGGTCTCTGTGTGAACTTATGGGTCTCTGTGTGAACTTATGGGTCTCTGTGTGAGTCTACAAGTCTCTGTGTGAGTCTATGGGTCTCTGTGTGAGTCTACAAGGCTCTGTGTGAGTCTATGAGTCTCTGTGTGAGTCTATGGGTCTCTGTGTGAGTCTATGGGTCTCTGTGTGAGTCTATGGGTCTCTGTGTGAGTCTATGGGTCTCTGTGTGAACTTATGGGTCTCTGTGTGAGTCTACAAGTCTCTGTGTGAGTCTATGGGTCTCTGTGTGAGTCGATGGGTCTCTGTGTGAGTCTACAAGTCTCTGTGTGAGTCTACAAGTCTCTGTGTGAGCCTGTGGGTATTTGTGTGAGTCTATGGGTCTCTGTGAACTTATGGGTCTCTGTGTGAACTTATGGGTCTCTGTGTGAGTCTACAAGTCTCTGTGTGAGTCTATGGGTCTTTGTGTGAGTCTATGGGTCTCTGTGTGAACTTAAGGGTCTCTGTGTGAGTCTATGGGTCTTTGTGTGAGTCTATGGGTCTCTGTGTGAGTACGGGTCTTTGTGTGAGTCTATGGGTCTTTGTGTGAGTCTATGGGTCTTTGTGTGAGTCTATGGGTCTCTGTGTGAGTACGGGTCTTTGTGTGAGTCTATGGGTCTTTGTGTGAGTCTATGGGTCTTTGTGTGAGTCTACAAGTCTCTGTGTGAGTCTATGGGTCTTTGTGCGAGTCTATGGGTCTCTGTGAACTTATGGGTCTCTGTGTGAGTACGGGTCTTTGTGTGAGTCTATGGGTCTCTGTGTGAGTACGGGTCTTTGTGTGAGTCTATGGGTCTTTGTGTGAGTCTGTGGGTCTTTGTGTGAGTCTACAAGTCTCTGTGTGAGTCTATGGGTCTTTGTGTGAGTCTATGGGTCTCTGTGTGAACTTATGGGTCTCTGTGTGAGTATGGGTCTTTGTGTGAGTTTATGGGTCTCTGTGTGAGTACGGGTCTTTGTGTGATTCTTTGGGTCTTTGTGCGAGTCTGTGGGTCTTTGTGTGAGTCTACAGGTCTCTGTGTGAACTTATGGGTCTCTGTGTGAGTACGGGTCTTTGTGTGGGTCTATGGGTCTCTGTGAGTCTATGGGTCCTTGTGTGAGTTTATGGGTCTTTGTGTGAGTCTATGGGTCTTTGTGTGAGTTTATGGGTCTTTGTGTGAGTCTATGGGTCTTTGTGTGAGTCTATGGGTCTTTGTGTGAGTCTGTTATCAGTGTCGCATGGTTTGTAATGGTGCTGCTTCTGCTGTTAACATTGCCGTTGCTAATTGTTGTGGTGGTTGTTGTGGTGGTTGTTGTGGTGGATGTAGTTTTTCACAGGATGGTGGGTGATCATCGATGCTGCGGTTATGTATCCTGAGTCGTCCAAACTCAACCACGCTTACCACACATGTGGTGTGATCTCAACTATAGCCTTCCTCATGTAAGCAACCATCAACACCACCACCATCAACACCACCACCATCAACACCACTACCATTATCAACACCACTGTAAACACTACCACCACAACCACTACCATCAACTGCCCAGTAGCATCCTTCACAAGCCTCCTCCACAGAGGCCGATCTTGACACCGCTGGTACCAGTCATCGGCAAGTCCACTCAGCTCCATGTCCTCCTGTATCACATCACTCCATCTCTTCGCTAGCCCGTGCCGCGCCCGTTTATCCCCCTCGATCCGGCCGAACAAAAGCTGTTTCGGCATGCGGTGGCTGGGCATGCGGGCTACATGACCCAGCCAAAGCAGCCTCGCCTGCCGGAGGAGCTCACCGATGGGACCTTGCCCAGATTTTTCAAGGATTTGTGAGATCCTCGCACAATCCAGCTTGGTTAAACCCAGGATGGATCGTAGGCAGGCCAGCCTAAATGTTTCTAACTGGCGAAGATGCTCCATTAGGGGGGTCCACGTTTCGCAAGCGTAGAGAAAGGAGGGAATGACCGTGGCCGAGAAGACCTGAAGCTTAGTGCGGAGCGACAGACCAGGTAGCTTCCACACAGCGTTACGCAACCGATGAAAAGATATTGCCGCTCGACTGATTCGGAGTGAGACCTCTGCTGTTAAACTGGAGCCGATCATCAACACCACCACAATCAACACCACCATCATCAACACCACCATCATCAACACCACCACCATCAACAACACCATCAACACCACCATCATCAACACCACCATTGTCAACATTACTATAAACACCACCACTACCATCAACACCACCACTACCATCAACACCACCACCATCATCAACACCACCATCAACACCACCACCATCAACAACACCATCAACACCACCATCATCAACACCACCATGGTCAACATTACTATAAACACCACCACTACCATCAATACCACCACCACCACCACTACCATCAACACCACCACCACCACGCCCACGATCAACACCACCACCATCATCAACACCACCACCATCATCAACACCACCATCATCAACACCACCATCATCAACACCACCATCATCAACACCACCATCATCAACACCACCATCATCAACACCACCATCATCAACACCACCATCATCAATGCCACAACCATCAACACCATCAACAACACCACCACCACAACCATCAACACCATCATCAACAACAATACTAGAGGCCGACCGAAATTCGGTTTCGGCGCTGGAAGTTGGCAAGTTGTCTCTTTCGGCATCGTTTTATGTTTCGGCCGAAACTGATATTGACTTTGGGTCGTCAAGTGAAGATCTGTTTTTAGAATATAACGCTAGTGCTACGTCTATCAATCTGCCTATCGGCCGGTCAGTAGGCGCTAGGCTATCCTACATGCTGCAAAACAAAGATAAAAAAAAACATCCCCCGTATAGCCTTAACAGACTGTAGGGGCAAGTGCTGTTAGCGAGCACCTATAAAGGCCGGAACGGTACACGAGGGGGTGGGTGGCCAGCACCACGCCCGACCGCCTTTGTCTCCCCAGTGGCGATGTTTACACACCGCACCAGGTACTCATTTGAGGCCGAGTCGACCTAGGGGAGGCCCGGGACCGGTTCAGATAATCGTCACTGGTGTTGGCCGTGAGCGGGAATCGAACCCGGGTCGCCAGGTTGGTAGCGCAGCGTAGCGCTAACCGCTGCACCATCGCTCCCCACAAACACACAGACACACAGACACACAGAGACACACACACAGACACACAGAGACACACACACACAGAGACACACACAGACACACACACAGAGACACACACACAGATACACACAGACACACACACAGACACACACACAGACACACACACAGACACACACACAGACACACACAGACGTCAGCAGCTGCAGCTTGGGAGCGATGTTACAGCCGCAACTATATTCTGCTACCGTAGATGCGACCGGTTCACAGAAGGCAGCCTGCATCTCCATCCGTGTGTGGAGTCTCTTTAGCGGGACGACAGCAAAGCGCCTCCGTTGTCTGTTCCCAGCCGCCAGCCCGCCTTGGCTTGCGTGTTGCGTTTCGCTTGAGTCTACGCGCGTGTTGATGCCGAGATTCGAAGTCTGGCAATATTGATATTCAGTTAACTTAACTAAATCTAAATCTAGAATTGATATTCAGTTAGTTGATAGTTCCGTAGCGAATTAGTGATAACGAAATTACGAATTCTTGAGTGAAGTAGGAAATTAAAGTTAATAAACGGAGCAGTTAATCGGAAGAATGTCAAAGCACGCGGTGTGGGATTACTCCACCAAAGTCGATTTTGATTAAAGCAAGGTGCAGCAACTTGTTGGGCAAGAATGCGGAAAAACTGGTATTTATTAACTACAACATTGGTTTCTTTTGATATAATTACTAAGTAAGTAACACCTAAAGATTTGATATTTACCGACTCTTACTGCAGGCTCTGAATGATTAGTTCTAGATTTATTTTTAATTAAAGTAGCATTGCTTCATGACATTTAATAAATCTTGTGTTGGGTAACTTCGGTTATTACCTTGCTGGTTTCGGTTTGGGCCGAAAGCAGAAATTCAGTTTCGGTCGGCCTCTAAACAATACCACCACAACCACCACTATCAACACCACCACAACCACCACAACCACCACTATCAACACCACCACCACCACAACCACCACTATCAACACCACCACCACTGTCAACACCATCATTAACACAACCTACTACCATCAACACCACGACCATCAACACCATCACCACCACAACCACCACTATCAACACCACCACAACCACCACTATCAACACCACCACCACTGTCTACACCATCATTAACACAACCTACTACCATCAACACCACCACCATCAACACCATCACCACCACAACCACCACTATCAACACCACCACCACAACCACCACTATCAACACCACCACCACTGTCAACACCATCATTAACACAACCTACTACCATCAACACCACCACCATCAACACCATCACCACCACAACCACCACTATCAACACCACCACCACAACCACCACTATCAACACCACCACCACTGTCAACACCATCATTAACACAACCTACTACCATCAACACCACCACCATAAACACCACTATCAACACCACCACCACCACTGTCAACACCATCATTAACACAACCTACTGCCATCAACACCACCACCATCAACACCATCACCACCACAACCACCACTATCAACACCACCACCACAACCACCACTATCAACACCACCACAACCACCACTATCAACACCACCACCACTGTCAACACCATCATTAGCACAACCTACTACCATCAATACCACCACCATCAACACAACCACCACCACAACCACCACACCCATTAACACAACCACCACTGCAATCACCACCACCATCATCAACACCACTATCAACACCACCACTACCACCATTGTCAACACCATCATTAACACAACCTACTACCATCAACACCACCACCATCAACACCACCACAACCACCACCACAACCACCACACCCATTAACACAACCACCACTGCAATCAGCACCACCATCATCAACACCACTATCAACACCACCATCAACACCACCAATAACACCACCATCAACACCACCACAACCACCACACCCATTACATCCATTAACACAACCACCACTGCAATCACCACTTTCCACCACAACCACCACTACAACCACACCCACTTCTACAACCACCACTACCACCACCATCACTACCACCACCACTACGACCATCAACACCACGACCACACACCTACTACCGCAACTACCGCCACAGCCACCATAACCACTACCAAGGACAAAGATCCCCCGTATAGACTGATGGTGCAGGTACTGTTAGCGAGTAGCAACACCACTGAAGGCCAATACGGCACACGAGGGGGTGGGTGGCAAGCACCACGCCCGGCTTCCTTTGCCTCCCTCGTCGAGATGTTTACTACGCACCGCAACAGGTATTCAGTTAAGGCTGAGCTGACCTAGAGGAGGCCCAGGATCGGTTGAGGCAGCTGTCAGCAGTGTTGGTGGCCGTGAGGGGGAATCAAACTCGGGTCGCCGGGTTCGTAGCGCAGGATAGTGCTAAGCGCTGCGCCACCGCTCCCCACAGCCACCCACCACCACCATCGGCACAACCACCGCCGCTACCGAACGGAGACGAATTGTCCCGTGTCTCTCTCTCTCTGTGTGTGTGTGTGTGCAGGATAAACGCCGTCTCTAACGGCCAGGTCAGAGGAGATGGATACAGCGATGGGTGCATGGGACAGACAGGTGCCTCACCTCCTACTCTCTGTGCCTCACCTCCTACTCCCTGTCTCACCTCCTACTCTCTGTGCCTCACCTCCTACTCTCTGTGCCTCACCTCCTACTCCCTGTCTCACCTCCTACTCTCTGTGTCTCACCTCCTACTCTCTGTGCCTCACCTCCTACTCCCTGTCTCACCTCCTACTCCCTATCTCACCTCCTACTCTCTGTCTCACCTCCTACTCTCTGTGTGTCACCTCCTACTCACTGTCTCACCTCCTACTCTCTGTCTCACCTCCTACTCTCTGTCTCACCTCCTACTCTCTGTGTGTCACCTCCTACTCACTGTCTCACCTCATACTCTCTGTCTCACCTCCTACTCCCTGTCTCACCTCCTACTCTCTGTCTCACCTCCTACTCTCTGTCTCACCTCCTACTCTATGTCTCACCTCCTACTCCCTGTCTCACCTCCTACTCCCTGTCTCACCTCCTACTCTCTGTCTCACCTCCTACTCCCTGTCTCACCTCCTACTCCCTGTCTCACCTCCTACTCTCTGTCTCACCTCCTACTCCCTGTCTCACCTCCTACTCCCTGTCTCACCTCCTACTCTCTGTCTCACCTCCTACTCTCTGTCTCACCTCCTACTCCCTGTCTCACCTCCTACTCTCTGTCTCACCTCCTACTCTCTGTCTCACCTCCTACTCTCTGTCTCACCTCCTACTCTCTGTCTCACCTCCTACTCCCTGTCTCACCTCCTACTCTCTGTCTCACCTCCTACTCTCTGTCTCACCTCCTACTCTCTGTCTCACCTCCTACTCTCTGTCTCACCTCCTACTCTCTGTCTCACCTCCTACTCCCTGTCTCACCTCCTACTCTCTGTCTCACCTCCTACTCTGTGTCTCACCTCCTACTCCCTGTCTCACCTCCTACTCCCTGTCTCACCTCCTACTCTCTGTCTCACCTCCTACTCTCTGTCTCACCTCCTACTCCCTGTCTCACCTCCTACTCTCTGTCTCACCTCCTACTCTCTGTCTCACCTCCTACTCTCTGTCTCACCTCCTACTCTCTGTCTCACCTCCTACTCCCTGTCTCACCTCCTACTCTCTGTATCACCTCCTACTCTCTGTCTCACCTCCTACTCCCTGTCTCACCTCCTACTCTCTGTCTCACCTCCTACTCTCTGTCTCACCTCCTACTCTCTGTCTCACCTCCTACTCTCTGTCTCACCTCCTACTCCCTGTCTCACCTCCTACTCTGTGTGCCTCACCTCCTACTCCCTGTCTCACCTCCTACTCTCTGTCTCACCTCCTACTCTCTGTCTCACCTCCTACTCTCTGTGTGTCACCTACTCTCTGTGTCTCACCTCCTACTCTCTGTCTCACCTCCTAATCCCTGTCTCACCTCCTACTCCCTGTCTCACCTCCTACTCTCTGTCTCACCTCCTACTCTCTGTCTCACCTCCTACTCCCTGTCTCACCTCCTACTCTCTGTCTCACCTCCTACTCTCTGTCTCACCTCCTACTCTCTGTCTCACCTCCTACTCCCTGTCTCACCTCCTACTCTCTGTCTCACCTCCTACTCTCTGTCTCACCTCCTACTCTCTGTCTCACCTCCTACTCCCTGTCTCACCTCCTACTCCCTGTCTCACCTCCTACTCCCTGTCTCACCTCCTACTCCCTGTGTCTCCCCCCCTGTGTCTCTCCCCACTCCCCCCCCCCCCCCCGTGGCTCACCCAAAGCATTGTGTCCAACTCTGTCTCTCTGTGTCCCTCTCCGAGTGTAGGGGCGCGCGTCTGGCTGTTTGTGGGCTTCATGTTGTCATTCGGAGCCCTCATCGCCTCCATGTGGATCCTCTTTGGTGGATTTGTTGTCACAAGTGAGGCCCTCAGACTCGCACAGAGACCCACAGACTCATCACACAGAGACCCATAGACTCACCACACAGAGACCCACAGACTCATCACACAGAGACCCATAGACTCACCACAAAGAGACCCACAGATTCATCACACAGAGATCCATAGACTCATCACACAGAGACCCACAGACTCACCACACAGAGACCCATAGACTCACCACACAGAGACCCACAGACTCACCACACAGAGACCCACAGACTCATCACACAGAGACCCATAGACTCATCACACAGAGACCCACAGACTCACCACACAGAGACCCACAGACTCATCACACAGAGACCCACAGACTCATCACACAGAGACCCATAGATTCGTCACACAGAGACCCATAGACTCATCACACAGAGACCCATAGACTCACCACACAGAGACCCATAGACTCATCACACAGACATCCATAGACTCACCACACAGAGACCCACAGACTCATCACACAGAGACCCACAGACTCACCACACAGAGACACACAGACTCATCACACAGAGACCCACAGACTCACCACACAGAGACACACAGACTCATCACACAGAGACCCACAGACTCATCACACAGAGACCCATTGACTCACCACAGAGACCCACAGACTCACCACACAGAGACCCACAGACTCATCACACAGAGACCCATAGACTCATCACACAGAGACCCACAGACTCACCACACAGAGACCCATAGACTCACCACACAGAGACCCACAGACTCACCACACAGAGACCCACAGACTCATCACACAGAGACCCATAGACTCATCACACAGAGACCCACAGACTCACCACACAGAGACCCATAGACTCACCACACAGAGACCCACAGACTCATCACACAGAGACCCACAGACTCACCACACAGAGACACACAGACTCATCACACATAGACCCATAGACTCATCACACAGAGACCCACAGACTCACACAGAGACCCACAGACTCATCACACAGAGACCCACAGACTCATCACACAGAGACCCATAGACTCGTCACACAGAGACCCATAGACTCATCACACAGAGGTCCATAGACTCACCACACAGAGACCCATAGACTCATCACACAGACATCCATAGACTCACCACACAGAGACCCACAGACTCACCTCACAGAGACCCATAGACTCACCACACAGAGACCCATAGACTCACTACACATAGACCCATAGACTCATCACACGGAGACCCACAGACTCACCACACAGAGACCCACAGACTCATCACACAGAGACCCATAGACTCATCACATAGAGACCCACAGACTCACCACACAGAGACCCACAGACTCATCACACAGAGACCCACAGACTCACCACACAGAGACCCACAGACTCATCACACAGAGACCCATAGACTCATCACACAGAAACCCACAGACTCACCACACAGAGACCCACAGACTCATCACACAGAGACCCATAGACTGATCACACAGAGACCCACATACTCACCACACAGAGACCCACAGACTCACCACACTGAGACCCACAGACTAACCACAGAGACCCACAGACTCACCACACAGAGACCCACAGACTCATCACACAGAGACCCACAGACTCACCACACAAGACCCACAGACTCATCACACAGAGACCCACAGACACACCACACACAGAGACCCAGAGACTCACCACACAGAGACCCACAGACTCATCACACAGAGACCCACAGACTCACCACACACAGATACCCACAGACTCACCACACACAGAGACCCGCAGACTCGTCACACAGAGACCCACAGACTCACCAAACACAGAGACCCACAGACTCACCACACAGATACCCACAGACTCATCACACAGAGACCCACAGACTCATCACACAGAGACTCACAGACTCATCACACAGAAACCCATAGACTCACCACACAGAGACCCATAGACTCACTACACATAGACCCATAGACTCATCACACAGAGACCCACAGACTCACCACACAGAGACCCACAGACTCACAAAACACCCCTAGACTCGTCACACAGAGACCTATAGACTCATGACACAGATCATTATCACGTGGAAATGTATTGCCGCAGCCAACTAATCTAAGCACGTCTTGTTTCTGAATGTGGAGGGAAAAACCTGAGGACTTGGATAGATATACATGCAACCTCCATGGGGACAACATGATATACCACTTCATAGCACTATCATTTGTGGCCTGGTTCCTTCTGAAAAATAGCCTAATAGCTCAGTGGGCCTTACTGGGTAAAATCTAAATTGTTTATTTTGCAGTTGAGATCAGTGCTGTATGTGTGGTTAATGTGGTGGTGGTGGCGGTGGTTGCAGAGCAAGAGAATGTCTACCCGGGTCTGGCTGTCTTCTTCCAAAACGCGTTCATTTTCTTTGGGTGAGTTCCACAACAGAGTGTGTGGGTGAGCGGGTGGGTCACCGAGTGTGTACGTGAGTCGGTGACCGGGTGAGTGGGTGAGGGTTTGAGTGGGTGGGTGGGTAAGTGGGTGAGCGAGTGAGTGGGTGAGCAGTTGAGTGGGTGATTGTGTGGATGAGTGGGTGAGGGCTTAAGTCGGTGGGTGGGTGAGCGAGTGAGTTGGTGAGTAGTTGTGTGGGTGAGGGCTTAAGTCAGTGGGTGGGTGAGCGAGTGAGTGGGTGAGTAGTTGTGTAGGCGAGGGCTTAAGTCGGTAGGTGGGTGAGCGAGTGAGTTGGTGAGTAGATGAGCGAGTGAGTGCTTGAGTGAGCGAGCGCTTGAGTGAATGGGTGGGGAGGGGTGGGTGAGTCAATGGGTGGGGGTGAGCAGGTGGACAGGTTGGTGGATGAGTGAGTGGTTGGGCAGGTGAGTGGGCGAGTGAGTGGTGAGTACTGAGGTGAGTTTTTGTGTTGCAGGGGACTGGTTTTCAAGTTTGGACGATCTGAAGATCTTTGGGAATGAGAAATTTCCACTCAAGCACTCACTCATCCACTCGCTTAAACATTGACCCACTCATGCACCCACTCACTCACTCACCCACTCACTCACTCACCCGCTCACTCACCCACTCACCCACCCATTCACTCACCCACTCACTCACCCACTCACTCGCCCACTCACTCGCTCACTCACCCACTCACTCACCCGCTCACTCACCCATGCACTCACCCAAGCACTCACCCACGCACTCACGCACCCACTCGCCCACCCACCCACCCAGTCTCACTCACTGTCACAACGCTATTATGTTATCATTAGTTTTTGTAAGCCACTTTAGTGTGGAGGTTCTGCGTATCTGAACTAGGGATTATAAAGCTGCCCTGCTTTTTTCATATCTGCCATTTCCAGTCACTGGTCTCCGAATTCCTCGTTCGTGTGGGACGTGTAAGAGTGGTATATTGCCTTCACCAACAAGAGCTATGACATGTAAGTTGTACATGTGTGTGTGTGTCACCTTGCATCTGTGTGCGGACGCCCTGTCCCCTGAGAAGTCCCCAAGGGTAGACGGCGAACCCTCGAGGTGACTGCCTCGGGCCCCGCGCTTTGGTGCGTGGGGGGGGGCATGGGGGTTTAGTGTCAAAGGGCTCCCATTGCGTTCAGAAATCCGAATCGTTATTTCGACTGTGGAAGGAATGTTGACGCGCTATGAAGCCCCCGTGTCACGTGCTCAGTAGGGGCAGGGGCTCAGAGAGCCGGAACAAAAAAACACGACGGTGCCAAGAACATGAAATGCAAGCAAATCGCCGACTAAACACAACTGTTATTCTGCCAGGGCGAATGCCCACTGGGGTATGTGGTAGCTCTTTTTCGGAAGCCAACCTGGCCCACCGCAAGTGATCGCAGCTCAACGGAAGTGGCCGATATCGCCATCGGAGCCGTCGTGTGGACATTTATAGCAGCAGCAGCAGCAGCCAATGTTAAAGGGCTCCAAATTGGCCTGCAGTTGGCCTGCAGTGCTGAAGGCCCAGGCCATCTGACCTTCGTCTGGGCCTCCATTCGGATGTCCCCTGCCGGTCGGACGTGTTCCGTTTTGACGAGCGAGGGGGGGCGGGGGTTGGGGGTGGGGTGGGTGATGACGACAATGCGTTTCGTACGAATCTTAACGTGAACCACGATTTGTACACACCCCCGTTGGTCATACCCCCACCATGTACGTAAGGCCGTGTAAAAGCAGGAAATGTAATAAACTGATACTTTAACGTCCGTGCAAATCGTTGAGGTCCCTCGTTTTAACGAGCGAAATCAATAATCCCCCTCCCCCCCCCCGGTAAATATAACGCTTGGTGACATACTACGATGTGGTGCTACTACTACGACTACTAAAGTAGAACCCCCTCTTAACGACGGTAATTGGACGCGCGAAGCGGCCGCTAAGCGATTCCGTTGTTAGGTGAGTCTAGGGGCGGAGCACGAACACCGCCAAGAATTCCAAAGGAGATGTTTCCCCCTGCAAGGCGCAGCAAGATGGCCCAATGTAAAATAATGCTCCCTCAGCGCTCGTGAGTTGGACGTCGCTGATTGGCCGAGGCCACCTCGGACCGCTTTGGAGCTCGCCGATTGGCCGAAATTGGCGGTCGCGTGCTCGTCATGAGCCCGTCGTTACCTGGGCAACGTTCGCTAAGCGAACTCGTTGGGCTCTATGGAGGCCTGTCGATAAGCGATTAGTCGGTAACAGGGGTTCTCTACACTATACACTACACCACTATACACTACACTATACACTACATCACTACACTAAACGACTATACACTAAACTATGCACTACACTATACACTACACCACTATACACTACACTACTATACACTATACACCACACTATACACTACATCACTACACGAAACCACTATACTCTACACTATACACTACTATACACTACACTATACACTACATCACTACACTAAACCACTATACACTACACTATACACACCACTATACACTACACTACTATACACTACACTATACACTACACTATACACTACTATACACTACACTGTACACTAAACTATACACTACACTATACACTACACTATACACTACACCACTATACACTACACCACTATACACTACACTACTATACACTATACACTACACTATACACTACACTGTACACTACACTGTACACTACACTGTACACTACACTACTATACACTACACCACTATACACTACACCACTATACACTACACTATACTACACCACTATACACTACACTATACTACACCACTATACACTACACTATACACTACACCACTATACACTACACTATACACTAGTGCTGTACTAGTATACTACACTATACACACCACTATACACTACATTGTACACTACACTATACACTACACTACTATACACTACACTATACACTACACCACTATACACTACACTATACACTACACTATACACTACTATACACTACACTATACACTACTATACACTACACTATACACCACTATACACTACACTATACACTACACCACTATACACTACACTATACACTAGTGCTGTACTAGTATACTACACTATACACACCACTATACACTACATTGTACACTACACTATACACTACACTACTATACACTACACTATACACTACACCACTATACACTACACTATACACTACACTATACACTACTATACACTACACTATACACTACTATACACTACACTATACACTACTATACACTACACCACTATACACTACACTGTATACTACTATACACTACACTGTACACTACTATACATTACACTATACACTACACTATACACTACTATACACTACACTATACACTACACTATACTATACACTACTATACACTACACCACTATACACTTCACTATACACTACACTATACACTACACCACTATACACTACACTATACACTACACGTTGAGTTAAGCGATGACGTCACCCTGCTGCTCTATATAAAACCGGGAGCAAGCGAGGGCTTTACCATTCTGGCGAATTGCCTGATGATGCTGGAAGTATTTACCAGCGAAACGTCGTACTCAAACTGTAAATGTGGATTCACTCTTCAACACACCGGTGGGCTAAAGTAGTGAATTATTTGTCTTTTGTCAACGTGACACTTTTTTTGCTGATTGGCCGTGTCGGGTGGTGGAGGGTTACGACACATTTATAAATAAACGCGATCTAACCCAAAAACCGTTATTATGAACTACACGTTGGGCTCTATGGTGGAGGCCCATGGATAAGCGATGAGTCGTTGAGAGGCTTCTTCTGTCTTAGTAGGGAACAGGACTACACTATACACTACACTATATACTACACTATACACTACACTATACACACCACTATACACTACACTATACACTACACCACTATACACTACACTATACACTACACCACTATACACTACACTATACACTACACCACTATACACTACACCACTATACACTACACTATACACTACACCACTATACACTACACTATACACTACACGTTGGGCTCTATGGTGGAGGCCCATGGATAAGCGATGAGTCGTTGAGAGGCTTCTTCTGCCTTAGTAGGGAACAGGACTACACTATACACTAGTGCTGTACTAGTACACTACACTATACACTACACTGTACACTACACTGTACACTACACTGTACACTACACTATACACTACACGTTGGGCTCTATGGTGGAGGCCCATGGATAAGCGATGAGTCGTTGAGAGGCTCCTTCTGCCTTAGTAGGGAACAGGAGCGGCAAGTTACTGTTTGGTCCTTTGGGCGAAGTCCACGTCGGTACAAAGTAAATCACGTGACGTTTCGGGCGCGACACAACAAGCGTCCGTGATCACGTGGGACAGCCACAGCAAGAAACTACTTGCTGAAGTGGGCAAAGTGGGCGTGGCAAGAGGCGATAAAGGTGAGGGGGGGCAGGGAGGGGGGGGCCAGGGAGGGGGGGAGGAGCCAGGGAGGGGGGGCAGAGAGGGGGGGGCAGAGAGGGGGGGACAGGGAGGGGGGGAGTCAGGGGGAGCCAGGGAGGGGGGGGCAGAGGGGGGGGGGGGAGTCGGGGAGGGGGAGGAGCCAGGGAGGGGGGGGCCAGGGAGGGGGGGAGGCCAGGGAGGGAGGGGGGAGCCGGGGCGGGGGAGCCAGGGAGGGAGGGAGGTGCCAGGGAGAGGGAGGGGGGGAGGAGCCAGGGAGGGGGGGGAGGAGCCAGGGAGGGGGGGGAGCCAGGGAGCGGGGGAGGGGGGGAGCAGGGGGAGGGGCTTCAAGTTAAGAG
Source organism: Petromyzon marinus (assembly GCF_048934315.1). NCBI lineage: Eukaryota > Metazoa > Chordata > Hyperoartia > Petromyzontiformes > Petromyzontidae > Petromyzon > Petromyzon marinus. Next base: position 1,144,251 of record NC_133732.1, read on the forward strand.
ACAAACTTTCAAATGTCTATTGAACGTTAAGTTAAGAAGTGTTGTCTTTGAAATGGTGAATCACAGAAGTTAGGAAACGCATCCCTACAGAAGTGATGTTATAAGTGATTCACTTTACGACGGCTCAATGCACAAAGTTCCAGGAATGTAAGTCGAGGTTTTATTACTGTACTGGGAATTTCACCTTCGATTGCCATGGTTGGCTACGTACGGTGCGAAAAAAGTTCAACATCCCTGCTATGCACGCTCTGAATGATAACACCATAGCCTAAATGCATTGTGAATTCTGATATATACCAAACTGTATGATGACAAATATCTTATACCGATCGGTACTATTATCTCATAAACCCGAAATCCTGTGCACTGTGGATTCTAACTCCATAGTCTATGTGCACTGTAGATTCTAACCCCATAGTCTACGTGCACTGTGGATTCTAACCCCATAGTCTACGTGCACTGTGGATTCTAACCCCATAGTCTATGTGCACTGTGGATTCTAACCCCATAGTCTATGTGCACTGTGGATTCTAACCCCATAGTCTACGTGCACTGTGGATTCTAACCCCATAATCTACGTGCACTGCGGATTCTAACCCCATAGTCTATGTGCACTGTGGATTCTAACCCCATAGTCTATGTGCACTGTGGATTCTAACCCCATAGTCTATGTGCACTGTGGATTCTAACCCCATAGTCTGTGCACTGGATTCTAACCCCATAGTCTATGTGCACTATGGATTCTAACCCCATAGTCTATGTGCACTATGGATTCTAACCCCATAGTCTATGTGCACTATGAATTATAACCCTTAGCCTACGTGCACTATGGATTATAACCCGATAGCATATGTGCACTATGGATTCTAACCTGTAGCCAACGTCCACTGGATTCTAACCCCCATAGCCTATGTGCACTGTGGATTCTAACCCGATAGTCTATGTGCACTATAGATTATAACCCCATAGCTTACGTGCACTATGGATTCTAACCCGATAGCATATGTGCACTGGATTCTAAACTGTAGCCGACGTGCACTGAATTCTAACCCCATAGCCTACGTGCACTATGGATTATAACCCCCATAACTTATGTGCACTATGGATTCTAACCCCCATAACCTATATGCACTATGGATTCTAACCCCATAGCCTACGTGCACTATGGATTCTAACCCCATAGCCTACGTGCACTATGGATTATAACATGTAGCCCATGTGCATTATGGATTATAACCTGTGGCCGATGTGCACTAGATTCTAACCCCATAGTCTACGTGCACTATGGATTCTAACCCCATAGTCTACGTGCACTATGGATTCTAACCCCATAGTCTACGTGCACTATGGATTATAACCCCATAGTCTACGTGCACTATGGATTATAACCCCATAGTCTACGTGCACTATGGATTCTAACCCCATAGCCTACGTGCACTATGGATTCTAACCCGATAGCATATGTGCACTATGAATTCTAACCCCTTAGCCAACGTGCCCTATGGATTCTAACCCGATATCTTACTTGCACTATGGATTCTAACCCCGTAGTCTACGTGCACTATGGATTCTAACTCCATAGCCCACGTGCACTATGGATTCTAACCCCATATCCAATTTTAACTATGGATTGTAACCTGTGGCCGATGTGCACTGGATTCTAACCCCCATAACCTACGTGCACTATGGATTCTAACCTGTAGCCTATGTGCACTATGGATTATAACTCCATAACCGATTTGGATGATTACACCCCCCCCAACAGTCGATGTGCACTTTGGGTTCTAACCAGACATCCTATTCGGACTATGGATTTCAACCCCTATAGCCTATGTGAACTATGGATTGTGGTCCCGGCCCGCGAGGCGCAATGGCGGAGGCCGTCACCTCCATGCGGAGGCTGAGGGCGCAGAGAGGTGAGCGCGGCCCGAGGTCGACCCCCGGGGCTCACGGGACCCCCTGAGAGCCCCTGAGAGCCCCTAGGACCCCCTGGGACCCCCTAGGACCCCCTAGGAGCCCCTGGGACCCCCTAGGAGCCCCTAGGACCCCCTAGGAGCCCCTGGGACCCCCTAGGACCCCCTAGGACGCCTAGGAGCCCTAGAAGCCCCTAGGAGCCCCTAGGACCCCCTAGGACTCCTTAGGAGCCCCTAGGACCCCCTGGGACCCCCTAGGAGCCCCTGGGACCCCCTAGGAGCCCCTGGGACCCCCTGGGAACCCCCTAGGAGCCCCTAGGACCCCCTAGGAGCCCCCTAGGAGCCCCTGGGACCCCCTAGGAGCCCCTAGGACCCCCTGGGACCCCCTAGGAGCCCCCTAGGGGCTTGCGAAGTGAACTCTCCTCGCGGCTCCCCTCGCGGCCTTGGCAGCTGCTCGGCACTCGCCCGAGCGGCTCGCGTGGCCTGGCCGGGGCAGCTTTGTCTGTGTGTGTCTGTGTGTGTGTGTGTCTGTGTGTGTGTGTCTATGTGTGTGTGTGTCTGTGTGTGTGTGTCTGTGTGTGTGTGTCTATGTGTGTGTGTGTGTCAGTGTGTGTGTGTCTGTGTGTGTGCCTATGTGTGTGTGTGTCTATGTGTGTGTGTGTCTGTGTGTGTGTGTCTGTGTGTGTGTGTCTATGTGTGTGTGTGTCTGTGTGTGTGCCTATGTGTGTGTGTCTATGTGTGTGTGTGTGTGTGTCTGTGTGTGTGTGTCTATGTGTGTGTGTCTATGTGTGTGTGTCTGTGTGTGTCTATGTGTGTGTGTCTATGTGTGTGTGTGTCTATGTGTGTCAGTGTGTGTGTGTCTGTGTGTGTGTGTCTATGTGTGTGTGTGTCTGTGTGTGTCTGTGTGTGTGTCTATGTGTGTGTGTCTGTGTGTGTCTATGTGTGTGTGTCTGTGTGTCTGTGTGTGTGTGTCTATGTGTGTGTGTGTGTCTGTGTGTGTGTGTCTGTGTGTGTCTGTGTGTGTGTCTGTGTGTGTGTCTATGTGTGTGTGTGTCTGTGTGTGTGTGTCTATGTGTGTGTCTGTGTGTCTATGTGTGTGTGTCTATGTGTGTGTGTCTATGTGTGTCAGTGTGTGTCTATGTGTGTGTGTGTGTGTCAGTGTGTGTGTGTGTCTATGTGTGTGTGTCTGTGTGTGTGTGTCTGTGTGTGTGTCTGTGTGTGTGTGTCTATGTGTGTGTGTCTGTGTCTATGTGTGTGTGTCTGTGTCTATGTGTGTGTCTATCTGTCTGTGTCTGTGTCTGTGTGTATCTATCTGTCTACGTGTGTGTCTGTCTGTGTGTGTCTATGTGTGTGTGTCTATGTGTGTGTGTCTGTGTGTGTGTCTGTGTCTATGTGTGTGTGTCTATGTGTGTGTGTCTGTGTGTGTGTCTGTGTGTCTATGTCTGTGTGTGTCTATGTATGTGCGTGTGTCTATGTGTGTCTGTGTCTATGTGTGTGTGTCTATGTCTGTGTTTATATGTGTGTGTCTATCTGTCTGTGTGTGTCTATCTGTGTGTGTCTATCTGTGTGTCTATGTCTGTGTGTGTCTGTGTCTATCTGTGTGTGTTTATCTGTCTGAGTGTCTATCTGTGTGTTTGTCTATCTGTGTCTGTGTGTCTATCTGTGTGTCTGTGTCTATGTGTGTCTGTGTGTGTGTCTGTGTCTATCTGTTTCTATGTGTGTGTCTATCTGTGTGTCTATGTGTGTCTATGTGTCTGTGTCTATCTGTGTGTCTATCTGTGTGTCTATGTGTCCGTGTCTATCTGTGTGTATATCTGTGTGTCTATGTGTCCGTGTCTATCTGTGTGTCTATCTGTGTGTCTGTGTGCGTGTCTGTATCTATGTGTGTCTGTGTGAGCCTGTGTGTGTCTGTGTGTGTATCTATCTGTGTGTGTGTCTGTGTGTGTCTGTGTGTGTGTCTATCTGTGTCTGTGTCTATCTGTGTGTGTCTATGTCTGTGTATATCTGTGTGTCTGTGTCTTATCTGTGTGTGTGTCTGTTTGTGTCTATCTGTGTCTGTGTCTATGTGTCTGTCTATCTGTGTGTCTATGTGTGTCTGTGTGTGTGTCTGTGTCTATGTGTGTGTCTGTGTGTGTCTGTGTGTCTATCTGTGTGTATCTGTGTGTGTGTCTCTGTCTGTGTGTGTGTGTGTCTGTCTGTGTGTGTGTCTATGTCTGTGTGTGTGTGTCTGTGTGTCTGTGTGTGTGTGTGTCTGTGTGTCTACCTCCTCGCGGTGCCGGACGGGCAACTCTGTCGTGGAGGGAGATCCAATTTTTTTTGGCTCCTCCCCTCATGGCATATGTGTCCACCACAGGGGCTAAACGGGGGCTCTGGACGGGTGCGAGGGGCTGGTAACCCCTTCACCTTCAATTAATTACCACGAAACCACGAATTAAACTGAAATATGTAACAACTAAGCTTGTGCCGGAGGCCCCGGGGGGCCAGGCGTCTATGACGTCTCCTGGCCAAACCCCAATTGGCGGAGCCAGGAGATTGAATACCTACCCTCGGGGCTACTCCAGAAACAACGAAAAGCCACTACGGGTGGCCACGTGGAATGTTCGAACGCTCACTGCAGAGGAGAGGCTGCCACTCCTCTGTCGGGAGCTGGACCGGTACCGCCTGGATCTATGCGGCATTCAGGAGGTCTGGTGGACCGGCTCTGGCTCCTGCCACCATGAGGGGTGGACAGTCCTCTACTCGGGGCAGCAGACTGCCAAACAAGAGGGTGTGGGTCTTCTTTTGAACAAAAGAATGAAGGGGGCGTGGGAGCGTGGCGGTGAGGTGTGGGAAGCTGTAAGCCCCAGGCTACTTTGGGCTCGCCTTCCCATCAACCGGAGGCGAGGAATGGTGGTCGTGGTTACTTATGCCCCCACCGAAGATGAACATCCGTGGAGGGATGCAGGCAAAGCCGATGAGTCAGATGCCTTCTATGACCTCCTGTCACAGGTGCTGGCTAAAGTGGCCCCTCAGGATAGAGTCATCATGTTGGGTGACTTCAATGCCCGAGTTGGTCATGATACTGGCACCTGGTCTGGAGTGATTGGAGGGCATGGGCCAGATCAGCTCAATAACAACGGTAGGAGGCTGCTAGATTTTTGTGCAGCCCATGGGCTTGTAATTACCAACACGCTGTTCCGGCATCGGTGCATCCACACAACATCATGGATGCATGCCGGGTCCAAGCAAGAACATCTGCTGGACTACATAGTGACAGACCAGCGAATGCGAGCCCATGTCCTTGACACCAGGACCTACCGTGGAGCTGATCTGCCCTCTGACCATCGACTAGTCATCTGTAAGATGCGCCTGCCATTCTTCCACTCCGGTGGTGGGTGTACACCCAGGATCCCATTCCAACCTAAAGTGGCCTGGTCTCAGTTATCTGATGAAAGTTGCAAGCGAGAATTTCATCATCGCTTGCGGCTGGGATTGGCATCGTCCCCGACTCCTCCTGATGTCGAGGGTACATGGGCGAGGTTTAGGACTGTGACTCATGCAGCTGCAATGGCTGCTTTGGGTACGCGGTCCAGACCTCCCCAGACACCCTGGCTGACAGAGGAGTTGTTTAGGATGGTTGAGAAAAAGCGACAGGCCCACTGTCATCGGCTACAGAATCCCACGTCAGAGAATGAGGAGGCTTACCGCAGCCTTCGCTCGGAGGTTCGGAGAGCCGTGAGGCGCTGCAAGGATGGGTGGTGGTCGCGGGTTGCTGAGGGGATGGAGTCTGCCTCAGTGGCCCGTGATCACAAATCTCTATTTAACTCCATCAAAAAAGTAACCTGCAGCGCCACACCTATTACCATCATTAGGGGAAAAAACGGTGATCCAATTTCCGACCCCCAGGAACAGGTTCGCAGATTTGCTGAGCATTTCTGTGAGGTCCTGGGGGAGGGAAAATCCCTCAGCCAGGAAAACATCGTGGCACAAAGTGAGGATGACCCTGCTGAGGCTGCGGTGCCTCAAATATTGGATGAAGTCACCCCCTGTGAGTGGCTGGCTGAGGTGCCATCTGCTGAGGAAGTATTGAAGGCGATCCGGAGTCTGAGACCAGGAAAGGCAGCGGGCAGAGATGATCTCCCAAGCGAAATGCTGAGGGAGGGTGGCGTTTGTGCACAGACTGCCCTATATGACATCATAACAACAGTCTGGACCACTGGACGGGTTCCGCAGGATTGGAAGGATGCCCTGGTGGTCCCTCTCTTTAAGAAGGGGGACCGCACAGACTGTAACATGTGGGAGCCAGAGGGATGTCCTCTGGCTCCCACATTATTTAACATCTATTTTGACCACGTAGTTCGTGAAGCCTTCAATAGCTGTACCGGGGGAATCTCCATATGGTACAGATATAATGGGAGGCTAATGGATGCCCGGGTGCGGTCAAGGGATGGCTCCCTATTGCTCAACCACGTTATGTATGCTGATGATTTGGTAATAGCTGCTCAGTCAGAGGAGGAGTTGGAGACGCTGCTGCTGAGACTGGAGCGTGCCACTAAGAGGTGGGGCCTTACCATCAGCCCCACCAAAACTAAGCACCTGCCTGGGTATTTTGTACCATCGGACACTCTACCCCCACAACTCGCAATCGGTGATGGGGCAGTTGTGGAGAGAGTGGAGAGTTTCCCATACCTGGGCAGTGTGCTTATGACTGGCTTCAGTTTAACAGCAGAGGTCTCACTCCGAATCAGTCGAGCGGCAATATCTTTTCATCGGTTGCGTAACGCTGTGTGGAAGTTACCTGGTCTGTCGCTCCGCACTAAGCTTCAGGTCTTCTCGGCCACGGTCATTCCCTCCCTTCTCTACGCTTGCGAAACGTGGACCCCCCTAATGGAACATCTTCGCCGGTTAGAAACATTTAGGCTGGCCTGCCTACGATCCATCCTGGGTTTAACCAGACTGGATTGTGTGAGGAGCTCACAAATCCTTGAAAGATCTGGGCAGGGTCCCATCGGTGAGCTCCTCCGGCAGGCAAGGCTGCGATGGCTGGGTCATGTAGCCCGCATGCCCAGCCACCGCATGCCGAAACAGCTTTTGTTTGGCCGGATTGAGGGCGCTAAGCGGGCGCGGCACGGGCTAGAGAAGAGATGGAGTGATGTGGTACAGGAGGACGTGGAGCTGAGTGGACTTGCCAATGACTGGTACCAGCGGTGTCAAGATCGGCCTCTGTGGAGGAGGCTCGTGAAGGATGCTACTGGGCAGTTGGAGGCAGTCGCCCTCCAACAACAACGGAGGGCGGAGGAGCGATGCTCACAACAGCGAGCGGAGCGCTGGGTGGCTAAAGCACAGCAGGTTGGCACAGTAGGGGGCACAGGTGGTGCATCAGCCAGTCATCTCAGTCAGTCGACCCGTGGCACCTGGGTCTGCCCCGTGACCTCCTGCCAGCGGGCGTTCGACACTTCACGTGGCCTCAGGGTGCACATAGCCTGGCACAAGCGTCGTGGTGACGTCACCGCCACTTAGTGGCGAATGGCGGTTGTTGTTGTTGTATCTGTGTGTGTCTATGTGTCTATGTCTGTGTCTATGTCTGTGTCTATCTGTGTCTATGTCTATGTGTCTGTGTTTGTCTGTCTGTGTGTGTGTCTATGTCTCTTTGTGTGTCTATCTGTGTGTCTGTGTGTGTCTGTGTGTGTCTGTGTCTATCTGTGTCTATGTCTATCTGTGTGTCTATGTCTGTGTCTATCTGTGTGTCTGTGTCTATGTGTCTGTGTCTATCTGTGTGTCTGTGTCTATCTGTGTGTCTGTGTGTCTATCTGTGTGTGTCTGTGTGTGTCTGTGTGTGTGTCTGAGGTGCCATCTGTTGAGGAAGTACTGAGGGCGATCCGGAGTCTGAGACCGGGAAAGGCACCGGGCAGAGATGATCTCCCAAGCGAAATGCTGAGGGAGGGTGGCGTTTGTGCACAGACTGCCCTATATGACATCATAACAACAGTCTGGACCACTGGAGGGGTTCCACAGGATTGGAAGGATGCCCTGGTGGTCCCTCTCTTTAAGAAGGGGGACCGCACAGACTGTAACAACTACAGGGGCATTTCACTCCTCAGTGTGCCGGGAAAGGTCCTGGCAAGGATTATTCAGCATCGCCTTGCCAGGCACGCTGAGGAGAGGCTTGCGGAGCCCCAATGCGGTTTCAGGAAAGGGCGGTCCTGCACAGATGCCATATTTTCTGTCCGTCTGCTACAGCAAAGGTGTAGGGAATTCGAAAAATACCTACATCTCTGCTTTATTTACTTGGTCAAGGCCTATGATACCATCAGTAGGCCTGGGCTCTGAGTTGTTCTTCGTACTTTTGGAGTACCTGACCCTCTGCTCACGATCATTAAGGACCTTCATGATAGTGAGCGGGCCCGGGTAAAACTACGTGGCCGGGAGTCAGAGCCATTCCCTCTACACCTTGGGGTGCGACAGGGATGTCCTCTGGCTCCCACATTATTTAACATCTATTTTGACCACATAGTTCGTGAAGCCTTCAATAGCTGTACCGGGGGAATCTCCATATGGTACAGATATAATGGGAGGCTGATCGATGCCCAGGTGCGGTCAAGGGATGGCTCCCTATTGCTCAACCACGTTATGTATGCTGATGATTTGGTAATAGCTGCTCATTCAGAGGAGGAGTTGGAGACGCTGCTGCTGAGACTGGAGCGTGCCACTAAGAGGTGGGGCCTTACCATCAGCCCCACCAAAACTAAGCACCTGCCTGGGTATTTTGTACCATTGGACACTACACCCCCACAACTCCCAATCGGTAATGGGGCAGTTGTGGAGCGAGTGGAGAGTTTCCCATACCTGGGCAGTGTGCTTATGACCGGCTCCAGTTTAACAGCAGAGGTCTCACTCCGAATCAGTCGAGCGGCAGTATCTTTTCATCGGTTGCGTAACGCTGTGTGGAAGCTACCTGGTCTGTCGCTCCGCACTAAGCTTCAGGTCTTCTCGGCCACGGTCATTCCCTCCCTTCTCTACGCTTGCGAAACGTGGACCCCCCTAATGGAACATCTTCGCCGGTTAGAAACATTTAGGCTGGCCTGCCTACGATCCATCCTGGGTTTAACCAGACTGGATTATGTGAGCTCACAAATCCTTGAAAGATCTGGGCAAGGTCCCATCGGTGAGCTCCTCCGGTGGGCAAGGCTGCGATGGCTGGGTCATGTAGCCCGCATGCCCAGCCACCGCATGCCGAAACAGCTTTTGTTCGGCCGGATCGAGGAGGCTAAACGGGCGCGGCACGGGCTAGAGAAGAGATGGAGTGATGTGGTACAGGAGGACGTGGTGCTGAGTGGACTTGCCGTACTAGCGGTGTCAAGATCGGCCTCTGTGGAGGAGGCTCGTGAAGGACACTACTGGGCAGTTGGAGGCAGTCGCCCTCCAACAACAACAGAGGGCGGAGGAGCGACGCTCACAACAACGAGCGGAGTGCCGGGTGGATAAAGCACAGCAGGTTGGCACAGTAGGGGGCACAAGTGGTGCATCAGCCAGTCATCTCAGTCAGTCGACTTGTTGCACCTGGGTCTGCCCCGTGGCCTCCTGCCAGCGGGCGTTTGACGCTTCACGTGGCCTCAAGGTGCACATGGCCTGGCACAAGCGTCGTGGTCACGTCACCACCACTTAGTGGCAAATGGCGGTTGTTGTTGTATCTGTGTGTGTCTGTGTGAGTCTGTGTGTGTGTGAGTGTGTGAGTCTGTGTGTGTGTGAGTCTGTGTGTGAGTGTGTGAGTCTTGTGTGTGAGTCTGTGAGTCTGTGTGTATGTGAGTGTGTGAGTCTGTGAGTCTGTGTCTTGTGTGTGAGTGTGTGAGTGTGTGAGTCTGTGAGTCTGTGTGTGAGTCTGTGTGTGTGTGAGTCTGTATGTGTGTGAGTCTGTGTGTGAGTCTGTGTGTTTGTGTGTCTGTGTGTGAGTCTGTGAATGTGTGAGTCTGTGGGTCCCTGTGTGAGTCGGTGGGTCTGTGTGAGTCTTTGTGTGTCTCTGTGTGGGTATTATCTGTCAGTCTCTATGTGAGTCTGTGAGTCTGTGTGAATCTGTGGGTGTCTGTGTGAGTCTGTGAGTGTGTGCGAGTCAGTGGGTCTCTGTGTGAGTCTGTGAGTATGTTTGAGTCTGTGGGTCTCTGTGTGAGTCTGTGAGTGTGTTTGAGTCTGTGGGTCTCTGTGTGAGTCTGTGAGTGTGTGTGAGTCTGTGGGTCTCTGTGTGAGTCTGTGAGTGTGTTTGAGTCTGGGTCTGTGTGAGTGTGTGTGTGTTTGAGCCTGGTTCTCTGTGTGAGTCTGTGGGTCTCTGAGTCTGTGGGTCTCTGTGTGAGTCTGTGGGTCTCTGTGTGAGTCTGTGGGTCTCTGTGTGAGTCTGTGGGTCTCTGTGTGAGTCTGTGGGTCTCTGTGTGAGTCTGTGGGTCTCTGAGTCTGTGGGGTCTCTGTGTGAGTCTGTGAGTCTCTGTGTGGGTCTGGGTCTCTGTGTGGGTCTGGGTCTCTGTGTGAGTCTGTGGGTCTCTGTAGGAGTCTGTGGGTCTCTGGTAGTCTGTGGATCTTTGTCCGAGTCTGTGTGAGTCTGAGTCTGGGACTGTGAGTTTATGGGTTTCTGCGTGAATCTGTGTGGGTCTTCGTGAGTCTGTTCGTCTCTCTGACCATACTTCCCCACTCTGGTCTCTGCATCTCAGTGGCGGAGGCCCTGGCTGTTGCTGATGAGCGACGACGACTCAGCGACACAGGCACCACCACCACCACCTCCTCGACCTCGGCAACGGCTACTAAACCAGGTAACTGCAACCACAACAATTACACCTATTAACAACTCCACCCATTAACAATAACCACACCAGGTTCAACAACACCTACCACTACGACACCAGCCACAACCACCACTGAGCAACATCTACAGCAAGAGTCACAACGACACCACCCAGATACAACACCACTCAGATACAACACCACCCAGATACAACACCACCCAGATACAACACCACCCAGATACAACACCACTCAGATACAACACCACCCAGATACAACACCACCCAGATACAACACCACTCAGATACAACACCACCCAGATACAACACCACCCAGATACAACACCACCCAGATACAACACCACTCAGATACAACACCACCCAGATACAACACCACCCAGATACAACACCACCCAGATACAACACCACCCAGATACAACACCACTCAGATACAACACCACCCAGATACAACACCACCCAGATACAACACCACCCAGATACAACACCAGTCAGATACAACACCACCCAGATACAACACCACCCAGATACAACACCACCCAGATACAACACCACCCAGATACAACACCACCCAGATACAACACCACCCAGATACAACACCACCCAGATACAACACCACCCAGATACAACACCACTCAGATACAACACCAGTCAGATACAACACCACCCAGATACAACACCACCCAGATACAACACCACTCAGATACAACACCAGCCAGATACAACACCACCCAGATACAACACCACCCAGATACAACACCACTCAGATACAACACCACCCAGATACAACACCAGTCAGATACAACACCAGTCAGATACAACACCAGTCAGATACAACACCAGTCAGATACAACACCACCCAGATACAACACCACCTACATACAACACCAGTCAGATACAACACCACCCAGATACAACACCACCCAGATACAACACCAGTCAGATACAACACCACCCAGATACAACACCACCCAGATACAACACCACTCAGATACAACACCACCCAGATACAACACCACTCAGATACAACACCACCCAAATACAACACCACTCAGATACAACACCACCCAGATACAACACCAGTCAGATACAACACCAGTCAGATACAACACCACTCAGATACAACACCACTCAGATACAACACCAGTCAGATACGACACCACCCAGATACAACACCAGTCAGATACAACGCCAGTCAGATACAACACCACCCAGATACAACACCACTCAGATACAACACCACCCAGATGCAACACCACCCAGATACAACACCAGTCAGATACAACACCACCCAGATACAACACCACCCAGATACAACACCACTCAGATACAACACCAGTCAGATACAACACCACCCAGATACAACACCACCCAGATACAACACCACCCAGATACAACACCACTCAGATACAACACCACCCAGATACAACACCACCCAGATACAACACCACCCAGATACAACACCACTCAGATACAACACCACCCAGATACAACACCACCCAGATACAACACCACCCAGATACAACACCACCCAGATACAACACCACTCAGATACAACACCACCCAGATACAACACCACCCAGATACAACACCACCCAGATACAACACCAGTCAGATACAACACCACCCAGATACAACACCACCCAGATACAACACCACCCAGATACAACACCACCCAGATACAACACCACCCAGATACAACACCACCCAGATACAACACCACCCAGATACAACACCACCCAGATACAACACCACTCAGATACAACACCAGTCAGATACAACACCACCCAGATACAACACCACCCAGATACAACACCACTCAGATACAACACCACCCAGATACAACACCAGCCAGATACAACACCACCCAGATACAACACCACCCAGATACAACACCACTCAGATACAACACCACCCAGATACAACACCAGTCAGATACAACACCAGTCAGATACAACACCAGTCAGATACAACACCAGTCAGATACAACACCACCCAGATACAACACCACCTACATACAACACCAGTCAGATACAACACCACCCAGATACAACACCACCCAGATACAACACCAGTCAGATACAACACCACCCAGATACAACACCACCCAGATACAACACCACTCAGATACAACACCACCCAGATACAACACCACTCAGATACAACACCACCCAAATACAACACCACTCAGATACAACACCACCCAGATACAACACCAGTCAGATACAACACCAGTCAGATACAACACCACTCAGATACAACACCACTCAGATACAACACCAGTCAGATACGACACCACCCAGATACAACACCAGTCAGATACAACGCCAGTCAGATACAACACCACCCAGATACAACACCACTCAGATACAACACCACCCAGATGCAACACCACCCAGATACAACACCAGTCAGATACAACACCACCCAGATACAACACCACCCAGATACAACACCACTCAGATACAACACCAGTCAGATACAACACCACCCAGATACAACACCACCCAGATACAACACCACTCAGATACAACACCACCCAGATACAACACCACTCAGATACAACACCACCCAGATACAACACCACCCAGATACAACACCACCCAGATACAACACCACTCAGATACAACACCAGTCAGATACAACACCACTCAGACACAACACCAGCCAGATACAACACCAGTCAGATACAACACCACCCAGATACAACACCACCCAGATACAACACCACCCAGATACAACACCACCCAGATACAACACCAGTCAGATACAACACCACCTAGATACAACACCACTCAGATACAACACCACTCAGATACAACACCACACAGATACAACACCAGTCAGATACAACACCACCCAGATACAACACCAGTCAGATACAACACCAGTCAGATACAACACCACCCAGATACAACACCACCCAGATACAACACCAGTCAGATACAACACCACTCAGATACAACACCACCCAGATACAACACCACCCAGATACAACACCACCCAGATACAACACCAGTCAGATACAACACCACTCAGTTACAACACCACCCAGATACAACACCACCTAGATACAACACCAGTCAGATACAACACCACTCAGATACAACACCACCCAGATACAACACCACTCAGATACAACACCAGTCAGATACAACACCACCCAGATACAACACCACCCAGATACAACACCACTCAGATACAACACCAGTCAGATACAACACCACTCAGATACAACACCAGTCAGATACAACACCACCCAGATACAACACCACCCAGATACAACACCACTCAGATACAACACCACCCAGGTACAACACCACCCAGATAAAATGCTGAAATTGGGCATTGCTGGAAGCCCCGTGGTCATGAATCGGATCGTCGTAAACCGGACTATATTTTCTCATCGACAGTAGAAACATCGCCTTCTGAATGTACTTTTTCCACTTATCGGCCGCATTTAGCGGTGGCTTAACAAGAAAGCATCATCCACAAAAAAACATTGGAGAATAGCAAAAGCTCCACGCCAAGTCACGTCCACACCGACTCTGTTCCGGTGAGCTCGGAGCCGCATTGGAAGATGTTATTGTAAATCAAGTTTCGGTGTCGTAACTTGATCGCGCGGTGGCGGTGTGTTGAACGTAAGTGGGTGTGGAGAGTCGTCGTCGTTAACCCGGAGCCCGCCGCCGATGTTGTGGTGGTCGTTGATCTGAAGCTGCTGATGAGTTTGGTGCACAAGCGGGTGTGGCGATGATTGACGATTGTTGTTGTTGATGTGGATGTATTCAGTGGATGCCTCGGCAACTAGGAGATGTTAACTCCCTCACCTGTTATACAGGAGCTTGTGGGTTCAATCCCGACCTTGATGCCTGTTGTATATTTTTGGAGTTTGTGTGTGTCTCTCTCTCTCACCGTGGTCGCATGGATTTTTCTCCGGGTCCTCCGGATTTCCCCTCCACATTTAGAATCAAAGTTACGGCGTCTAGAGTGTTTGGCTGCCGCTAAAGATTTCCACACGATGGTGATGACGATGATGAGCCGCTTCGTTGAGCTATCATTTGTGATTGCCAGGTCGCTTCTGGAGAAGAGCCGCGTAGCTTAGTAGCGGGCCTCACACCTTGTCAAATCAAACATAGTTTACATAGTTTAATAGTGGTGAAAAGGAGACTTGCGCAGGTGTTCTTGAACCGCTTCATTCCGTTGTCACCGCTCGTACGCTCATCATCAAACCCAACCCCGTTCCCACGTTTTCCAGTCCCTTACGAACCCCATTCTCCACCAATCACCTTTCTTCAATTTCGAGCCCTTTCCCGATCCGCTGTCCGCACCGATCCGATCGGAGCGTCGTCCACCCACCCGTCGGATTGCGTGTCACGTGACGTGGGTGGGCCCCTGACCTCCGACCCTTCCCTGGAGCTGCATCCCCCATGTGCATTGATTGGTGCGTGCGATGTCGAGTGCGGGAAGGGATGCGTGTTGTTTGAGTGTGCGAGGATGAATTTCGCTTCGTTTTAAAGCTTTTTGAAAAAAGTGTCGGTTTAAAAATAAAATAAAAAAATTTTGCTGTGGTTTTCACACCTGATGACGATTGCTTGTGTTGCAATCGAAACGTCGTGAGAATTTTGTTGTTTTATTGTTATTATTTTATTATTCCCCTTCTACGTTACTTTACCGCTCAAGAATATGTGTGAGGACGGGTGAGATCTCCTCGACGGTCGTGTTAGTGATGTTGCATTCGTTGTTGATGGAGTTATAATGTAGCGGTCGTGGTGGTGGTGGGTTGTTGTTGATTTTGTTGTTGTCAGTGCTGGACGCTTCGTTCCTGAAGAGTGAGGAGAGACAAAGGCGGGCGAGAGAGAGACGCACGGAAAGAGAGAAAGAGATTGGTACAACAGCCAACGCAACAATGACTACAACCAGTACCGCAACAAACGCCACAACAACCACAACACAACAACCATGACTACAACCACCACATTAACTCCAATCACCACAACAACAACCACCACGGTCATGACTACAAGCACCACAACAACTATAATAACTCCACCACCACCACCACAATACAGTGAGGGAAAAAAGTGTTTGATCCCCTGCTGATTTTGGACGTTTGCCCACTGACAAGGAAATGATCAGTCTATAATTTTAATGGTAGGTTTATTTGAACAGTGAGAGACAGAATAACAACAGGAAAATCCAGAAAAACGCATGTCAAAAATTTAATAAATTGATTTGCATTTTAATGAGGGAAATAAGTATATGACCCCCTCTCAATCACAAAGATTTCTGGCTCCCAAGTGTATTTTATATAGGTAACGAGCTGAGATTAGGAGCACACTCTGAAAGGGAGTGCTCCTAATCTCAGCTTGTTACCTGTATAAAAGACACCTGTCCACATAAGCAATCAATCAATCAGATTCCAAACTCTCCACCATGGCCAAGACCAAAGAGCTCTCCAAGGATGTCAGGGATAAGATTGTAGACCTACACAA
Organism: Petromyzon marinus; assembly: GCF_048934315.1. Lineage (NCBI taxonomy): Eukaryota > Metazoa > Chordata > Hyperoartia > Petromyzontiformes > Petromyzontidae > Petromyzon > Petromyzon marinus. The sequence goes on from NC_133732.1 coordinate 1,160,418, forward strand.
GGCTGGAATGGGCTACAAGACCATTGCCAAGCAGCTTGGTGAGAAGTTGACAACAGTTGGTGCGATTATTCGCAAATGGAAGAAACACAAAAGAACTGTCAATCTCCCTCGGCCTGGGGTTCCATGCAAGATCTCACCTCGTGGAGTTGCAATGATCATGAGAACGGTGAGGAATCAGTCCAGAACTACACGGGAGGATCTTGTCAATGATCTCAAGGCAGCTGGGACCATAGTCACCAAAAAAACAATTGGTAACACACTACGCCGTGAAGGACTGAAATCCTGCAGCGCCCGCAAGGTCCCCCTGCTCAAGAAAGCACATATACATGCCCGTCTGAAGTTTGCCAATGAACATCTGAATGATTCAGAGGACAACTGGGTGAAAGTGTTGTGGTCAGATGAGACCAAAATTTAGCTCTTTGGCATCAACTCAACTCGCCGTGTTTGGAGGAGAAGGAATGCTGCCTATGACCCCAAGAACACCATCCCCACCGTCAAACATGAAGGTGGAAACATTATGCTTTGGGGGTGTTTTTCTGCTAAGGGGACAGGACAACTTCACTGCATCAAAGGATGATGGACGGGGCCATCTACCGTCAAATCTTGGGTGAGAACCTCCTTCCCTCAGCCAGGGCATTGGAAATGGGTCGTGGATGGGTATTCCAGCATGACAATGACCCAAAACACACGGTCAAGGCAACAAAGGAGTGGCTCAAGAAGAAGCACATTAAGGTCCTGGAGTGGCCTAGCTAGTCTCCAGACCTTAATCCCATAGAAAATCTGTGGAGGGAGCTGAAGGTTCGAGTTGCCAAACGTCAGCCTCGAAACCTTAATGACTTGGAGAAGATCTGCAAAGAGGAGTGGGACAAAATCCCTCCTGAGATGTGTGCAAACCTGGTGGCCAACTACAAGAAACGTCTGACCTCTGTGATTGCCAACAAGGGTTTTGCCACCAAGTACTAAGTCATGTTTTGCAGAGGGGTCAAATACTTATTTCCCTCATTAAAATGCAAATCAATTTATACCATTTTTGACATGTGTTTTTCTGAATTTTGTTGTTGTTATTCTGTCTCTCACTGTTCAAATAAACCTACCATTAAAATTATAGACTGATCATTTCTTTGTCAGTGGGCAAACGTACAAAATCAGCAGGGGATCAAATACTGTTTTCCCTCACTGTATCTCCAATCACCACAACAACGATAACAATCATGACTACAACCACCATAACAACAACAATCATAACTATAACCACCACAACAACTATAAGAACAACTATAAGAACAACTACAACCACCACCACAATCATGACTACAATCACCACATTAACCGCAAAAAGCAACCACCACCACCACAACCATGGATACAATCACCACAACTACCAAAACGAAAATCATCAGAACAACTTCCACAACAACCACAACCACTACGTCCACCACCACAACAATAACTCCAACCACCACAACAACCCCACGGCTCTCTGCATCTCCCCCGTGTCTCCTGATATCTTGATCTCCCAGTATCTCAGTATGTCTCCCCATCTCTCTGCGTCTCCCCCGTGTCTCCTGATATCTTGATCTCCCAGTATCTCAGTATGTCTCCCCATCTCTCTGCGTCTCCCCCGTGTCTCCTGATATCTTGATCTCCCAGTATCTCAGTATGTCTCCCCATCTCTCTGCGTCTCCCCCGTGTCTCCAGCGTTATGCGTCGTCTCTCCGTCTCACTCGCCACATCCCTCCGTGTTTCTCTCACCTTGTCTCCGTGTCTCCGTCATCCTGTTTCCGTGTGTCTCAGCAGAACATACGGCCGAGACTGCGCCTCCCTCCGTCTCCCTCTGTCTCCCCTTGTGTCTCTGCCTCCCACTGTGTCTGCATCTCCCCCCAAGTCTCTCTCCGTGTCTCACTCCGTGTCTCTGTGTCTCTCTCCGTGTCTCACTCTATGTCTCCATGTCTCACCCCGTGTCTCACCCCGTGTCTCCGTGTGTCTCTCTTTCCCCTTGTCTCACCCCGTCTCTGTGGCTTACCCTCCCGTCACCGTGTCTCACCTCCTGTCTCTCCGTATCACACCCCGTGTCTCGATGTCTCCATGTCTCCATGTTTCTCAGCGGAACGCGCGGTGGAGGCTGTGCGCAGGGAGACAGCCCTGAGACAACAGAGGGAGGAGACGCGTCTCACGGAGACACGCAGAGACCAGGAGACGCGGAGACACACGCTGCTGCAGAGGCAAACGGAGACACGCGCCAGGCGGGACCGCATACTGGTAGTGGCGCTGGTGGTTGTGGTGGTTGTGGTGCTTGTGGTGGTGATGGTGGTAGTGCTGGTGGTAGTGGTGGTAGAGTGGACTGTAGTGTGTGGTGTACTGTCGCTTGTATAGCGTGTACTACAGTATGCACAATGCTGCACAAGTGGTGTGCATGTGGTGCAGACTGTGTATGTGTGTGCACGTGTGGTGCAGACTGTGTATGTGTGTGCACGTGTCGTGCAGACTGTGTGTATATGGTAGAGGTGGTGTGTGTGTGTGTAGGCCTGTAGATCTGGACAAAGTCCCATCGGTGAGCACCTCTGGCAGGCAAGGCTTGCCCAATCACCGCATGCCCAAACAGCTTTTGTTCGGCCGGATCGAGGGGGCTAAACGGGCGTGGCACGGGCTAGAGAAGAGGTGGAGTGATGTGGTACAGGAGGACGTGGAGCTGAGTGGACTTGCCGATGACTGGTACCAGCGGTGTCAAGATCGGCCTCTGTGGAGGAGGCCCGTAAAGGACACTACTGGGCAGTTGGAGGCAGTCGCCCTCCAACAACAACGGAGGGCGGAGGAGCGACGCTCGCAACAACGAGCGGAGCGCCGGGTGGCTAAAGCACAGCAGGTTGGCACAGTAGGGGGCACAGGTGGTGCATCAGCCAGTCATCTCAGTCAGTCGACCCGTGGCACCTGGGTCTGTCCTGTGACCTGCCAGCGAGCCTTCGGTACTTCTCGTGGCCTCAAAGTGCACCTAGCCTGGCACAGGTGCCATGGTGACGTCACCGCAACTTAGTGGAGAATGGCGGATGTTGTTGATGGTGGCGGTAGTGGAGGTGGTGGTGGTTGTGGTGATGATGATGGTGGTGGTGATGATGGTGGATGTGGTGGTGGAGGTGGTTGTGGTAGTTGTGGTGGTAGTGGTGGGTGTAGTTTTTTGGTGGTGTTGATGGTGATGGTGGTGGTAGTGGTTGTGGTGATGGTAGTGGTTGTTGATGTCCTGTGTTGTTGGTTGTGGTTGTTGCAGGAACAGAAGCAGGAGTTGTTGATACAGTCAATTGAACGCCGCTCACCCGGTGAGAACAACCACACTCACCACCACAACCACCACAACTACCACTATAAACACCACCACCTTCAACACTACCATCAACACCACCAACAACAACAACCACCTTTTGCCACTAAGTGGCGGTGACGTCACCACGATGCTTTTGCCAGGCCGTATGCACCTTGAGGCCACGTGAAGTGTCGAACACCCACTGGCAGGAGGTCACGGGGCAGACCCAAGTGCCACGGGTCGACTGACCGAGATGACTGGCTGGTGCACCACCTGTGCCCCTTACTGTGGAACCTGCTGTGCTTTAGTCACCCGGCGCTCCGCTCGTTGTTGTGAGCGTTGCTCCTCCGCCCTCTGTTGTTGGAGGGCAACTGCCTCCAACTTCCCATTAGCGTCCTTCACGAGCCTCCTCCACAGAGGCCGATCTTGATACCGCTGGTACCAGTCATCGGCAAGTCCACTCAGCTCCAAGTCCTCCTGTATCACATCACTCCATCTCTTCTCTAGCCCATGCCGCGCCCGTTTAGCCCCCTCGATCCGGCCGAACAAAAGCTGTTTAGGCCTTGACCAGGTCAATAAAGCAGAGATGTAGGTCTTGTTGGAATTCCCTACACCTCTGCTGGAGCAGACGGACAGAAAATATGGCATCTGTGCAGGACCGCCCTTTCCTGAAACCGCATTGGGGCTCCGCAAGCCTCTCCTCAGCGTGCCTGGCAAGGCGATGTTGAATAATTCTTGCCAGGACCTTTCCCGGCACACTGAGGAGTGAGATGCCCCTGTAGTTGTTACAGTCTGTGCGGTCCCCCTTCTTAAAGAGAGGGACCACCAGGGCATCCTTCCAATCCTGTGGAACCCCTCCAGTGGTCCAGACTATTGTTATGATGTCATGTAGGGCAGTCTGTGCACAAACACCACCCTCCCTCAGCATTTCGCTTGGGAGATCATCTCTGCTCGGTGCCTTTCCTGGTCTCAGACTCTGGATCGCCTTCAGTACTTCCTCAACAGATGGCACCTCAGCCAGCCACTCACAGGGGGTGACTTTCACCTCCAATATTTGTGGCACCGCAGCCTCAGCAGGGTCATCCCCACTTTGTGCCACGATGTTTTCCTGACTGAGGGATTTCCCCTCCCCCAGGACCTCACAGAAATGCTCAACAAATCGCAAACCTGCTCCTGGGGGTCGAAGATTGGATCACCATTCTTTACCCTAATTATGGTAATAGGTGTGGCACTGCAGGTTACTTTTTTGATGGAATTAAAGAGCGATTTGTGATCGCGGGCCACTGAGGCAGACTCCATCTCCTCAGCAACCCACGACCACCACCCATCCTAGCAGTGTCTCACGGCTCTCCGAACCTCTGAGCGAAGGCTGCGGTAAGCCTCCTCATTCTCCGACATGGAATGCTGTAGCCGATGAGAGTAGCCCTGTCGTTTTTTTTTAAGTCAGCTTGAACATCTCCTCTGTCAGCCAGGGTCTCTGGGGAGGTCTGGACCACGTACCCAAAGTAGCCATTGCAGCTGCATGAGCCACAGTTCTAAACCTCGCCCATTTACCCTTGACATCAGGAGGAGTGGGGGACGATGCCAACCCCAGCTTCACACGTTGATGACATTTTGGCTTGCAAATTTCATCAGCAAGCTGAAACCATACCACTAAGGGTATGAATGGGGTTCTGGGTGTACACCCACCACCGGAGTGGAAGAATGGCAGGCGCATCTTACAGATGACAAGTCGATGGTCAGTGGGCAGATCAGCTCCACGGTAGGTCCTGGTGTCTAGGACATGGGTCCGCATCCGCTGTTCCGTCACTATGTAGTCCAGCAGATGTTCTTACTTGGACCCGGCATGCATCCATGATGTGGTGTGGATGCGCCGATGCCGGAACAGCGTGTTGGTAATTACAAGCCCATGGGCTGCACAAAAATCTAGCAGCCTCCTGCCATTGTTATTGAGCTGATCTGGCCCATGCCTTCCAATCACTCCAGACCAGGTGCCAGCATCATGACCAACTCGGGCATTGAAGTCACCCAACAAGATTACTCTATCCCGAGGGGCCACTTGTGACAGGAGGTCATAGAAGGCATCTGACTCATCGGCCTTGCCTGCATCCCTCCATGGATGTTCGTCTTCAGTGGGGGCATAATTAACCACGACCACCATTCCTCGCCTCCGGTTGATGGCAAGGCGAGTCCAAAGTAGCCTGGGACTTACAGCTTCCCACACCTCACCGCCACGCTCCCACGCCCCCTTCATTCTTTTGTTCAAAAGAAGAGCCACACCTTGTTGTTTGGCAGTCTGCTGCCCCGAGTAGAGGACTGTCCACCCCTCATGGTGGCAGGAGCCAGAGCCGGTCCACCGGACCTCCTGAATGCCACATAGATCCAGGCGGTACCGGTCCAGCTCCCGACAGAGGAGTGGCAGCCTCTCCTCCGCAGTGAGCGTTCGAACATTCCACGTGGCCACCCGTAGTGGCTTTTCGTTGTTTCTGGAGGAGCCCCGAGGGTAGATATTCAATCTCCTGGCTCCGCCAATTGGGGTTTGGCCAGGAGACGTCATAGACGCCTGGCCCCCCGGGTCCTCCGGCACAAGCTTATTAGTTATATATTTCAGTTTAACTCGTGGTTTAGTGGTAATTAATTGAAGGTGGAGGGGTTACCAGCCCCTCGCACCTGTCCAGAGCCCCCGTTTAGCCCCTGTGGTGGACACATATGCCATGAGGGGAGGAGCCAATCAAAATTGGATCTCCCCCCACAGCACTGTCCACGACAGAGTTGCCCGTCCGGCACCGCGAGGAGGTAGGGGGTTGTTTTGCCGGACTACACACACACACAGTGACACACACACACAGTGACACACACACACAGTGACACACACACACAGTGACACACAAAGATCAAACAAAGATCCCCCATATAGCCTTAACAGACTGTAGGGGCAAGTGCTGTTAGCGAGCACCTATGAAGGCCGGAACGGTACAAGAGGGGGTGGGTGGCCAGCACCACGCCCGACCGCCTTTGTCTCCCTAGTGGCAATGTTTACACACCGCACCAGGTACTCATTTGAGGCTGAGTCGACCTAAGGGAGGCCCGGGACCGGTTCAGATAATCGTCACTGGTGTTGGCCGTGAGCGGGAATCGAACCCGTGTCGCCGGGTTCATAGCGCAGCGCGCTAACCGCTACACTATCGCTCCCCACAGTGACACACACACACAGTGACACACACACACACAGTGACACACAGTGACACACACACAGTGACACACACAGTGACACACACACAGTGACACACACAGTGACACACACACAGTGACACACACACACAGTGACACACACACACAGTGACACACACACAGTGACACACACACAGTGACACACACACAGTGATACACACACACAGTGATACACACACACAGTGACACACACACACAGTGACACACACACAGTGACACACACAGTGACACACACACAGTGACACACACACACACAGTGACACACACACACAGTGACACACACAGTGACACACACACAGTGACACACACACACACAGTGACACACACACACAGTGACACACACACAGTGACACACACAGTGACACACACAGTGACACACACACACACAGTGACACACACACAGTGACACACACACACAGTGACACACACACAGTGACACACACACACACAGTGACACACACACAGTGACACACACACACAGTGACACACACACAGTGACACACACACACAGTGACACACACACACACAGTGACACACACACACAGTGACACACACAGTGACACACACACAGTGACACACACACACACACAGTGACACACACACAGTGACACACACACAGTGACACACACAGTGACACACACAGTGACACACACACACACAGTGACACACACACAGTGACACACACACACAGTGACACACACACAGTGACACACACACACACAGTGACACACACACAGTGACACACACACACAGTGACACACACACAGTGACACACACACAGTGACACACACAGTGACACACACACACACACAGTGACACACACACAGTGACACACACACAGTGACACACACACAGTGACACACACACAGTGACACACACACACAGTGACACACACACAGTGACACACACACAGTGACACAGACAGTGACACACACACAGTGACACACACACACAGTGACACACACACAGTGACACACACACAGTGACACACACACACAGTGACACACACACACACAGTGACACACACACAGTGACACACACACACAGTGACACACACACAGTGACACACACACACAGTGACACACACACACACAGTGACACACACACACAGTGACACACACAGTGACACACACACAGTGACACACACACACACACAGTGACACACACACAGTGACACACACACAGTGACACACACAGTGACACACACAGTGACACACACACACACAGTGACACACACACACAGTGACACACACACAGTGACACACACACACACAGTGACACACACACAGTGACACACACACACAGTGACACACACACAGTGACACACACACAGTGACACACACAGTGACACACACACACACACAGTGACACACACACAGTGACACACACACACAGTGACACACACACAGTGACACACACACACAGTGACACACACACAGTGACACACACACAGTGACACACACACACAGTGACACACACACAGTGACACACACACAGTGACACAGACAGTGACACACACACAGTGACACACACACACAGTGACACACACACACACAGTGACACACACACAGTGAATCTATCTCCCAAGTCCCTCTCCTCCCATATTTGATTTAAAACATTTTTTTGACGCACCTCTTGAGTTTACCTTTTTCTCTCTCGCAAACTTAAATTTGTTGCCGCGTTATCAACCTCCATGAACGATCGAGCGAACGAATGTGACGGCGTGCTGCGTGTGCCTGCTTCTTCTTCCTCGGCGTTCCCAGCACCAAGGAGCTCCTCCGTGGGCCGTGAGCGATCGAGGACCCCGCTGCTCTCCGAGGCGTCCGCGCTGCCCTCACGAGGTGCCCGTTTATTTTTTATTGATGCACCGGGCGTTCTTTCCACCCATGGGAACTCGCCACGATGAGCAGCTTGAATTTAGACCCCCGCTTATGGGTGGGGGGGGGGGGGGTAGGTGGGGGGGGTAGGTGGGGGGGTAGGTGGGGGGGTAGGTGGGGGGGTAGGTGGGGGGACAGAGGTAGGTGGGGGGGAGGGGTAGGTGGGGGGGTAGGTGGGGGGGTAGGTGGGGGGACAGGGGTAGGTGGGGGGAAGGGATAGGGGGGAGGGGTAGGTGGGGGGGTAGGTGGGGGGGCAGGTGGGGGGACAGGGGTAGGTGGGGGGGATGGGTAGGTGGGGGGGAGGGGTAGGTGGGGGAGAGGGGTAGGTGGGGGAGAGGGGTAGGTGGGGGGGGAGGGGTAGGTGGGGGAGAGGGGTAGGTGGGGGGGGAGGGGTAGGTGGGGGGGAGGGGTAGGTGGGGGAGAGGGGTAGGTGGGGGAGAGGGGTAGGTGGGGGGGGAGGGGTAGGTGGGGGGACAGGGGTAGGTGGGGGGGAGAGGTAGGTAGGGGGGAGGGGTAGGTGGGGGGGGAGGGGTAGGTGGGGGAGAGGGGTAGGTGGGGGGGGAGGGGTAGGTGGGGGAGAGGGGTAGGTGGGGGAGAGGGGTAGGTGGGGGGGAGGGGTAGGTGGGGGGGAGGGGTAGGTGGGGGGGAGGGGTAGGTGGGGGGGAGGGGTAGGTGGGGGACAGGGGTAGGTGGGGGGGAGGGGTAGGTGGTGGGGGGAGGGGTAGGTGGGGGGACAGGGGTAGGTGGGGGGGAGGGGTAGGTGGTGGGGGGAGCGCTGAACGGTTGCCGTGAGGGGCTAAGAGGCTCCACCGTTATCTTGGAGATCTGCCTGCAAACCGGGTGACGATGCCCCCCCCTTTGTCCGGCAACTTCGATCCACCGAATCCGGGCCACCTCGAGAGCGTTCGGTAGCCAGGCGCCGCCTCGTCCCTGTGATTGTCTTGTGGCCTCGTGTCCGTGCGGGACGCGCCCTACCAGCCCAGCTTCTTAGGGGCCCGCCTGAGAACCACGCTTAATTTTCCGTCGTCTGTTGTCAGGGGCGGCGGGGGGGGGGGGGTTGCTTTATCCCTCCTGTTAAGTTTTCACGTTTAAGGGGTTCTACTTTGACCGGGATTGTGATGCAAAGGGCAGTGTGTGGGGCTCATAATAATTCACAGTGAAGGTTTTTTGTTGCGTGAGATCACGTTTATTTATAAATGTGTCGTAACCCTCCACCACCCGACACGGCCAATCAGCAAAAAAAAAAGTGTCACGTTGACAAAAGACAAAAATAGTTCACGACTTTAGCCCCTCACTGGTGTGTTGAAGAGTGAATCCACAACATTTACAGTTTGAGTTGTACGACGTTTCGCTGGTAAATACATCCAGCATCATCATCGGGCAATTCGCCAGAATGGTGAAGCCCTCTCCACTTGCTCCCGGTCTTAAATAGAGCAGCAGCAGGGTGACGTCATCATTTAACTCATTTCAGGTGCAGTGATCTGAGGCGGAGTATTGTAATTATATAATCGATTGGCAATCAGTCAATGGTTATGTTTAGTACTGAGTTGTAGATTGGTAATTAGTTGTAATGCGTGTACAGGAGACTCTCGATTATCCGCGTGCGGCTTCGCCAACCAGTTCTCCTGCTGTATCTCTTCCACGTGGTGACGGTCGCTTGTGTTGCGATCGAAACGTCCTGATCTATTATATTTTATTTTATTGCCCGCGTGACTTTACTGAAAGAACAAAAGAGTACTTATCCGATTGGCGGATTTACCGTGGCACCTGGGATTTTGAGACGTATGAATAACTCGTGGATTTCCCCTTTCATCCCAAATTAATGATCTAAAGAAACAGCTGTTACATTTTTCTTGGACTTTACCGAAAGAACCAAGAATATGAATCCCTGCAGTCACGAAAGCTTTAAACCAAAAGTTATTACATTGTGTTATTCTGGGAAATGTTTATTTACAGGTCGCACACGCGATGCTTAAACCGAACATATACGCTGCTTCGGTTAATCCGAAATCAACGTGATCGCCTCTACAGTACAGTAGTTGCCATATTGTTTTACAACAGCGAGGCGGAGTTTGATGTGACGTCGATTCGCTGTGGCTCTGCTGCCATCCGCTCAGTGGGCCGAGTCTTCTGCTGCTGCTGCTGGGCAAAAGCCTTGAAGGTTTTATATCATCACTGAGCACGTGCACCATCGATCGGTCGGTAGTTCCTTAAGGAGTTCGAAATCGAATGAAGTCAGTTGCGCTTAATGTCGAGTTATTCATCTGATCGTTTATGTTGTGAGTTTTATTTTTTTACGAGACTGTGCACCGACAGAGAAACTTAAGACGTCATTTATAGCAATATTTGGTGTTTCGTTTGGCAAAGAGATCCGCGGAAAATGTTTTTGGGTTAACCGCGATTTTGAATTATCCGCGGCTGTCCCCCCCCCCCACTCGTCATTAGCATGGATAATAGAGAAGTAGACTGCTGACCATGTCAAGCCAAACGCTTTACCCGTATTCTCGTGCGGGGAAATTGAGTTTTTGAGTCCGTTTCAATGCGAGGGACAAAATAATGTTTATTTGTTTGTGTTTATCCCTTGTGATGGGTCTTTGGAGGGTGAACGTTGATATTTATTTGGGCACGGGGTGACCAATAAGGTCTGAAATGGTCTGTAATAAGGTGGCCACTGATAAGGGGTTGACAGGTTTGCTACTATATTCTTGGTTCTTTCGGTAAAGTCACCGCGTAGAAGGGAAACAATAAAATAATAAAAATATAAAACAATAAAATACTCACGACGTTTCGGCTGCAACACAAGAAGCAATCAGCATCAGGTGTGAAAACCACAGCAAGAAAATTTGAAAAAAGTGGCGATTTTTTTTAATGTTAGCACCACGGAGAGCGATTTGTCAGTTGTTCAGATGGACGATGGAGGGCCACTGAGAGGTCGTGACACACACACTTAGTGTCTTCATTACACACACACTTAGTGTCTTCATTACACACACATAGTGTCTTCATTACACACACACACTTAGTGTCTTCATTACACACACATAGTGTCTTCATTACACACACATAGTGTCTTCATTACACACACCCACTTAGTGTCTTCATTACACACACACACTTAGTGTCTTCATTACACACACACACTTAGTGTCTTCATTACACACACACACACACTTAGTGTCTTCATTACACACACACACTTAGTGTCTTCATTACACACACACACTTAGTGTCTTCATTACACACACACACTTAGTGTCTTCATTAAACACACACACACACACTTAGTGTCTTCATTACACACACACACTTAGTGTCTTCATTACACACACATAGTGTCTTCATTACACACACACACACCCACTTAGTGTCTTCATTACACACACACACTTAGTGTCTTCATTACACACACACACACACCCACTTAGTGTCTTCATTACACACACACACTTAGTGTCTTCATTACACACACATAGTGTCTTCATTACACACACACTTAGTGTCTTCATTACACACACACACACACTTAGTGTCTTCATTACACACACATAGTGTCTTCATTACACACACACACTTAGTGTCTTCATTACACACACACACACTTAGTGTCTTCATTACACACACACACACTTAGTGTCTTCATTACACACACACTTAGTGTCTTCATTACACACACACACTTAGTGTCTTCATTACACACACACACACACTTAGTGTCTTCATTACACACACACACTTAGTGTCTTCATTACACACACACACACTTAGTGTCTTCATTACACACACACACAGTGTCTTCATTACACACACACACACACTTAGTGTCTTCATTACACACACACACTTAGTGTCTTCATTACACACACACACATAGTGTCTTCATTACACACACACTTAGTGTCTTCATTACACACACACTTAGTGTCTTCATTACACACACACACTTAGTGTCTTCATTAAACACACACACTTAGTGTCTTCATTACACACACACACTTAGTGTCTTCATTACACACACACACTTAGTGTCTTCATTACACACACACACTTAGTGTCTTCATTAAACACACACACACACACTTAGTGTCTTCATTACACACACACACTTAGTGTCTTCATTACACACACACACTTAGTGTCTTCATTACACACACACTTAGTGTCTTCATTACACACACACACTTAGTGTCTTCATTACACACACACTTAGTGTCTTCATTACACACACACACTTAGTGTCTTCATTACACACACACACTTAGTGTCTTCATTACACACACACACACACACGTAGTGTCTTCATTACACACACACCCACTTAGTGTCTTCATTACACACACACACTTAGTGTCTTCATTACACACACACTTAGTGTCTTCATTACACACACACTTAGTGTCTTCATTACACACACACACACTTAGTGTCTTCATTACACACACACTTAGTGTCTTCATTACACACACACACTTAGTGTCTTCATTACACACACACTTAGTGTCTTCATTACACACACACACTTAGTGTCTTCATTACACACACACCCACTTAGTGTCTTCATTACACACACACACTTAGTGTCTTCATTACACACACACACTTAGTGTCTTCATTACACACACACTTAGTGTCTTCATTACACACACACACTTAGTGTCTTCATTACACACACACCCACTTAGTGTCTTCATTACACACACACCCACTTAGTGTCTTCATTACACACACACACAGTGTCTTCATTACACACACACACTTAGTGTCTTCATTACACACACACACTTAGTGTCTTCATTACACACACACACTTAGTGTCTTCATTACACACACACACTTAGTGTCTTCATAACACACACACACTTAGTGTCTTCATTACACACACACACTTAGTGTCTTCATCACACTCTTAATAAATCATAATAAATGTAATAAAAACACTAATGTAGACTGTGGCCTAGTTATTAAGCTTGGTAAGTGTACTGGCAGTCTATAATGTAGACTGTAGCCTGGTTATTAAGCTTGGTAAGTATACTGACAGTCTATAATGTAGACTGTAGCCTGGTTATTAAGCTGAGTGAGTGTATTGACAGTCTATAATGTAGACTGTAGCCTGGTTATTAAGCTTGGTGAGTGTACTGACAGTCTATAATGTAGACTGTAGCCTGGTTATTAAGCTTGGTAAGTGTAGTGACAGTCTATAATGTAGACTGTAGCCTGGTTATTAAGCTGAGTGAGTGTACTGACAGTCTATAATGTAGACTGTAGCCTGGTTATTAAGATTCGTGAGTGTACTGACAGTCTATAATGTAGACTGTAGACTGGTTATTAAGCTTGGTAAGTGTACTGACAGTCTATAATGTAGACTGTAGCCTGGTTATTAAGCTTGGTAAGTGTACTGACAGTCTATAATGTAGACTGTAGCCTGGTTATTAACCTGAGTGAGTGTACTGACAGTCTATAATGTAGACTGTAGACTGGTTATTAAGCTTGGTAAGTGTACTGACAGTCTATAATGTAGACTGTAGCCTGGTTATTAAGCTTGGTAAGTGTACTGACAGTCTATAATGTAGACTGTAGCCTGGTTATTAAGCTTGGTAAGTGTACTGCCAGTCTATAATGTAGACTGTAGCCTGGTTATTAAGCTTGGTAAGTGTAGTGACAGTCTATAATGTAGACTGTAGCCTGGTTATTAAGCTGAGTGAGTGTACTGACAGTCTATAATGTAGACTGTAGCCTGGTTATTAAGATTCGTGAGTGTACTGACAGTCTATAATGTAGACTGTAGACTGGTTATTAAGCTTGGTAAGTGTACTGACAGTCTATAATGTAGACTGTAGCCTGGTTATTAAGCTTGGTAAGTGTACTGCCAGTCTATAATGTAGACTGTAGCCTGGTTATTAAGCTTGGTAAGTGTAGTGACAGTCTATAATGTAGACTGTAGCCTGGTTATTAAGCTGAGTGAGTGTACTGACAGTCTATAATGTAGACTGTAGACTGGTTATTAAGCTTGGTAAGTGTACTGACAGTCTATAATGTAGACTGTAGCCTGGTTATTAAGCTTGGTAAGTGTACTGACAGTCTATAATGTAGACTGTAGCCTGGTTATTAACCTGAGTGAGTGTACTGGCAGTCTATAATGTAGACTGTAGACTGGTTATTAAGCTTGGTAAGTGTACTGACAGTCTATAATGTAGACTGTAGCCTGGTTATTAAGCTTGGTAAGTGTACTGACAGTCTATAATGTAGACTGTAGCCTGCTTATTAAGCTTGGTAAGTGTACTGCCAGTCTATAATGTAGACTGTAGCCTGGTTATTAAGCTTGGTAAGTGTAGTGACAGTCTATAATGTAGACTGTAGCCTGGTTATTAAGCTGAGTGAGTGTACTGACAGTCTATAATGTAGACTGTAGCCTGGTTATTAAGATTCGTGAGTGTACTGACAGTCTATAATGTAGACTGTAGACTGGTTATTAAGCTTGGTAAGTGTACTGACAGTCTATAATGTAGACTGTAGCCTGGTTATTAAGCTTGGTAAGTGTAGTGACAGTCTATAATGTAGACTGTAGCCTGGTTATTAAGCTGAGTGAGTGTACTGACAGTCTATAATGTAGACTGTAGCCTGGTTATTAAGATTCGTGAGTGTACTGACAGTCTATAATGTAGACTGTAGACTGGTTATTAAGCTGAGTGTACTGACAGTCTATAATGTAGACTGTAGACTGGTTATTAAGCTTGGTAAGTGTACTGACAGTCTATAATGTAGACTGTAGCCTGGTTATTAAGCTTGGTAAGTGTACTGACAGTCTATAATGTAGACTGTAGCCGGGTTATTAAGCTTGGTAAGTATACTGACAGTCTATAATGTAGACTGTAGCCTGGTTATTAAGCTTGGTAAGTGTACTGACAGTCTATAATGTAGACTGTAGCCTGGTTATTAAGCTTGGTAAGTGTACTGACAGTCTATAATGTAGACTGTAGCCTGGTTATTAAGCTTGGTAAGTGTACTGACAGTCTATAATGTAGACTGTAGCCTGGTTATTAAGCTTGGTAAGTGTACTGACAGTCTATAATGTAGACTGTAGCCTGGTTATTAAGCTTGGTAAGTGTACTGACAGTCTATAATGTAGACTGTAGCCTGGTTATTAAGCTGGGTGAGTGTACTGACAGTCTATAATGTAGACTGTAGCCTGGTTATTAAGCTTGGTAAGTGTACTGACAGTCTATAATGTAGACTGTGGCCTAGTTATTAAGCTTGGTAAGTATACTGACAGTCTATAATGTAAACTGTAACAATGGTTATTAGTGGTTATTTTTATTCACTTTATTTTTCATTATTATTTTTGTACCTACGTGACTTTACCGAAAGAACCAAAGAATATGGACACAGTTAGGAAAACAAAGAGTAATTCCTGCAGTCACGGAAGCCCCAAATCAAGTATGGACACAATTAAATTTACTATACATTATTTATCACAAGCTTTCTAATAACTGTTGATGTATCTTCAAATCTTTTGCGACTCAATGTTAACCCACTTCCCAACGTGGTATCGACCGCAAACTTGGTATACTTATGTCACACCGACGACAATAACTATATTATATCATTACAAATAGATATTTGTAAACATTATATTTGTTAAATGTTTTGTTTCGGCTGGGGTCTTAATTGTCCACGTTCAACCGACGTTGGCTGTAAATCAGCACGCGGTCCCCTTACTTTGTGGCCAAGCTTTGGGGAAACTTCCTGGAGTTGTGGAGTTTTGCCATCGCTAGCACGGTACATTTTGATTTTTTAAGCGTGTTGTTTTTATATATATGAAAAAAATATATATTTTTAAATATTACTTAATTTTTTCCTAAAATCAGGCACTCAGAGGAGCGCCTCCCTCGGACGCCTTCCATCTCGCAAGGACCCTGGCAAGGACCCACCGCAGCGGGCGTCTTCAAGCGGCAATCTCGCAAAGCAGCAGGCGCGGGCGTCCGCGGAGAAACGGCCCCGGGTGCCCAGGGAGGTTCCCGCCAAAGGTCCCTCGAAGAAAATAATAATTGGCGCGTCCGAAAGCAATCAGGCAGGGGCGTCCGACGTGGTCTCTGCCGAGGACCCCTCGGTGAAGGACCCAGCGGTGGCATGCGAAGAAAATCAGGCACAGGTGTCCGCGGACGGTAGCGAAGTAAAAAATGAAATAAAAAATGAAGAAACCTCCGAAGGATCCTCAAAGGGCTCGGGAGGAGCGTCGACAGTGGATCTCTCGAAGGACCCGACGGAGGTGTCCGGAGAGAATCCGGCACCGGGGTGCGGCGAAGTGGTCTCGAAGGACCCCTTCGTGGACCCCACGCAGTCGTCCGTGGAGGTCGCCAGGAAGTGCCTGACCAAAAACTCTGCGCGGGTGTCCAGGGAGGTTGCGAGAAAGGAGCCCGCGAGGACCCCAATGCGGGCGTCCAGGGAGCTGGCGGGGAGTGCCTGCGCGGGGGTGGGAGAGGGGCTGGGGCGACTCCTGACACCAACCATCGCCTCCATGGGCAAGACTCATCGAGCTGCCTCGCCCGGTAGCAACAACAACAACAACCACCATGACAACAACAATCACCATGACAACAACCACAACAACATCCACCATAACAACCACAACAACCACAACAACATCCACCATGACAACAACCACAACAACAACATCCACCACGACAATAACAACCACCACCACAACCACCACAACAACCACCACAACAACCACAACAACCACCACAACAACCACCACAACAACCACTACAACAACCACAACAACAACCACCACAACAACCACCACAACCACCACCACAACCACAACAACCACCACAACAACAACCACCACAACCACCACAACAACAACCACCACAACAACCACAACAACAACCACAACCACCACCACAACCACCACAACAACCACCACAACCACCACAACAACCACCACAACAACCAC
Organism: Petromyzon marinus; assembly: GCF_048934315.1. NCBI lineage: Eukaryota > Metazoa > Chordata > Hyperoartia > Petromyzontiformes > Petromyzontidae > Petromyzon > Petromyzon marinus. The sequence goes on from NC_133732.1 coordinate 1,177,774, forward strand.
CACAACAACAACCACAACAACCACCACAACAACCACCACAACAACAACCACAACAACAACCACCACAACCACCACAACAACCACCACAACCACCACAACAACCACCACAACAACCACCACAACTACCAGAACCACCACAACAACTACCACCACAACAACAACATCCACCACAACAACCACCACCACAACAACAACCACCACCACAACCACCACAACAACCACCACAACAACAACCACCACCACAACAACCACCACAACAACCACAACAACAACAACCACCATAACAACCACCACAACCACAACAACAACCACCACCACAACCAACCACCACAACCAACCACCACAACCACCACAACAACAACCACCACAACAACCACAACCACCACAACCACAACAACCACCACCACAACAACCACAACCACCACAACAACCACCACCACAACCACCACAACAACCACCACCACAACCACCACAACAACCACCACAACCACCACAAAAACCACCACAACAACCACCACAACAACAACCACAACAACCACCACAACAACCACCACAACAACAACCACAACAACAACCACCACAACCACCACAACCACCACAACAACCACCACAACCACCACAACAACCACCACAACTACCAGAACCACCACAACAACTACCACCACAACAACAACATCCACCACAACAACCACCACCTCAACCACCACCACAACAACAACCACCACCACAACCACCACAACAACCACCACAACAACAACCACCACCACAACAACCACCACAACAACCACAACAACAACAACCACCATAACAACCACCACAACCACAACAACAACCACCACCACAACCAACCACCACAACCAACCACCACAACCAACCACCACAACCACCACAACAACAACCACCACAACAACCACAACCACCACAACCACAACAACCACCACCACAACAACCACAACCACCACAACAACCACCACCACAACCACCACAACAACCACCACCACAACCACCACAACCACAACAACAACCACCACAACAACAACCACCACAACCACCACCACAACCACAACAACCACCACAACAACAACCACCACAACCACCACCACAACCACCACAACAACCACCACAACCACCACAACAACCACCACAACAACAACCATCACAACAACCACAACCACCACAACCACAACAACCACCACCACAACAACCACAACCACCACAACAACCACCACAACCACCACAACAACCACCACAATAACCACCACAACTACCACAACCACCACAACAACTACCACCACAACAACAACATCCACCACAACAACCACCACCACAACCACCACAACAACAACCACCACCACAACCACCACAACAACCACCACAACCACAACAACAACCACCACCACAACCACCACCACAACCAACCACCACAACAACAACCACCACAACAACCACAACCACCACAACCACAACAACCACCACCACAACCACCACCACAACAACCACAACCACCACAACCACAACAACCACCACCACAACCACCACAACAACCACCACCACAACCACCACCACAACAACCACCACAACAACCACAACCACCACAACCACAACAACCACCACCACAACAACCACAACCACCACAACCACAACAACCACCACCACAACCACCACCACAACCAACCACCACAACAACAACCACCACAACAACCACAACCACCACAACCACAACAACCACCACCACAACCACCACCACAACAACCACAACCACCACAACAACCACCACCACAACCACAACAACCACCACAACAACCACAACCACCACAACCACAACAACCACCACCACAACAACCACAACCACAACCACCACCACAACCACCACCACAACCACCACCACAACCACCACCACGACATCGCCACTTTGACTAAGGCGTGGTGCTGGCCACCCACCCCCTCGTGTGCTGTGCTTCTCGCTGACACCACTCGCCCCAACAGTCTGTTAAAGCTATGGGGCCGTCCATAAATGACGTCACGCACCTAGAGGTGGGGGAGGGGGTGACAGACATTTGTGACGATGTGTGACGAGGGGGGGAGGGGGGTTGTTTGAGAAATGTGACGTCACATCAAAATGCGCAACTTTAAATAAATATAGACAACACGTTCTACTTAATTAAATAGACTTTGTTAATAAATGTTTTCTCCTACAACATCAGAGTGCAGCGCCACATTAAATACGCACTACAATGACAACAATAGTTTACAGCCATTTGAAGCATGTTTTATATATTTTTTTGGGGGGGGCAGAGCTTTGTGACGTCATATTTGAGGGGGGTTTGACTTTTTGTGACGTCATATTTGAGGGGGGTGGGTCTGACTTTTTGTGACGTCATATTTGAGGGGGCGGGTTTGACTTTTTGTGACGTCATATTTGATGGGGGGTCTGACTTTTTGTGACGTCATGTTTGAGGGGGGGTCTGACTTTTTGTGACGTCATATTTGAGGGGGGGGTCTGACTTTTTGTGACGTCATATTTGAGGGGGGGTCTGACTTTTTGTGACGTCATATTTGAGGGGGGGTCTGACTTTTTGTGACGTCATATTTGAGGGGGGTCTGACTTTTTGTGACGTCATATTTGAGGGGGGGAGTGACTTTTTGTGACGTCATATTTGAGGGGGGTCTGACTTTTTGTGACGTCATATTTGAGGGGGGTCTGACTTTTTGTGACGTCATATTTGAGGGGGGTCTGACTTTTTATGACGTCATATTTGAGGGGGGGTCTGACTTTTTGTTACGTCATATTTGAGGGGGGGGGGTCTGACTTTTCGTGACGTCATATTTGAGGGGGGTCTGACTTTTTGTGACGTCATATTTGAGGGGGGGGGTCTGACTTTTCGTGACGTCATATTTGAGGGGGGGTCTGACTTTTCGTGACGTCATATTTGAGGGGGGTCTGACTTTTTGTGACGTCATGTGACGGGGGGGGTAAAAAAATCGTCCATAATCGCGTGACGTCATTTGTGTATGGCCCCTTCCACGGCAGGGGAATCTTAGCCTTCGACTGCAACTTGGAACATTGACGGCAGACATCGCTGGTGCAGCAACAATTACAACCCAAGACAACAACAACAACAACAACTATGTACAGCAACAACCTTGACTTCTGCTGCACAAACTTACAGCAACAACAGCAGCAGTAGCAGCAGCAGCAGTGATCGTGTCGGTGATGATGAGTGGTGACGATGATGATGATGATATAGTAATAGGTTTTTACCCTTTTAACTGGCACAAAAACTGACACCTTTATTCAAGGCATCATGTTTGCAATAGCCACAACACAAGCAGTGGAAATGCAAACAAAAAAAGAGAACTCTGATAATGATATTGGCACTGTCCTTGAATTTGATTGGCCCACACCCGAGACAGCTTTTCTTAGAGCCCTTAAGTCTCCACTGGTGTTGGACCAGAAGATGCCAAAAGGCGTACAACTTTTAGTGCCCGTTAAAAGGGTAAAACCTATTCCTATATCTTGTTACTGGCAAAGGAGGTCTCAGTGATGATGATAATGACTGACTAACAATGTCACGTGTCTCCCCCCCCCCCCCCCGTGTCTCCCCCCCCCCCCCGTGTCTCCCCCCCCCCCCCGTGTCTCCCCCCCCCCGTGTATCCCCCCACCCGTGTCCCCTCCCCCCCCCGTGTCCCCCCCCCCCGTGTCTCCCCCCCCCCCCGTGTCTCCCAGTCTGTCCCCGTTCCCCCGTTCCACCACCCCACTCCCCGTTTCTCCGCAGCCGGAGCCTGGACCGGGCCCCCGGTCGCCGTGGCAACTCCCCCGGTCGCCGTGGCAACTCCCCCGCTCGCCACGGCAACCCCGTGCTTCTGATTCAAGCGGTGGCGTCGCCCACGGCAACGGTCGCGGCCCAGGTCTCCAAGGCTCTGTACAGCCCGCCGAGCAGCAACAGCCAAAACAACAGCAACAACAGCAGCCGAGACCGTAGCAACAGCCAGAGTAGCAAGAGCTGCAAAAGTAACAGCTGCACAACAACCACCGCCATCACCGTTGGCAACGGAGCCACCGACAACAGCGCTACAGCCACCCCCACGACAGCCAACACCCCGAGCAGCAACGCTGAGAAGAACAGTCGGACGGCAACCGCAAGCAGGGACGGTGCCGATGGCAACGGCCCTACAACTACCACCGCTAGCGACAGCCAAACTACTGGCAAGGACAGTCAGACGACAACAACAACCGCAGCTACCACCAGCAGCAGCAGCAGCAATAAAATGACAGACGGCAACAGTCAGATGGCAACAACAACCACGGCTACCACCAGCAACAACAGTCCCACTTCAATCACCAGCACCGCCAGCAGCAGCAACAACAACAACCAAGTTCCAAACGACAGCCAGACAACAGCCGCATCAGCCACAACTTCCACGACTGGCAATAACCAAACCGGCAAGAGGAACAGTCGCACAACACCCTCTGTCACCACGGCTACCGCCACCACCACCACCACCACGACAGCCACCACCAGGAGCGACAACCGAGCCCCTGTCAAGAACAGTCACACGAGAGCCAACACCACCACCACAACCACAGCAACTCGTAGCAACAGTCGACAGCAACAGCCCAAAAAGACGCCTGGCAATGGCGAGGCCAACAGGCAGCCCGGTAGCCAAGGGAACAGTCAGACCAGCAGAGGCCGTAGCAACACCCGTGACGACGACAACAGTAGTCAGACAGCTGACAACAGACAAACAAAGGGGCGGGCTAAGGGCGGCAGCGTTGCCCGTAGCAACAGTCGGACTGTCAGGCGGGCTGACGGCAAAGCCGACAGGCAGGCTGACGGTCAGTCTGACTTACAGGCAGACAGCCAGAGTAGTCACCCAACTGACTCACAGGCAGACAGCCAGAGTAGTCACCCAACTGACTCACAGGCAGACAGTCAGAGTAGTCACCCAACTGACTTACAGGCAGACAGCCAGGGTAGTCACCCAACTGACTTACAGGCAGACAGCCAGAGTAGTCACCCAACTGACTCACAGGCAGACAGCCAGAGTAGTCACCCAGCTGACTCACAGGCAGACAGCCAGAGTAGTCACCCAACTGACTTACAGGCAGACAGCCAGAGTAGTCACCCAGCTGACTTACAGGCAGACAGCCAGAGTAGTCACCCAACTGACTTACAGGCAGACAGTCAGAGTAGTCACCCAACTGACTCACAGGCAGACAGTCAGGCTAGTCACCCTACTGACTTACAGGCAGACAGCCAGACTAGTCACCCAACTAACTTACAGGCAGACAGCCAGAGTAGTCACCCAGCTGACTCACAGGCAGACAGTCAGAGTAGTCACCCAACTGACTTACAGGCAGACAGCCAGAGTAGTCACCCTACTGACTTACAGGCAGACAGCCAGAGTAGTCACCCAACTGACTTACGGGCAGACAGCCAGAGTAGTCACCCAACTGACTTACAGGCAGACAGCCAAAGTAGTCACCCAGCTGACTTACAGGCAGACAGCCAGAGTAGTCACCCTACTGACTTACAGGCAGACAGCCAGAGTAGTCACCCTACTGACTTACAGACAGACAGCCAGAGTAGTCACCCAGCTGACTCACAGGCAGACAGCCAGAGTAGTCACCCAACTGACTTACAGGCAGACAGCCAGAGTAGTCACCCAACTGACTCACAGGCAGACAGTCAGAGTAGTCATCCGACTGACTTACAGGCAGACAGCCAGAGTAGTCACCCAGCTGACTTACAGGCAGACAGCCAGAGTAGTCACCCAGCTGACTTACAGGCAGACAGCCAGAGTAGTCACCCGACTGACTTACAGGCAGACAGCCAGAGTAGTCACCCAACTGACTTACAGGCAGACAGCCAGAGTAGTCACCCAACTGACTTACAGGCAGACAGCCAGAGTAGTCACCTGACTGACTTACAGGCAGACAGCCGGAGTAGTCACCCAACTGACTCACAGGCAGACAGCCAGAGTAGTCACCCAGCTGACAGGCCGACTAACAATCATTGCGACGCACAGGCAGGCTGCGAGGCCTACAGCCCAAACGGCGACAGCCAAAGCAACAGTCAGACAAAGAGTGAAACTGGGGAGAGCCAAAGCGACATCCGAGACAACAGCCGGATGGACAGCCGCACTCACGGCCAGCCCGATAGTCGACATGGCGACGGTTGTAGCAGCAGCAGCAATAGCAGCCAGACCGTCGGCCAGACAGGTGGCCAAAATCAGAACAGTCTGACCAACAGCAGCCTCATCGACAGCCAAAGCAGCAGCAGCAGCGGTGAGGCTTACAGCCAGGGCAACAGTAGCCACGGCAACAGCAGCCACGGCAACAGTAGCCATGGCAACAGTAGCCACGGCAACAGCAGCCACGGCAACAGTAGCCACGACAACAGTAGCCACGGCAACAGCAGCCACGGCAACAGTAGCCACGGCAACAGCAGCCGCGGCAACAGCAGCCGCGGCAACAGCAGCCGCGGCAACAGCAGCCGCGGCAACAGCAGCCGCGGCAACAGCAGCCGCGGCAACAGCAGCCGCGGCAACAGCAGCCACGGCAACAGCAGCCACGGCAACAGCAGCCACGGCAACAGTAGCCACGGCAACAGCAGCCACGGCAACAGTAGCCATGGCAACAGCAGCCACGGCAACAGTAACCACAGCAACACCAATAACAACAACCACGTGAGCAGCCACAGCGGCGACAGTCAGACTGACAGCTGTGATGGCAACAGCACGTCCATAGCCATCAGCCCTAGCAACAGCCCTAGAAACTGGCCTAGCAACTGCCCTAGCAACTGCCCTAGCAACAGCCCTAGCAACAGCCCTAGCAACAGCCCTAGCAACTGCCCGAGCGACAAGGGTCAGAACAACACTCCGAGCGTTTTGCAGGCTGACATGGAAACAGGCGGAGGGTTTGTGGGTGAGAATGGAGAGGTGGTTGCCATGGAGGTGGCGAAGCTGGCTGCTCTGGAGATGGAGTCAGCGGTCGCCTTGGAGACGACGAAGAATTCGGTTGCCGCGGAGATGGACAAGACGGTTGCCGCGGAGATGGACAAGACGGTTGCCGTGGAGATGGACAAGACAGTTGCCATGGAGATGGACAAGATGGTTGCCGTGGAGATGGACAAGACGGTTGCCGCGGAGATGGACAAGACGGTTGCCATGGAGATGGACAAGACGGTTGCCGCGGAGATGGACAAGACGGTTGCCGTGGAGACGGGGAGGGCGGCCATCTTGAAAGCAGCACAAAGAGATGAGCAGGAGAGGAGAGAGAGGAAGCAGGTAGCGGGACACGGAGACACGGGGACAACACGGGGACAACACGGAGACAACACGGGGACAACACAGACACGGGGACAACACGGAGACACGGGGACAACACGGGGACAACACGGGGACAACACGGAGACGACACAGGGACAACAAGGAGACACGGGGACGACACGGAGACACGGGGACAACACGGGGACAACACGGGGACAACACGGGGACAACACGGAGACACGGGGACAACACGGGGACAACACGGAGACAACACGGGGACAACACAGACACGGGGACAACACGGAGACAACACGGAGACACGGGGACAACACGGAGACACGGGGACAACACGGAGACACGGGGACAACACGGAGACACGGGGACACGGGGACAACACAGAGACAACACGGGGACAACACAGAGACACGGGGACAACACGGGGACAACACGGGGACAACACGGAGACACGGGGACAACACGGAGACACGGGGACAACACGGGGACAACACGGAGACACGGGGACAACACGGAGACACGGGGACAACACGGAGACACGGGGACACGGGGACAACACGGGGACGACACGGGGACACGGGGACAACACGGAGACAACACGGGGACAACACAGAGACACGGGGACAACACGGGAACAACACGGAGACACGGGGACAACACGGAGACACGGGGACAACACGGGGACAACACGGAGACACGGGGACAACACGGAGACACGGGGACAACATGGAGACACGGGGACATGGAGACAACACGGAGACACGGGGACAACATGGGGACACGCGGACACGGGGATATGGAGACACGGGGACACGGACACGCATACACGGGGACAAACACGGGGATACGGAGACACTGGGACACGGAGACACTGGGACACGGACATACGGACACACATACACGGGGACAAACACTTGGACGTGGGGATGCACATGTACACAGTGCAATGTACTTGTGCACACGTTTCAATTCTCATGATGTTCTAGAATGTCTAGAGAGCTGAGTGACTAATCTGTGACTAAAGTGTGTCTGTGTCTCCCTCCACCTCCCCGTGTCTCGCTCCCCGTGTCTCCCTCCACCTCCCCGTGTCTCCCTCCCCCTCCCCGTGTCTCCCTCCACCTCCCCGTGTCTCCCTCCACCTCCCCGTGTCTCCCTCCACCTCCCCGTGTCTCCCTCCCCCTCCCCGTGTCTCCCTCCCCCTCCCCGTGTCTCCCTCCACCTCCCCGTGTCTCCCTCCACCTCCCCGTGTCTCTCTCCCCCTCCCCGTGTCTCCCTCCCCCTCCCCGTGTCTCCCTCCCCCTCCCCGTGTCTCCCTCCTCCCCGTGTCTCCCTCCACCTCCCCGTGTCTCTCTCCCCGTGTCTCCCTCCCCCTCCCCCTGTCTCCCTCCTCCCCGTGTCTCCCTCCACCTCCCCGTGTCTCCCTCCTCCTTGTGTCTCCCTCCCCGTGTCTCCCTCCCCCTCCCCGTGTCTCCCTCCCCCTCCCCGTGTCTCCCTCCCCCTCCCCGTGTCTCCCTCCACCTCCCCGTGTCTCTCTCCCCCTCCCCGTGTCTCCCTCCCCCTCCCCGTGTCTCCCTCCCCCTCCCCGTGTCTCCCTCCACCTCCCCGTGTCTCCCTCCCCCTCCCCGTGTCTCCCTCCCCCTCCCCGTGTCTCCCTCCCCCTCCCCGTGTCTCCCTCCCCCTCCCCGTGTCTCCCTCCTCCTCCCCGTGTCTCAGCGTCTCGAGCAAATCATGTCCCGGACTCGGAAGAATCACGGACACAGACGGAGGCAGGAGACTGTCCCCGTGTCCCCCTGTCAGCCTGTGTCCCCGTGTCCACCTGTGGATACCTAGTCGCAGTGTTTAGAGACACGGACACGTACACAGACACAAAGACGGACACACACAGACGCTGCCTACCAAGTGCTCAAATAAGCTTTGAGAGATGCTTGGAGTTACACTGACAGACAGAAATAGGAACATGGGTTTTAGAGAACACACAGAGGGTACAGACATCGTCATCACCATCCTCATCACTGGTCTCCATCCAGCAGTAGATAGACATGTTGATGAAGATTACACTGAGAGGTAGAGAGAGGAACATGTGGATTACAGAGACCCATAAACTCATCACACAGAGACCCACAGACGCACACAGACACCCACAGACTCGTCACACAGAGACCTATAGACTCATCGCACAGACACCCAAAGACTCGTCACACAGAGGCCCACAGATTCTCCACACACAAATCCATAAACTCATCACACAGAGACCCACAGACGCACACAGACACCCACAGACTCGTCACACAGAGACCTATAGACTCATCGCACAGACACCCAAAGACTCGTCACACAGAGACCCACAGATTCTCCACGCACAAATCCATAGACTCACTACACAGAGACCCAGAGACGGTCAAGATTAATAAGGACCGAGCATTCACATCGGCCCGTGGTGCGGGAACCACGTGGATAGTTGAGCACCATCCTGGGGTCGCGATGCACAGGTGCCGGCAGGCTCTACCTCCCCTAGGTCGACTTGACCTCAAATGCGTACCTGGTGTGGTGTGTAAACATCGCCACTGGAGAGACAAAGGCGACCGGCCGTGGTGTTGGCCACCCACCCCCTCATGTGCCGGGCCGGCCTTCATTGGTGCTGCTACTCGCTACTAACAGCACTTGCCCTACAGTCTGTTACAGGCTGCACGGGGGATCTTTGTCTTTGGTGGTAGCGGTTGGCACTACGCTGCGCTACGAAGCCCGTAAAAGCCCGAGTTCGATTCCCGCTCACGGCCACCGCCATCAACACCGGCGATAGCGATTATCTGAACCGGTCGTGGGCCTCCCCCTAGGTGGACACAGCCTCAAATGAAGTACCTGGTGAGGTGTGAAGTAAACGTCGCCACGAGGGAGACGAAGACGGCCATCCCTGGTGCTGGCCGCCCACCCCGTCGTGTGCCGCAGTGGCAGCCTTCATAGCTGCCGCTGCTCGCGAACAGCCCCAAACAGTCTGCTACAGGCTTACATGGGTTACGCCGTGGGTACTTGAACCTCTTCAAAGCTGTGTCTGGCCAGCGTGAAAGAGTAGGCTCAGTGTCTCGTGGGGCTCACTGGAGCTGGTCAAACCCTGACAGTGTTGTTCATGTCATGGCTTAGCAGGTTAGTGGCCGACGATCAGCTGTATCGCTCGTTTAGTGGAGGCCCTGCCACCACCGGCATTGACAGCGGGCAATTGCAGGGCTTTCACCTTTGCCTTCCATTACCTTTACCCACCAGCATGTACCATGACGGTGTTATTATTATTGAAGTGTTGTTGACAGTGTCTACACAAGTTAGTACTTATTGTATCGACCCCTTGGAAAGGGGTGGTGATAATGCATATTCTACTTTTGTAAGGGATGCAGCAAACCCGGAATCGGCATCTTTATTTGTCCTGGAGAAATCCGATGAGCTTTGAAGCGCTTTATCACGGATGTCCAGTAGGGGAGGTTCAGAACGTCACAATAACAATACCAAAAACGATAGGAGTCAAACGTATAGGAAAGGTAAGCAAATCTCTCCAAATAAACTAAAACCAAACGACCTGGCCACAGATGATAGCTCGGCTAAATGGCTTATAGTAATAGGTTTTTACCCTTTTTAACTGGCAGAAAAACTGACACCTTTATTCATGGCATCATGTTTGCAATAACCACAACACAGGTAGTCAAAATGCAAACAAAAGAGACAACTCTGATAATAATATTGGCACTGTCCTTGAATTTGATTGGTCCACACGCCTTTTTGTGTCATTTGGTCCAACACCAGTGGAGACTAGGCTCTAAGAAAAGCCGTCTCAGGTGTGGACCAATCAAATTCAAGGACAGTGCATATTATTATTAGAGTTGTCTCCTTTGTTTGCATTTTGACTGCTTGTGTTGTGGTTATTGCAAACATGATGCCTTGAATAAAGGTGTCAGTTTTTGTGCCAGTTAAAAAGGGTAAAACCTATTACTATATCTTGTTACTGGCAAAGGAGGTCTCATAATGCAAATGGCTTATCTTGTGAAAATTTATAGCAGCTAAGTTATCTAATCTGAATGCGTGCTGTCGGTTCTGAATGTGGAGGGGGAAAACGTCGGAGCGGTGTGCAGAAGAAAAAAAAAAGCACCTGAAGTTTATTATATAACATATCTTAGGAAATGAGTAGGTTTTTAATTTCTTTCTGAATGGGAGAAGTTAATTTACTAAGTGCCTTAGCGTGAGGTAGGCAAGGTTTCGTATACGCGTATGTGTGTGCGTGTTGAACTTGTTTCGCACCGAACGTAGCCAAACCCGCTCTTTGGAGGTTTGGGGGGGAAGGACAAAAAAACAAAACCGAAACACAAATCAGTTCGAGAAAAATATCAGAAGGAAGAACGTTCCAGACGGCCGCAGAAGCGCGTCTAAAAAGCGCGCGATGCGCTTGACCGTCTTTGTTGGATGGTTAGCCCAGAGCCGCTGCTGCGAGGACGACCGCAGTTTGCGGGTTGGTTTTTGCTCCTCGAGATCAACTCGGTGCAGGCAGTCCTCTACTTACGACGACGATGACCCCCATCGTACGTAAAAAAAATATCGTGTAAGTCGAAGGTGGCCCTAGCCTAGCCAAGGAGTACAAGGCAGCGTCCCGACGTACAGTGTCGTACCTTGTGGTACGCTGCTGTACGTTTGCCTGCCGCGCGAAATTTAAAATATTTAACGATTTTGTCGTATCGCCATCGTGAGATTGAAATGTCGTAAGTCTGACCATCGTAACTCGGGGACTACCTGTGTTATGCACAGGGGCGGAGCCAGGATTTTGACTTTGGGGGGGGGGGTGGCTGACTTCAGTATTCTGAGATATCTCAGTGTGTTTATGTTTTACAATGGGCGCCACAAATGTTTAAAACGAATTTCATTGGATTTGAACGCGGAGTTTATGAATAGGTCGGAGCCGCCGATGTGGCCGATAAGTTCGATAAGTTCGAAAGGCTGCCGCTCAAGCAGCCTGCGGGGCAGCACACGAGGTGGCAGCCTGCAGGGCAGCACACAAGGTAGCAGCCTGCAGGGCAGCACACAAGGTAGCAGCCTGCAGGGCAGCACACAAGGTAGCAGCCTGCAGGGCAGCACACAAGGTAGCAGCCTGCAGGGCAGCACACAAGGTAGCAGCCTGCAGGGCAGCACACAAGGTGGCAGCACACAAGGTAGCAGCCTGCAGGGCAGCACACAAGGTAGCAGTTTGCAGGGCAGCACACAAGGTGGCAGCACACAAGGTAGCAGCCTGCAGGGCAGCACACAAGGTAGCAGCCTGTAGGGCAGCACACAAGGTGGCAGCCTGCAGGGCAGCACACAAGGTGGCAGCCTGCAGGGCAGCACGAGGTGGCAGCCTGCAGGGCAGCACACGAGGTGGCAGCTTGCAGGGCAGCACGAGGTGGTAGCACGAGGTGTCAGCTTGCAGGGCAGCACAAGGTGGCAGCCTGCAGGGCAGCACACAAGGTGGCAGCCTGCAGGGCAGCACACGAGGTGGCAGCCTGCAGCGACGATTCGTTAAGCGACGATTCGTTAAGCGACGGCTCGTTAACAGGGGTGCTCGTTAACAGGGGTTCTACTTGTACGTTAAACTTGAAACTTCGTATTATTTTTTGCGCATTTAGATTCCTCCTCCGCCCCCTCCCCCCCTCCCCGTAATGTGAGACGCTGTGCTTACTGAGCTTAGGTCTAAATCCGGCCCAGCTTACCAGCAGCGTTTACTCGTTTATTAAGTTTGTTGATCTAGATGAAGTTTGTTGATCTAGATGAAGTTTGTTGATCTAGATGAAGTTTGTTGCTGAGCCAGCTGGCCAGCATTGGGCAAAACCTAGCCCACTTTTCACCCAGGCAACTGGAGGGCACATACCATGAAAGTATTATTATGATTTTTGAAGTATTGTTGACCGCAGCGAGAGACGTTAGTACTTAATTTCAGCTACCCTTGGAAGAAGGGTCGTGATAATAGGTGTCATTTATAAAGAACCTTTGTGCAAGGTAGTCGAGGCGTCGTGTGTGTACATATCACGGAAATACACAACTCGAGCCTAGCAGAGGAGAAACTTAAGCAGGCATTGTGTAGGGTGGTACAGATGTCTCGTGACCCACATTTAAATCTCTAAAACGTAATATTTTTGGATAAACGATGACCTCAGAAGGTCACCCAATGCTTCGTCCAAAATTTATCCCGTGCAAAAAACGGCGTTTATGCCCATCTCAGCATTGTCCATTTCGTGGTGGTGCTTCTCTCTTAAAATCTTTCCCAGGAATCCTTTCAGTCATCTTTCATGGTTTTTTTCGGTTTTGTCGTCTTTCGTACGGCTGCTGATGTCGCTGCAGATGAACAATCACGACTTCACGTTGAGGTGGTAAAGCCAGACAACCGCTTCAGGAGCCGCGGAGTTTATCGCCGCTGTGATGTCTCCTCCGTATTTCTGGATCGGGCATCGCGTCCTTATACGTTTGTACGGCCTGTTCCGGATTGACCCACAGTCGCACATTCTTTGGAGAGTTTTTCATTTTCCATTTGTGCATCAGGTGTGCTCACCCGCCACGGTTTGTGCAGTGGTGATGCGGTTTAGGGGATGGCCCATTATGAGCCCATACACAAGTAGTAATATGAACCCGTGTCGGCCATCCGAAATAAATCGGTAAGGTTTATTTAAAAGATAAATTAGAGAAAAATGTTAGGGGCCAGTTAATGGTGGGGGGGGGGGGGGGTCACAAGACATCAGGCCCACCGCGTAGAAGTTGACTCATTCATAATAAAGGTTTTTGTTGGGTGAGATCGCGTTATTTATAAATGTGTCGTAACCCTCCACCACCCGACACGGCCAATCAGCAAAAAAGTGTCACGTTGACAAAAGACAAATAATTCACTACTTTAGCCCACCGGTGTGTTGAAGAGTGAATCCACAACATTTACAGTTTGAGTTGTACGACGTTTCGCTGGTAATTACATCCAGCATCATCGGGCAATTCGCCAGAATGGTGGATGTAATGCCCGATGATGATGCTGGATGTAATTACCAGCGGAACGTCGTACAACTCAAAGCTGTCAATGTTGTGGATTCACTCTTCAACACACCGGTGAGGGGCTAAAGTCGTGAACTATTTTTGTCTTTTGTCAACGTGACACTTTTTTTTGCCGATTGGCCGTGTCGGGTGGTGGAGGGTTACGACACATTTATATATAACGCGATCTCACCCAACAAAAACCTTTATTATGAATAATATTGGTCGCGAAAGCCTGCGTGTTAAGTTGAATCATCCGAGAAGGGAAAGCAGGACAGAGTGAAACGCACGGGCCCAGGTGGGGTTCAAACCACGTGACCATCGTCACCGCTTCACCAACAACGCTGGGCAGGGCCAGGCCCGGATCGTGACAATGTTGTGGGCCCTTAAACAATGTGAGTTCTTAAGAAGCCCCCGTTGAGGAATGCCCGTATGTTGTTATCACTTCGGAATGAAAACAGCGATTTTAGAGTGTGTGTTTTTTGACCCCATCTTTATTTTCCCATCGGATTATGTTAAACTGGAAACTTTTTTTTCTGTTTTTTTTGTTCCCTCTTCGTATTTAGAGCCCCCCCCCCCCCCCCTCGTCTTGTGAGGTGCCTAGAAGCTGTGCTAGCTGAGGCCTAAATCGGGCCCTCGGTGCAGGACGAAGGCTTCGGGGATGGCCACGAGTACGGGTGGGGGGGGAGTCAGTAAATGGGCGAGGTGATCCGGGTTGACCATTTGTGAGAGCCTCATTGATCAAAAGGATAATCTAAAAAAAAAAAGCCTTCAGTGAAATTTGCAGGAATCGGGCCGGAGACGAGAGGCCGAGACCCGGGGGGCTAAAGGTCCGCACGCCGTCGTTCTTCATTGATAGGATTTTGGCGGCTTTAACAGGGGGCGGATGGAGTTTCATTTTTCTCCCGAGGAAGTGAAAATGTCAATATGCAATGAGCACCAGGTCAAGACCATGAAAGAGTGGTCTTACAAATGTTAGTTATTGAATTATCCAACCTCACAGGGAATGATGGTGATGGACAGTGAAACTGCAAAACAAATATCACATTTACCAAGGCAGCAAAATTCCGATTAGCACGGTTGGCTATGTACGGTGGCGAAATAAGTTCATGATCCACATATCCATACTCTTTGGTTCTTTCGGTAAAGTCACGTAGGTAGAAAAAAATATATCACGACGTTTCGATCGCAACACAAAAGCAATCGCCGTCAGGTGAGACAAATATGGTTGACATTGCAAACGCAACGTGGTTCCAGAGATATGACAATCACAGACCCCCCCCTCCTCCTCCCCCACAACAGGTCGGGACAATGCCATGAAGAGGGAGAAGAGTCATTTTGAAAGTTCTGAAGAAGGGTATCCCTCGATTTACTGAAAGGGGGGGGGGGGGTTCGTTCCTCAAAGAATGCGCGCAAAAAACGAAATGTTGCCAATCGGGAACGGCTTGTCCCATCCATTTCACATACTAACACGTGTGGATGTGTTTCTGACGGTCATTCCAACTCTTTAATACAGATCTCAAAATATAAATACACAGATATCACTTTTCACAGCTCAAAAAACGGTAATAAAAAACAAGCATTAAAACGATAATATATTTTTGTTTAAACGAGCATAACCTCTTCAGGGACCTCGCTAAACGATCTGCTGCACGCTGGGATGACTGGGACAGGTGATGTGGAGGCGCCGCGGATTGGAATCTTGATTTAAACTGGAGGAGGAGGAGGAATCTGAAGGTCTATGAAGCTCATCGTCACAGATGTCCAGTGGCGGATGGATGACGGCAAGCCTCCCCCGGGTGGAATCTTGTTAGACGATCTCGTGGCGCGTGGGGAAAATTGGATTTCGTCAAATCGAGGGAAAAAAAGCGTTCACAATTCGTGGATTTGCGTGAAAGCGAAATGTGAACCTAACGTTTGTAAATCGAGGGATGCCTCTTGTCACAGATTGACCACCCTCATTTGTTACTTGCAGCGTATTATTTTCTGCAGAATTTGAAAAGTTGTCGCGAGATTCTTCAATCTCCCACCACCCACCGTGGGGCCCCAGGTGGCTAGGAGATGTTAACTACCTCCCTTGGTATGCAGGAGGTCGTGGGTTCGATCCTGACCCTGATGCCTGCTACATATCTGGGGTTTGCGTGTCTCTCTCCCCGTGGTCGCTTGGATTGGATTTGTTTCTGAGTCCTCGGGTTTTTCCCCTTCCACATTTAGCAACATGAGTTTAGGGGCCGTCCATAAATGACGTCACGCATCTGGGGGGTGGGGTCAGACATTTGTGACGATGTGTGACGAGGGGGGGGGGGAGTTTGAGAAATGTGACGTCACGTAAAAATGTGCAACGTTAAATAAATATAGACAACACGTTCTACTTAATAAAATAGACTTTCTTAATAAATGTTTTCTCCTACAACATCAGAGTGCAGCGCCACATTAAATACGCAACTACAATGACAATAGTTTACAGCCATTTGAAGCATGTTTTATTTTTGGGGGCGGGGGGCAGAGCTTTGTGACGTCATTTTTAGGGGGGGCTGACTTGTGACGTCGTGTGACGATGGGGGGGGGGGGGGTTCAAAAATCGTCCAAAATCGCGTGACGTCATTTATGGACGGCCCCTGAGATTATTTTGCCGCTATACGTTTCCACGTGATAAGCCACTTCGTTGAGCTATCATTTGTGGGCAGGTCCCCCACTGAGCTACATAGTTCAGTGGGCCTTACATGGTAAAATAAATCCAAGTTTTAGTTTAGTTAATGACTGTTCTCGTAAAGTTTAAAGTTTTACAAATAGTTAATAGCTTTATCACCTCTGTCTACCATAGTCGATCGGCAGCAGGTCGTGTGCTCGAGGTGGGGTTAAAAGTGTGGGTACGGTTTTCCGTAGGTGACCTGGTAAAATCGCCACATTATTTGTCTGTGATGTGCCTGCACGAATCAGTAGCCGATTTGGCTGCCCCCGCCGAAGGGTGATTATGATTGGCTGGTGTCTGCTGGTCACGTTGGTCCGGGTGGCAGAGATGCTTTGTCCTTGCTTTTGTCGTGCCAAAGTGTTGCCCTGGAGATGCATTAACCTCGCACTTAAAGGTCACATGACTGAAGAAGCTATTGACTGTGGTCACTATTATCAGTATTATTATCGATGATGCTATGCTATGTTTTCATCACGCCCATGCTTGCTTGTGTTATTGTTTGAACCGTAAACGTTATCACGTTACTCACCGTGTGCCTTCATTTTGCAGTAAAGGAGATGGCGGCTGCGTATTAACGATGCGTCTGCCTCAGTTAAACTCTTTATTTTATTTTTATTTCCTTTGGCTGCTGCTACGAATTTCCACTTGATGATAAGCCACTTAGTTTGGGCCATCATTTGTGGTCGCAAGGTCGCTTCTGAAAAAAATAGTTCTATAGCTCAAAGTGGGGCTTACCTGGTCAAATTAAAAAAAAAGTTTATAGTCTTTGTGCGATCCCGTGGGTCTTGTGGTCAAGTGGCTGGGTATGAAACTGATTGGGTGTGAATCTTGACTTGAAGCTTTCGTGACTGCAGGAATTCATATCCTTTGGGTCTTTAGGTCAAGTCACGTAGATAGGTTTAAAGAAAATAACAAAAAAAACTACGACGCTTCGATCACGACACGTGATCACGATCGCTTGTGTCTTTTGTTATTTTATTTCAACCCATCTACGTGACTTTACTGAAAGACCGAAAGATTATGATTGGGTGTGGCAATACAAAAGTGGGTGTGGCAATACAAAAGTGGGTGTGGCAATTACAAAAGTGGGTGTGGGAATGCAAAAGTGGGTGTGGCAATACAAAAGTGGGTGTGGCAATTACACAAGTGGGTGTGGCAATTAGAAAAGTGGGTGTGGCAATTACAAAAGTGGGTGTGGCAATTACAAAAGTGGGTGTGGCAATTCAAAAGTGGGTGTGGCAATACAAAAGTGGGTGTGGCAATACAAAAGTGGGTGTGGCAATACAAAAGTGGGTGTGGCAATACAAAAGTGGGTGTGGCAATTACAAAAGTGGGTGTGGCAATTCAAAAGTGGGTGTGGAAATACAAAAGTGGGTGTGGCAATACAAAAGTGGGTGTGGCAATACAAAAGTGGGTGTGGCAATACAAAAGTGGGTGTGGCAATACAAAAGTGGGTGTGGCAATTACAAAAGTGGGTGTGGCAATTCAAAAGTGGGTGTGGAAATACAAAAGTGGGTGTGGCAATTACAAAAGTGGGTGTGGCAATTACAAAAGTGGGTGTGGCAATACAAAAGTGGGTGTGGCAATACAAAAGTGTTTATGGTGACGTGATAGGCGGGGCTAGTGGATGAATTGGCGTGTCTGTGCAATAGTGGGCAGGGTTAGTGGCAGTGTAGCGCGCTGCGTGACGAACCAGTGTTAATACCTGGTGTAACGGTGTAGCGTAGTAAACATCGCTACCATTGGGGAGACAAAGGCGGCCGGGCGTGGTGCTGGCCACCCACCCCCGCGGGTGCTGTGCTTCTCGCTGACAGCACTCGCCCCAACAGTCTGTTAAAGCTATGGGGCCGTCCATAAATGACGTCACGCACCTGGGGGGGGAGGGGGTGACAGACATTTGTGACGATGTGTGACAAGGGGGGGGGGGGGGTTGAGAAATGTGACGTCACACCAAAATGCGCAACTTTAAATAAATGCAGACAACACGTTCTACTTAATTAAATAGACTTTGTTAATAAATGTTTTCTACTACAACATCAGAGTGCAGCGCCACATTAAATACGCACTACAATAACAACAATAGTTTAAAGCCATTTGAAGCATGGTTTATTTTTTTTGGGGGGGGGGCAGAGCTTTGTGACGTCATATTTGAGGTGGGTGGGGTCTGGCTTTTTGTGACGTCATGTGACGATGGGGGGGGGGAGGGGTAAAAAATCGTCCAAAATCGCGTGACGTCATTTATGGACGGCACCCTATACGGAGGAATCTTGGTCTTCGGGGCTAGCGGTTGATAAGGCGTGTCTGTCTAATAGTAGGCGGGGCTAGTTGTTGTGTGGGCGTGTCTATGCAAAAGTGGGCGGTAATGCCACCTGTCTGTTGGGCTGCAGTTTGACGTCGCCGGAGGAATCTGATAGGCTTGACGTCACACGCCTGTGGCGGCACTGACGCGGGGATGTGGGCGGTGAGGAGGAGGAGCAGGAGGAGGAGGGGCGGTTAGAGTCACGTGACACACGTGACGCCGTCTTCAAGCCTCAGGCTTGCGTCCGACCCCCCCCCAAGGTAACCCGCGTCAGCAGTGAGTGCGCGTCCGCGTGGGTGGACAAGAGAGGGGCACGTGGCATGCGGCGTCATTGCGGTAACGTAGACTCGTCCCACCGTGTGTCTATCCATTGTTTTATCGGGACTCCACATCAAAGACCCGTCCGTCTGTCCATTGTTGTCTGGAGACTCGATCGGAGAGGCTCCTGCCCGTATCCAGAGAGAGAGAGAGAGATTTAACTGATGCAACATTGAGGATATCCATTCGTAGGATTAGCACGCTTGCCATGAATGTTTGTCAGACTCTTTATACAGCAGGAGGGGATCCGAAGAGCTTTGAATCTATTTTTCTCATGTCCTGTCGGAGCACGGGATCAGAACGTTACAACAATAAACAACATTACACACAGACACGATAGGGGTACAAAGTATAGGAAGGGAAAGCACAATAAGAAACAAAATTAAACTAAACTATTTAACGTCTTTGGTTCTTTCGGTAAAGTCACGTAGACTGTGTTATTTTATTTTATCAATGTATTATTTTATTCTCATTCTACGTGGTGACTTTACCGAAAGAACCAAAGAAAATGAATCCTTGCAGTCACGAAATCTTTAAATCGAAATTTAAACTATTTAAATTTTACCAGGTAAAGAGCCCACTGACCTGCCTGCTTCTTTTTCAGAAGAGACCTGGCAAAAAAAAATTCTATAGCTCCAGGAAGTGGCTTGTCTCGTGGGAATTGTATAGCTGTGGTGGTAAGATATTATCTCCCTGACGATCTATATTTGGAGTTCGCGTGTTCTCTCTCTCGCCGTGGTGGTCGCGTGGATTTTTCTCCGGGTTTTCTGGTTTTCCCCTTCACATTTCCGATCAACATCACGCGCTTGTAGAATTTGGCTCCTGTACATTTACAAGTGATCAGCCACGTGATTAGCCTCTGTGTGAGGAGTCTGTGGGTATTCTTAGTTCTTTCGGTAAAGTCACGTTGAAGGGAAACAATAAAATAATAAAATATATAAAGCAATACAAATATATTTATATATTTTATTATTTTATTGTTTCCCTTCAACGTGACTTTACCGAAAGAACTAAGAATACCCACAGACTCCTCACACAGAGGCTAATCAATACAAATATATTTATATATTTTATTATTTTATTGTTTCCCTTCAACGTGACTTTACCGAAAGAACTAAGAATATGAATTACTGCAGTCACGAAAGCTTTAAATCAAAATTTGAGTCTGTGGGTCTCTGTGTGGTGAGTCTTTGGGTTTCTGTGTGATTCATAGATGGGTATCTGTGTGAAGAGTCGATATATCTTTGCGTGGTGAGTCTATGGATCTCTGTGTGGTGAGTCTACGAGTATTTGGTTGCTGCTCTGAATTTCCACACCTGATGATGATGATGGTATAAGCCCCTTCTGTTGAGCTACAGTGAGGGAAAAAAGTATTTGATCCCCTGCTGATTTTGTACGTTTGCCAACTGACAAAGAAATGATCAGTCTATAATTTTAATGGTAGGTTTATTTGAACAGTGAGAGACAGAATAACAACAACAAAAATCCAGAAAAACGCATGTCAAAAATGTTATGAATTGATTTGCATTTTAATGAGGGAAATAAGTATTTGACCCCTCTGCAAAACATGACTTGGTACTTGGTGGCAAAACCCTTGTTGGCAATCACAGAGGTCAGACGTTTCTTGTAGTTGGCCACCAGCTTTGCACACATCTCAGGAGGGATTTTGTCCCACTCCTCTTTGCAGATCTTCTTCAAGTCATTAAGGTTTCAAGGCTGACGTTTGGCAACTCGAACCTTCAGCTCCCTCCACAGATTTTCTATGGGATTAAGGTGTGGAGACTGGCTAGGCCACTCCAGGACCTTAATGTGCTTCTTCTTGAGCCACTCATTTGTTGCCTTGGCCGTGTGTTTTGGGTCATTGTCATGCTGGAATACCCATCTACGACCCATTTTCTGCCCTGGCTGAGGGAAGGAGGTTCTCACCCAAGATTTGACGGTAGATGGCCCCGTCCATCGTCCCTTTGATGCGGTGAAGTTGTCCTATCCCCTTAGCAGAAAAACATCCCCAAAGCATAATGATTCCACCTCCATGTTTGACGGTGGGGATGGTGTTCTTGGGGTCATAGGCAGCATTCCTCCTCCTCCAAACACGACGAGTTGAGTTGATGCCAAAGAGCTCCATTTTGGTCTCATCTGACCACAACACTTTCACCCAGTTGTCCTCTGAATCATTCAGATGTTCAGTGGCAAACTTCAGACGGGCATGTATATATGCTTTCTTGAGCAGGGGGACCTTGCGGGCGCTGCAGGATTTCAGTCCTTCACGGCGTAGTGTGTTACCAATTGTTTTATTGGTGACTATGATCGCAGCTGCCTTGAGATCATTGACAAGATCCTCCCGTGTAGTTCTGGGTTGATTCCTCACCGTTTTCATGATCATTGCAACTCCACGAGGTGAGATCTTGCATCGAGCCCCAGGCCGAGGGAGATTGACAGTTCTTTTGTGTTTCTTTCATTTGCGAATAATCGCACCAACTGTTGTCACCTTCTCACCAAGCTGCTTGGCAATGGTCTTGTAGCCCATTCCAGGCTTGTGTAGGTCTACAATCTTGTCTCTGACATCCTTGGAGAGCTCTTTGGTCTTGGCCATGGTGGAGAGTTTGGAATCTGATTGATTGCTTCTGTGGACAGGTGTCTTTTATACAGGTAACGAGCTGAGATTAGGAGCACTCCCTTTAAGAGTGTGCTCCTAATCTCATCTCGTTACCTGTATAAAAGACACCTGGGAGCCAGAAGTCTTTCTGATTGAGAGGGGGTCAAATGCTTATTTCTCTCACTAAAATGCAAATCAATTTATAACATTTTTGACATGCGTTTTGGGGGATTTTTTGTTGTTGTTATTCTGTCTCTCACTGTTCAAATAATCCTACCATTAAAATTATAGACTGATCATTTCTTTGTCAGTGGGAAAACGTACAAAATCAGCAGGGGATCAAATACTTTTTTCCCTCACTGTATATACCAGCTCAGTGGGACCTTACACTTGGTAAAATAAAAGATTTAGTTGCAATCGATTTTTTTTATAGACCCTCTAACCTCCTTTCCTTTTTACCGCCAGTCTGTATCTGTTGGGGTACCCCCCTCACCCCAAAAGGCCCTATTCCATTTTTCGTGCCATACCCAGCACCCTTATTTAATTAATTATCTGGGCACAGTCTAGTAAACCCCCCAAAAATCCTGGCCGTGTCTCCGCACACACTCTACAATAATAATAATTAATAGACCACATGCTATTTGTAGCCTTGCCACATTCTTCCCGACCTGTGGAATCCAGCCACGAACCAGACCACCCACCCGCCGCCCTGATAAATGTCATCGCGAGGGTGCCATCGCGCGGAAGGGGGCAAGTGGGTGCGGGAGGGGGGTGGGGGGGTATTTAGCAAACTGAACCTCACACAGACGGAGATCATACAAACACCACTCAATCATTAGGACGGGGAGATCATACAAACACCACTCAATCATTAGGACGGGGAGATCATACAAACACCACTCAATCTGTAGGACAGACAGAGATCATACAAACACCACTCAATGATTAGGACGGGGAGATCATACAAACACCACTCAATCTGTAGGACAGACAGATCACACAAACACCACTCAATCTGCAGGACAGATGGAGATCATACAAACACCACTCAATCATTAGGACGGGGAGATCATACAAACACCACTCAATCTGTAGGACAGACAGAGATCATACAAACACCACTCAATCATTAGGACGGGGAGATCATACAAACACCACTCAATCATTAGGACGGGGAGATCATACAAACACCACTCAATCTGTTGGACAGACAGAGATCATACAAACACCACTCAATGATTAGGACGGGGAGATCATACAAACACCACTCAATCTGTAGGACAGACAGAGATCATACAAACACCACTCAATCTGCAGGACAGACGGAGATCATACAAACACCACTCAATCATTAGGACGGGGAGATCATACAAACACCACTCAATCTGTAGGACAGACAGATCACACAAACACCACTCAATCTGCAGGACAGATGGAGATCATACAAACATCACTCAATTATTAGGACGGGGAGCTCATACAAACACCACTCAATCTGTAGGACAGACAGAGATCATACAAACACCACTCAATCATTAGGACGGGGAGATCATACAAACACCACTCAATCATTAGGACGGGGAGATCATACAAACACCACTCAATCTGTAGGACAGACAGAGATCATACAAACACCACTCAATGATTAGGACGGGGAGATCATACAAACACCACTCAATCTGTAGGACAGACAGAGATCATACAAACACCACTCAATCTGCAGGACAGACGGAGATCATACAAACACCACTCAATCATTAGGACGGGGAGATCATACAAACACCACTCAATCTGTAGGACAGACAGAGATCACACAAACACCACTCAATCTGCAGGACAGATGGAGATCATACAAACACCACTCAATATGTAGGACAGGGGGAGATCATACAAACACCACTCACTCTTACATTGGATTTTAGAAATTTTCGCCCATTTATCCCTACAGAACTCCTTCAGCTCAGTGACATTTGAAGGTTGCCTTGCATGTGTAAGGTGTTAACCACGCACCGTTCGGTAACCTGCATTGCCACCAGGTATCAAAGGGGCAGTGCAGCGTTACCTCGGTGTGCATAACGGCTGGGGTCAGACGAGGTGAAGTGGATCGTAGCCACAGTTTGGCGAGAACCAATCAGCCAGTTCCACGTGGGAATGTGTCATTGGTTGTACCTGGCCACGAACGAGTATAAGAAGGGTGACCACGCAGAGCTCGGGGAGTTCTCTGCCTACACGAAGACCGAAGCCCGGGCTGAAGACTAGCTAGGACCCTGGACCCAGCCTTCCAGCCCTTCTGAGGGCTAAGGCTCGGCGTATCCAGCGGTCAGGACCCACCGGGCCAGCGGTGGGTCAGATAGCCTCCCCTAGGTCCCAGCCGGAGGAGTCTGGGATAGGGTAGCGGTAGACGTGCAAGTCCCGCCAAGCTAGGAGGCTGTACCTCCTTAGGTATCAAGAAGATCTGTGTGTAGGTTACGCTGAGTCCAGAGGCTGTTCCTCCTTAGGGTATCGGGTGAGGGGACTGTATACCCCTCTGTGTGTGTTAAGGACTGTATAAGCAAGGAATAACAATAAACAGAGTGTGCCTCCTAAGAAGTTTATTCGTCTTTACAACACTACACATGGACAGCTCTCTTCAGGTACTGCCACAATATTTCGATGGCGTTTAAGTCCGGACTTTAACGAGGTCATTGTAATTCGCGGAATTTCTTCTTCTGCAGCCATTCATTTGTCTATCTGCTTGTGCGTCTAAAATAATTGTCTTGGTGCAAACCCACTTTCATTTCAGCTTCAGCTCATGGACAGATAGCTTCACATTCTCCTCTAGAATCTTCTGATACAATGCAGAATTCATGGTTCTGTCAATGATGGCAAGCCGTCCAGATTCTGAGGCAGAAAAGCAGTCCCCAACCATCACCACTTTCCCATCACCGTGCTTGACGTTTTGGATGAGGTTCTTTTTGTCGAAAGCAGTGTTTGTTTTTTTGCCAAACATGGCGTTTCTCACTGAGACCAACATTTTCTACCTTTCACTTGTCTGTCCAGATAACTTTGTTCCAGAATTATTGTGGATCATCTTGAGTGCTCTTTGGAAAACGTCAGACAGGCAGAAATGATATTTTTAGAGAGCAGTGGTGTTCTCCTTGCCATCCTTTCATGAACTCCTTTCTTATTCGTTCTTTTTCTGATAGTTGAGTCATGAACACTCACATTATCCAAGGCGAGAGTGACCTGTAGATCCTTGGACGTTTATTTTAGGGTTCTTTGTGGCTTCATTGGTGATCTTCCGGTTTGTTGGAGGGATTTTGGTAGGATGACCGCTCTTGGGCAGAGTGACTGTGGTCTTTAACTCTCTCCATTTGTAGACTATCTGTCTGACAGTGGATTGGTGGAGCTATTTTTATGAGGTCCTCAAAGATTTATTTTGATCATGGCATGGCTTGTTTCCATACACCTGTATGGTGAAGACCAATCTCATCAAGTTTCCGATCTTTGGTATAACTTGTAGGCCTTTGCGACCAATATCATCCATAATACAGATAGTCCTTGAGTTACGGTGGTCCGACTTACGACATTTCGATCTTACGATGGCGATAGCGATACGACAAAATTGTAAAATATTTAAATTTCCACGCGGCAGGCAAACGCAGCAGCGTACCACAAGGTACGATACTGTACGTTGGGACGCTGCCGGGATGTACGCGTCTCCCACCTTGTGTGGTGATGCCTCACTCTCACCAGCGGTCGACGGAGTTAAGTTGTCTCGGCTAGCACAGTACAATATGATACGTTACGATACGTTCAATGCATGTATGATACGTAGCTTCAGCGATTTCATTTTAGGGTTACCACGATACGTTACATACGTTCAGTGCACGTTAGATGTTTTTTTTTTATATAGCAGATAAGATTGTTTCCTGAACAAAAACTTTCTATTAAATTGCAGTGCACATAGGTAGGCAAAGAATTTACCTTGTTTTTTTTTACTTTACATTTTACTGTGCAATACAGTATTGTAATTAATAAATACATACAGTATATAGTTTATACAGTACGGTACTGTAAATTGCTCTGTTTTGCTAAATTATCACCATTCTTTAAGACTCCCGGGTAGGCTAAGGCCATCTTCGACTTACGATATTGTGGACTTACGATGGGGTCATCGTAACGCATCTACATCGTAAGTAGAGGACTACCCTGTATAGGTTTTTTGGGGTCTATCGTTAAACCTGCCACCAGCCGACACAGCCAATTAGTAAGGTTTGTTAAGTAAACCGCACTATCAGCAGTGGCAGAACACGTGTGGCAACAAGGACATTCCATTGATTTTGATAATATTGAAGTTCTGTGCAAAACCAGTTACTACTAGCCGAGACTAATTAGAGAATCTATCGAAATTGAGAGAAATAATTTTTTTTTTTAACCATTCGGATAGCGACAGACTTAGTGCTGCTTGGAAGCGAATCATCAAATAATACAAGTGTAGTGTAGTAGAGTGACACTACTGTGTTGGCTCGGTATGGGGGCTGTAGGCGGGTGTCACGGGGGTCGTGTCGGGCCGTGACACTCTGCGTGAACCCAACAGGACACGTGACCGGATAAAGGTGGGGCAGGGGCCCCAGGGGAGTCACGTGGTCGGGGTTCCGGCCTTCCCGAAGGATCGGAAAAGGGGGGCGTGGCCTGGGACGGGGCCGGCCACGCCGGAGCGGTTATAAGCGGGGTGTGGACAGAGAGCTGGGCTGTCCCGTGCTGTTCTGCTGCTGGGTCAACTCTGGGATGAAGCTCTCCGGTCTCCGCTAGTGGACCAGGCAGCGTGTTGGGCTGTCCTGGTCCAGTGATGTAGTAACCCACGTGGGTTAGCCAAGTCAGGGACGGTGGCTACCACCTTAAGTCGTTATGTTAAGTGTTACCTGTTGTGTTAGCTAATAAATAGTGTTGCATCTACATCATTAGACCTCCTTTGCCAGTACCAAAATGTAATAATAGGGGTTTTCCCCTTTTTTCTGACAACAAAACTGAAACCTTTTTACAAGGATTCAGCACCTATTGGGTCGAGGCTCAAAAGAAAGCTGTCCCTTGGTGTGGACCAATCAGTTTCAAGGACAATGCATATATTATCATAGTATTGTTTTTGTTTGCATTTTGACTGCAGGTATTGTGGTTAATGCAGACATGAATCCTCGCAAAAAGGTTTCAGTTTTGTTGCCGGAAAAAAATGGAAAAACCCTATTATTTTATTAAATAGTGTTGCCTCTAAATTCCAGTGTGCACCTGAATTTAACCCACTGCACATGGTTTAAATGTATGCCTATACAGGTCACCATACATAAATGGGGATGACCTGTACGCAGAAAATAACAGGTACTGTACGACTATTGTATTGCGCGTAAACGACAGGAGGTGTGTTGATTACCATATGAATAGCCCAACCCGCAATGGATACCCATTCTAATTTTTATGCATTAATTAACCCGTCCCCTTCGCACGTGAAGGGCTCACAAGTGACGTCATCACATCTACCCCTCTATTTAAGGAACGAAACAGGAGGATTTCTCCACAAATCTGGCTCTCGCCTGATTAAGCTGGTTGTAATCACTGGCGAAACGTCAGACTCAGATTCTAAATGTTGTGGCTTTGCTCTCCAACACAACGGTGTGCTGTACTCGTGACGAATTGGCACGTTCTGTTTACATAACAAACCTTACTTAGTGGCTGTCGGGTGGTGGCAGGTTTAACGACACAACATTTATATTTACGCGATCTAACCCAACAAACCGATATTATTTCCCTGAAGATCTCTCTAAATGTTTAAACACCTGATTCTAATGATCCCCTTAATTGAGCTAATGCAACCAGGGGTTCACCTACTTTTTCACATACCCTGAACCTTCATTACTTATTGTTTAATTCATCCGTTATTTAGTTTAAAAATACATGGAATTGGTTAATATAAACCCTGTTGGATATTTAATAAAAGGCCGGTTTTGATTCAAGAACACTTTTATGGTAAAACTATGGAAGTTCCATAATTATGATTGGGGTTCACAAACTATTTCTCAGCACTGGAATTTTTTTTATCACTGACTGCTTGGTTGCGTTTTACAGTTGCGTTTCAATTGTACGATGTGTACGTATGTAGAAAAGGTGTTCTTAGTTCATTTGTGTTCGCTTTTAAAAGTTTTTTTGGGATTGGCATATACATTGGTAATGTAGGTACTGCAGTGTACTTTTGGTTGTGTCTCATGGCACATGCTGGATAATTTACAAAGTGTATAATCTTCACACTGTATATGCATGCAAGTACCATAGCCTCATGCAGGAAATCATATGCAGCTGTCTGTCAATATGTTGCTCGATGAAGGCCTCCCCATGTGACGTCACATCAAAATGCGCAACTTTAAATAAATATAGACAACACGTTCTACTTAATTAAACATACTTCTTAATAAATGTTTTCTCCTACAACATCAGAGTGCAGCGCCACATTAAATACGCACTACAATGACAACAATAGTTTAAAGCCATTTGAAGCATGTTTTATATATTTTTTTGGGGGGGGGGGGGGGCAGAGCTTTGTGACGTCATATTTGAGGGGGAGGGGCTGACTTTTTGTGACGCCGTGTGACGAGAGGGGGGGAGGTCAAAAATCGTCCAAAATTCCGTGACGTCATTTATGGACGGCCCCTTAACCACTCTGCCAGTCGCACGATTCACTGAAACGAATCTACGTAATAATCCCCAGCATAATTGTTATCTTCTATGTCATATTAAACGCATCAATTACCATACGGCTATGCCTCGATTGACGAAATGAACGCGTTCTTCAAAGAACGCGCATTAAACCAAATCTCGAGAATCGGAAATGGCTTTCCCCATGAATGTAATGCCAAAAGCTGGGAATGTGTCATTCCAACTCTACTCCTGTCCTAAAAATATACTACAGCTGTATAATTTTTTGCAATTCAAAACACTAATAATAAAGAACGTGCATATTAAAATGACTAAAGAAAAATTCATTTCAAACTAAAATACGGTTAGATCATCGATTATCCGGCGACTTCGGGGATACTGGATTTTCCAAAACGGCGTGTAATCACTACTAATAATGATTTAAAATACAGTAAAACCTTGGATTGCAAGTAACTTGGTCTGCGAGTGTTTTGCAAGATGAGCAATAATTTAAATAAATATTAATTTGATAAACGAGCGAGGGTCTTGCAATACGAGCAGTGTACGTGTAGACACGCTTTGTCTGCCGAGCGTCACGTGATCACAACTGATGTACGAGTGCTTTGATATACGAGTGCTTTGGATTACAAACTCGTTTCCGGAACGAATTATGCTCGCGATCCAAGGTTTTACTGTAGCTTACTTTTGCACATTATTGAGTGACGTGTGTTTAGGTGTGTGTGTGTTTTTAGTGTCTTACATTTGCCTACTGTATGAAATTGCCATGAATAAACATTCAAATGAACAATCATAAATATCCTACTTTATAAAAAATTACCGTATTTACTGTACCATACTTACCACTTCAATCTCGAAGACTGCATCATGGGGGTGATGTACGTAGTACTACTACCATGATGTAATGTAGTAACTACTACCATGATTTACGTAGTAACTACTACCATGATGTATGTAGTATTATGCTCTTGTTTCAACAACATGACTTTGACGATGTTGTATGTAGTGTATAATGTACTGTATATAATATTTAACACGGCAATCAAGCGTAGCTAATTTTTCAGTCGCGCAACATGGTGCCGATTGCCGAACTGGGTTACAGTGCTTCGGAGCAGTTTTGCCGGTTTCACCGGATCGGCTCTGAGACTGCCAGATAATGTTGGAAGAAGCCGGATATAATCGCGCGGTGTCGGATAATCGATATAATCCGCCATCATCAACCTTTTCAGGGAACTCGACAAAAGATCTGGCGCACGTTGGAAATGAGTGGAGAGGCAATGTGGAGGCGTTCCTGTTGCAACGTAGAGACACCGTGAAGCCGTAGCGGATGAGAATCAGAATGTTTTGTTGAGACTGCAGGTGGTGTAACACGCAGAAGGCTTTCGCGACCAATATTATCCATAAGAGAGGTTTTTGTTGGGTTAGATTGTGTTAATATAAATGTTTCGTTAAAGCCCGCCACCACCCGACGCAGCCAACTAGTAAGGGTTGTCACGTAAACAAGCCAAGCCACAACATTTACAATCTGAGTACGACGTTTCGCCAGTAATTACAGCTAGCTTAATCAGGCAACAGCCAGGTTTGTGGAGAAGTCCACCTGTTTCGTTCATTACAGTGAGGAAAAAAGTATTTGATCCCCTGCTGATTTTGTACGTTTGCCCACTGACAAAGAAATGATCAGTCTACAATTTTAATGGTAGGTTTATTTGAACAGTGACAGACAGAATAACAACAAAAACATCCGGAAAAACGCATGTCAAAAATGTTATAAATTGATTTGCATTTTAATGAGGGAAATAAGTATTTGACCCCCTCTCAATCAGAAAGATTTCTGGCTCCCAGGTGTCTTTTATACAGGTAACGAGCTGAGATTAGGAGCACACTCTTAAAGGGAGTGCTCCTAATCTCAGCTTGTTACCTGTGTAAAAGACACCTGTCCACAGAAGCAATCAATCAATCAGATTCCAAACTCTCCACCATGGCCAAGACCAAAGAGCTCTCCAAGGATGTCAGGGACAAGATTGTAGGCCTACACAAGGCTGAAATGGGCTACAAGACCATTGCCAAGCAGCTTGGTGAGAAGGTGACAACAGTTGGTGCGATTATTCGCAAATGGAAGAAACACAAAAGAACTGTCAATCTCCCTCGGCCTGGGGCTCCATGCAAGATCTCACCTCGTGGAGTTGCAATGATCATGAGAACGGTAAGGAATCAGCCCAGAACTACACGGGAGGATCTTGTCAATGATCTCAAGGCAACTGGGACCATAGTCACCAAGAAAACAATTGGTAACACACTACGCCGTGAAGGACTGAAATTCTGCAGTGCCCGCAAGGTCCCCTTGCTCAAGAAAGCACATATACATGCCCGTCTGAAGTTTGCCAATGAACATCTGAATGATTCAGAGGACAACAAAGTGTTGTGGTCAGATGAGACCAAAATGGAGCTCTTTGGCATCAACTAAACTCGCCGTTTTTGGAGGAGGAGGAATGCTGCCTATGACCCCAAGAACACCATCCCCACCGTCAAACATGGAGGTGGAAACATTATGCTTTGGGGGTGTTTTTCTGCTAAGGGGACAGGACAACTTCAACCGCATCAAAGGGACGATGGACGGGGCCATGTACCATCAAATCTTGGGTGAGAACCTCCTTCCCTCAGCCAGGGCATTGAAAATGGGTCGTGGATGGGTATTCCAGCATGACAATGACCCAAAACACACGGCCAAGGCAACAAAGGAGTGGCTCAAGAAGAAGCACATTAAGGTCCTGGAGTGGCCTAGCCAGTCTCCAGACCTTAATCCCATAGAAAATCTGTGGAGGGAGCTGAAGGTTCGAGTTGACAAACGTCATCCTCGAAACCTTAATGACTTTGAGAATATCTGCAAAGAGGAGTGGGACAAAATCCCTCCTGAGATGTGTGCAAACCTGGTGGCCAACTACAAGAAACGTCTGACCTCTGTGATTGCCAACAAGGGTTTTGCCACCAAGTACTAAGTCATGTTTTGCAGAGGGGTCAAATACTTATTTTCCTCATTAAAATGCGAATCAATTTATAACATTTTTGACATGTGCTTTTCTGGATTTTGTTGTTATTCTGTCTCTCACTGTTCAAATAAACCTACCATTAAAATTATAGACTGATCATTTCTTTCGTCAGTGGGCAAACGTACAAAATCACCAGGGGATCAAATACTTTTTTCCCTCACTGTATATAGAGGCGTAGATGTGGTGACCACGCTTCTGCGCTGTTGCGCAAAGTGGGTGGGGGGGGGGGGGTTAGTAAACCTACTTTACGCATTATGCGAGCCCTTTGAACTGGTCGTTCATGTCTATTATGTTTATTAAAATAACCCTACCAACGGTAGTCCCTAATGAAGTATTCTGCCCTTTGTAGGCATGCATTGAAATAATTTATCATTTGATGATTCGCTTCCACGCAGCACTAAGGCGGTAGCTATCCGAACGGTTAAAGTTATTTTTTATTTCTTTGAATTTCGATAGATTCTCTAATTAGTCTTGGCCAGTAGTAGCTAGTTTTGCACAGAACTTCAACATTATCAAATCAATTGAGTGTCCTTGTTGGCACGCATGTTCTGCTACTGCTGACAGTTGTATTTGGGATAATTTAATATTTCTCTGATGTTCTTTTAGTCTCGTGCTGATCATTCGTCCTGTTTGCCCAACATAACATTATCCACACGTGCGGTTGATCCTGTACACACCTTCTATTGACAGCTTTGGTAATACATCTTTTGTACGAGATATTAATTTTTTTATTTTATGTACCGTGCCAAATTTTACTCGGATGTTTTGTTTTTACAAACATCTGGCTAGTTTATCAGTTACTCCCGCAATGTATGGTATTTTGATAGTTTCGATTGCTTGGGCAATTTCAATGCTCGTGTTATTTTATTTGGTTTTGGCATTCAATGTCCTGTTTATTTGTGCATCATTGTAACTGTTCATTTGCAGTGCTACTTTAACATGTTGAATTTCACTTCTCAGACTGTCACCATCTGATTTATTAGCTCGATGAATGAGCGTCTTGATAAGAGCAGATTTCTGTGCGGGGTGATGGTGTGACTCTGCATTCAGATAGGCGTCAGTATGCGTTTTCTTTCGACAAGACACATGATGTAAGGTTAATTCCGACTTGGTGATACCTTGCGACAATTGGCGGCTCTTCAGTGTTTGTACATCTTAACACCTCTCTGTGGCATTGCCAGAAAGTGGTTAAGCCTATTTCCACCTTTTTTTTTAAATCATCAGGTGCAGTTCATTCCCATAATCATCTTATGATGTATATTTCATCGTCCACCTATGATGTCGTTTATTTGAGTGACATTTGAAGGTTGCCCTGCATGGACTGTGTTTGTCATCTGCTGATACGAATACCCTGTTATGTTTTGTAAGTAGCTCAGGGTTATGGTCAAAGACAATAAATTGTTGTTGACTCTTGCACTCTTCTAAGCCTCTAGCCAATCGCAGCGGATGGCTGATCTAAACATAATCCGCAGGCAGTAATGTTCAGACGAGCGGCCCCTTCACACTGCTCTGCAACACCACCTAAGGACTAACACCGAAATTGGCCACTCTGCTAAGCAACGATTGAGCTCCCGTGACTGCTGCTCATCTCTTCATGTAAATGTTTACAGTGACGATCGGTGGACTGCCCTGGCTCAAGCAACACTGCGTGAATGAACATGCCTTTTTATGGGAGCCTTTAACATTGAATGCTATGGGAGCATTTAAAATTGAATGCCATGGGTGCCTTGAACATTGAATGCTGTGGGCAGGGCCGTCCATATGAGGAGAGGTGGGGGTGCGGGGCCCGGAGCGCCCTGGCGCCATGGTGGTGGCTAGGAGATGTTAACTACCTCACCTGGTATACAGGAGGACATGGGTTCAATTACGAATTCTGACGTCTCCTGTATATTTTGAGTTTGCGTGGTCTCTCCGTGGTCGTGTGGATTTTTTTCGTTGTCCTCCGGTTTTTCCCTCCTTTTAGAAACAACAACACGTGTTTAGAGTATTTGGCTGCTGCTATAAATTTCTACACGATAAGCCACTTCGTTGAGCTATCGCTTGTGGCCAGGTCACTTCTGAAAAAGACCTATATAGCTCCATGGGTCTTGCGTGGTAAAATACACATCTTTTGGTTATTTCGGTAAAGTCACGTAGGTAGAAGAAAAATAGATCACGACGTTTCAATCGCAACACAAGCAACCGTCATCAGGTTTGACAACCACAGCAAGGAACAACTGCTGAAGTAGGCGAGAGATCTGCCGGATTGCTTCATGAACAAATCTCTGATAATAGCCGATGGGTTTGCAGAGTACCTTCGTCTTGGAAAAGTCAATTTAGTGTGAGCCCACTGTGCAGAGGTATTGGTCCTACCGTGTTTCAGATCCGCCTTGTGTTCGCGAACGCGGTCCGAGACGTTTCGTTTCCCCAACGTAACTGCTGCCGCAACCACAGCTCAGTTTGCAGATGCCAGGGTATTGCATTTTAGGAATAACATCCTTTACAGATGGGATCAAATCACGGATTTTGTGTACTGTGTTGAAACGAACCTGGATCTTGTGTTTGTTTAAGATTTTGGAAATCTTTTTGGTAACCCCTGCTATGTACAGTAAAGTGATGGTATTGGTTAGATCTTCAGAAGGTTGTCTCCGCATGGCTGGGGAGACAGCTTTGCGGATTGTACGGTCAGAATATCCGTTCATCCTGAGTGCTTGGTGTACGTGCTCCAACTCACTGGCTAGGTGGCGCTGGTCGGATATGCAATGGGCCCTATGGTGTAGTGTTTTGATGGGGGAATTCTTCTGGGCTGGATGGTGGTGCGTGTCAGTCTTTCGATAGGAATCCGTGTGGGTGGCTTTCCTGTAGACAGAGTGTCCCAACGAGCCATCAAGTCACTTCTCGATCAAAACATCCAGGAATGGTAGCTTGCCATCCTTTTCCACTTCCATGGTGAATTTGATAGACGGGTGTATGGAATTGATGTGGTTGAGAAATTGGCTCAGTGCTGGCAGGCCATGTGGCCAGATGACAAACGTGTCATCTACATATCTCTTCCACAAGGAAGGACGTAGGGTGGATGTCTGGATGGCATCTGTCTCAAATTTCTCCATGAAAACATTCGCTACCACTGGCGATAAGGAGGAACCCATTGGGGTACCCTAATTTTGTTTGTAGAATGTACCATTCCAGGTGAAGTAAGTGTTGGTAAGACAGTGCCTTACCAAAGTTGGTGCATCTGGATTCAGTCCCTGTTGGATCAAGTCTTCAATGATTGCAATGGTGTCAGATACAGGTACATTGGTGAACATAAAGACTACATCAAAACTGACAAGTAAATCATCTGCAGACAGTGAGATGTCCTTGATTAGAGAAACCAAGTGAGCTGAGTTAAGTACAGCTGAGGTGGTCTTGCCCGTGAAAAAAATGTTTCTAGTTTTTAGTTCATAGTTTTCAGTGTTGAAGACCCACACAGTGTGATTTGCCCCAGGTCCCACATCCTGCTTTGGACGGTCCTGCTTTCAGAGCACACTTGCCCTGACAGTCTGTTAAAGGCTACACTGGGGAGGGCGGATCTTTGTCCTTGTACCCATCGAGATGGCCGCTGGAAGGCAACCGCTGCTCTGGGATTGGCTGAGCGACCTCGCGGACAGTGGCAGCTACGGCCTGAGCTGGGAAGACGCGGAGCGGACCAGCGTGCGGATCCCGTGGCATTCCACGTCGGCGATCCCGGATGGAGACTCCATCTTCAGGGTACAGGCAGTCCTCACACTTACGCACACACCCGCACTTACGCACACACCCGCACTTACGCACACACCCGCACTTACGAACACACCCGCACTTACGAACCAGCTTCCATGAACTATGAATTGTTTTACATCGACTTAAAACGCGAACTCGCACCGGCAAATTGAACCACAGGACTATCTTATTCAGTGGAGCAATCCTCAGTCAAATTAGTGAGCCTCGCACTGGGAGTGAGTGTTTGAGCGTGTGTGCGCGCGCACGTGTGCATGTGTGCGATTGCTTCACTTTTTGTTGAACCGTAACACATTCCATAACACTGCCCATATGGGCATTTAAATTAAGTAAATTATTGTGTTCTGACTTATGAACTGTTCGACTTATGAACGGGCCCCCTCTATAGGACTGATCTATACCTCTTTGTAGCATGTGATAATAAATGTATTTTTAACACCATAAAAATGTAACTTACAGCACCACACCTATACTTAAAGGAAACAAATTGAGATTCCCATCTCTGACCCCACGAACAGGTTCGCAGGTTTGCCAAGCATTTCTGTGAGGTCTTGGGGAGGGGAAACCCATCACCTCAAATAATATCATAGGGCAAGTTGGGGCTGACCCTGTTGGTGCTGCTGTGCCTGAAATATTGGAGGAGGAAGCCGCTCCTTGTGAGTTGATTGGCTGATGGCGCCATCTGTTGAGGAAGTGTGAAGGGCGATCCGGAGCTTAAAACCAGATCAAGCGCTGGGCAGAGATGACCTCTCAAGCGAACTGTTTCGGGAGGGTGGCGTCTGTGTGCAGATTGCCCGACAGGACATCATCACAACTGTCTGGTCCACAGGACGGGTTCCACACATTTTTAAGAAGGGGGCCACACAAATTGCCACAACTGGCGGTGCATCTCCCTTCTCAGTGTGTTGTGAAAGGCCCTAGCAATGATTAATTATAATTCAACATCGCCTTGCCAGGCATGCTGAGGAGTGGCTTGCGGAGCTCCAATGTGGTTTCATGCTGGGGCAGTTCTGCACGGGATGCCATTTCCTCTGTCCGTATGCTACAGCAGAAGTGTCGGGAATTTCAACAGGACCTACATCTCTGCGTTATTCACCTGGTCAATGCCTATGATACTATCAATAGGCCAGGGCTCTGGGTTATTCTTCGTGCTTTTGGAGTCCCAGACCGTCCGCTCACAATCATTAAGGGCCTTCATGATGGTGGACAGGCCCGGGTAAAGTTGCGTGGTCGGGTGTCAGAGCCTTTTTCTGTTCACCTTGGGGTGCGATAGAGATGTCCTCTGACCCCGATACTATTTAACCTCGTTTTTGACCATGTAGTTTGAGAAACTTTTCATGGCTGTACTGGTGGAATTCCCATCTAGTATAGATACAATGGGAGGCTGATCGATACCCGGGTGTGGTCGTGGATGGCTGCGTATTTGTCAACAATGTTACGTATGCTGATGATCTCGTGGTTTCTGCCTACTCTGAGGAGTAGGAGATGCTACTAATGAACCTGAGATATGGCCTTACCATCAGCTCTACAATAACAAAGCACCTGTCTTAGTACTTTATGTCGTCAAATGCTCTCCTTCCTCAACTCGGAATTAGTGATGGGCCAGTTGTGGAGAGAGTGGAGAAGTTTCCGTAAGTGGGCAGAGTGGCTTGTGATCTGCTACGGTTTGGCTGCCAAGATCTTACTCCAAATCAGTCGAGCGGCATTAACTTTTATCGGCTGCGT
This sequence comes from Petromyzon marinus, assembly GCF_048934315.1. Taxonomy (NCBI): domain Eukaryota; kingdom Metazoa; phylum Chordata; class Hyperoartia; order Petromyzontiformes; family Petromyzontidae; genus Petromyzon; species Petromyzon marinus. The sequence goes on from NC_133732.1 coordinate 1,215,177, forward strand.
AAAGCTGAGTGGAAGATACCTGGCCTGTCACTCCATACAAAGCTCCGGGTCTTCTCGGCCACAATCATGCCCTCCCTTCTCTAAGCTTGTGAAACGTGGAGCTCTCTAAAGGAACATCTGTGCCGGTTTGTAACATTCAGGCTAGCCTGCCTCCGATGCATCCTAGGTTTAATCAGATTGGATTGTGTAAGGAGTTCACATATTCTGGAAAGATCGGGATAGTCCCATCAGTAAGCTACTCCAGCAAGCGGAGCTGCATTGGCTGGGCTATGTAGCACGCATGCCCAGCCACCGCATGCCAAAGCAGCTCTTGTTCGGCCTGAGGAGGCTAAACGGGTGCAGTACGGGCTAGAGAAGAGATGGAGTGATGTGGTACAAGAGGATGTGAAGCTCATTGGACTTGCTGATGACTGGTACCAGCGTTGTCAAGATTGGACTCTGTTTGGGAGGTTTATGAAGGATGCTGCTGGGGAGTTGGAGGCAGTCACTCTCCAGCAGCAACGGAGTGCAGAGGAGCAATGATCACAACAATGAGCAGAGCACCAGGTGGCTAAAACGCAGAGAGTTAGCACAGTGGGGAGCACAGGTGGTGCATCTTCCAGTCATCTCAGTCAGTCAACCCAGGGCACTTTGGTCTGTTCCGTGACCTCCTGCCAGTGGGCCTTCGACACTTCTCGTGGTCTCAAAGTGCACCTAGCCTGGTACAAGCACCGTGGTGACATGACCACCACTTAGTGATGAACGAAAGTTGTTATATTATGTCATAAATCCCTGTGTGAACGTTGAAAATTAGAAACCTCCTGTACTCAGATCTGGTACCGGTTTTGTGTTGAACTTTATTACAATGGTATCCTCTACAGCAGGGGTCCCCCAACCCCCTGTTAGGAACCGGGCCGCACAGCAGGAGGTGAGGGCGGTGAGTCCGCGCGTGGCCCGCCCATTATTTTATTATTTACCACTTCCCTCCGCGCCTCTTTCCCGCACAGCGCAGCACTCGTCTCGGGTCTCAGCGTTGGTGAGCCCACAAGCTCTAACCCCCAGTAGCCATAATGTCCCTGGAGAGCTTCTTTGAAAAGGAAGAAAGACCCAATGATGAACCCCCCCCCCCCCCGGTCCGTGAAAAAATTGTCTTCCACGAAACCGTTCCCTGGTCCCAAAAATGTTGGGGACCGCTGCTCTACAGTATTGAGAATACGCCGAGGAGTGCTGACTGCGAAATGGGTCTTGGTTTGGTCTGTCGGAAAAAAGAGGGTCGGTTAGCGTTGCCACTCAGCAATGCAAACAACCACCCATACACTCACCCATTCATTCACCCATCCACCCACTCACCAACCCACCCACCCACCCACTCACCCATTCACCCACCCAATAACTCATTCACCCACCCACTCATCCATCCACCCACTCACCAACCCACCCACTCACCCACCCACTCACCCATTCACCCACCCAATAACTCATTCACCCACCCACTCACTCACCCATCCAACCACTCACCAACCCACCCACTCACCCACCCACTCACCCATTCACCCACCCAATAACTCATTCACCCACCCACTCACTCACCCATCCAACCACTCACCAACCCACCCACTCACCCATCCACCCACCCAATAACTCATTCACCCACCCACTCACTCACCCATCCACCCACTCACCAACCCACCCACTCACCCACCCACTCACCCATTCACCCACCCAATAACTCATTCACCCACCCACTCACTCACCCATCCAACCACTCACCAACCCACCCACTCACTCACCCACCCACTCACCCATCCACCCACCTCTTCCCCCGCAGGGCTACGCGGTGCTGCGCTGCCGCGAGGGCTTGACGTCGCCCGCCACATGGAGGCAGTCCCTGCGCTGCGCCCTGCACAGCGCTCTGCACTGCGTCTGCAACGGGGCCGACCTCAAGCCGCCACAGCCATTCCGCGTCTACGCGCAGCTCAAACGGCGCCCACGTGAGTCCCCCGGGTTAGTCAGGTAAGGGTCCCCAGCTGAGTCAGGTAAGGGTCCCCAGGTGAGTCAGGATCTCCAGCTGAGTCAGGTAAGGGTCCCCAGGTGAGTCAGGATCTCCAGGTGAGTCAGGTAAGGATCCCCAGGTGAGGTAAGGGTCCCCAGGTGAGGTAAGGGTCCCCAGGTGAGGTAAGGGTCTTCAGGTGAGGTAAGGATCCCCAGGTGAGTCAGGATCTCCAGGTGAGTCAGGTAAGGGTCCCCAGGTGAGTCAGGATCTCCAGGTGAGTCAGGTAATGGTCCCCAGGTGAGTCAGGATCTCCAGGTGAGATGAGGGTCCCCAGGTGAGATGAGGGTCCCCAGGTGAGTCAGGTAAGGATCCCCAGGTGAGGTAAGGGTCCCCAGGTGAGTCAGGATCTCCAGGTGAGTTAGGTAAGGGTCTCCAGGTGAGGTAAGGATCCCCAGGTGAGGTAAGGGTCTTCAGGTGAGGTAAGGATTCCCAGGTGAGTCAGGTAAGGATCCCCAGGTGAGTCAGGTAAGGGTCCCCAGGTGAGTCAGGTAAGGGTCCCCAGGTGAGGTAAGGATCCCCAGGTGAGTAAGGTAAGGATCCCCAGGTGAGGTAAGGGTCCCCAGGTGAGGTAAGGATCCCCAGGTGAGTCAGGTAAGGGTCCCCAGGTGAGGTAAGGGTCCCCAGGTGAGGTAAGGATCCCCAGGTGAGTCAGGTAAGGGTCCCCAGGTGAGGTAAGGGTCCCCAGGTGAGGTAAGGGTCCTCGGGTGAGTCAGGTAAGGGTCTCCGGGTGAGTTGGGTAAGAGGATAAGAGCGCCACGGTCACACTACCTCGCTTGGTATACAGGAGATCATGGGTTCAATTCTGACCCTGACGCCTGCTATATTTGTAGTTTGTGTGTCTCTCCTCGTGGTCACGTGGATTCTTTCCGGGTCCTCCGGTTTGTCCCTCCACATTTAGAATGAACGGCACCACGCGTTTAAGAGTTATTTGGCCGCTGCGAAATATTTCCGCCGATAATGATAATCACATTCACTGCGGTGACACCGCTATCTTTTGTGTTGGCCAGGTCGCTTCTGAAATAAGAGCTACATAAATTGTTGGGTTTATAGTTTAGAGTCGGCGTGAGTGAGTCCGCTCCTCGCCGTCCCCATCTCATTCCTGACAACCACATTCAGGGGGCCCGTCGCTCCCGCGTACAACAGTTAACAATGTTTTTATTTTACCAGGTTGTAAGGCCCCCACTGAGCTGCTACGTAGTGGCTATTATTTCAGAAGCGACCTGGCTATCATGAATGATAGGTCAACGAAGTTGGTGGCTATTCATCATCATTCGTAGCAGGCAAATACTCTGAACGCATGTTGATGTTGACTCTCAATGGGGAGGGAACAACCGGAGGACCCGGAAAAAAATCCGCACGATCACGGGGAGAGAGAACATTCAAACTCCAAATTTACACCGGGCGTAAGGTTCGGTATTGAACCCGCAACCTCCTGTATACTAGGCGAGTTAGTCAGCATCTCCTAGCCACTGTGGCGCTTACACCGGGTGCTTGACTGACACCAGTCTGAGCCACCCCCTGGAGTACGGATAATCGGGGTGACTGCCCCGGGCCCCGCAATTTGGGTGGGGGGGGCACAGTGGGATTTGCCCCAGGCCCCACACCTCCCTATAGAAGGCCCTACACAGATACGGGGACACGGAGCTAAGGGGACACGGAGATACGGGCATATAGAGCGATGGGGATACAGGGATAAGGAGATATTGGAACAAATGAACAGGAACAGAGATAAAGCCACGTGTTTTGTGTGAGTTATGCACGTGTTTCTCGTTGCATATCGGTGTTTTGTGCGAGTAAAACTTTCAATATTAAAGGCTCCCATAGAATTCAATGTTAAATGCTCTCATAGGGTTCAACATTAAAGGCTCCCATAAGGTTCAACGTTAAATGCTCCTACAGGGTTCAAGATTAAAGGCTGCGATAGGGTTCATTGTTAAAGTCTTTCATAGGGTCCCACATTAAATATAGGGTTCACAGGGTTCAACGTTTTTGTGTTCCATAGGGTTCAATGTTTAAGTCTTCTATAGGGCTCAAAGTTAAATGCTCCCGTAGGGTTCAACGTTAAAGGCTGCCATTGGGTTTAATGTTAAAGTCTTCGTGAGTGTTCAGTCTTAAAGGCTGCCATAGGGTTCAGCGTTAAAGGCTCCCATAGGGTTCATCGTTAAAGGCTTCCATAGGGTTCATCGTTAAAGGCTCCCATAGGGTTCATCGTTAAAGGCTCCCATGGGGTTCAATATTCAAGGCATTGTATTTGTTGACCACACATTCAAAGTATGTTGCACCTGTGAAGTCCCCTTAAAATGGAACAGCCTGCAATGCGACAGTGGACACACATCCACGCAGAGCAAACGCAACGTGATACGAACGCAAACACTGCAGGTCTATGGAACCTGACCAGAGTAGCGTGCGTTTCTACAATGCATATATTGTATAACAACAAATACAAGAAACAAAGATCACCCATATAACCGTTAACCAGGCTGCCTGGGGCAAGTCCTGTTGCTCGAACGTGCTCCCTGGACAGAAGCTCCCTTCTTCACTCTGCTGTCCCCGATATGGAACTGCCTCCCGAAACACTTTGTCAGTTAAATCATCAATTCTGGTCTCAAGGCCTTCAAATGCCGAGCACACACACACACACACGGCACATCTCCTAACTTCACCACGCTCCTTGTAGGGACTGAGTCTTTGAGCTGCAGTGAACCAATGATTATGCCGATTAGATTGTACGAATGTCTGATATTGCTGTTGTTCACAATTGCACCCAATGAAAAAAAGCAGCAGCACCTATGAAGCTTGGCACGCCACACGAGGATGTGTGGGTGGCCAGCACCACATTTGACCGCTTTTGTCTCCCCAGTACTGATTATTTAATACAATGAACCAGGCACCTCACTCTAATCACTGCACCTGATATGAGTTAAGTGATGACGTCACCCTGCTGCTCTATATAAAACCGGGAGCAAGCGAGGGCTTTACCATTCTGGCGAATTGCCCGATGATGCTGGATGTATTTACCAGCGAAACGTCGTACTCAAACTGTAAATGTGGATTAACTCTTCAACACACCAGTGGGCTGAAGTAGTGAATTATTTGTCTTTTGTCAACGTGACACTTTTTTGCTGATTGGCCGTGTCGGGTGGTGGAGGGTTACGACACATTTATAAATAAACGCGATCTAACCCAAAAACCTTTATTTTGAATAATATTGGTCGCGAAAGCCTACGTGTTAAACTCACTCATTTAAGGCTGAGTCGAGATCGGGGAGACCCAGGAATGGTTCAAATATTCATAAGTCGCTTTATTGGCCGTGAGCGGACATCGAGCCCGGGTTCTTTGCCGGGTTTGTAGCGAAGCACGGCACTAACCACTGCGCCACTGCTCTACAAACAATGATTACACTGTAACAATTTTTTTTGTTCCTGGGTAGTATGTGTTATTTCCTAATTGCTTATGCCTCAAAAGTACAGAAAATGGCTATTATTCCCCAGAAACTTTGCTTTTGTGACCAGGACAGTGATATTTTGAAATTGACCTATTTTCCAGAAAATTCTAGATAGATCCAGTAATATAAATAGGAGTATAAATACAGGGGCCTTAAGCCAACCAGTTCAGTTTAGTTCCAGCGGCCTAAGTGGATACATATCTGCATTTTTCTGAGATGGCATCAAGAGGCTGCAAACATCCGGCAGATGCATTCTGCTATGTCTGCGGCCAATTTATCAAGAGAAGAGCGAAAAGTACTCTGTGGAAGCATCTGCTAAGATGTGTGAGGGCTACAACAAGGCATATTTCGACATGCCTGTCGGGGATCAAGACAAACCCTGGGCACCTCATTTCACCTGCGAGCAATGCAACACAAATTCTGGAAGGTAAGATGGACAAATTGTTGCTCCGAATTCTACGTTATAAATTTGTTACAATTTTTAAAATTGTAAATGTTTTCAAGTTTCAAATGTTTTACAATTTTCAATGTTATTGAAAAAATATATTATATATGAAAAGTGTTGCGAGAATCTCTCACACATTAGTCATGGGTAAAATAAAAGTATTTTTGTAGGATAGTACAGAGTGGAAAAGAGAGCCATGAAGTTCGCTATCCCAAGAATTTGGTGGGAACCCACTGACCACTCAAGCAACTGCTACTTCTTCATGATGGACCCTTCCAAACATCGGATTGGCAAGAATGCACCTGCTATCACGTATCGGGACCTTCCTTCATCCATCGCCCCGGTGCCACACTGCCATGAGCTCCCCTACCCACTCCTCCGGAGAGAGAGCAGCCGTTTTTAGAAGAGAGCAGCAAGTCAGAGAGCGAGGACGACTTAGATCTAGATGACAATTTCAGAGGTGGAGCTGAGGAGAGAACCCTATATTATCCCAACCAAAAAGACCTCAACTACTTGATCAGATACCTTGGTCTCACCAAGTCCAATGCCAAGCTTTTGACGTCTAGGCTCAAGCAGTGGAACTTGTTGGATGAAAGTGTGCAAGTCGCAGATCAGAGGAAGCATCACCAACCTTTTTGCAGCTTCTTCACCCGTCAAGATGAGCTCTGCTTCTGCCACAATGTGACCAGTCTGTTCGAGGCAATCGGAATCGCCTGTAACCAGAATGAGTGGCGCCTGTTCATTGACAGCGCATCCAGGAGCCTCAAAGCCGTGCTGCTCTATAATGGTAACAAGTACCCGTCTCTTCCTCTGGCTCACTCGGTGCACCTCAAAGAAGATTACAACAGCATCAAGACCTTGCTGGACACCTTAAAGTATGATGAGTACAGCTGGGAGGTCATCGGAGACTTCAAAATGGTGGCATTCCTGACAGCGGTTTTACCTAGGTGTAATACCACAGGCAGGACTGGCCACAGTGGACCGAGTTCTCTGTGGGGATGAACAACGTGAAGTGGGAGCCACTGGTGGACCCCCGGAAGGTGTTGATGCCACCACTGCACATCAAATTGGGCCTTATGAAACAATTTGTCAGAGCTGGAGATAAGGAGTCGGCAGCCTTAAAGTACCTTCAAGAGAAAGCGGCTTGGAACAGCTTTGTCGCAGTGGTTCGTGGCTTCCTGGGCAATCACAAGGTCAAAAACTACGTGGAGCTATTTGAGAATCTGGTAAAGAACTACGGTACAATGGGCTGTACGATGTCCCTTAATGTACATATCCTTGATGCTCATCTTGATAAATTCATGGAGAACATGGGAGCGTGCTCGGAGTAGCAAGGCGAGCGCTTCCACCAGGATATACTGGACTTTGAACGCCGCTACCGAGGACAGTATAACGAGAACATGATGGGAGACTACATTTGGGGGCTGATTCGTGAAAGTGGTTTACAGTATAATCGTAAATCTCGAAAAACTACTCACATCTAAATCTTTAGTAGTGAGTTTTGTATAACTTTAGTATAAATACATGTTAATTTTGATTGATATGTTGTTTTTTTCTGACTTTACGTGAACGAAATTAAATAAATTCGCCCGTTTTCTCATTGAAAATAGGTAAATTTCAAAATATCACTGTCCTGGTCACAAAAGCAAAGCTTGTGGGGACTAATAGCCATTTTCTATACTTTTTAGGCATAAGCAATTACGAAATAACGCTACTCAGGAACAAAAATTGTGTTACGTAGTGTTATCACACCCAGTCGCGTATGCTCACCCATGGATATATGAACGGATTAGCGGTACACCGGTGTGTGGTATGGGAAAAGAAACCTACAATATTTATTTATTTTCCTGCGATTCACAACCCCGGTGATACAATATTCGTGCGTCAAAATCAATTATCGTGATGTCAAAGCAGTCGGAAGACGAATGTTTATGAGTGGCTGATAATGGGTGCCGTATAGCGGCACCCAGCCTGATGACGATTGGCTGGCCCCGTGTTCCAGAGGCAAGATTTGACTCCTCGTGCCCTATGCTTGGTCGGACGATTCCTCGATTCATTCCCGGAATAATTTGTTGGTGGACGGTGGCAACAAACGGCTATGACTCGTGGTGTCACGCGTTCGAATGGGAAAGCATCTCCTGAATCTAAGTGCAACTTCTGGTGGCGAAAGTCTGCCAGCCCCACTCAAGGGGGCAACAGTTCGGGGCCTCATCTCTCCCCTGGGGTGGGTCTACAGCAGTAGCTCAGTCAGTGGGCAGCAAGAAGAGTAGCGACGGCTCAGGCATCATCGTCAGCTGAAGAGTCACAGCAGTTTGAGGAACGGCAAACTGCGTCTGCACCGGACGCAGTTGCTGTTTATGAGGACCCAGTGCGTTATGCTGCACCGGTGTACCGCTAAAACGTCCACGTACATAGTTAAACGGTGCACGCCACCGTTTTGCCCAGGCGGATGCAGATGGTGTGCAAGTGAGTTTGACCAATTTGTTACTATTGGCATGTTACTAGTTTAGCCCTCCGGTTTGTTGGAGTACTCTCCAACACACCGGTGTGCTGTACTACTAACGAATTGGCCACGTTCTATTTACGTGACAACCCTTACTAGTTGGCTGTGTCGGGTGGTGGCGGGTTTTAACGACACATTTATATATTTACGCGATTTAACCCAAAAAAAACCTCCTTTATAGATGGGGATTAGTCCACACTTTGCAATCGCCTTCTCCTGGCGGAGCCAAGAATCGGCTCCTCCTCCACGCCCATGGGAAGGGAGTTTCACGACCCAACTTTACCGGTGATCTACCAAACCTTCGCTTCTGCCGCCACAGCGCTGCATTACGGGCGGGCCGTCCCGTGCAGCGCAGCCACCACCACTTCCCAGCTGGCAGAGGGGATAATGCACAGATGGGTGGGGGGCTGTGTCGTCGGCACGGCGGTGATGGTGCCTACATGTTGTGTCTCTTGTCTCTGGCTGGGAGGGGTGGCGCAGAGGTCAGCGCGCTGTGCTACGGACCCCGCGGCCCGAGTGTCATTCCCGCCCAACCACCAACACCACCAGTGACGATTGTCTGAACTGGTACCTGGGGCCTCCACTAGGTCGACTCGGCCTCAAATGAGTACCACGGTGTGGTGCGTAGTGAACATCGCCAACTGGGGAGACAAAGGCGGACGTGTGTGTGTGTGACTTGCCTCGACAGTGTGTTAAAGTCTATAGGGGGTTGGATCGTTGTCTCTGTTGTGCGTGTCTGGCTGGCCCAGCCCCGATTTTCCCGGCCCCTCCGGACACGGACGACGTGGCCGTGAACGTGCCGAGGAAGACCGCCAAGGGTCACGAGCTGGATCAAGGTGAGGGCAGCGACGTCCCCGGGTTTCGATTCCAAGTTTGGAATTGACAGCTCGGAGAGCAGCTGTGATGGAGGTGGTGGCGCAGCGGTGTGTGGTTAATGCAGACTCGATGCCTTGCATTTAATGGGTGTCTCTGTGGCGGTTCAACATCTTAACACCACCTGTGTTTACGCCAGAGAGGGTAAAGCCATCCGTCATTCAATGCCTTGATACTACGTGTATGTTGAGATATTTCACACCGTATATAGCCAGTCGTGCTAATTTGTAGTTGCGGGGGAAGGACAACAAACAAAACGCACAAAGCAGTTTTCAAGAAAATAGTTTTTTTTTTTAAATCGAGATGATTTAAAAGTGCGTAGCTCCAGCGACTTACTAATATCGTCTGGAAGAGCGTTCCAGACGGCCGCATGAGGGCATCTAAAAGCGCCGTGCCATGCGGTGACCGCCGTAAATTTGTTCGATTGTTCGCCAAAATCCGCTGCCGCTGCTGCTGCTGTTGCTGCGAGGATGTCCGGCGTTTTCGCGCGGTGATGGTTTTGCGTAGCTCCTTGACGACGAGATCATCGAGGCTACTGTGGTTCATTTGCGGCAAGCACTTTGTTGTTGTGTGTGACGAGTGCGACGTGACAATGGCGTTCGTTTGGACAGCCGGAAGCCAACGAAAAAAAGGGGGTCCTGTGGACGTTGAAACTTGAAACCACCGACGGCGAGGCCTCCATCAACGTTGGTGGATGCATCCCCTGGCTAAACGCGACGTCAGACGAAATAGCGACGGTGGGGCCAATTATCTTTCACCGCCGTTTGACTTAACGTGGTGAATTTAGGATACATTTCCTGGGGGGTAATTTTAGGGTCAAATATTCGAGGAAACGCTATTGCACGAGCAATAGCGGTGGGGATTGCATTTAGAGTTCATAGTTCATAGTTCATTTATTTGGTATAGCCCTGTGAGCCATTCGGCTCTTGAATCTGGTGCAACCACCCACAAACAAAAAACATGAACAAGAAAACATCTTAAAGTGATTATGTGACTGTGCAAACAGAAAATACAGGAAAAAAATATCAAAATATTCCTGAAATAGCACCGTACACCAACGCCGTGTGCAAAAATCCCAGTGGGATGCAAGTCAAATAACAACAACAACCACAAGACAACTAAGATTAAGGCCATCAGTCTAACTCCATACTACAATAAACAAAAACATGGCCAAAACCAAAAAAAACTTTTCGAAATCACCAAAATAAAAGCCATAAATCCAATGTAACAGTGATCATAGAGAAGGCAGCACAGCATCGATGTGGTGATGTAGTGCAGCATACATTGTGGCAATATAGTACAGTGAACCCGGTATGGCAGTGCAGTAGAGTATCGAGTATAACGATGTCTTACGTACGCTCTGCAGTATGGCGACGTAGTGCAGTGTAGATACGCGAGCGCCCACCTTGGGGTGAGGTGGCATAGAGCATCATCTCGTTGTACGCTGCCCAAGCTCCTGCAGACTCGTCTTGGTTTTGTTTTTTTTCAAAACGTCCTAGCGAATCGATGCATTTTGAACCGAATTGCGTTCCCTAGATTGGCTGGCGACGTTATAGCGAACCGACGACGTCAATAAGAGCAACGTTAATTGAGGACTTGCTGGCACCACCAGGGCCATCCATAGCGTGGTGGGTTGGGGAAGCCCCTGGGACAAATCACACCGTGTGGGTCTTTAACAAATCGGTGCACAGATGGCGACAGCTGTATGGCCACTGCTGTGATGGTGTCCGCATGTGTCTCTGTCTGTGTATGTGTCCGGCTGGGAGCAGTGGCGCAGTGGTTAGCATGCTGTGCTATGAACACGGCGACCAAGGTTTGATTCCCGCTCAGTGCCGCCACCAACAACAACACTAGTGACGATTATCTGAACCCGTGTGAAGGTGCAGTAATCATCGCCACTTGGGGGGCAAAGGCGGACGGACGGGTGTGGTGCTGGCCACCCCCACCCCTTCATGTGCCGTGTCGGCCAGCTGTAGGTTCTTCTCGCTAACCACAGGGTGTTAAGGCTATACGGGAGATGTTTGTCTTGATAATAGGGTTTCCCCCTTTCTGGCAATAAAACAGGTGTTAAGATTTAAATTTTGATTTAAAGCTTTCGTGACTGCAGTGATTCATATTCTTGGTTCTTTCGGTAAAGTCACGTAGAAGGGAAACAATAAAATAATAAAAATATAAAACAATTTTATTGTTTCCCTTCGACGTGACTTTACCGAAAGAACCAATAAAACAGTTGTGTTAAGATGTTAAAACACCAAACTGAAACCTTTGCAAGGAATCATGTCTGCATTAATCACATGTACTTGTGGTGAACATGCAAACAAAAAAACATGCTCTGACAGTATGTGCATTGTCTTTGAAACTGATTGGTCCACACCAGAGACAGCTTTCTTTAGAGTCTAGTCTCAGTGTTAGACGAGTGGACGCCAAAAGGCGAACAGCACAAAGACAATGCCACTATTAGGACATTGAGAGCTCGGGGTGAGCAGCTACATCATGGGACCTCCTTTGCCAGTATTAAATTATGATAATAGGGACATGATTCCTTGCAAAGGTTTCAGTTTGGTGTCTTAACATCTTAACACAACTGTTTTATTGCCAGAAAGGGGAAAACCATACTATCATAATTTAATACTGGAAAAGGAGGCCTCATGATGATGTTTGTCTTTGTTGTGTGTGTCCAACTGGTGCAGCCCAGATTTCCCTGGCCTCTCTGAGCCCTGAAAATGTGACCATGCATCAAGGTGAGCAGGAAGGTCCTGGGTTTGCTTTAAAGTTTGGAATTGAAAGCTGGGGTAGCAGCCGGGATGGAGGTGGTGGCGCAGCGGTGTGTGGTTAATGCAGACTTGATGTCTTGTATTTAATGGGTGTCTCTGTGGTGTTTCAACATCTTAACACCACCTGTGTTTACGCCAGAGAGGGTAAAGCCTCTATTTATCATTCAATACCTTGACACTGTATGTATGTAACGTTGAACTCTTTCGTACCGTACGTAGCCAATCGTGCTAATTGGGGGTGCGGGGGAAGGACAACAAAGTAAACACACGAAGCAGTTTTCAAGAAAACAGTTTTTTTTAATCGAGATGATTTAAAAGTTGCATTGCTCCGGTGACTTCCTAATATCGTCTGGAAGAGCGTTCCAGACGGCTGCAGAAGCGCATCTGAAAGCGCCGTGCGATGCGGTGACCGCTTTGTTAGCCAAAAGCCGCTGCCGCTGCGAGGATGACCCGAGTTTTGCTTGGTGATGGTTTATATAGCTCATTGATGAGGTAAGTGAGGTATTGTGGTTAATTTGTGGCAAACACTTTGTTGTGTGTAATGAGTGCGACCTTTAACGTCGAACGCCATGGAAGCCTTTAACCTTGAACTCCATGGGAGTATTTAACATCGAACGCCGTAGAGGCCTTCAATATTGAATGACATGGGAGTATATTCATATTCTTAGTTTTTTCGGTAAAGTCACGTTGAAGGGAAACAACAAAATAATAAAATATATATAAAACAATAAAAAAATTCTCACGACGTTTCGACCATAACACAAACGGTCGTCTTCAGGTTTGTTGGTTTGCATAATTTATTTTTAAACGGCGCATTTATTTATTTATAAAACACGTTAGCGCCATGCGCAACAATTTGGCAGTTTATTTAGGACTAGTCCATCTATATTCTGAAAAGAGGAGGGGGGAGACGATTTTTTTTTATAATGTATGCTGTCTGAAAGCCACTGTAAGCGTGAACAATCAATTAAGACCTGAAATGGTTTATCAAATTTTTCCAATGATTCCTAAGATAGAATCCATCTTCTCGGTTGAAATTGTCTCTGTGCTTGTATATGTGGATAGCCTCATGAACGAATCTCTCATGGAAGCCAGATGGCTTACAAAGAACCTCTGTCTTGGAAAAGTCAATGGCATGGGAGTGTTTAGCATTGAACGCCATGGGAATCTTTAACATTGAACGCCATCGGAGCCTTTAACGTTGAACGACTTCAAACTAATTTGGAAGTAATTTATCTGACGCCATGACGTCAAAGCGCGGGGCGGGGGACCCCTGAAAGCGCGGGGCCCGGGGCAGTTGCCCCAATGATTCACCGTGCACCGTATGCGACGGCTCTGAGTACCAGCCTCCCTCGTTCGCTCTCTCCCCTCCCCCACCCCTTGCTCGCCGCAGCTAGCACCCTGCGGCTGACGGTCACTTACCGGGGCCTCCTCGCGCTTTCCCACGTCGTGGGCCCTGAGTCGATGGCCTGTGACTCCTCCTACGCCTGCCTCCTCTTCCACGGCACCTGGGACCGCGGGGAGGTCCGTGTTGGCGCTGCCTGTGGTAGTTCATCAGTGTTGGGGCGGCCGCGGTGGCGGCTAGGAGATGTTAACTACCTCGCGTGGTATACAGGAGGTCGTGGGTTTGATCCCGACCCTGACGCGTGCTGCTGTATATTTGGAGTCTGCGTGCCTCTCTCGATCCCCGTGGTCGCGTGGATTTTTCTCCGGGTCCTCCGGGTTCTCTCTCCACATTTAGAATCAACGTGCGCATATTCGGCTGCTATATATTTCCACGTGATGAGGCACTTCCATACTCTTTGGTTCTTTCGGTAAAGTCACGTGGATATAAAACAAAATAAATTAAATCACGACGTTTCGGGCGCAACACAAGCGTCCGTCATCAGGCGGGACAACCACAGCAAGAAACAATTGCTGAAGTAGGCAGAAGGGCTGCTGTAACAGGAGGCTATATAGATTGATATAAGCTAGATTGTTATAAGCCAAATCTAGAATGATATAAGCCACTTCGTTGAGCTATGGCGTGTGGCCAGGTCACTTCTTAAAAAGAGTTACATTGCTTAGTGGCCCTTACCTGGTAAAATAAAAATAGTTTAGTTTAAATAAAATAAAAACATTGGGTAACTAAAAGTGATATGGTGAATAGGGATGGGGCAAAGGAAGGGCGGTGAGTGGGTACCGGAATTACGGGGGTGCCTAGGGATGGAGGGAAGGATGGGTCAGGGAAAAGAGGTGGGGGTCTTGAGGGAGGAGCGGAAAAACTCGACAGGGAGGGTGCTCGCTTAATGTGGAGTGGAAGTTTGTTCCAGTGCAAGGGGGCAAGTAGGGATAAGGAGTGGAAACGGGATTGTGCACAAGAAGAGGAGGCAACGGCGAGGAGTAGGAGAGATTGAGAGCGGAGCGGGCGGGTGGGGACATTAAACAAGATGAGGGAAGCGAGGTAAGGGTGGGGCAAGGCCATGAAGAGTTGGTGAGGAGCTAAGGACGGAAGGAGCTGGTTGGGGCACGGGGAAGTTAGGGAAGAGGAGCGAATGGCATTTGTTTTGGAAGAGAATGAAAGGGCAAAGTCAGTAGCAGAGAGACAAGTGGAAAGGGCGGGGAGGAGTTGGGGTGGGTGGGTGGAGAAGGTTATTAAGGGTAGAGAAGAGTGGGCGGAGATGAGAGGAAAGGGTGGAAAGTAAGAGTGTGGAAGTAATTGTGTTTGGCTACTTCCAGCGATGATAGAAAATGGCCTGAGTAGGGAGTGGTAACTGGGGAGGGAAGAGGGGGAGGATGAGCTCCCCACGTACGCTCCGATTTGCGCAGAGAGCGTTTGGCTCGATTGGATGCAGGGGGTTAGCCAGGGCTGTTGGGGGGCTTCGGACGGTGGGAGCGGTTGTGCAGGGGAGCAAGGAGATCGAGTGAGGTGTTGATGGTGGAGTGTGAGGTGGCAAGAGGCAGCGTCTGGGCGGGGGCAAGGAAAAAGAGGGCAAGGAAAGGAGAGAGGAGGAGATCCGGGAGATTAGGGATGCGGAGTCTCGAGTGAGCGGAGTTTGCGGGAAAGAAAGTGGTGGGGTTGGATGGGGCTGGGAAGGGCTGGGTACAGTGATGGTGAGGGAGAGGTGGAAGTGGTCCGAGGGAGGGCGGGGGTCGGTTACAATGGGGGAAGCCTCCCAATCTGATGTAAAGGTGAGGTGGAGGGTGCTGCCAAAGAAGGGAGTATGGGGCGAGGGAAGGAGACGAACATCGAAGGAGTTAGTGAGGGGAAGGTGGAGGGAAGACCAAGATCCAGATTGAAATTAGCTAGAGGAATAAAAGGGTGCAGGAGAGGGAGGACAGTCTGGGTGGTCGACGAAGAAGATCGAGGGACCAGGGGGGGACGATAGATAATGGGTCGACGTAGGGGAGGCCCAGGACCGGTTCAGAACATTGTCACTGGTGTTGGCCATGAGCGGGAATCGAACCCGGGTCGCTGGGTTCGTTGTGCAGCGTAGCGCTAACCGCTACGACATCACTCCCCCAAACACGCTTTTGCCCGTTGGTGACTCGCACTGTGACGCAGGTGAGCAGAAACTTCCTGTCGTCGAAGGAGCCCCACCTGGTTCCCGTGATGCTGCCTCAGCCACCAAAAGGTGACTCCATGAGTGGCAGTGACCGCAGAGAGGTGCAGGAGAGGCTGGAGCTCATGGACAACGGGCTGCTGCTGGAGGTGAGGGTTGAGGACGCGCGTGGGTGTACACTGTTTATACACACAGTGTGTGTGTTGGTACACGTGTGTGTGTTGGTACACGTGTGTGTGTGTGTGTGTACACGTGTGTGTGTACACGTGTGTGTGTGTGTACACGTGTGTGTTGGTACACGTGTGTGTTGGTACACGTGTAGTGGGGAGCGATAGTGTAGCGGTTAGCGCGCTGCGCTATGAACCTGGCGACCCGGGTTCGATTCCCGCTCACGGCCAACACCAGTGACGATTATCTGAACCGGTCCCGGGCCTCCCCTAGGTCGACTCAGCCTCAAATGAGTACCTGGTGCGGTGTGTCAACATCGCCACTAGGGAGACAAAGGCGGTCGGGCGTGGTGCTGGCCACCCACTCCCTCGTGTACTTTTCCGGCCTTTATAGGTGCTCGCTAACAGCACTTGCCCCTACAGTCTGTTAAGGCTATACGGGGGTCTTTGTTGTTTTGTTTGTATGTATGTGTTTGTATACAGTGAGGGAAAAAAGTATTTGATCCCCTGCTGATTCTGTACGTTTGCCCACTGACAAAGAAATGATCAGTCTATAATTTTAATGGTAGGTTTATTTGAACAGTGAGAGACAGAATAACAACAAAAATCCAGAAAAACGCATGTCAAAAATGTTATAAATTGATTTGCTTTTTAATGAGGGAAATAAGTATTTGACCCCCTCTCAATCAGAAAGATTTCTGGCTCCCAGGTGTCTTTTATACAGGTAACGAGCTGAGATTAGGAGCACACTCTTAAGGGGAGTGCTCCTAATCTCAGCTCGTTACATGTATCAAAGACACCTGTCCACAGAAGCAAACAATCAATCAGATTCCAAACTCTCCACCATGGCCAAGACCAAAGAGCTCTCCAAGGATGTCAGGGACAAGATTGTAGACCTACACAAAGCTGGAATAGGCTACAAGACCATTGCCAAGCAGCTTGGTGAGAAGGTGACAACAGTTGGTGCGATTATTCGCACATGGAAGAAACACAAAAGAACTGTCAATCTCCCTCGGCCTGGGGCTCCATGCAAGATCTCACCTCGTTGAGTTGCAATGATCATGAGAACGGTGAGGAATCAGCCCAGAACTACACAGGAGGATCTTGTCAATGATCTCAAGGCAGCTGGGACCATAGTCACCAAGAAAACAATTGGTAACACACTACGCCGTGAAGGACTGAAATCCTGCAGCGCCCGCAAGGTCCCCCTGCTCAAGAAAGCACATATACGTGCCCGTCTCAAGTTTGCCAATGAACATCTGAATGATTCAGAGGACAACTGGGTGAAAGTGTTGTGGTCAGATGAGACCAAAATGGAGCTCTTTGGCATCAACTCAACTCGTCGTGTTTGGAGGAGGAGGAATGCTGCCTATGACCCCAAGAACACCATCCCCACCGTCAAACATGGAGGTAGAATCATTATGCATTGGGGGTGTTTTTCTGCTAAGGGGACAGGACAACTTCACCGCATCAAAGGGACGATGGACGGGGCCATGTACCATCATATCTTGGGTGAGAACCTCCTTCCGTCAGCCAGGGCATTGAAATGGGTCGTGGATGGGTATTCGAGCATGATAATGACCCAAAACACACGGCCAAGGCAACAAAGGAGTGGCTCAAGAAGAAGCACATTAAGGCCCTGGAGTGGCCTAGCCAGTCTCCAGACCTTAATCCCATAAAAAAATCTGTGGAGGGAGCTGAAGGTTCGAGTTGCCAAATGTCAGCCTCGAAACCTTAATGATTTGGAGAAGATCTGCAAAGAGGAGTGGAACAAAATCCCCCCAGAGATGTGTGCAAACCTGGTGGCCAACTACAAGAAACGTCTGACCTCTGTGATTGCCAACAAGGGGTTTGCCACCAAGTACTAACTCATGTTTTGCAGAGGAGTCAAACATTTATTTCCCTCATTAAAATGCAAATCAATTTATAACATTTTTGACATGCGTTTTTCATATTTTTTTGTTATTCTGTCTTTCACTGTTAAAAAAAAACCTACCATTACAATTATAGACTGATTATTTCTTTGTCAGTGGGCAAACGTCCAAAATCAACAGGGGATCAAATACTTTTTTCCCTCACTGTATGCGTATCTGTGTTTATGTACACGTGTTTGTGTGTACAGTGAGGGAAAAAAAGTATTTGATCCCCTGCTGATTTTGTACGTTTGCCCACTGACAAAGAAATAATCAGTCTATAATTTTAATGGTAGGTTTTTTTGAACAGTGAGAGAGAATAACAACAACAAAATCCAGAAAAACGCATGTCAAAAATGAAATTGATTTGCATTTTAATGAGGGAAATAAGTATTTGACCCCCTCTCAATCAGAAAGATCTCTGGCTCTTATGTGTTTTTTTTATACAGGTAACGAGCTGAGATTAGGAGCACACTCTTAAAGGGAGTCCTCCTAATCTCAGCTTGTTACCTGTATAAAAGACACCTGTCCACAGAAGCAATCAATCAGATTCCAAACTCTCCACCACGGCCAAGACCAAAGAGCTATCCAAGGATGTCAGGGACAAGATTGTAGACCTACACAAGGCTGGAATGGGCTACAAGACCATTGCCAAGCAGCTTGGTGAGAAGGTGACAACAGTTGGTGCGATTATTCGCAAATGGAAGAAACACAAAATAACTGTCAATCTCCCTCGGCCTGGGGCTCCATGCAAGATCTCACCTCGTGGAGCTGCAATGATCATGAGAACGGTGAGGAATCAGCCCAGAACTATACGGGAGAATCTTGTCAATGATCTCAAGGCAGCTGGGACCATAGTCACCAAGAAAACAATTGGTAACACACTACGCCGTGAAGGACTGAAATCCTGCAGCGCCCGCAAGGTCCCCCTGCTCAAGAAAGCACATATACATGCCCGTCTGAAGTTTGCCAATGAACATCCGAACTATTCAGAGGACAACTGGGTGAAAGTGTTGTGGTCAGATGAGACCAAAATGGAGATCTTTGGCATCAACTCAACTCGTCGTGTTTGGAGGAGGAGGAATGCTGCCTATGACCCCAAGAACACCATCCCCACCGTCAAACATGGAGGTGGAAAAATTATGCTTTGTGGGTATTTTTCAATGACTTGAAGAAGATCTGCAAAGAGGAGTGGGACAAAATCCCTCCAGAGATGTGTGCAAACCTGGTGGCCAACTACAAGAAACGCCTGACCTCTGTGATTGCCAACAAGGGTTTTGCCACCAAGTACTAAGTCATGTTTTGCAGAGGGGTCAAATAGTTATTTCCCTCATTAAAATGCAAATCAATTTATACCATTTTTGACATGCGTTTTTCTGGATTTTTGATGTTGTTATTCTGTCTCTCACTGTTCAAATAAACCTACCATTAAAATTATAGACTGATCATTTCTTCATCAGTGGGCAAACGTACAAAATCAGCAGGGGATCAAATACTTGTTTTCCCTCACTGTATATTCCCAGCCCTGTCCTCAAGCGCTGGAGGGTTCATCCCAAGTTTTCTGTGGGAAGGTTGAACCCCAGTTTAACACTCAGTTGTAGCGGTAGGATGCTTTCACGACCAATATCCACAACAATTTTTTTCCGCCTGTAGATCGCGTAAATATAAATGTGTCGTTAAACCCGCCACCACCCGACAGAGCGCAATCAGGAAAGGGTTGTCACGTAAACAACATGGTCACTAGTGCAGCACAACTATGTACGAGTCTGGCACTAACCGGGGGTATGCGTTGGAGCGTCAAGCCACCACAACATTTGCAACTCGAGTAAAGTACTGTGACGTTTCGCCGGTAATTACAACAACAACCACAACAACGACCCGCCTCGCGAACCCCCCCCAAGACTTCACCACTTGGCGGTCGGGTCGCCGGTGATGTTTGCAATCGGTGATGCTGACCGTCGGCCGGGAGCCGCGCCATCCAGATGTAGGAGACTGTCACTGGTTCGTCAGCGTTGGAGCGTGTTCCAGGAGGGGCAGCGAGATTTCAGACATGCGCGTGGGTGATGTTGATGACGTTAATACTGATTGTGTTGATGATTGTGTAATTGTTGATTATGTTTTTGACGTTGTTGTTGATGATGTTGATCTTGATGATGATTATGATGTTGATGATTTTTATAATGTTGATGATGTTGTTTATTTTGATGATGATGATGTTGTTGATGATGATGACATTGATGAAGTTGATGATATTGACAATTTCGAGTGTAGGTGACTCCGCTGGGGATTTTCTGCACCCGTCTCTGCCGTTGCCGTGTCTACGTTTCTGGACCCGAGACCCAGACGCCGCAGAGAGACCCCCAGTCCCTGCCCAGGCCCAAGAGCTCTGGGAGCGCCCGGCACCTCCTCTTTGACTTCAAAGAATTCCAACGCAGTGAGAGCGGAACGCACTCGCACACGCAGATAAATACCCCCGTATAGTCTCGGCAGACTGTTGGGGCAAGTGCTGTGAGCGAGCACCTATGAAGGCCGGAACGGCACACGACGGGGGGTGCGTGGCCAGCACCACGCCCGACCGCCTTTGTCTCCCCAGTGGCGATGTTTTTACACACCAGGTACTCATTTGAGGCTGAGTCGACCTAGGGGAGGCCCCGGACCGGTTCAGATAGTCATCACTGGTGTTAGCCATGAGCGGGAATCGAACTCAGTTCCCCAGCTTCGTGGTGCAGCATGCGAACTGCTAGAGTACCACTACCCACAAGTATACACAAAGATTCCCCGTATAGCCTTAATAGATGCTTGGTCATAAGTTGGGAATTGAACTCGGGTCGCCAGGTTCAATTCCCATTCATGGCCAACACCAGTGATATCGATTATCTGAACCGGTCCTGGGACTCCCCTAGGTCGAATCAGCCTCAAATGAGCGCCTGGTGCGGTGTGTAGTAAACATCGCCACTGGGGAGACAAAGACGGTCGGGCGTGGTGCTGGCCACCCACCCCCTCGTGTGCCAAAGTGCCAGGCCTTCATCGGTGCTTCTTGGGGGGGTGGGTAACGTCTTTGTGGTTCTTACCGTCACGCAGAGATGGAGGACTACATCAGGACCCCCCTGGACAGCCTCCTGCATGCCCCCAGTCACGAGGTGACGCTCTGCATCGGCACAAAGTGGCCAGACGGGGAGGAATCTCACAGGAAGCCCATCATCGTGCGGGTATGGGCCCAAGGGGCCACGATCGTACTTGTGTGTACGTGTGTGTGTCTGTGTGTATGTGTGTCTGTGTGTCTGTGTGTATGTGTGTGTGTCTGTGTGTGTACGTGTGTGTGTGTGTCTACGTGTGTGTGCCTGTGTGTACGTGTGTGTGTGTATGTGTGTGTGTGTGTCTGTGTGTGTACGTGTGTGTGTGTACGTGTGTGTGTGTGTGTCTGTGTGTACGTGTGTGTGTGTGTCTGTGTGTATGTGTGTGTGTGTCTGTGTGTGTGTGTCTGTGTGTATGTGTGTGTGTCTGTGTGTGTACGTGTGTGTGCCTGTGTGTACATGTGTGTGTGTCTGTGTGTACGTGTGCGTGTGTCTGTGTGTCTGCCCCGTGACCTCCTGCCAGCGGGCGTTCGACACTTCACGTGGCCTCAAGGTGCACATGGCCTGGCACAAGCGTCGTGGTGACGTCACCGCCACTTAGTGGCAAATGGCGGTTGTTGTTTTATGTATGTGTATGTGTGTGAGGCTGTGTGTACGTGTGTTTGCGGTAGTGTAGCGGTTAGCGTTACACTGCGCTATGAACCTGGCGGACCGAGTTTCGATTCCCGTTCACGACCAACACCAGTGACGATTATCTGAACCGGTCCTGGTCCTCCCCTAGGTCGACTCAGCCTTAAACGAGTACTTGGTGAGGTGTGTAGTAAACATCGCCACTAGGGAGACAAAGGCGGCCGGGCGTGGTGCTGGCCACCCACCCCCTCGTGTCCCGTGCCGACCTTCAAAGGTGCTCGCTAGCAGCACTTTCCCCACGAGTCTTTTAAGGCTAAATGAAGGATCTTTATCTTCATACATGTGAAGATGAAGATATATATGTATATACGTGTATGTGTGTATGTATATGACTTTTATTTATTTTCCTAGGTAAGGCCCACCTGAGCTAAGTAGATATTTTTCAGAAGCGACCTGGTCATCACAAATAATATCTCAGACGAAGTGGCTCATCATGTGAACACTTACATCAGCCGAAATACTCTAAACGCGTGTTGATTGTAAACATGGATGAAAAAAAAATCTGGGGACCCAACAGAAAAATCCACACGATCACGGTTGGGAACGTACAAACTCCAAATATACAGCCGTCTGGGTCGGGATCGAACCCACAGCTTCCTGGATAGGAGGTTGTTAACATCTCGTGGCCACCGTAGGGTGACGCTGGCCACCCACCCCCTCGTGTGCCACAGTGCCGGCTTTCATAGGCGCTGCTGCTGCTACTCGCTACAAACAGCCACTTTGACTCAGCCAGGCTGTTAAGGCTTTAGTCGGGGGGGGGGGGGGGGGTGGCCCTTTGTTCTCTGTCTCAGATGGATCCTTTGTTCTCTGTCTGTCTCAGGGAGACTCTTTGTTCTCTGTCTGTCTCACGGAGACTCTTTGTTCTCCGTCTGTGTCAGGGAGACTCTTTGTTCTCTGTCATCTCAGGGAGACCCTTTGTTCTCTGTCTGTCTCAGATGGACCCTTTGTTCTCTGTCTGTCTCAGGGAGACTCTTTGTTCTCTGTCATCTCAGGGAGACCCTTTGTTCTCTGTCTGTCTCAGATGGACCCTTTGTTCTCTGTCTGTCTCAGGGAGACTCTTTGTTCTCTGTCATCTCAGGGAGACTCTTTGTTCTCTGTCTGTCTCAGGGAGACCCTTTGTTCTCTGTCTGTCTCAGATGGACTCTTTGTTCTCTGTCTCTCAGGGAGACTCTTTGTTCTCTGCCTGTCTCAGGTGGAGCACTTGAGGTCGCACGCCATCGTCGACGAGGTCAAGCGCTTGGGCGTCTGCCCGCGGGACGCTCAACCCGACTGCTCGGACCCCAACTCTGCCGACAGATTCCTGGATTTGCTCAAGAAACTCGAGCTGGGGAGCAGTGCCTATGACCAGCAGCAGCAGTAGCAGCAGTAGCACCAACAGCAGCACCACCAGCAGCAGCAGTAGCCCCAGCAGCAGCACCATTGCCAGCTGCAGCAATAACCCCAGCAGTAGCCCCAGCAGCAGTAGCCCCAGCAGCAGTAGCCCCAGCAGTAGTAGCCCCAGCAGCAGTAGCAGCTCCAGCAGTAGTAGCTCCAGCAGTAGTAGCTCCAGCAGTAGCCCCAGCAGCAGTAGCCCCAGCAGCAGTAGCCCCAGCAGTAGCCCCAGCAGCAGTAGCCCCAGCAGTAGTAGCCCCAGCAGCAGTAGCTCCAGCAGTAGTAGCTCCAGCAGTAGCCCCAGCAGCAGTAGCCCCAGCAGCAGCGTCAGCAGCAGTAGCCCCAGCAGCAGTAGTAGCAGCAGTAGCTCCAGCAGCAGTAGCTCCAGCAGTAGCCCCAGCAGCAGTAGTGGCAGCAGTAGCTCCAGCAGCAATAGCCCCAGCAGCAGTAGCTCCAGCAGCAGTAGTGGCAGCAGTAGCCCCAGCAGCAGTAGCCCCAGTAGCAAGTAGCCCCAGCAGCAATAGCCCCAGCAGCAGTTCCTCCAGCAGCAGCATCAGCAGTAGCCCCAGCAGCAGTAGCCCCAGCAGCAGCGTCAGCAGCAGTAGCCCCAGCAGCAGTAGTAGCAGCAGTAGCTCCAGCAGCAGTAGCTCCAGCAGTAGCCCCAGCAGCAGTAGCGGCAGCAGTAGCTCCAGCAGCAATAGCCCCAGCAGCAGTAGCTCCAGCAGCAGTAGCGGCAGCAGTAGCCCCAGCAGCAGTAGCCCCAGCAGCAATAGCCCCAGCAGCAGTTCCTCCAGCAGCAGCATCAGCAGTAGCCCCAGCAGCAGTAGCTCCAGCAGTAGCCACAGCTCCATTAGCCCCAGCAGCAGCAGCAGCAGCAGTCGCCCCAGCAGTATCCACAGCATCATCAGCCCCAGCAGCACCACCAGCAGTAGTAGCAGCAGTAGCACTAGTAGCAGCAGCAAGAAAGTGAGCATAATTTCCAGGGTGGCAGCTGCATTGGTGATGCTAGCTACTTACGGCAAGATGGTCCCTGGGTGTGATTCTCGACTCTGCGTGGAGTTTGTATTATCTCCTCCTGTTCTACAGAGTGAGTGGGTGGAGTTTGTACGATCTTCCCCTGTGCTACCGAGTGAGTAAGTGGAGTTTGTATGATCACCCCCTGTTCTACAGAGTAAATGATTGAGTGGAGTTCCTGCACTTTGACATGAGATAATTATTCTCTACACTGTGACATGGCGTCATGAGTCTCTACATTGTGACATGACAGCATGAGTCTCTACACTCTGACATGAGAGCATTAGTCTCTACACTGTGACATGGCGTCATGAGTCTCTACACTGGGACATGACAACATGAGTCTCTACACTGGGACATGACAACATGAGTCTCTACACTCTGACATGAGAGCATTAGTCTCTACACTGTGACATGAGAGCATTAGCCTCTACACTGTGACATGGCATCATGAGTCTCTACACTGTGACATGACAGCATGAGTCTCTACACTGTGACATGAGAGCATTAGCCTCTACAACTGTGACATGGCATCATCAGTCCCTGTTGCTGTTTTCTAAGTAAAATGTAAAACTTGTTTATATCGTGTTTACACTATGATTAAATTGTATTGAAAGTAACACCCCGATTTACGCCCTTCTGCTGTTCGTGCTTTAGCTCTAACGTACTCAACTTGCCGATATCAAATCGCGTTTCACGTACCCGGCTACCTCGCCATAACGCACGCCAGGTTTGCGAACTTTACCGTCGAGACCCAACATTGTGTGTAGTGACGCAGTTCGGACACAGGAATAATTGGAGGCACCTTTCTTTATTCTTTGCACACAATGGGGACTATACGCACCCTACGTGTGTGTACACTATATATATTATACACACAGCCATCGATTGTCGGCGACACTATCTGGCTAGAACAGTTGGCAGGCTGTCGAGCTAGCGGCGCCCAGTGATGGTGAACACGGCGGCGACGATGGCGACGAACAGCAACGCGACGAGGGGATCCACTTCCAGCAACAGCCCCGAGCTCTCGCCCAGGGCTCCCTCTTATGCTCCCGGCGTGGCCTTGCTCCGCCTTGCCCATGCCCCCCTTCTGGAAGCTACTAAGCAGGTTCCCGGGGCTTCCAAGTGGACCCCTTCCTGAGCTTATTCCTTAGTTATCTAAGGAATACACTCGTCGCCCGCTGCAGTGTGTACTGCCATACACTACCAGTAATAGCCAGCGCCATTACTCTACAATTGTATTTTACGCTGCACGGCGAATATTCAGTTGCCAGATGGTGCCCAAGCATCAGTGTCCCGGACTGGCTAAAGTCTCTTTCACGTGTACTGTACTCTTAATATTTTTTTTCCCCCTCGCATACAACGAATAATACATACAGTAGAACCCCTCTTAACGACGGTAATTGTGACCACGAAACCGATCGTTAAGTGATTTGGTCGTTAAGCGAGTATAGGAAATCCAAGTTAAAGGTTGAATTAGTTCCGATAGCAAGTTTCCTTTTTTCACCCAAAAAACGTACTTATAATATTTAAACAATGGATATTAATACAAGTGTAGTGCCTTGGATTCACTCGGACGATAATTGCCTTTCTTCCACCGTAACTTTTATTTCCATCGTTCCGCACACACACACACAGACACACACACACACTATATATATAATTACACACACACACTATATATAATTTCTCCTCTCCGCGCTCCGCCAACTCGAACACTCGAATTCCCCTCAGCACCGTCCGCTCATACTCCTTGTCTCCCCACACAGTCTCTTCTTCACTCCCCGCACACACAGTGGTTCTATCTCTATCTCCTCACACACAGTGACTTGTCTATCTCTTCACACACAGTGACTTGTCTATCTCTTCACACACAGTGGTTCTATCTCTATCTCCTCACACACAGTGACTTGTATATCTCTTCACACGCAGTGACTCGTCTATCTCCTCACACACAGTGACTCGTCTATCTCTTCACACACAGTGACCTGTCTATCTCCTCACACACAGTGACTTGTCTATCTCTTCACACACAGTGACTCGTCTATCTCTTCACACACAGTGACTTGTCTATCTCTTCACACACAGTGACCTGTCTATCTCCTCACACACAGTGACTCGTCTATCTCTTCACACACAGTGACTCGTCTATCTCTTCACACACAGTGACTTGTCTATCTCTTCACACAGTGACTCGTCTATCTCTTCACACGCAGTGACTTGTCTATCTCTTCACACGCAGTGACTTGTCTATCTCTTCACACACAGTGACTTGTCTATCTCTTCACACACAGTGACTTGTCTATCTCTTCACACACAGTGACCTGTCTATCTCTTCACACACAGTGACCTGTCTATCTCCGCACACACAGTGACTTGTCTATCTCTTCACACACAGTGACTTGTCTATCACTAACACTCCATGTACCTACCTATACCGTAATCTCCACTCTGCTAACGCTAACTCTCGCTATCGACATTTATTGTCCTCTGGGTTCGGCTCCCAATCTATTTCTCACTAACACTTGCCGGCTCCCCTCTTCGCATCTCTCTCTACCCGCTGCTGTCTCCACTTCTCGCCAACAACTCCCCCGCCGTCCAAATCACCTAGCGTTTTATCCCCTTTCCAATCAGCCTTAATTAATTGCCACGTGCCTCGCTGACATTTTCCCGCCAGCTCCGCACCTGTCCAACGGCCCAGACTCCGTGATGCTGCCACTTAACGCTAACAGCCTCTCGACCAATCACAGCCCTCGTGCCTTGACTCCCTTAATTACTTTGGCTTGCTTATGCCACCCGTGACTTCACCACCTGCCCGACCTTACATGACCCACACCGTTTGTATGTACTGTATATGGCCAATTTACCCATGTGTATCTTCTACTCCACTACACATATACTAACAACATTAACGCATAATATTAAAATAAACGTGGTTAATCAATGTACTCATTTATTATACCTACGACCGCCTGTCCTTAACAGGGGAATGCTCCTACTCATTGTTTTTTTCGGTGAAGTCACGTATGTAGAAATACAATAAAATTATATTAAAACAAAAAAAACAATCACGACGTTTTTTGAGCTGCCGTTTTGTATTTACAAGAGGTGGTCCTTTTTTGAGCTGCCGTTTTGTATGTGTAAGATGTGCGTGTTTGAGCTGCCGCTCTCGCTCTGGCCGCTCCCCCCCTCCAACCGTATTTCCTATTTAAGCTTCTGTTCATCCCCCCCCCCCTCTCTCTGCCTCCCTGTCCGTCTTTCCTCCCTCCTTACCTCTTGGTGGGCTTGTATATGTATTTCTACTGACCGTGTACCTCGTATTTTTCATTCTATCTATGCTGGTATGTGCAATCCAAAGGGTGAACACGACATTTAACACTCTTCTGAAATTCGTGGTCCGCCAGGAAGTGTCTAACTGTGTTGTTGGCCTGACTGGATGTGCTTCACATAATGTTTTTTCAGGTTTGTTGAATTCTCGTCTCTCATCTTTTTGTTGTATTTACCTCCGTGATTTGTTCTTGACACCTGATGAAGATCGCTTGCGTTGTGATCGAAACGTCGTGATTGTTTTATGTTTCAACATAATTTTATTGTGTTTCTACGTACGTGACTTTACCGAAAAAACCAATGAGTAATTTTATGCAGTCACGAAAGCTTTAATACTTTATTAGGGGAATGCTCGGTTAGCGAACACATTGGGCTTTATGGAGGCCCGTCATTAAGCGATTATTCGTTGATAGGGGTGCTTGTGGAGAGGGCTTCTACTGTGTACAGTTTCATAGACAATGTAATATATCTTAATATATCAATATACTAGCAGGGAGTACCCGCCTTTGCCTGAGAGAAAAAGATATTAAAATATGTCATCTCTTAAAACACAACATGCTATTGTGAAAGCCCGGCATTCCATTTGTCTGTCCATTTGACCGTCAACAAAATTATGAGAGGCTTGTAGATGTCCTGAATCAAAAAGTAATAGAAAGTGGGGGGTAAATAGGTGATATAAAAGGTTTCCAAAAATTGTCGACCCCTCCGCTTCAAAAATATTTGTATCGCCCCCAGCCATTTTTATTTATTTTGTAGGGATATATACCTACACACCGTACATACAAAAGTCACTAGTATATAGTGACTATAGTAGTATCTGGCTATAAAGTAGTATCTACTGACTATAGTACTATCTGCTGACTCTACAGTAGTATCTACTGACTGCAGTGGTAGCTCCTGACTCGACAGTAGAATACACTGACAGTAGGTTCTACTATATAGAAGTATCTACTAACTCTATAGTAGTATCTATTGACACTACAGTAGTATCTACTGACTCTGCAGTAGTATCTATTGACACTACAGTAGTATCTACTGACTACAGTAGTATCTACTGACTGTGTAGTATCTACTGACTCTACAGTAGTATCTACTGACTCTACAGTAGTATCTACTGACTCTACAGTAGTATCTACTGACCCTCCAGTAGTATCTACCAACTATAGTAGTATCTTCTGGCACTACAGTAATATTTACTGACTCTATAGTAGTATCTATGGATTGTACAGTTGTATCTACCGACTCTACAGTAGTACCTACTGACTCTACAGAAGTATCTATCGACTCTACAGTAGTATCTACTGACACCACAGTAGTATCTACTGACGCTATAGTAGTATCTACTGAATCTACAGTAGTATCTACTGACTCTACAGTAGTATCTACTGATTCTACAGTAGTAACTACTGACTATAGTAGTATCTGCTGACTCTATAGTAGTATCTACTGACTCTACAGTAGTATCTACCGACTCTACAGTAGTAACTACTGACTCTACAGTAGTATCTACTGACTCTACAGTAGTATCTACTGGCTGTGTAGTAGTATCTACTGACTCTACAGTAGTATCTACTGACACTACAGTAGTATCTACTGACTCTATACTAGTATCTACTGAATCTACAGTAGTATCTACTGACTCTACAGTAGTATCTACTGACTCTACAGTAGTAACTACTAACTCTACAGTAGTAACTACTGACTCTATAGTAGTATCTACTGACTCTGTACTAGTATCTACTGACTCTACAGTAGTATCTACTAACTCTACAGTAGTAACTACTAACTCTATAGTAGTATCTACTAACTCTACAGTAGTATCTACTGACACTACAGTAGTATCTACTGACTCTATAGTAGTATCTACTAACTCTATAGTAGTATCTACTGACTCTACAGTAGTATCTACTGACTCTACAGTAGTATCTACTGACACTACAGTAGTATCTACTAACTCTACAGTAGTATCTACTGACTCTACAGTAGTATCTACTGACTCTATAGTAGTATCTACTGACTCTATAGTAGTATCTACTGACTCTACAGTAGTATCTACTGACTCTATAATAGTATCTACTAACTCTACAGTAGTATCCACTGACACTACAGTAGTATCTACTGACTCTACAGTAGTATCTACTGACTACAGTAGTATCTACTGACTCTACAGTAGTATCTGACACTACAGTAGTATCTACTGACTCTATAGTAGTATCTACTGACTCTACAGTAGTATCTACTGACACTACAGTAGTATCTACTGACTCTACAGTAGTATCTACTGACTCTATAGTAGTATCTACTGACTCTACAGTAGTATCTACTGACTCTACAGTAGTATCTACTGACTATAGTAGTATATACTGACTCTACAGTAATATTTACTGACTCTACAGTAGTATCTACTGACTCTACAGTAATATCTACTGACTCTATAGTAGTATCTACTGACTCTACAGTAGTATCTACAGACTCTACAGTAGTATCTACTGACTCTACAGTAGTATCTACTGACACTACAGTAGTATCTACTGACTCCACAGTAGTATCTACTGACTCTACAGTAGTATCTGCTGACTCTATAGTAGTATCTACTGACTCTACAGTAGTATCTACTGACTCTATAGTAGTATCTACTGACTCTACAGTAGTATCTACTGACTCTATAGTAGTATCTACTGACTCTACAGTAGTATCTACTGACTCTACAGTAGTATCTACTGACTCTACAGTAGTATCTACTGACTCTACAGTAGTATCTACTGACACTATAGTAGTATCTACTGACTCTACAGTAGTATCTACTGACACTATAGTAGTATATACTGACTCTGTAGTAGTATCTACTGACTCTACAGTAGTATATACTGACACTACA
This sequence comes from Petromyzon marinus, assembly GCF_048934315.1. Taxonomy (NCBI): domain Eukaryota; kingdom Metazoa; phylum Chordata; class Hyperoartia; order Petromyzontiformes; family Petromyzontidae; genus Petromyzon; species Petromyzon marinus. The sequence continues at coordinate 1,245,225 of NC_133732.1, forward strand.
GTAGTATCTACTGACTCTACAGTAGTAACTACTGACACTACGCTAGTATCTACCGACTCTACAGTAGTGTCTACCGACTCTACAGTAGTATCTACTGACTCTACAGTAGTATCTACTGACTCTACAGTAGTATATACTGACACTACAGTAGTATCTACTGACTCTACAGTAGTATCTACCGACTCTACAGTAGTAACTACTGACACTACGCTAGTATCTACCGACTCTACAGTAGTATCTACTGACACTACAGTAGTATCTACTGACTCTACAGCAGTATCTACTGACACTACAGTAGTATCTACTGACACTACAGTAGTATCTACTGACTCTACAGTAGTATATACTGACACTACAGTAGTATCTACTGACTCTACAGTAGTATCTACCGACTCTACAGTAGTAACTACTGACTCTACAGTAGTATTTACTGACTGTAGTAGTATCTACTGACTCTACAGTAGTATATGCTGACTCTGTTGTAGTATCTACTGACTCTACAGCAGTATCTACTGACTCTACAGTAGTATCTACTGACTCTACAGCAGTATCTACTGACTCTACAGTAGTATATACTGACACTACAGTAGTATCTACTGACTCTACAGTAGTATCTACTGATTCTACAGTAGTATCTACAGTAGTATCTACTGACTCTATAGTAGTATCTACTGACTCTACAGTAGTATCTACTGACACTACAATATCTACTGACACTACAGTAGTATCTACCGACTCTATAGTAGTATCTACTGACTCTACAGTAGTATTTACTGACTGTAGTAGTATCTACTGACTCTACAGTAGTATCTACTGACTCTACAGTAGTATCTACTGACACTACAGTAGTATCTACTGACTGTGTAGTAGTATCTACTGACTCTACAGTAGTATCTACTGACACTACAGTAGTATCTACTGACTGTGTAGTAGTATCTACTGACTGTGTAGTAGTATTTACTGACTGTATAGTAGTATCTACTACCTTTGCAGTAGTATTTACTGACTCTACAGTAGTATCTACTGACTCTACAGTAGTATTTACTGACTGTAGTAGTATCTACTGACTCTACAGTAGTATCTACTGACTCTACAGTAGTATCTACTGACACTACAGTAGTATCTACTGACTGTGTAGTAGTATCTACTGACTCTACAGTAGTATCTACTGACACTACAGTAGTATCTACTGACTGTGTAGTAGTATCTACTGACTGTGTAGTAGTATTTACTGACTGTATAGTAGTATCTACTGACTGTATAGTAGTATCTACTACCTTTGCAGTAGTATTTACTGACTCTACAGTAGTATCTACTGATTCTACAGTAGTATCTACTGACTCTGTAGTAGTATCTACTGACTGTATAGTAGTATTTACTGACTCTACAGTAGTATCTACTACCTCTACAGTAGTATATACTGACTCTACAGTAGTATCTACTGACTCTACAGTAGTATCTACTGACTCTACAGTAGTATCTACTGACCCTCCAGTAGTATCTACCAACTATAGTAGTATCTTCTGGCACTACAGTAATATTTACTGACTCTATAGTAGTATCTATGGATTGTACAGTTGTATCTACCGACTCTACAGTAGTACCTACTGACTCTACAGAAGTATCTATCGACTCTACAGTAGTATCTACTGACACCACAGTAGTATCTACTGACGCTATAGTAGTATCTACTGAATCTACAGTAGTATCTACTGACTCTACAGTAGTATCTACTGATTCTACAGTAGTAACTACTGACTATAGTAGTATCTGCTGACTCTATAGTAGTATCTACTGACTCTACAGTAGTATCTACCGACTCTACAGTAGTAACTACTGACTCTACAGTAGTATCTACTGACTCTACAGTAGTATCTACTGGCTGTGTAGTAGTATCTACTGACTCTACAGTAGTATCTACTGACACTACAGTAGTATCTACTGACTCTATACTAGTATCTACTGAATCTACAGTAGTATCTACTGACTCTACAGTAGTATCTACTGACTCTACAGTAGTAACTACTAACTCTACAGTAGTAACTACTGACTCTATAGTAGTATCTACTGACTCTGTACTAGTATCTACTGACTCTACAGTAGTATCTACTAACTCTACAGTAGTAACTACTAACTCTATAGTAGTATCTACTAACTCTACAGTAGTATCTACTGACACTACAGTAGTATCTACTGACTCTATAGTAGTATCTACTAACTCTATAGTAGTATCTACTGACTCTACAGTAGTATCTACTGACTCTACAGTAGTATCTACTGACACTACAGTAGTATCTACTAACTCTACAGTAGTATCTACTGACTCTACAGTAGTATCTACTGACTCTATAGTAGTATCTACTGACTCTATAGTAGTATCTACTGACTCTACAGTAGTATCTACTGACTCTATAATAGTATCTACTAACTCTACAGTAGTATCCACTGACACTACAGTAGTATCTACTGACTCTACAGTAGTATCTACTGACTACAGTAGTATCTACTGACTCTACAGTAGTATCTGACACTACAGTAGTATCTACTGACTCTATAGTAGTATCTACTGACTCTACAGTAGTATCTACTGACACTACAGTAGTATCTACTGACTCTACAGTAGTATCTACTGACTCTATAGTAGTATCTACTGACTCTACAGTAGTATCTACTGACTCTACAGTAGTATCTACTGACTATAGTAGTATATACTGACTCTACAGTAATATTTACTGACTCTACAGTAGTATCTACTGACTCTACAGTAATATCTACTGACTCTATAGTAGTATCTACTGACTCTACAGTAGTATCTACAGACTCTACAGTAGTATCTACTGACTCTACAGTAGTATCTACTGACACTACAGTAGTATCTACTGACTCCACAGTAGTATCTACTGACTCTACAGTAGTATCTGCTGACTCTATAGTAGTATCTACTGACTCTACAGTAGTATCTACTGACTCTATAGTAGTATCTACTTACTCTACAGTAGTATCTACTGACTCTATAGTAGTATCTACTGACTCTACAGTAGTATCTACTGACTCTACAGTAGTATCTACTGACTCTACAGTAGTATCTACTGACTCTACAGTAGTATCTACTGACACTATAGTAGTATCTACTGACTCTACAGTAGTATCTACTGACACTATAGTAGTATATACTGACTCTGTAGTAGTATCTACTGACTCTACAGTAGTATATACTGACACTACAGTAGTATCTACTGACTCTACAGTAGTAACTACTGACACTACGCTTGTATCTACCGACTCTACAGTAGTGTCTACCGACTCTACAGTAGTATCTACTGACTCTACAGTAGTATCTACTGACTCTACAGTAGTATATACTGACACTACAGTAGTATCTACTGACTCTACAGTAGTATCTACCGACTCTACAGTAGTAACTACTGACACTACGCTAGTATCTACCGACTCTACAGTAGTATCTACTGACACTACAGTAGTATCTACTGACTCTACAGCAGTATCTACTGACACTACAGTAGTATCTACTGACACTACAGTAGTATCTACTGACTCTACAGTAGTATATACTGACACTACAGTAGTATCTACTGACTCTACAGTAGTATCTACCGACTCTACAGTAGTAACTACTGACTCTACAGTAGTATTTACTGACTGTAGTAGTATCTACTGACTCTACAGTAGTATTTACTGACTCTACAGTAGTATCTACTACCTCTACAGTAGTATATACTGACTCTACAGTAGTATCTACTGACTCTACAGTAGTATCTACTGACTCTACAGTAGTATCTACTGACCCTCCAGTAGTATCTACCAACTATAGTAGTATCTTCTGGCACTACAGTAATATTTACTGACTCTATAGTAGTATCTATGGATTGTACAGTTGTATCTACCGACTCTACAGTAGTACCTACTGACTCTACAGAAGTATCTATCGACTCTACAGTAGTATCTACTGACACCACAGTAGTATCTACTGACGCTATAGTAGTATCTACTGAATCTACAGTAGTATCTACTGACTCTACAGTAGTATCTACTGATTCTACAGTAGTAACTACTGACTATAGTAGTATCTGCTGACTCTATAGTAGTATCTACTGACTCTACAGTAGTATCTACCGACTCTACAGTAGTAACTACTGACTCTACAGTAGTATCTACTGACTCTACAGTAGTATCTACTGGCTGTGTAGTAGTATCTACTGACTCTACAGTAGTATCTACTGACACTACAGTAGTATCTACTGACTCTATACTAGTATCTACTGAATCTACAGTAGTATCTACTGACTCTACAGTAGTATCTACTGACTCTACAGTAGTAACTACTAACTCTACAGTAGTAACTACTGACTCTATAGTAGTATCTACTGACTCTGTACTAGTATCTACTGACTCTACAGTAGTATCTACTAACTCTACAGTAGTAACTACTAACTCTATAGTAGTATCTACTAACTCTACAGTAGTATCTACTGACACTACAGTAGTATCTACTGACTCTATAGTAGTATCTACTAACTCTATAGTAGTATCTACTGACTCTACAGTAGTATCTACTGACTCTACAGTAGTATCTACTGACACTACAGTAGTATCTACTAACTCTACAGTAGTATCTACTGACTCTACAGTAGTATCTACTGACTCTATAGTAGTATCTACTGACTCTATAGTAGTATCTACTGACTCTACAGTAGTATCTACTGACTCTATAATAGTATCTACTAACTCTACAGTAGTATCCACTGACACTACAGTAGTATCTACTGACTCTACAGTAGTATCTACTGACTACAGTAGTATCTACTGACTCTACAGTAGTATCTGACACTACAGTAGTATCTACTGACTCTATAGTAGTATCTACTGACTCTACAGTAGTATCTACTGACACTACAGTAGTATCTACTGACTCTACAGTAGTATCTACTGACTCTATAGTAGTATCTACTGACTCTACAGTAGTATCTACTGACTCTACAGTAGTATCTACTGACTATAGTAGTATATACTGACTCTACAGTAATATTTACTGACTCTACAGTAGTATCTACTGACTCTACAGTAATATCTACTGACTCTATAGTAGTATCTACTGACTCTACAGTAGTATCTACAGACTCTACAGTAGTATCTACTGACTCTACAGTAGTATCTACTGACACTACAGTAGTATCTACTGACTCCACAGTAGTATCTACTGACTCTACAGTAGTATCTGCTGACTCTATAGTAGTATCTACTGACTCTACAGTAGTATCTACTGACTCTATAGTAGTATCTACTTACTCTACAGTAGTATCTACTGACTCTATAGTAGTATCTACTGACTCTACAGTAGTATCTACTGACTCTACAGTAGTATCTACTGACTCTACAGTAGTATCTACTGACTCTACAGTAGTATCTACTGACACTATAGTAGTATCTACTGACTCTACAGTAGTATCTACTGACACTATAGTAGTATATACTGACTCTGTAGTAGTATCTACTGACTCTACAGTAGTATATACTGACACTACAGTAGTATCTACTGACTCTACAGTAGTAACTACTGACACTACGCTTGTATCTACCGACTCTACAGTAGTGTCTACCGACTCTACAGTAGTATCTACTGACTCTACAGTAGTATCTACTGACTCTACAGTAGTATATACTGACACTACAGTAGTATCTACTGACTCTACAGTAGTATCTACCGACTCTACAGTAGTAACTACTGACACTACGCTAGTATCTACCGACTCTACAGTAGTATCTACTGACACTACAGTAGTATCTACTGACTCTACAGCAGTATCTACTGACACTACAGTAGTATCTACTGACACTACAGTAGTATCTACTGACTCTACAGTAGTATATACTGACACTACAGTAGTATCTACTGACTCTACAGTAGTATCTACCGACTCTACAGTAGTAACTACTGACTCTACAGTAGTATTTACTGACTGTAGTAGTATCTACTGACTCTACAGTAGTATATGCTGACTCTGTTGTAGTATCTACTGACTCTACAGCAGTATCTACTGACTCTACAGTAGTATCTACTGACTCTACAGCAGTATCTACTGACTCTACAGTAGTATATACTGACACTACAGTAGTATCTACTGACTCTACAGTAGTATCTACTGATTCTACAGTAGTATCTACAGTAGTATCTACTGACTCTATAGTAGTATCTACTGACTCTACAGTAGTATCTACTGACACTACAATATCTACTGACACTACAGTAGTATCTACCGACTCTATAGTAGTATCTACTGACTCTACAGTAGTATTTACTGACTGTAGTAGTATCTACTGACTCTACAGTAGTATCTACTGACTCTACAGTAGTATCTACTGACACTACAGTAGTATCTACTGACTGTGTAGTAGTATCTACTGACTCTACAGTAGTATCTACTGACACTACAGTAGTATCTACTGACTGTGTAGTAGTATCTACTGACTGTGTAGTAGTATTTACTGACTGTATAGTAGTATCTACTACCTTTGCAGTAGTATTTACTGACTCTACAGTAGTATCTACTGACTCTACAGTAGTATTTACTGACTGTAGTAGTATCTACTGACTCTACAGTAGTATCTACTGACTCTACAGTAGTATCTACTGACACTACAGTAGTATCTACTGACTGTGTAGTAGTATCTACTGACTCTACAGTAGTATCTACTGACACTACAGTAGTATCTACTGACTGTGTAGTAGTATCTACTGACTGTGTAGTAGTATTTACTGACTGTATAGTAGTATCTACTGACTGTATAGTAGTATCTACTACCTTTGCAGTAGTATTTACTGACTCTACAGTAGTATCTACTGATTCTACAGTAGTATCTACTGACTCTGTAGTAGTATCTACTGACTGTATAGTAGTATTTACTGACTCTACAGTAGTATCTACTACCTCTACAGTAGTATATACTGACTCTACAGTAGTATCTACTGACTCTACAGTAGTATCTACTGACTCTACAGTAGTATCTACTGATTCTACAGTAGTATCTACAGTAGTATCTACTGACTCTATAGTAGTATCTACTGACTCTACAGTAGTATCTACTGACATTACAATATCTACTGACACTACAGTAGTATCTACCGACTCTATAGTAGTATCTACTGACTCTACAGTAGTATTTACTGACTGTAGTAGTATCTACTGACTCTACAGTAGTATCTACTGACTCTACAGTAGTATCTACTGACACTACAGTAGTATCTACTGACTGTGTAGTAGTATCTACTGACTCTACAGTAGTATCTACTGACACTACAGTAGTATCTACTGACTGTGTAGTAGTATCTACTGACTGTGTAGTAGTATTTACTGACTGTATAGTAGTATCTACTACCTTTGCAGTAGTATTTACTGACTCTACAGTAGTATCTACTGACTCTACAGTAGTATTTACTGACTGTAGTAGTATCTACTGACTCTACAGTAGTATCTACTGACTCTACAGTAGTATCTACTGACACTACAGTAGTATCTACTGACTGTGTAGTAGTATCTACTGACTCTACAGTAGTATCTACTGACACTACAGTAGTATCTACTGACTGTGTAGTAGTATCTACTGACTGTGTAGTAGTATTTACTGACTGTATAGTAGTATCTACTGACTGTATAGTAGTATCTACTACCTTTGCAGTAGTATTTACTGACTCTACAGTAGTATCTACTGATTCTACAGTAGTATCTACTGACTCTGTAGTAGTATCTACTGACTGTATAGTAGTATTTACTGACTCTACAGTAGTATCTACTACCTCTACAGTAGTATATACTGACTCTACAGTAGTATCTACTGACTCTACAGTAGTATCTACTGACTCTACAGTAGTATCTACTGACTCTACAGTAGTATCTACCGACTCTACAGTAGTATCTACTGACTCTACAGTAGTATCTACCGACTCTACAGTAGTATCTACTGACACTACAGTAGTATCTACTGACTCTACAGTAGTATCTACTGACTCTACAGTAGTATCTACTGACACTACAGTAGTATCTACTGACTCTACAGCAGTATCTACTGACACTACAGTAGTATCTACTGACTCTACAGTAGTATCTACTGACACTACAGTAGTATCTATTGACACTACAGTAGTATCTACCGACTCTACAGTAGTATCTACCGACTCTACAGTAGTATCTACCGACTCTATAATAGAAACTGCGCACATTGTGGCGGTGGTGGTGGTGGGAAGAACATCACGCTGTTCAAGATTCATCTCAGCGTGTGGTTGTGCAGCAGTAACAATGCTCGATTTTTTTTTCTCTTTTCCATTTTTTACACGAAGGACAACCTCCCTCCCGTCGCCGCTCAGCAAGCTCATTTGCGTTGCTAAAGGAAATCGCGAGTCAGCGTTTCCACACATGCGCAGATGCGTGCTTTGGCACCGTGATCAGCGTAAATTGTTATAAAGTGTGATTTTATTAGTTTACACTTGAACCTTACGACGGGACCCCGGGGGTCACATAAGCCCCCGGCTCTCGAATAAACTGCGTTGCGACGTCATTTTATGTCCGTTGAAGGCGAACGACGCGGCGATCTCTTCCTCTCGACTAGCTCTACACGATGGCCTAATCAAAGTTTCAACGTTTTGTTTCTTCTGCGCATTCGACCTCTCTGCGCTTGTACGACACGACAACAGAATGATCCGCGCCACGTGGGTCGCGGGCGTTCGTGTGCGCGGTGGGATGGAGTCGCCAGAAATAAAAAAAAGTTACGATTTTTACTTCCGTTTATTCGGGTCCCCGGTGTCCCGCCCATAAGCTTCACTTGACCAAGGGCAAAAAACAAATAGCGCGTTTTCGCCCGAGAGTTTAGCGTGTTGTATCTGTGTACCTTGTTGGAACGTAAACAGTTTGTCAGTTAAAAGTGTTGCAAGGGTAGGCAAGCGCAGACAGAGAGAGACAGACAAAACAAATGATGATTTAAAGCTTTCGTGACTGCAGTAATTCATATTCTTAGTTTTTTCGGTAAAGTCACGTTGAAGAGAAACAACAAAATAACAAAATATATATAAAACAATAAAAAATTCTCACGACGTTTCGACCATAACTCAAACGGTCATCATCACCTGATGATGACCGTCACCTGATGATGACCGTTTGAGTTATGGTCGAAACGTCGTGAGAATTTTTTATTGTTTTATATATATTTTGTTATTTTGTTGTTTCTCTTCAACGTGACTTTACCGAAAAAACTAAGAATATAAAAACAAATGATGTTTATAGGTAAGATATACAACAATCCCTCGCCAAACGTGGGGGTTAGGTTCCAGGAAAATGTCACGGTAGGCAAATCCGCAGGTTGGTGAAGGGCCCTAAGGGAACTATGGGGTTAGGGGCACCACGGGCGCGGTCAGACTCGCCATAGCCTAACCAAGTTGCCTGTTCATTAACTAAACGCCGAATAAAATCCAGTACATTACACAATAAGATAATAATAATACATGTAAAGTGCTGCATTAACTTCATGTACCTTTAATATTAATGATGGTGATGACAATGAGATGATGGGGGAACGGCTGGCTAGGAGTAGGGGCTCAGCCCACGCTACCGCTCTTACTCCTCCGGGCCAGAGACCGCACCGCACTCTCGCCTTCACCACTCACTTTACCACGCTCTCGGCTCCACGAGTGAGGGGGGGAAAAAACTGAACGTGAATGCGGTTGCGACGCGACGCGGTCTAATGCGCTGCGAGAATTCGAGTAGCCAGTTAACGGTACAACGAGAACTGACCCGGGGCAGCTGATCAGCTACGCAGCAGCCACGGGGTGGCGCTGTGGCGTGGGCAGGAGACCCACGGCTTCGCGGAATTTGTGGCAATGACGTCACGCAAAACAATGACATCATGTCGCAACGCAATGACATGGTAAAACGTGTCACGTGGCTTGCTTACCCGTGGATACTCAAATTTCCCGACTGCGATTGGTTAATGGGTATACAAGTAATAAACCTATATTCTTAGTTCTTTCGGTAAAGTCACGTTGAAGGGAAACAACACCTGAAGACGACCGTTTGTGTTATGGTCGAAACGTCGTGAGAATTTTTATTGTTTTATATATATTTTATTATTTTGTTGTTTCCCTTCAACGTGACTTTACCGAAAGAACTAAGCATATGAATTACTGCAGTCACGAAAGCTTTAAATCAAAAAGTAATAAACCGTGTAGACATGAAACTGTGTTTGGCAAATCCGCGGTTGGCGAGAGATTCCTGTACACCTTACTATTGAGCATCCTCTGTTTAGGTTCTGTACGACGTCACGATCCACCGTACCATCACTAGTAGTAGTAGGTTCAATACCACGTTACGATTCACTATCCCATCTCTAGTAGTACCCACAACTACTAGGTGGTGGATTGTAACGTAAACTACATGTATGACTATCCGTATAGTATAATACGTATTATCATAAGTTTAATACGTGGTACAGTACCTACTTCTCGGAGTTACGATCCACTATCCCATCTCTAGTAGTAGTACCTACGACTAGTAGTAGTAGGTACTCTACAACCCACTGTCCCATCTTCGCTTTGATTGAAGTATTTTCCATTTACTTTCTGGTTTTGTAAACCGGACTATGCCTGCACTTTTTGAAAACAAATTTCTTTATAACTGCTTCTCGTGTTTAGTTTCTTGTCTTTTCACCCGCACCTCCGATTAGCACGGTTGGCTACGTACGGTGCAAAGGAAGTTTAACATAGTACTTGTTTTTACCGCTATAAAGTGATCTTTTTCTCATGTAATTCCACTCCTAATGCGTTATTTTAGACCTGCTGCTCGTTATTTTCTGCGATGCATCCGTGTTGACAATGTTGTATTCATTTCGTTTCAATTAAATCATTCTGTAATAGCAGCACCTTGCCACGATCATTTATTGGCAGACTCTGTAGGGAAAAAAACAACTGCGTTTTATTAATCGACTTTCTCGACAAAAAAGTGAGAAATTATTGGAGGGATCATCGCTCTTCTAGGGAGAGGGGACGAATCAGAGGTGCCCAGAAGAAGGAACCACAGATGAGGTGAGGACCAAGTGTTACAGACAACTGCCCAAGCTTTGCGGTCCTCTATTCACAAAGGTGGTTTCTCCAAATGAATGAGTGTTGACATGTGGGAGGAGGATACGGGAGAGAAACCCACACATGCGAGGGGGAAACACTCTATCCCAGGGGTCGGGAACCTTTTTGACTAAGAGAGCCATGAAAGCAAAAAAATTGGAAATTTATTTCAGTGAGAGCCATATAATATATTTTAAAAGTGAATTCAACTAAATGTCAGTATAATAAGCCTCTGAATTTATTCTTTTAAATAATGTTGTTATAACACTCACGATTAATGCGACTTCTGGTGCTGCATGGATTTGCTGATGTCTTTGTAGTCGGGTTGGTACTTGGTGAGGTTAAGCTTCATGCAAGCGTTGAGGCTTTCATCCGTTAAACGTGATCGTAGGTTGGACTTGATGTTTTTAAGATGTGAGAATGACTGCTCACATGCATACGTAGATCCAAACATGGTCAATACAGCAATACTCACACGCTGCAGTGTGTGGTATGTGACAGGAAGCGCGTTCCAAGTTTTGAGAATCAGCTGGTCTTCGGGTTGGAGTTTTTTTCATTTCTGTCCACATGTGCTTGCTCGCCAACTCCGCTTTCTGTCGTGTGATTCTTTCCAAATCTTCATTCAGTGACTTGAACTTATTCACCCACATGTCTGAGGCCTTCAGGTCAGCCACTTCTGCTTCAAAATTTCTGACGGAGACACCAGGGATGTAATTCAGGTCGGCTGTGTTCAGTGAACACTCGTTTGGATGGGTGATGAACTTAAAAAGACGAGTGTGCTCACGAAATTCTCCAAAGCGTGCTTTGAAGGACTGTAGGAGACTGGATGTGCAGCCAGCTAGCTGGTGGAGATCAAGGTTTTGAATGGGCTCACTTGCTGTGCATGCATCTTTAAATTGGCTCAGTTTTTCAAAATGTAGTAAACGACCTGTTACAAGATCTGTGATGAAAAGCTCCAGCTTGTTTTCAAAAGCAAATACAGCTTGTTGAAGGGATAACACTGTATTTCCAATGCCTTGCATTTTCACGTTGAGCTGGTTCAGATGTTCAGTCAGATCTACGAGATAGTAAAACTTGAGGAGCCACTCGGTGTCGGCTAGCTCAGGATGCCCGACGCCTTTCATTTCAAGGAAAGTCCGGATTTCGTTCAGGCAAGCCGCAAAACGGCTAAGCACCTTCCCTCTTGACAACCAACGCACATTGCTGTGCAAAAGCAGATCAGGATAGTTATTTACAACTTCATCCAGCAGTGTTTAAACTGGCGATCATTTAAGGCTCGGCCAACAATAAAGTTGATCACACGAATGACCAGCGACATCACTTCGCCAAACTGCCTGTCACACATCTGAGCACAAAGTGCCTCCTGGTGTATAATGCAATGGAAACTTAGGATGGGTCTATTTTCATGTTCACGGAGAAGCGCCACAAATCCTTTGTTTTTCCCCACCATACACGGAGCACCATCAGTACACACTGAGAGAAGTTTATCCATAGGTAGACTTTTTTCTTGAGCAAACTCCATGAAAGACTTGAATAAATCCTCACCTCTTGTGGACCCTTTTAATGGCAGAACAGCAAGACTTTCTTCGCGCAGTGTGTCACCAACAGCATATCTTGCAATCACGCTGAACTGCGACAAATGGCTCACGTCTGTTGACTCATCCAAAGCCAGAGAAAAGAACGGCGCTGCATTTATGTCCTTCACTTGCGTTTCCTCCACTTTGTTTGCCATCACGATGGTACGATCATGAACAGTTCTTGCCGACAGAGGCATGTCTTGTATCCGTTTGATTATCTTGTCTTTGTTCGGAAGATCATCAAAAAGTTCATTGGCTACATCCAGCATGAACGTTTTAGCATACTCGCCATCTGTGAATGGTTTTCCGTTCCTCACTATTGCTAAAGAACCAGCAAAGCTAGCCGAATTATAGCCACCTTGCCGGGTCCATACGCGGAGTTGCTGCTGGCTAGCTTGCACCCTGCTCAGAAGCTCTTGGCACGCTTTCTTTCTGCTGTCTCCCGCAGGGTATTTTGATGCAAAGGTAGCGTGGCGCGTGTCGAAGTGCCGCTTTACATTCGACCGTTTCAACGATGTAATTTTGTCATTGCAAATTAGACACACCGCAGAACCCGCTCTCTCCACAAAGGCGAATTCTTCGGTCCATTCGTCCTGAAATGTACGATACTCGTCGTCTTTTTTTCTTTTCGCCATCTTCTTCGTCGAAGGGTTAGCTTTGAGCTAATGACCGAGCAGACGCAGTCTCAGACTGATTCAAAAGGGGGCGTTTACCTGTTTTACCCAGCAACGGCAAACGTAGGCCAGTATCATCCAATTAAAATAATGGACAATTGCTCCTGCAGCCCTGAACAGGACATGCGCAGTGAAAAATCGATGGATGGATTAAAACAAGTGAGAATATTTTGTTTTATCTGCGAGCCATATGCAATCATCAAAAGAGCCACATCTGGCTCGCGAGCCATAGGTTCCCGACCCCTGCTCTATCCCATACAGAGGTGAAGAGGTGGAGTCTACCTTATTGCTATGGCGCCTTCTGGCACAGCCTGGGTTATGGCTCCTCCTAGACGCCCACCCACGGATGGAATTTGAACTTGCATCGCACAGTATGTAGCCAACCATACCAATCAGAGGTGCCGGGGAAGGACACCAAATTATTGGTGTCTGTGAGTCTATGGCCTCTTGAGTCTATGGGTCTCTGTGTAAGTATATGGCCTCTTGAGTCTATCGGTCTCTGTGTAAGTATATGGGTTTCTATTGAGTCTATGGGTCTCTGTGTAAGTATATGCGTTTCTATTGAGTCTATGGGTCTCTGTGTAAGTATATGGGTCTCTATTAAGTCTATGGGTCTCTATGCTAATCGGAGGTGCGGGTGAAGGACAACAAACTATGCGTCTCTGTGTGTCTATGGATCTCTGTGTGTATATGGGTCGTTGCGTGAGTCTATGGGGATCGTTGTGTGAGCCTATGGTTCGTTCTTTGGCACTGTACGTAGCAAACCGTGCTAATCGGAGGTGCGGGGTAAGGACGACAAACGGTTACACACAAAGCAGTTCTAACGAAATTAGTTTTCAATCTAGATGATGACTTAAAAGCCCATAGCTCCCAGTTGCTCCTAATATCGGAAGGAAGCACGTTCCAGACAGCCGCAGAAGCGCATCTGAAAGCGCCATGCGATTGGTTCCACCGGTCTTTGTTCGATGGCGAGCCCCAGAGCTGCTGCTGCGAGGATGACCGGAGTTTACGATCCTTGACGAGATGGAATTATTGTTGATAATGCGTCAACTGAACGTGGATCATAGCCAAACCATTGACCCCGAGTTTTATTTTAATCAACAATTGAGATGTAATCACGTACACAATCCATTGTCCCCAATACAGTTTACAATGTGCCCAGTCACGAAAGCTTTAATTACCTTATCAACACACTTCTACGGGGAAGTTACCGTTGCATTTATGTCCTAAATGTGCACCCCAAACCTGTTCCCACCCCCCGCTCCCGCTTCTGTGTATATGCAAGATGAGCTGCCACTCTCTTTCTGGCCCCTCCTATTTAAGCTGCTGTTCATCCCTCTCTCTCTCCTTGCCTCTCTGTCCGTATTTCCTACTGACCATGTACCTCGTATTTTCACTGTCTATGCTGGTTTTTTGCAATCCAGAAGTTGAACACGCGATTTAACACTCTTCTGAAATTCGTGGTCCGCCAGGAAGTGTCTAACTGTGTTGTTGGCCTGACTGGATGTGCTTCACATAATGTTTTTTCAGGTTTGTTGAATTCTCGTCTCTCATCTTTTTTGTTGTATTTACCTCCGTGATTTGTTCTTGACACCTGATGAAGATCGCTTGTGTTGTGATCGAAACGTCGTGATTGTTTTTTTTGTTTTAATATAATTTTATTGTATTTCTACATACGTGACTTTACCGAAAAAAACAATGAGTAATTTTATGCAGTCACGAAAGCTTTAATTACCTTATCGTGCCCAATACAGTTTACAACGTGCCCAATACAGTTTACATTGTCCCCAATACAATGTCCCCATTACAGGTTACAATGTGCCCAATACAGTTTACAATGTGCCCAATACAGTTTACAATGTGCCCAATACAGTTTACAATGTGCCCAATACAGTTTACAATGTGCCCAATACAGTTTACAATGTGCCCAATACAGTTTACAATGTGCCCAATACAGTTTACAACGTGCCCAATACAGTTTACAACGTGCCCAATACAGTTTACAATGTGCCCAATACAGTTTACAATGTGCCCAATACAGTTTACAATGTGCCCAATACAGTTTACAACGTGCCCAATACAGTTTACAATGTGCCCAATACAGTTTACAATGTGCCCAATACAGTTTACAATGTGCCCAATACAGTTTACAATGTGCCCAATACAGTTTACAATGTGCCCAATACAGTTTACAATGTGCCCAATACAGTTTACAATGTGCCCAATACAATTCATCGCGTGGTGGAGAATGCTGCGGAGCGCTTATGGTCGTAAAAGTCGTCATCTCTGCCCTCCTCATCCTCCTCATCGGCCCAGCGGACTCGGTTGCAGCTGTAGTTGGATTCCAGAAGTTTCTGAGCGGCGCGGTAGCTCTTCCAAGCTTCCTCGCTCCATCCCATGCCTTCTACATCCTCATCACCATCATCACCCTCATCCTCGTCATCATCCGCACCACGACCACCTCCACTGCCGCACTTGCTGCCGCTGCTGTAGCTACAGACGCTGTCGCATTCCCCGACATCGCAGGGGGCACTGCGCCTGCCGCCGCCGCCGCCGCTGGCGTTCGTACAGCAGATGTCAGTGGCCATCCTCCTCCCCTCGCCCCGACACCGCTCCTCCGCTGCGGCCGTACTCCTCCGGCCTGGGCCCTGAGGCCGTGGGTCCGTGTCGGGCCAGTGACAGTCGTCGGACACCTCCCCGCCATCGCCTCTCCTCCACTCTGACTCCGGGCACCCGCGCACTTCTCTTGCTTCTCCGAGGCAACGGTCATTGCTTGTGGCATCCTCCCCGTGACGGCTTCTTACCCTCGACTCTGACATTCCGAACTGTTCCCGGACCTCCCCAGGACCGCATCTCAACCTCGACTCCGACGCTCCGAACTCTTCCCGGATCTCCCCGGAACCGCATCTCAACCTCGACTCCGACGCTCCGAACTGTTCCCGGGCCTCCTCGGAACCGCATCTCAACCTCGACTCCGACGCTCCGAACTGTTCCCGGACCTCCCCGGGACCGCATCTCAACCTCGATTCCAACGCTCCGAACTGTTCCCGGACCTCCTCGGGACCGCATCTCAACCTCGACTCCGACGCTCCGAACTGTTCCCGGACCTCCCCGGGACCGCATCTCAACCTCGACTCCGACGCTCCGAACTGTTCCCGGACCTCCCCGGGACCGCATCTCAACCTCGACTCCGACGCTCCGAACTGTTCCCGGACCTCCCCGGGACCGCATCTCAACCTCGACTCCGACGCTCCGAACTGTTCCCGGATCTCCCCGGGACCGTTCCTGATGTCCGTGTTCGGCCAGCGACACTGGTTTGTCACCTCCCCGTGACCTCTCCTCCCATCTGACTCCGAGCACCCGCGCACTTCTCTCCCCTCCGTGTGACCGCATCTCAACATCGAGTCCGGCTCTCCGTGCTCTCCTCTGCCCCTCCCGTGACCCTCTCGCGAAAGCGGCGAGGGCACGTGGAGGCACCGCTCCGGAATCTTGTTGCTGCTCCCCTGCCTCGAACTCGGGGCTTGACGCCCCTCCTCCCGCTCCTCCTCCACGTCCTCCGCGTGACCGCCTCTGAACGTCGAGTCCGGCGCTCCGTGCTCCGCTCTCGTCTCCCCGTGGCTGCTTCTCGATACGGGGCAGGGCGTGTGGCCGACCTGCGGCTTCGTCCCACGGGTCTCCGCTGCCTCCCTCCCGTCCCCGCTTCTTCCCTGGCACTGATCCGTGGCTTCTTCACGGCCGCTTCTGAACCTCGATCCGGACTCCGTACACACCTCCGGGACCTCTGCGTGACTGCTTCTCAGGTGGCACTGGTCTGCGACGTCATTGAGACCGCTCCTGGATCTCGACCCAGGCTCCGTACACACCTCCGTGACCTCCACGTGACCACATTTGGACCTCGACCCAGGCTCCGTACACACCTCCGTGACCTGCACGTGACTGCTTCTCAGGTGGCACTGGTCCGTGACCTCGTTGAGACAGCTTCTTGACCTTAACTCAGTCTGTGTACACACTTCCGTGACCTCGATGTGACCGCTTCTGAACCCAGGCTCCGTACACACTTTCGTGACCTCCACGTGACTGCTCCTCAAGTGCTTCTGGTCTGTGACGTCGTTGAGACCGCTTCTTGACCTTGACCCAGTCTCCGCACACACTTCCGTGACCCCCACGTGACCACCTCTTGATCCGGCCTCTGTACCCTCTCGCATATCCTTCCCATGACTGCCCATCGTAACCGTAAGCTCTTCCGCCACCTCCCCACGACTGCTTACCACGACGGAGTCCGCCCCGTGACATTCCCCCGTGACCACTCCGAGGCTAATCCTCAGGCAGCAGCGATCCGTGACTTCCTCGTGACTTCTGCTCACCATCGACCCAGTCTGTACAGGCTCTTCCGTCAACTCCTTGCCGTGACCACTTCCCACGCTTGGACTCGGATCTCCGAAAGCTTCCGTGACCTTCGTGAGATTGCTCCTGGAGTCCGACTCTCCCCTGACGAGCTCGTCCTTGACCTCCCATCCGTGACTGCTTTGCACGCGCGGACTCAGAGCTCCACAATGGCCTGTGACCCCCTCCCCGTGACCGCTCTCTACTTCTGAGTCCGACTCTCGGCACTCGTCCTCGCCCTCCGTGTCACTCCTTCTCAACCTCGGCTCCTCCGTGACCTAAAAAAATTACAAATATTATTTTATTTTACCAGGTCAGGCCCACTGAGCTACGTAGCTCTTTTTGAGAAGCGACCTGGCGATCACAAATGACAGCTCAACCGAGTGGCTTATCATGGAGTCGCCACACGGAGGCCCTGACTCACACAGAGGCCCACAGACTCACACAGAGACCCATAGACTTACCACACCGAGACCCATAGACTCACCACACAGAGACCCATAGACTCACCACACAGAGACCCATAGACTCACCATACAGAGACAGATAGACTAAACTAATACAAAAAATACTATTTTAGTTACCAAATGATGGCTTAACGAAACGGGTAATGTTAATTATGTATCTGGAGGGAAAAACTGGAGGATCCAGAGAAAAATCCACACAACCACGGGCAGAGGGACATGCAAACTCCAAATATTCAGCGTCATCAGGGTCGGGATCGAACCCACGACCTCCTTCATTATTCCACAATATAGTTTACATTGTGGAGAGATGTTAACGACCTCACCTGGTATGCAGGAGGTCTATTTGGAGTTTTCATGTTCTCTTCCCGTGGTCGCATGGTTTTTCTTCTAAACATCATGCCAACAGGCGTCGTCTGGGTCGCTGGGATCGAATCCACATCTCATAGCCACCGCAGCGCCCCTCATGGAAACAAAGATCCCCCATGTAGCCTTACCAGACTGTTGGGGCAAGTGCTGTTGTATAGCACGTATGAAGGCCGGAACGGTACGCATGGGGGTGGGTGGCCAGCACCACGCCCGACCACCTTTGTCTCCCCCAGCGTCCATGTTTACAACACATCACCACACCAGGTACTCATTCGAGGCGGAGTCGACTCCGTCTCTCACGCACAAACTCCAAAGAACACACAACAGGCATCATCAGGGATCGGACCCACGACTTCTCGCATACCCGGTGACGGAGTTAACATCTCATAACCACCGCACCCACCCCCACCCCCCCTACCTCCCCGTGACGTCTCCGCAGCCGCTCCGGGCCGCCCTCTCCGGGACCGCCGTCTGCCGCCCCCCCTCCTCCTCCTCCTCCTCCCCTGCGACCGCCCGAGGGTCGCCCCCAGCCGTGGCCGCGGGGCTCCCCCCTCTCGGCCTCGAGTCGCTCGACGCGCAGCTCCAGCGAGCGGGGCCAGCACGGCTCCGTCGCCTCGTGGAGCTGCAGTCGAGGCCTGGCGCACCGGCAGAAGGGGGACATCACAGGACTGCTTCGGGGGGGGGGGGGGGGCGCTGCGGTGGTTTGGTTTGTGCTCGCTTAACAGCACTTGCCATAACGGTCTGTTCAGGCTATAGGGGGGATCTTTGTTTGTATGTACTGTATGTGATGTACTGTATGTGATGCATGAGGTATGCAGGAGCTCGTGGATTCGATCCTGGACCCTGACGTTGCCTGCTGCTCGACATTTGGAGTTGGCGTATTCTCTATTTCTTTCTCCCCGTGGTGGTCGCGTGGATTTTTCTCCAGATCTTTCGTTTTTTCCCTCCACATTTAGACTGAACATCACGCGGTTATATTATTTAGCTGCTGCTGTAGATTTCCACATAAGCCACGTTAGAGAGGAGTAGTTGGTGACGTTACGCCACGCTCACCCTCTGGTGCGGTGACGTCACAAGAAGTGACGTCAGGCGGACCTTCCGGTACGATGACGTCACGCGACGTGACGTCGTGCACATGGGGGGGCGGGGCGGTGACGTCATGTCCCCCTGGGGTACTTAAGCTGGAACCCGTGATGTGAGCGGGGTCGTCGTGACAGCCGGGAATGTGAGAGGGTGGAAGTTGGGACCCGGGGTAGTTTCAGTTTCAGTTTTCATTGATTTTGGTGTAGCCCTGTGAGCCATTCGGCTCTTGAATCGGGTGCAACCGCAACAAACAAAAAAACAAAAACACGAACAAGAAAAACATCTTAAAGTGACTTTGTGTGACTGTGCAAACAGAAAATCCATGGAAAAAACGCGGCAAAAATATTCCTGAAAAAAGCACCGTACACCAACGCTGTGTGCAAATAATCCCAGTGGGATGCAAGTCAAACAACAACAACAACAACCACAAGAAAACTTAAATTAAGGCCATCAATCTAACTCCGTACTACAACAAATAAACATGGCCAAACCAAAAAACTTTTCGAAATCACCAAAAAATAAAGCCATGATTGCAACGAAACGTGATCATAGGGACTGTGACCGGATTTTTACAATAAACTACATAAATAACATGTAACACCAAATCCTAGAGCCATAGCTGGCTGCATGAGTTACTCCACAACAACAGAAGCATCAGTCGGAGTATCAAGTTTTTCAATGCACCTTTAAGGTCAGCACGCTAAATCAAAATACAGATAATACTTTGCAGCGTCATCTGGAGCGAAACATTTTATTTTATTTTACGCCAATGAATAGCAGTGGCAGCTAGGGGTGTACAACTCCTCTAGAGCAATTTTGAGAGAAGATCTCATTGGTAGAGATTCAAGTTGCAGTTTATTGGCAATAGCATTGCTGACCTTGGGGGCATCAATAGCAAAGGCCCTTCCTCCAGTTTTTGTACGGCAATAGGAAATGTGAAGCTGGTAAATGAGCGAAGATCTGAGGCCAAATTTGTTCTTTGAAACAGAGAGGAGATCCAGCAGGTAGTCTGTGGATTTTTTTGTAAGTACATCGTGAATAAATAAGATCTGGTGCACAAGCCGTCGAACATTAAGAGATGTTAAGTTTGACCCAATGTAGAGATCACAGTGGTGAGTCTTATATGGGCAGTTCAATGTAAATCTCAAGGCCGAGTGATAGATGGAATCAAGCTTCTTCAGTACAGTACTTGAGGCTGATTTATACACGATGTCACAGTAGTCAAGTAGAGGCAGTATGGTAGCTTTTATCAATTCCAAACGGAACATTTGGGGGAAGCAGTGCTTGTGTCGATACTGAAAACCAATTTTTATTTTTGTCTTTTTACCAATATAATCAATGTGATCTTCAAAATTCAGTATTGAATCCAAGATGACCCCAAGATACTTATAGATCTTGACTTTCTCTATTTGATAATTATTTATGGAATGTAATTGGGGAAAAAATAACTTCCTGCTTTAGTCCTGGTGAGAAGCATAGCACCTTGGTTTTGGAGGTATTCAGGACTAGTTTAAAAGCAACTAGCTGATGTTGTAGTTTGTTTAAATCACCCTGTAGCTTAGAAATCACGTCATCCGGAGAGCGGCCAGCAGTAATCAGTATCGTGTCATCTGCAAAAAGGTTTATCCTGGAATGATCCAGGTCAGTGCCCAAGTCATTGACATAAAGAGAGAACAAAAGGGGGCCGAGGATGGAACCCTGTTGAACCCCTTTTGTTATCTTAACACTGACCTCAAACCATCTGTAAATACAGTTTGGGTGCGAGAAAAGAGGTAATTTTGTAACCATTTTAATGCGTTTTCGGAAAAACCGAGACAACTTAGTTTACTAAGCAGGGTGTTGTGGTCTACTGCATCAAAAGCTTTGGACAGGTCTAGAAAAAGACAGGCACAGTACTGCTTATTATAAAGGCTACTGTAATCGAAAACGAGGCTAAGGGTGGCTGCTTCACCCGGCCGGCCTAAGTTGGTTTAGCCTTCGGCCGGTGCAGTGGGAAGAGCCCGGATAGTCGGTGTGGTAGGGTTCCCAGTACCCTACCCCCAGGGAGATATATACTAGTTCCGTCCCGTGTTAGGCGTAAGCCCGTAATAAACCCTGTTGTAAGCCCCTACGAAGACCTGCCTCTGCGTCGTCATTTGCACCATAACATAAGTATCTTGGTGGTGAGTCTATAGGTCCCTGTGTGGTGAGTCTGTGGGTCTCTATGTGGTGAGTCTGTGGGTCTCTGTGTGGTGAGCCTATGGGTCTCTGGCTTTTGAGTCTATGGGTCTCAATGTTAATCTAAGGCTTTGTGTGCATTTATGGATGTCTGTGTGGTGAATTTAGAGTTTGGGCTGCTGCTATACATTCCACACGTGATGAAAAGCCACTTCGGTGAGCTGTCGTTTGTGGCCAAGTTGCCTCTGAAAAGAAGCTACATAGCTCAGTGGGCCTTACCTGGTATTTAAATCGTTTTAGTTGAACACGTGTTGGCTTTTGCGACCAATATCACGCATAATACAGCTTTTTTGGGTGAGATCACGTGAATATCAATGTGTCGTTAAACTCTCCACCACTCGACACAGCCAATTAGTAAGATTTGTCACGTAAACAAAACGTGCCAATTCGCTATGAGTACAGCACACCGGTGTGTTGGAGAGCAAATATACAGCACCCCCCAAAAAACCTGTATCATGCATGCAGTTTTAGTTTAGTTTTAGTTTAGCAGAAGGTGATATCACGATATCAAGGAAGGTCTTCTGAGGTCCCTTCGAGTAACTTTATATGCACACATTTTCCCATGTCTGGAGACGTTAATCGCATGACAATATTCAAAACAATATAAGTTGAATCTAGTAGTAATGGAATTTGGTCAAGTTAAATAAAAATATATAATTATTTAATGTCACGGGTATTTTGTGGAAGTTTTGGTAACTGGATGGCCACCAGATCATTAATAAATGCCCTAAATTATGCAAGACTCTCACTTCCCCTAACTACACAGCCACCCAGACACTCTCCCTACCCCTAACCACACAGTCACCCAGACACTCTCCCTACCCCTAACCACACAGTCACCCAGACACTCTCCCTATCCCTAACTACAGTCACCCAGACACTCTCCCTACCCCTAACCACACAGTCACCCAGACACTCTTCCTACCCCTAACCACACAGTCACCCAGACACTCTCCCTACCCCTAACCACACTGTCACCCAGACACTCTCCCTACCCCTAACCACACAGTCACCCAGACACTCTCCCTACCCCTAACCACACAGTCACCCAGACACTCTCCCTACCCCTAACTACAGTCACCCAGACACTCTCCCTACCCCTAACCACACAGTCACCCAGACACTCTCCCTACCCCTAACCACACAGCCACCCAGACACTCTCCCTACCCCTAACCACACAGTCACCCAGACACTCTCCCTACCCCTAACCACACAGTCACCCAGACACTCTCCCTACCCCTCACCACACAGTCACCCAGACACTCTCCCTACCCCTAACTACACAGTCACCCAGACACTCTCCCTACCCCTAACCACACAGTCACCCAGACACTCTCCCTACCCCTAACTACACAGTCACCCAGACATTCTCCCTACCCCTAACTACACAGTCACCCACACACTCTACCTAACTACACAGTCACCCAGACACTCTCCCTACCCCTAACCACACAGTCACCCAGACACTCTACCTAACTACACAGTCACCCAGACACTCTCCCTACCCCTAACTACACAGCCACCCAGACACTCTCCCTACCCCTAACTACACAGTCACCCAGACACTCTCCCTACCCCTAACTACACAGTCACCCAGACACTCTCCCTACCCCTAACCACACAGTCACCCAGACACTCTCCCTACCCCTAACCACACAGTCACCCAGACACTCTCACTACCCCTAACTACACAGTCACCCAGACACTCTCCCTACCCCTAACCACACAGTCACCCAGACACTCTCCCTACCCCTCACTACACAGCCACCCAGACACTCTCCCTACCTCTCACCACACAGTCACCCAGACACTCTCCCTACCCCTAACTATACAGTCACCCAGACACTCTCCCTACCCCTAACCACACAGTCACCCAGACTCTCTACCTACCCCTAACTACACAGTCACCCAGACACTCTCCCTACCCCTAACTACACAGCCACCCAGACACTCTCCCTACCCCTAACTACACAGTCACCCAGACACTCTCCCTACCCCTAACTACACAGTCACCCAGACACTCTCCCTACCCCTAACCACACAGTCACCCAGACACTCTCCCTACCCCTAACCACACAGTCACCCAGACACTCTCCCTACCCCTAACCACACAGTCACCCAGACACTCTCCCTACCCCTAACTACACAGCCACCCAGACACTCTCCCTACCCCTAACTACACAGTCACCCAGACACTCTCCCTACCCCTAACTACACAGTCACCCAGACACTCTCCCTACCCCTAACTACACAGTCACCCAGACACTCTCCCTACCCTTAACTACACAGTCACCCAGACACTCTCCCTACCCCTAACTACAGTCACCCAGACACTCTCCCTACCCCTAACCACACAGCCACCCAGACACTCTCCCTACCCCTAACCACACAGTCACCCAGACACTCTCCCTACCGCTGACCACACAGTCACCCAGACACTCTCCCTACCCCTAACCACACAGTCACCCAGACACTCTCCCTACACCTAACTACACAGTCACCCAGACACTCACCCTACCCCTAACTACACAGTCACCCAGACACTCTCCCTACCCCTAACCACACAGTCACCCAGACACTCTCCCTACCCCTAACCACACAGTCACCCAGACACTCTCCCTACCCCTAACTACAGTCACCCAGACACTCTCCCTACTCCTAACTACACAGTCACCCAGACACTCTCCCTACCCCTAACCACACAGTCACCCAGACACTCTCCCTACACCTAACTACACAGTCACCCAGACACTCACCCTACCCCTCACTACACAGTCACCCAGACACTCTCCCTACCCCTAACCACACAGTCACCCAGACACTCTCCCTACCCCTAACCACACAGTCACCCAGACACTCTCCCTACCCCTAACTACAGTCACCCAGACACTCTCCCTACTCCTAACTACACAGTCACCCAGACACTCTTCCTACCCCTAACTACACAGTCACCCAGACACTCTCCCTATCCCTAATTACACAGCCACCCAGACACTCTCCCTACCCCTAACTACACAGTCACCCAGACACTCTCCCTACCCCTAACTACACAGTCACCCAGACACTCTCCCTGCCCCTAACTACACAGTCACCCAGACACTCTGCCTACCCCTAACTACACAGTCACCCAGACACGCTCCCTACCCCTAACTACACAGTCACCCAGACACGCTCCCTACCCCTAACTACACAGTCACCCAGACACTCTCCCTACCCCTAACCACACAGTCACCCAGACACTCTCCCTACCGCAGGCTGTCAGGTTCAGATTCAGGTTGAGAGTCGGAGTCAGAGTCGGGCTGCCATTTGGGGTGAGAGTCGTCGGGGTGAGCATCGGGGTGAGCGAGAGTGGTCGGTGGTGAGTGAAGAGCCGTTCACTCACTCGGTCGGCTCTCTCTCCTCCGCGAGGGGACGGCCCCAGTTGGACTCCAGCTCCGCTAGCCGGGCCCGCAGGCCCGCGACCTCCCGGCGGGTGCCCAACGTCCACCACGCCAGGGCCGCCAGTAGCGACCGCTGCTGCCGGGGCCCATCGGCCCGTCGCTTCGCATCCTCTGGCTTGGCCGTCCCAGGCCCGGGTGTCCCGGATCCGGGCTGCCCGCGCCCGGCCTCCTCCCGGTCCGCGCTCGGGGCCGACGGCTTCCCAGCGACGGGCCGAAGGGCCGCGTCCGAGCGACACGTTGGTGCCTACGCGGTGAAGGAGGAGAAACGGCGGCGCTCACGACAGAGAGGGGCACGTGGACTAGGGAGCTCGCACACAAATGGTGGAGACTTATCCAAAAGTGGATAGACCGTGATGATGATTACACTGAGAGGCAGAGAAATTCATACACAGAGAGCCACAGACTCACACAGAGACCCACAGACTCACCACACAGAAACCCAAAGACTCAACACACACAGACCCACAGACTCACACAGAGACCCACAGCATCACACAGAGACCAACAGACTCACACAGAGACCCACAGACTCACACAGAGACCCACAGACTCGCCCAGAGACCCACGGGCTCACACAGAGACCCACAGACTCACACAGAGACCCACGGACTCACACAGAGACCCACGGACTCACATAGAGACCCACAGACTCACACAGAGACCCACGGACTCACACAGAGACCCACAGACTCATTGAGAAACCCACAGACTCACCCCACAGAAACCCAAAGACTCAACACACACAGACCCACAGACTCACACAGAGACCCACAGCTTCACACAGAGACCCACAGACTCACACAGAGACCCACAGACTCAACACACAGAGACCCATGGACTCATCACATAGGGTAGAGACATCATCATCACCACATTGATCTTCATCCAGCAGTGGATAGACCATGATGATGATTACACTGAGAGGCAGAGAGAGGAGCTCATGGATTATAGAGACCCACAGACTCATGCACAGAGAGCTACAGACTCATATAAAGACCCAGAGACTCACACAGAGTCACGCTGACTTACATAGACATCCCATAGACTCACAAAGGACAGTGCATATTATCAGAGTTGTATTTTTTGTTTGCATTTTGACTACTTGTGTTGTGGTTATTGCAAACATGATCCCTTGTATAAATGTGTCAGTTTTTGTGCCAGATAAAAGGGTGAAAACCTATTACGAGACCCATAGAATCGCATAAAACCCATAGACTCACACAGAGATCCTTGGACTCCCAAAATAGACCCGTAGAATCGCATAAAAACCCATAGACTCACACAGAGACCCATAGACTCCCAAAATAGATCCGTAGAATCGCATAAAAACCCATAGACTCACACAGAGACCCATAGACTCCCAAAACAGACCCGTAGAATCGCATAAAAACCCATAGACTCACACAGAGACCCATAGACTCCCAAAATAGACCCGTAGAATCGCATACAAACCCAGACTCACACAGAGACCCATAGACTCCCAAAATATACCCGTAGAATCGCATAAAAACCCATAGACTCACACAGAGACCCATAGACTCCCAAAACAGACCCGTAGAATCGCATAAAAACCCATAAACTCACACAGAGAACCATAGACTCCAAAATAGACCCGTAGAATCGCATAAAAACCCATAGACTCCCACAGAGATCCATAGACTCCCAAAATAGATCCGTAGAATCACATAAAAACCCATAGATTCACACAGAGACCCATAGACTCCAAAATAGACCCGTAGAATCGCATAAAAACCCATAGACTCACACAGAGACCCATAGACTCCCAAAATAGATCCGTAGAATCACATAAAAACCCATAGACTCACACAGAGACCCATAGACTCCCAAAACAGACCCGTAGAATCGCATAAAAACCCATAGCCTTACACAGAGAACCATAGACTCCAAAATAGACCCGTAGAATCGCATGAAAACCCATAGACTCACACAGAGACCCATAGACTCCCAAAATAGACCGGTAGAATCGCATAAAAACCCATAGACTCACACAGAGACCCATAGACTCCCAAAATAGACCGGTAGAATCGCATAAAACCCATAGACTCACACAGAGACCCATAGACTCCCAAAATAGACCCGTAGAATCGCATAAAAACCCATAGACTCACACAGAGACCCATAGACTCCCAAAATAGATCCGTAGAATCGCATAACAACCCATAGACTCACACAGAGACCCATATACTCCAAAATAGACCCGTAGAATCGCATAAAAATCCATAGACTCACACAGAGACCCATAGAATCCCAAAATAGACCCGTAGAATCGCATAAAAACCCATAGACTCACACAGAGATCCATAAACTCCCAAAATAGACCGGTAGAATCGCATAAAACCCCATAGACTCAGACAGAGATCCATAGACTCCCAAAATAGACCCGTAGAATCGCATAAAAACCCAAAGACTCACACAGAGACCCATAGACTCCCAAAATAGACCGGTAGAATCGCATAAAACCCATAGACTCACACAGAGACCTATAGTCTCCAAAATAGACCCGTAGAATCGCATAAAAACCCATAGACTCACACAGAGACCCATAGACTCCCAATATAGATCCGTAGAATCACATAAAAACCCATAGACTCACACAGAGACCCATAGACTCCCAAAATAGACCCGTAGAATCGCATAAAAACCCATAGACTCACACAGAGACCCATAGACTCCCAAAATAGACCCGTAGAATCGCATAAAAACCCATAGACTCACACAGAGACCCATAGACTCCCAAAATAGATCTGTAGAATCGCATAAAAACCCATAGACTCACACAGAGACCCATAGACTCCCAAAATAGACCGGTAGAATCGCATAAAACCCATAGACTCACACAGAGACCCATAGACTCCCAAAATAGACCGGTAGAATCGCATAAAAACCCATAGACTCACACAGAGACCCATAGACTCCCAAAATAGACCGGTAGAATCGCATAAAACCCATAGACTCACACAGAGACCCATAGACTCCCAAAATAGACCCGTAGAATCGCATAAAAACCCATAGACTCACACAGAGACCCATAGACTCCCAAAATAGATCCGTAGAATCGCATAACAACCCATAGACTCACACAGAGACCCATATACTCCAAAATAGACCCGTAGAATCGCATAAAAATCCATAGACTCACACAGAGACCCATAGAATCCCAAAATAGACCCGTAGAATCGCATAAAAACCCATAGACTCACACAGAGATCCATAAACTCCCAAAATAGACCGGTAGAATCGCATAAAAACCCATAGACTCAGACAGAGATCCATAGACTCCCAAAATAGACCCGTAGAATCGCATAAAAACCCAAAGACTCACACAGAGACCCATAGACTCCCAAAATAGACCGGTAGAATCGCATAAAACCCATAGACTCACACAGAGACCTATAGTCTCCAAAATAGACCCGTAGAATCACATAAAAACCCATAGACTCACACAGAGACCCATAGACTCCCAATATAGATCCGTAGAATCACATAAAAACCCATAGACTCACACAGAGACCCATAGACTCCCAAAATAGACCCGTAGAATCGCATAAAAACCCATAGACTCACACAGAGACCCATAGACTCCCAAAATAGACCCGTAGAATCGCATAAAAACCCATAGACTCACACAGAGACCCATAGACTCCCAAAATAGATCCGTAGAATCGCATAAAAACCCATAGACTCACACAGAGACCCATAGACTCCCAAAATAGACCGGTAGAATCGCATAAAACCCATAGACTCACACAGAGACCCATAGACTCCCAAAATAGACCGGTAGAATCGCATAAAACCCATAGACTCACACAGAGACCCATAGACTCCCAAAATAGACCCGTAGAATCGCATAAAAACCCATAGACTCACACAGAGACCCATAGACTCCCAATATAGATCCGTAGAATCACATAAAAACCCATAGACTCACACAGAGATCCATAGACTCCCAAAATAGCCCCGGAGAATCGCATAAAAACCCATAAACTCACACAGAGATCCGTAGTTTGTTGTTCCTCCCCGGCACCGCCGATTAGCACGGTTGGCTACGTATGGCGCGAAAGAAGTTCAACGTGCATACATGTTAGGGAACACTTTTTTTTATAACGCAGACACGGATTGGATATAACGCGATTGAGTGAATGGAACTACAGTACGTCACGCGAGTAGGAATAAGCGGCCGTACGTCTGCCTCGGCGTAGCACCGTCATCACACAAGGCACTGAGATGATGCTTCTAGATGGTCAGCCTGCGTACGCATCTTACGCGTTATCGCGGACTGTAAAGTAAGGGGCCGTCCATAAATGACGTCACGCACCTGGGGGGGGGTTTGAGAAATTTGACGTCACATCAAAATGCGCAACTTTATAAATAAATATAGACAACACGTTCTACTTAATTAAATTGACTTTTTAATGTTTTCTCCTACAACATCAGAGTGCAGCGCCACATTAAATACGCACTACAATGACAACAATAGTTTAAAGCCATTTGAAGCATGTTTTATATTTTTTTTGGGGGGGGGTAGAGCTTTGTGACGTCATTTTTGAGGGGGGGGTCTGACTTTTTGTGACGTCATGTGACGACGGGGGGGGGTCAAAAATCGTCCAAAATCGCGTGACGTCATTTATGGACGGCCCCTAATGCATTAGCGGGTACCGGAAAAGTTTTGTCGCTTTTACAAGTGATTGCATGTTGAGGGTTGCTCGTGAAGTTTCTGTGCGTGCTGAAGTTCAAATCAAGCGTCTTCTTCACAAGTGCATCAGCTTCGGCTTTTTTTTATTACATTCATTTTCTCCTTTCTTCTTTCAGAAATTGCAAGACCCCCGCCCCTGCCCCCTACCCCCCACGTGTGACGCAGAACCCCAAAGAGAGTCACGCTCCTCATTGCACCCTTTAGCGGTAGCTGCCAGACACATTCGCAGTGTTCATCCCGACGCACTGAACGTGCAAGAAAAGTGTCAACGGTGGTTCGCTAAATTTTATAAGCGGCCCATTTTGTTCCTCAATGATGATCAACGTCCAGGGAGGGGTGGACGCACGCTGGATCTTGACTTGCGACTGGCAGCGGTTGAAGCAGGTCCGTGTCAGAGCACAGAGGAATTGGCCGGACGGCTCAATTCATCATGGTCTATCGTTCAGGAACACCTTAAACGGATTGGGAAGGTGAATAGGCAAACGTCCTTTTCATTGTTTCCTATTTGAAAAACGAAATTATTTTCCGGCACCCCTGATATATGTTGCTGTTTTTCAGAAGCAGCTTGGCTGTTAAAAAGATTTGAGAGCTCATCACGTGGGGATTTATAGCAGGAGCCAAATACTCTCAACGCGTGATTTTAATTATAAATGTGGAGGGATAAACCGGAGAATCCGGAGAAAAATCCAATCTAACGACTCTGATTGTCTTATTACCAAAGACAGAGCGTTGTTCCAAAGTCTGGCAACTGCGCATTGGCAACAGCCCCATCACCCACTCACCCACCCACTCACTCACCCACCCACTAACTCACCCACTCACTCAGCGACTCACCCAGTCACCCACCCGCTCACCCACCCACCCACTAACTCACCCACCCACTGACTCAGCCACGCATTCACCCACTCATTCACCCACTCACTCAGCGACTCACCCAGTCACCACCCACTCACCCACCCACTCACCCACCCACCCACTAACTCACCCACCCACTGACTCAGCCACGCATTCACCCAGTCACTCACCGACTCACTCCCCCACTCACCCACTAACCCACCCACTCACCCACTGACTCAGCCATGCATTCACCCAATCACTCACCCAGTCACTCACCCACCCACTAACTCACCCACCCACTGATTCATCCACGCATTCACCCAGTCACTCACCCAGTCACTCACCCAGTCACTCACCCACTCACTCACCCACTCACTCACCCACTCACTCACTCACCCACTCTCTCACCCACCCACTCACCCACCCACTAACTCACCCACCCACTGATTCATCCACGCAATCACCCAATCACTCACCCACCCACTCATCCAGTCACTCACCCACTCTCTCACCCACCCACCCACTAACTCACTCACCCACTGACTCAGCCACGCATTCACCCAGTCACTCACCCACCCACTCACTGACTCACTCATCCACTCACTGACTCACTCATCCACTCACTCACCCAGTCACTCACCCACTCACTCACCCACTCACTCACCCAGTCACTCACCCACTCACTCACCCACTCACTGACTCACTCATTGACTCACTCATCCACTCACTCACCCACTCAGAGGCGCCAGGAGGAGGAGGAACCACGGACGAGCAGCCGGTAAGGCAGCAGTAGCTGCAACCAACAATTTCCCAAGCTCTGCGGTCCCCTACCTATCATGTCAACTTGTAACGCGTACAGAGAGAGAGAGAGAGGTGAGCAGGAAGAGGAATCACAGACGATCAGCGGCAAGGCAGGGGCTGCTGTATACACAGCGCCGGGAGCTATACCAACAGCTTTGCCCGAGCTCTGCCCGAGCCTACAACACGGCGTGACTCACGCACCCCGATGCTCTTCCTCTGACGCCGCAGTCTGGAGCCGAGGAATCGCAGAGCGAGGAGGAGGATCAGCAGCAGCAGCACCCAGGGCAGTCCCGAGGCAGGCGGAGACGTCAGGACCCTGCATAGAGCAGTGGAAGAGAGATACGTTTAGCACGACGGTCCGAAGTTTCTGTGCAATAACCTGAACTTCGGATGCATTTACCATCGTTTCAATGGTGTGAACAAAAGTATATGTGAAGTGAAATTATGAATAAATACGCTGAAATTAATGAAAAATAAAGGTATCCATCCACTGTACTATATCAATATGAGAAACTGATACATACACTCACATACACACTCACATACACACTACACACAATCACATACACACTCACATACTCACTCACATAAATCACATACACACTCACACACAATCACATACTCACACACAATCACATACACACTCAATCACATACTCACATACAATCACATACACAGTCACATACACACACACACAATCACATACACACTCACACACAATCACATACACACTCACACAGTCACACACAATCACATACAATCACACTCAACACACACACAGTCACACACAATCACATACACACTCACACAGTCACACACAATCACATACACACACAGTCACACACAATCACATACAATCACACTCAACACACACACACAATCACATACACACTCACATATACAATCACAGTCACACACAATCGCATACACACTCACACACAGTCACACACAATCACATACACACTCACACACAATCACATACAATCACACTCACACAGTCACACACACACAATCACACAATTACACAATCACACTCACAGTCACACACAATCATGTGCTGTTGGGGCAAGTGCTGTTAGCGAGCACCTCTTTAGTTCAGCACGGCTCACCAGGGAGTCGGTGACAACCGCCACGCCCCGGCCGCCTTTGTCTCCCCTGTGCTAGCGATGTTTACCACGCTGCACCAGGTCACTCATTTCAGGCCGAGTGGACCTAGGGGAGTCCCGCACAGACACTCACCGCTGCGTGGCGAGGCGGGCGCGGCCGATGAGGCAACCGCAGAGCGAGTGATGGCGCAGCGCTGCTGATGATGATGTTGATGCCGATGATGCTGATGATGATGCTGATGCCTCCACTATAAACGCTTTAACGGCGTGAGTCCAAAACATCATCATCTGCATCATCACCATGAAGAGGTCGCTATGGAGATAACGCTGCTGCTGATGACGATGATTGATGCTGCTGATGATGATTATTGATGCTGCTGCTGATGACGATGATTGATGCTGCTGATGCTGATGATACTGCCGCAGCTAATGTCGATATTGCTGATGATGCATATAGACAAAGTGGCTGCTGATACTGCTGCTGATGCTGCTACTTGCTGATGATGTCGCTGCTGATGATGCTGATACTTGCTGATGATACTGCTGATGATGCTGATACTTGCTGATGATGCTGCTGATAATATAGCTGCTGCTGATGATGTCCCTGTCGATGCTGCTGCTGATGATGATGCTTATAGAGAGTGGAAGTAAAGTGGCTGATGATACTGCTGATGATACTGATGATATCGCTGCTGCTGATGATATCGCTGATGATGATATCGCTGCTGCTGATATCGCTGCTGCTGCTGCTATCACTGCTGATGATGATGATGTCGCTGCTGCTGATGATATCGCCGCTGATGATGTCGCTGCTGATGATGATATCGCCGCTGCTGCTGATGATATCGCTGCTGATGATGATATCGCCGCTGCTGCTGATGATATCGCTGCTGATGCTGATACTGATGATGATACTGATGATGATACTGTCGCTGCTGATGATGATACTGATGATGATACTGTAGCTGCTGCTGATGATACTGATGATGATACTGTCGCTGCTGATGATGATACTGATGATGATACTGTCGCTGCTGATGATGATACTGATGATGATACTGTCGCTGCTGATGATGATACTGATGATGATACTGTCGCTGCTGATGATACTGATGATGATACTGTCGCTGCTGCTGCTGATGGTGGTGGTGGAGACCCAAACGGTCAAACGGACCCGGCTCGCGACCCGGTCACGTGCCACACAGACAAAGTTCCCCCAGGTAGCCTCTCTGTGGCTGCCGGGGCAAGTGCCGTGAGTAGCAGCAGCATCGCCTATGAAGGGCACACAGACAAAGCTCCCCCAGGTAGCCTCTCTGTGGCTGTCGGGGCAAGTGCCGTGAGTAGCAGCAGCAGCAGCATCGCCTATGAAGGGCACACAGACAAAGCTCCCCCAGGTAGCCTCTCTGTGGCTGTCGGGGCAAGTGCCGTGAGTAGCAGCAGCAGCAGCATCGCCTATGAAGGGCACACAGACAAAGCTCCCCCAGGTAGCCTCTCTGTGGCTGTCGGGGCAAGTGCCGTGAGTAGCAGCAGCAGCATCGCCTATGAAGGAGACAGACAAAGCTCCCCCAGGTAGCCTCCACCGGATGCGAAGGTAAATGCTGCTGCTGCTGATGATGGTACTATTGCTGATGATGATTGTACTATTGCTGATGATGTTGACTGTACTATTGCTGATGATGATTGTACTATTGCTGATGATGATGACCGTACTATTGCTGATGATGATGACTGTACTATTGCTGATGACGATTGATTGATGCTTATGATGATGCTGTTGATGATACTGTACGGACTCTACACGCGTATAAAGACAAAGATCCCTCGTGTAGCCTGTAACAGGCTGTAGGGGCAAGTGCTGTTAGCGAGTAGCAGCACCTACGAAGGTCGGCACGGCACACGAGGGGGTGGGTGGCCAGCACCACGCCCGGCCGCCTTTGTCTCTCCCCCAGTGGTAGCGATGTTAACTACGCTACACCGCCTCACCAGGTTCTCACTTGAGGCTGAGTCGACCTAGATAGTGGTAGACACACAACCCTCATTGACACACCCAGACACACACACACACCCAGACACACACACACACCCAGACACACACCCAGGCACACTCCCAGACACGCACACAACACACACACACCCAGACACACACACAGACACACTCCCACCCAGACACACTCCCAGACACACTCCCAGACAGACACACAGACACACAACACACACACACCCAGACACACACAGACACACTCCCACCCAGACACACTCCCAGACAGACACACAGACACACAACACACACACACCCAGACACACACACAGACACACACACACCCAGACACACACACTCCCACCCAGACACACACACAGACACACTCCCACCCAGACACACTCCCAGACACCCTTCCAGACAGACACACAGACACACAACACACACACACACCCAGACACAGACACACACACACCCAGACACACACACTCCCACCCAGACACACTCCCAGACACACACACTCCCACCCAGACACACATACAACACGCACACACCCAGACACACACACAGACACACTCCCAGATACACTCCCAGACAGACACACACACACACACCCAGACACACACACAGACACACACACACCCAGACACACACACTCCCACCCAGACACACTCCCAGACACACTCCCAGACAGACACACAGACACACAACACACACACCCAGACACACACACAGACACACACACACTCCCAGACACACACACTCCCACCCAGACACACACTCCCAGACACAGACACACACACTCCCAGACACATACACTCCCAGCCACACGCCCAGACACACACACAGACACACAACACAACACACACTCCCAGACACACACACAGACACACAACACACACACACCCAGACACACACACCCAGACACACACACTCCCAGACACATACACTCCCAGCCACACTCCCAGACACACAACACACAGACACACAACACACACACTCCCAGACACACACACAGACACACACACAACACACACACTCTGATTACTGTATTTTCAGTAAGCCAGCTCCATGCCCACAGAGTCCCGGCTCCGAGAGGCGGGCTTGTTGTAGACTCCACGCATGCACGCATCAGGTCTAAATGAACGTAACTTTATTTAAATACACAAGTAATATAAAACAACTTTTTTAATATATATAAACAACACGCTTTAATGAAATGTACCCTCCTAGTGATGGCAGAACTCCACGACTCCAGGAAGTTGCCCCAAAGCTTTGCCACAAAGTAAGGGGACCGCGTGCTGATTTACAGCCAACGTCAGTTGAGCGTGGACAATTAAGACCCAAGCCGAAACATAACATATACAAAATAATGTTTAAACATATATGTTTTTATTTGTAATGATATAATATAGTATTGTCATCGGTGTGACATAAGTGTAGTGGAGTAGATAATGCGCATAGGAATTGGCCATATACAGTACATACAGACAGACAAGGAGAACGGGTCACACGAGGTCGAACAGGTGGTCGAGTCGCGAGTGGCGTAAACAACCCCAAGTAATTAAGGGAGTCGTGGCACGAGGGCTGTGATTGGTCGAGAGGCTGTTAGCGTTAAGTGGTGGCGCCTGGATGTCTGATGGAGGGGACAGGTGCGGGCTGGCGGGGAAACGGCCAGCGAGCCACGTGGCAATTAATTAAGGCTAATGCGAGAGGGGATAAAACGCGAGGTGGTTTGAACGGAGGGGGAGTTGCTGTTGGAGAGTTGCTGTTGGAGAGCTGCTGCTGGGGAGTTGTTGCTGGGGAGTTGTTGCTGGGGAGTTGTTGCTGGGGAGTTGTTGCTGGGGAGTTGTTGCTGGGGAGTTGTTGCTGGGGAGTTGTTGCTGGGGAGTTGTTGCTGGGGAGTTGTTGCTGGGGAGTTGTTGCTGGGGAGTTGTTGCTGGGGAGTTGTTGCTGGGGAGTTGTTGCTGGGGAGTTGTTGCTGGGGAGTTGTTGCTGGGGAGTTGTTGCTGGGAGAGATAGAAGACGAACCACTGTGTGTGGAAGGGAAGACACTGTGTGTGAAGAGATAGGCGAAGAAACACTGTGTGTGGAAGGGGATGCACAGACGATGCTGAAGTAAATCGGAGTGTCCGAGTTGGCGGAGCACGGAGTGAATCACTGTGTGTACGGAACGATGGAATAAAAGTGACGGCGGAAAAAGAGACGGTTGTCGTCCGAGTGAATTCACGGCACTACACGTATTATACCACGTTTGCAGTCGATACCACATTGGGAAAGTTGGTTAAAATTGGGTTACAAGATTTGAGGATACAACAACAACAGACAGTGAGTTAAATGAAAGCTTGTGATAAATCAATTATTTTATTTCACTTGACCAGGTCAAGTCTCCTGAGCGACGTAACTCTTTTTCATAAGCGACGTGGCTATCACAAATGATAGCTCAACCACGTGGCTTATCGTCATCATCAAGTGGAAATGTCGAGTTTCAGCCAAATACTCGAAGCTCATCGCACAGAGACCCATAGACTCATCACACAGAGACCCATAGACTCACCACATAGAGACCCCTTACACAAAGATCCATACACTTACACAGAGCCATAGATTAACAAAGAGACCCATAGACTCACCACACTTAGACTCATAGACGCATCACACAGAGACCCATAGACTCACCACACAGACCCAAAGACTCACCACACAGAGGCCCATAGAGTCCCTGTATCAAACAGTCTGCCTGTAACACTGAACCAGTACATATTGATTCTCCTGGACTCGCCCTGAAAATGTTAAATATAAAATATCGCACGCATGACCCACTACTGTAGCCTTTAAAATGAACTTCCACATGAACCACTTTACCAAGGTACACCTGTGCAAATTTGGAAAACATCCTAATGAACTCATTTACCTGAAGGTTTAACACGCAGTGGGCATTTGCGACCAATATTTTCCATAATAGAGGGATTTTTGGGTTGCAAATATAAATGTCGTTAAGCCCGCCACCACACGACACAGTAAATCAGTAAGGTTTGTCACGTTAACAAAACGTGACAATTCGTTATTCTTTCAGCACACCGGTGTGTTGGAGAGTAAACCCACAACATTTACAATTCAAGTGCCGTGACGTGTCACCGGTAATTACAACCAGCATAATCAGGCGACAGTCACAATTGTGGAGAAATCCTCCTCCTGTTTCGGTCTTAAATAGATGGTAAGTGTGTTGTGGTCACTGTGAGCCCATTAGATTCGAAGACCAGAGGGGGGGGGGGGGTTAAGGATATACATATACATTACAATGCATACCGATTAGTAAGATTATATGGAGAATACTGTATTCATAGCTCTGTTGTATACAGACCTTTTTCCATTTTTGTTTTTGATATAAATAATGATTTTGCCGATTTTTTTTCATCACTCGTGGGGTCGCTGGGAACACAAACGAAACCCCCCCCCCCTCTTTCGAGCAGCTGCCTTGTCACCCTCGCAGGGACAATGACACCCTCCCCTCCCACCAACGGAAAGGGCCAGCCAGAGAGAAAGAGAGACTCCCGGCCGCCTTTGTCTTCCCGCAGCACGGGAGAGAAAAGAATGTAACACCAGAGCGAGGGAAATTACTCTTTATTGCAGGGGCCATCTGTGCAGGCCTTGATGAAACTCATTACCTCAATAAATGACACACACACACGACAACCATCCCCCACAACACAGAGCGAGATCAAAGGGATTCCGATCCTTCATGAGGGAGCGGACGGAGTAAGCATCTGTTTTTTTTCTCTCTCTAGCAAGAGACGCGGAGAGAGGAGAGAGAATTTCACATTTAAAGCTCGGCAAGGGACAGCGAGATAGCAGATCGGAAGAGGACAGCAAGCCAGCTCCGAGGTTATGTCCTCGAGACATTAGCAATGGGTGCTGTGTCCCGCAGAGAAGAGG
Source organism: Petromyzon marinus (assembly GCF_048934315.1). NCBI lineage: Eukaryota > Metazoa > Chordata > Hyperoartia > Petromyzontiformes > Petromyzontidae > Petromyzon > Petromyzon marinus. The sequence goes on from NC_133732.1 coordinate 1,283,927, forward strand.
GGCGAGGTGATGTTAGGTGCTGAGTTCGGCATGGACCGACAGAGTATCGCTGAAAGTTTATTCTACATTCATCCTGATGTTTTGAGTCGCTTGCGGAATCGAGGATTTCGATAAGCTGTATCGAACTAAGCTATCAGAGTTGTATAAGAGGTGTGCAAATACAATTTTCAAGTTTTGAGAGTGAGCTCGACAATGCTCTCGACAATTCAGCTCGGGGAGCAACCGAAGAGGGCGGCGAGCGGCAGGCTCCAGCGGTGGGCCCCGCAATCAACCGAGGATGGCGAGGCTTGCAGAGTAGCGATGTGTCACCGAGTGTGAGTTCAGAGCTGAAAGACGAAGTATCGCTAAAAGACTTTCATTCTACATCGGGTGCCAGCTGCCAGCGGCCAAGCGTTGTGCCGACTCGGCTCATCCAGCAGGGGAAAGAACCTGGACCAGCCGCCCGTGAGCAAAAGTGTCAGCGGACCAGCGGCGAGCGCGTGCAACGCAGCTCCTCCAGCAGTGGAAGGAGCCTGCTGCTGTCAGCGGACCAGCGGCGAGCGTGATCGAGCATCTACAAGGACAATCAACGTGCCGACGCAGCGCCTCCAGCAGTGGAAAGAGCCTGGATCAGCTAAGCCGACGCCCCGAGCAAGAAAAAAAACCGAAGCAGTTTGTGTAACCCTCCCCCACATTCACATCCTCACGACGCATCACCCGGCGTCTGCTTTACAAAGACACACAACACGCATATCGGGACAATCAAGAAGGGTTGACATTCCAAGGTGGTGCATTAAATATCAACTGATCGTGAAGAACATTGCTGCCCATTGAGTTACATCGATACGGTCATTTAGAAGCACATTAGTCGTTCGTTTTTTTTATTTCCTTTTTAATTGCATAATCTTGCCGATGAATCTATTGACGTATATGCTTCCTTTGGGGTATAATAATTGGTTGTATCGCCTTTCGCATGAGTATCGTCGGATTAATTTTTAAGGACTTTTTGTTCCTGTTTGCCGTGTATGCTCATGTTACTCTGAAGTAATCAATTGATCTGTTACCCAATTTACAACGTGACCATTGTGGGGTAAATGTATGGATCAATGTGGTTGATAATTCCAAGCATAATAATTCGCACATTATAGAGTTAAGGTTTTGTTTAGAAATTAAAATTTCTTAACACAGAAGTGGTTGCGTGTTTCTTTCCTGAGTTCATGCATAATAATCTTGTTTATAAGAACTGTATTCAGCGTTGAGATTTGAATTTGGAGACCTGACATAAAACACTAATACGTAATCAGTAAATGTTAAAGCGCGAATAATTGTATTATACTGATTGATAATACGAACCTATATTCTTGGTTCTTTCGGTAAAGTCACGTTGAAGGGAAACTATAAAATAATAAAATATATGTAAAACAATAAAATTCTCACGACGTTTTGACTGCAACACAAGCAGTCATCATCAGGTGCGTTGCAGTCGAAACGTCGTGAGAATTTTTATTGTTTTATATATATTTTATTATTTTCTTGTTTCCCTTCAACGTGGTGACTTTACCGAAAGAACCAAGAATACGAACCTAGACAAGGAAGCCGAGTTTAATCTGACATACTTACAGCACACCTGCATAACTTCATACGATTAATTGTATTGTCCCGATTGATGATACGACCCTCGTCAGCGAGGCAGGGCTTAATTATCATAACCGTTCGCATCAGCATAATCACATACGTTCGCATAACTTAATACGTTTATCTCTCGAATTAGCATAATTTATGCGCATAATTACATCAAATAACATTTTTGGATATTTATGCATATTTCCAAATTTCATTTAATTTTTATTATTTTCATTCAAATTTTCATAACCAACATATACAACAGCTCTAAACTTGGCAAGTGTCTTTGGTTGAGATCCGTCAATTTGCATGATATCTCTCTGTAGTTTATTGAATCGTTACATCTGAGACTGACGAATCATTTTAAACCTAGTCCTGGAATCAGTTTATTTTGGCAGTTTGAGTGTCTCAAACTGCGGGCCTGCCAAAACTACTGCGACTTTGTGTAAATTGTACTGTGGTTTCTATTGTGAGGTGGAGAATTAATCTCTAGAAAACCAAGCTGTGGCTGGACTAATTTCATTGCTGGCTGTTTGGGTTGTCTAGGCCCGTGGACCTCTTAAGAGGAAGTTTGGATGTGGGCCTTTCGGAATTTCTCCAATTTAGGCATTTTTAGAGGCAATAGCGTTGCATCACAATAACCATTGGTATTCATGCTCTTTGGTTCTTTCGGTAAAGTCACGTAGTTAGAAATAAAATAAAACAAATCACGACGTTCCGATCGCAACACAAGCAACCTTCATCAGGTGGAGAGTATGGATTCCTGCAGTCACGAAAGCTTCAAATCAAGATTGAACCATTGCTTGCATTTCCCTCATGCTATACCACATTGTGCCTCGTGGAGTGAGCACCATGGCTGAAATGCCATCAGGGCTCAAACTCCCACAATGCTGTGAGCCATCCCAGTTCCCAGTGATGTTCCTGTTTCAGCTGAGCAGTCTCCAGGCCCTTGATCTTCACCGGATCGTGTCCAGTCGCCAGTGCGTTGTTGTACCCTTGCTGGAGTCCATAAATGACGCGATGCTTAGCCCATTCCGTGCTTCCTGCTGCAGATGCCTCGTACAATGTCCGCAGTGTGGCCACATTGATGATGTTGGCAGGGCCTGTGCGTGTGTGCTTGTGTGTATGTATGAGGAGTAGTAACCTGCGTGCAGCACAATGCTTCTCGTAAAAAAAAAAATCACCCAGTTCGGTGTGTGATGGTTTAACTTGATGTTCAGTGACAGAGTTAGCAAATTGTACAAAGAGAAGAGCAATTCCCTTCTATGGAGCATGCTCTAGACGAAAATGGATTTTTCTCATTTGTGCTGTTTCAAAACTTCCAATGCATTGAAAATAAATGTTCATTCTCGAATACTGTTTCTCTAGTACAGTAGACTCTTGAGTACCCGCGCTAATGACGGAGAGGACGGCCCCGGATAATTCGACATTGCGGATAATCCAATAATATCAACATTTCCGTGGATTTCTATTCCAAATATTAACGATTGACCGATCAATGCGTGTGCTCAGTGATAACACTTTTCTGCTCCCGTGCAGAAGACTCCACCCATTTAGTATATTTCAGAGCCTTGCCAATCAAAATCAGTCAAACTCCGCCCATTGTTGTAAAGATATGGCAACTACTGTATTGTAGGGGCGATCACGGGGATTTCGGATTCATAGGAGCACATACAGTATTTGTTCAATTTAAGCACGTGACTTGTAATAAACATTTCCAAGAATAACAATGCATCACTGTTTTTAGATTATTAATTTGGGCTTAACGGAAAATCAATGAGTTAGTAATTTATGTCTAAATCTCAGGTGCGCTGTTAATCCTCAAATCGTATAAACTGCACGTGGATAATCGAGCGCCTATTGTACTGTTCAAAAAGTATGGCCACACCCTCGTATGATCTATTTTTGTTACACTAACACATGTCGAACGGTGATTTTGTTTTAAGAATTTTCTTTGTTCATATTATTACAAATGTATTCTGCATGTTAAATAAATAGAAACTTAAAATTTTAGATTGACGTTAGATGCATAACTTTCTCAGGAACGTGTTCTTCTAAATGTAAGCCCACTGTGACACTTGGGAGATTGTTTGAAATCCTGAAAGCCGCAGGCATTCAGCGGTGGTTTGAGGAATACGTGGTTCAATTCTGGCTTTATTCGGCACACATGGAATACAAGCAACACCGCTTGATCGCAAGCATAATATACAGATAAAAAAATACCTGACCCTTAACAGAGCATTATAGCGTACACAATACTTAAGGTTCCAGAGAGTATCCTGGAATGTAGCATAGTTTAAACGAAATTATGGATTCAATAGATCAAGTTTACTTCTCATGGATTTTAATAGCAACACACTCTAGAACATATATAGTCAGAAAACAATAAACGAGTATTTATTTTACATCGATTCCTTTGCTCAGAGTTCAAACATAATACAATCTAATTGCAGTTGTGTGTTTGAGAAACAGTATTCCCTTCCTCTTTGTTTTTATATATATAAAAGGCAAGGTTGTGATTGTGTGTGTGTGTCTGTTCAAAATGTTTAGCATACTTCCCGACATGCAACAAACTTGAAATTTGGCATGTGAGTAGCTTCCAGACTGTACACAATGCAAAAAGTATAAAAATTTACTTTTGTATATATTTTTTTTGGGGGGGGGGGGGGTGCGCAATAATGGATATATTTTGCACGGCAAGTGAGCGGTGACGTCACAGCTGTGATGTCACCCGCATGCGGCAGCGTCACGCAGTGTGCCTGCTGACGTCACGCATCCCCCTCCCCAAACCCTCCGCGTAGGCCGTGTATCCCGCACAAATGCGCGGCTGGGGGTGGGGAAGTAATGGATATAAAATACTGTGATACAAACTTTTAATTTGCCATGTGACTAGCTTCCATACTGTACACAATGTAAAACGTATAAAAATATACTTTTTTTTTCGATTTAAAGCTTTCGTGACTGCAATGATTAATCTTCTTTGGTTCTTTCGGTAAAGTCACGTAGAATGATAATAAAATAATAAATTGATAAAATAAAATAACAATAATATTCTCACGACGTTTCGGCCACAACACAAGCGGCCTTCATCAGGTGAAGGGGGGCGAGACTGTCTGGTAGGACACTCCAGCGCTGTCCTACCAGACAGTCTCGCCCCCCTTCACCTGATGAAGGCCGCTGTGTTGTGGCCGAAACGTCGTGAGAATATTATTGTGTTATTTTATTTTATCAATTTATTATTTTATTATCATTCTACGTGACTTTACCGAAAGAACCAAAGAAGATACTTTTTTTTATTTGGGGGGGCGATATAATGCATATAATATATTGCACAACTGAACGGTGACGTCGCATCTGTGATGTCACCTGCACGCGGCAGCATGACGCAGCGTGCCTGCTGACGTCACGCATAACCCCCCCCCCAACCCTCCGGGTCGGCCGTCTATTAATCAAAGACAAGAATCCAAGCCGGGTAGTAAAGCTAGTACAATACAAATAGCCGTCCCATACCTTAGATCAGTGGTTCTTAAACCTGATCTTATTTTAGACGGTAAATAGTCTAAACACAAATAAAGCATGGGCAAACAAATATAACAACTTTGTTTCATTAAACCGACGTGTTTATTAACGTTGTACATTTTTGTTTTTTACGATTGAGAACCAAAGGGGTCCAAGGCTGCAGTCAAGGCTAAGAACCACTGCCTTAGAAAATTAGTTATTCAAATTATTTAATATCGTGCCATTACTTTCGAACACTGCCAGAGGCTAATTATCTTCACCTTAAGATAAGTGATAACTGTGCAAAAAGAGCTTCATAGCTCATCGGATTCCTCCAGTACTAATATATATAAATTAAATATTCTGATCCTGATCAACACCACCATCATCACCACCACCACCACGAATATTAACTGGCATTCACTGATGTAGAAGCTGTCGAAGCAAATGCCATCTAAGCGCTTAGTCTTTGGACTTCACCATTATCATCATCATCATCAGGATCCATGGGTAGATAGCACGGAGATGTCCACTGCACATTTCGTAATTTGTCTCCACTTTCCTCTGTCTTGTGTAAATATTCTCAAGTAGTGGCCACATCTTGCTGGCACCAATCTGCTCTTACGTTGTCAAGCCATTCCCTGTTAGGTCTTCCTATCTTTCCGGTTCCTTTCATTTCTCCGAACAACACACTTGGAATTTTCCTGCTGTTGTCCATCCTACATATCTGTCCAAATAATGGCAGTTTCCTTCTACTGGTAGGAACGAAGTTGTAAACTGAGTGTACCAGCCTGCAATAGATTAATGTGTCCGTCCGTCCCCTTTCAATACTTTAACGAAGTGAAAATTCCAATGTTCCTACCAGCCCACCCTGCAGGGACCTGTTCATCACTGCCTGCATCATCAGGTTGTCTTCTTCTATATGCAACCTTTGTCTTACTTCTATGTTGGTCACTCTCTGTAGCAATACATTTTGAGTGCCAACATCTTATCTCTGTCAGTCTTAATCTAGATTTGAAGTTTTCGTGACTGCAGGGATCCATACTCTTTCGTTCTTTCGCTAAAGTCACGTAGGTAGAAAATGAAATAAATTAAATCACGACATTTCGATTGCAACACAAGTAATCATCATCAGGTGGGAAACCACAGCAATAATTTTTTTTCTCTCCCTCTGTCAGTCTTTTTTTAATGTCCAAGTCTCGCAGGTATACAAAGTTATACTGAGCACGCATTGTTCTTAAGATGTTCAGTCAGGTCTTGTAGCTGATTTGTTTGGTTTTCCAGACGTTATCGAATCCTATCATTACTCCTTTTGCCTTTGCGATCCTCACTCTTATGTCCTTCGTACAGTTGGTGTCCCATGTCAATATATTTCCCAGGTATAGAAATCCCTTTACATTTACAATCTTCCTGCTCTCTATTATTACTTCTTTCTCAATGTCCTCCATTCCGAACACCATCGTCTTTGTCTTTTCTACATTAATCCGCCTGCATCATTTCCTGATGTACTCAGCGTATGCACACTTTGTTGCAGTCCTACGCAGATTTCTTCCATTAGATCTATCTCGTCCGCGAATCTCAGGTTATTTTTTTTTTCTCATTGCACAGATATTCCTGTGCTGTTGTCCTGAATGGCATCCACCACTCTTTCCAAGTATGTGACGAAGTTGTTTGGTGATAGTGGATCTCCCCGTGTCATACCTATTCTTGTTGGGAACCATTCTCCTATTTCCTGTCCAAACTTTACTCCGTATGCTCTTAATGTTGCCCACATTATATCTTGCTTAGTCGAATCGAATTATTTCTGGAAATCTATGAACCAGTTGTGGAAACCAGGATATTCTTTCTCGTTGTTGTCTTTACTACAAGCCTTAACATCAATATTTGCTATGCTGTGTTCATATCTTTCCTAAACCCTGCCTGTTCATCTGCCAATAAATCCTCAGTTCTCCCCTTTTATCAATGTAATCGTACGATCTTAAGTACTTTCCCATGTGTCTCATTACTGTGAGGGTTCTGTAAGTTTTGCAATCGGTGACATCTTCTTTCTTGGGTATCGTAATAAGTATGTCAGACAAAGAGGCAGGTGATCCTGCCCCTTCCTCTGCATACTTCCACCACTGCTCACCTCAAAAAGACTTCAATCAGAAACCTCTTCAACCATCTCTGGTAAGTGCTAATTATTTGTCTTTTTTTTGTTCAAATATGTGTGAACTTGTAAATTATACGCATTTTGTACACTTCGTCACATCTAGTCACATTTTTTTCCAGAAATGTCAGATTGGAATGTAACCCCTGATTTTAACATTATGCCTGCGGTCAAATTAGAGTTTGATTCAAGTAATTCCGAGTTAAGTAGCATTTTCCAGGAACGCATACTTCATGTTTTGTGCGGGATTCCTGTATCTTGCTATGATTAACAATGTAAATGGTATTTATTGAGGCAACTCATAAAAGCGACCACGTCTGAAGAAACTATGCAGTCAAGAAGCCAAGTGTGCTATGAGAGATACGATTGCTTCAAAGTTAGGATAATTCTTAAGGATACGAAGGGTATAGCGATATAAATGAGTATTGTGCCACGAGGTGTGGGTACAGAGACAATAAGGACAGATTGTACCAGGTAGTGAGGGAGTCGGGAGTTGGGATTTTTGGCAATGTGGATGATGATTGGTGATAACGATTTTTAAAAAACAAAGCCACAGTAGTGCGATTCTGGCCATGCAACCCAAACTATGGACCATGTAGTAAACCACTGTAGTCTGCGCTCATTCAATGGGGGAGGACAATTAGCAAAACTACACAAACTCTCTCCTGAAGCTCTATTGTGGCTAGCGGATATCGACATTGGTATTTAACAGCAGTGGCAACTGCGGTGGACAGACAGCGCACACCCCGGTGAGGGCGTGCACGGTGCGTGTTGGCAGAGTGGAGGAACTGGGGCAAGGGTCACGGAGGACCCCGTCTGGTGGCCCCTGGAACCTGCTAGAGGGTTCTAGAAGGGAGGCGCGGTTAAGGCGGAGCCAGGGCCGTGCCGGGAGCATAAAAGGAGGCGAGAGCGGGGGTCTCGAGGCTGCCGGTTCTGGGAGTGGACTCGTCTCGTCGTTGCCGTCATCGCTAAACGTCTCCTCTAGATATCGTGCTACAGGATAGTAGTTGGCTATCGCAATCAGCGCCGTCAGTGTTAGATAGCTAATGTTGTGTACAAGCTAGGCTAAGCTACTGTGGGGAGTGTGCGGACGAGACCGTGAAAGTTGTTAATAAAGAAAGTTCCTTCTAGAAACTCTGTCTCTAAATCGTTGAGACTACACATATTTACACAGGCAAGAATATAATTAATACAGTAGATTCTCGATTATCCATGTTTGGTTTATCTGATTTGTGTATTAACATCGCACCTGAGATTTACAAATTAATTACTCATGGATTTCCCTTAAGCCCAAATTAATAATCTAAAAACAGTTAAGCATTGTTATTCTTGGAAATAATTATTACAAGTAACATGCTTAAACTGAACAATTATGTGTTCCGGTTTATCCGATAGTCACGTGATCACCCCTCTACAGTACAGTAGTTGCCGTATCTTGACAACAGTGAGCAGAGTTTGATTTTGATTGGCGTGGTTCTCATATTCGCTTAATGGGCCGAGTCTTCTGCACGGTAGTAGGAAAGTGTTATGATTGAGAACGCGCATCGATCAATCGTATATACGTGGTGTTTGGCAAACAGATCCGTGGGAAATGTGTATAGATTTGGATTATCCGCAATTTTTTATTATCTGTGACCGTCCTCGTCATGAACGCGGATAATCGAGAGTCTACGGTATTTCCAAAAACGACTGCTTTCACAATGTTAGTGAGAATGTTTTTTTTAAGTCTTCCATAATCTTCTTTTTATTTGTTTTGATCTGTTTCCACGCATCGGGAATATCTGCCGGCAAAGCCTTATGCCTTTCAGCAAATTTTTCATTGTATTTGCAGAACACGATCTTCCAGAAAGTCGTGGCCTCCAGGCTGGTGTCCGGCTGAATGAGCCAGGAGGCAAAGTAATCATTGATCGTGCGGTATTCCTTGTAGGGAATACATGCCGCATTTGAACGTGCACAGCGGTATGACCTATTGCTGGCAACAGCTGTTGTGCAAACCTCAACAGACACCTTCTGAGTTGTTATGCACCGAACTCCATTAAGGCCCACGGGGTAATGCAGCACGGAACAGTGCTCCCTATGTCCACCACCTCCCTGGTCACAAGGCACCCCACAGAAAGGACACTGCTTCTCACAGCCAGCCAGGCTCCTGTAGAGCTCTATGTGCGGCTGCACACTGAGACGACTCGACCACGCCTCGCACTCGGTGTCACTGGCGACACTGAATCCTCGCAACATTTCCTCTTGAGCAGAGTCCAACGAACCCTTGAGCTCTTCCGAAAATTGCTTGACACTTTCTTTGTCTCTGAAGGATAAAGACCCAACTATGTCAATGAAATCCTTATTAATGATTATGTGATTGAGGAGACACTCGCCCAAGCTGTCTGAGAATTTCCAAAGTGTGGTCGGAGTGGCTATTTGTTTTATGACAGAGTCCACAGATTTCTTCACTTCATTAATCAGATTGCTCAAAATGGCCCTTGAGAGATGGTACATCTGAGAGTGTGACCCATTCTTACTCTGGCAGTGCTTTATGACCTGAGCCTTTATCCATTCTTTTGTAAAACCTGCGTAATTCGTGATGTATCTGTCGTAATTTTCAAAGTCGTCTTCATCCAGCAAATGCAGTAGCATTGCCAGTTGAAGGTTTTTCCGGCTCAAAAACGTTGGACCACCGCTATCGCTTTTCACATTCTTCGCAATCTCCATCCCCAATTTGTTGTCGACAGCCTCAAGTAGAGACGGCTTCAGGCACTCGTTACAAAAGGTCTTTGCATTTTCCATATTTTTATCCCCTTGACGATATAGTTCCTTGAAAATAACAAAATATGACTCCTCAACTTTCTTCAATTCATTTGTCGGATCATTGATTTCATTGTTAATGTCATGTTTATCTTGCCATATTTTTATGGCGATGTGACATATATTCACAGTGGTATCTATTACTAAGTCTTTGCTGATCACAATGTTCAGATTTTCAGCCTCTTTAAATGCGGCCCTTACTTGTTGCAGAAGTTCGTCACAATAGGCGGAGCAATAATCGCAATGTTTTATTTTGTCCTCAATATACCGGCTCATCTTTGTGATTATCGAGCGAGAACGTTCCTTCGACTCGTTCATACTTGAGTCATCCTCTTGGGTTGGTTTATTTCTACGTCTGGCTGATTTAACAGATGTTTCTGGCCCTTGTCGAAAGTCATTTACAATTTTGTCGCGATATTTGTCGCCCTGTGAATTTTCCCGCAATGCTTCACTCACAAGCAGCTGATATTCTATTTTACTGTCAATCAGTGCTTTCTGCACATCTCTGTAAACGTTGTGGCGGGTCAATTTAATTTCTGGGAGGCATTTAACCACTTCTGTCCACATGTTGTCAAACTCTTTCTTGAGCTGTTGTTCGTTTAGTTGTATTTCCTCGTTCTTGCAACGCTGAAGAAGGGCATGAACTTCCAATCCAATGATCTTTTTCCTTTTTGTTTCAAGCTCATCGATGGAGTGTCTTGACTGCCTTCTGCAGACTAATTGTTTGAATATGTTCAGGGTTTCATCGTGCGATTTGCTGCATAGGTGATTGGCGCTGATGTTGAAGTCCTCTTTGTATTTCTCAACTAAATGCACATCATTGCTTTTGTTTTCAAAGTAGCTTTTTAATTTGTTCTGTATAGCGACTTTTCCTTTTGAAATCTCATTCCCTAATTCAAGCTCCAACTGTTGAAGAATTTCCTGAAGCTTCCCGTGTTTCACGCTCATTATTCTATTCTCCTTCTCTTGCGTCCAAGAAATAATTTTCTTCCGATATTCCCACTCCCAGTCTGTATATTGAACACACAGTTTGTAGTACGCATCGGCAACCAAGCTGTTCCTGAAACTGAATATGAAGTGCTCCTTTGTCACTGCTTCCCAGATGCTTCCGATCCAAGCGCTGAACTCTGACAGCGTTGAAGCTCCTTGTGTTTCTGCTCTCTTTTTAAAATGCTCCATCAGGTGCTGCTTGAGTTGAAAAACCTGATCGCTGTACGCAGCACTGACTGAAGCCATTGGAGGGGTTCCATGCCAGAGACCAGGTATGTACCAGTTGTCCCGACTCACGTCGTGCTCCATGACGTCCGTGAATTTAGTGTAAGTGGACTCCTTGTGCTCCATTCTTGCAGCTGCCACCGTCATGGCATTCAGTTGATCGATGAGGTGTTCGTTCTCCATCATGTTCTTGTCGGAGGCAGCGACATCGCCAGAATTCTGATGCACAAACTGGCAACTCGGTTTCTTGCCCACTGCTTTCATCCTCAAAAAAGCGTGGACGACGATTTGCAGAACGTCCTTCATGTCTTCGGCATTTTCCGTTGCCAGGTTAATGAGCGTGACGTCGCTCAATCCAACGAACACCGTGGCCAGCTCATTGTCGTGCTCGTGGTTGTCGTGAAGTGTTGCCAGCTCAGGGGCTTTCAGCCCTTCCGTGTCAATCACCAGGATGAAGTCACACTCCAGTTCTTGTTTCAGGTGATCCTCAATGCTGATGAGCTGCATGAAAGCGCCACGTGTGCAGCGGCCACTGCTCACTGCGAACTGCAGCCCAAACATGGTGTTGAGAAGCGTGGACTTGCCTGTGCTCTGCACCCCCAGCACGGTCAGGACGAACACGCGGGGGTCTCGGCCAAGCGTCGCCTTCACTTCCTTAAGCACGTCGGTCACCCAGTCAATGGGAATACAGCCAACGTCTCCATCCATCAGCTCCAAGGGAAAGCCCTCCAAGAACAACTCCGCAGCAACAGCTGGGAGTGTCAGTGCCTCGGGGCAGGCAGGTTTACGTGGCTTTATGGTACTGGATGTTTTATGCTTGGAAAGTGCTTTAGTTGCTTCATAACACTGTCCAATTTCCCTCATGAAGTGTTCCAGTCCTAATGAGTTTGATGACATTAATTCTTTAATCGTATGCAGATCTGCACCTTTAGTCGTAGAATCAACAAGTAGCTGCTTGTAATCAGCGCGTAATGAGGAAAGGCTGGTCCTGGATAGACTATTCAGTTCCAATTTCATCCATTGAAGGGCGTACATTTTCATTATGGTCGACTTGTCTAACAGTAAATCAACGCACATTTTCATAATATCTGAGAAACCTTTTCCTGCCTGTTCAAAGCGAATTTCTTTTTGTGCTTCAACTAAGCTACATATGTATTCTTCAACAGAATCACCGACTTTCTTTAGCCGATTTTGCTCCTTTTTGGTTTCTGACCACCTGCGCCAAAGATCTCCTTGCAATGGGAGGTTTCTCTTACTCTCTTTTACACCATCGTTTTTTATTTTGTCAACGATCATTTTGACCTTTCGTTTAGTTCGCTGACATTTATTTTCATATTCATCGACTGTAATTTCTAATGATGTAGCAAAGTGGACCATATCTTCCATTGTCCTGGAATTTGTACTACTTTTGATTACATCTGCGATCTTACATCGAATTTTACGAGTAAAATACTCTTCATTGTGTTTGCCTCGTCCAATAATGTTAGTTTTCTCTAATTTCAGCTGAGACCAGACGTCAGTGATTGCATTTGAATTCCTGATTCTACTACGCACGTCCTGATCTGTTATCAGAAACAACTGAGCTTCGGCATCGGCAAGAAGAGGCGATATTTTGTTCACGTCTGTTTCTTCATTGTCAATGACGATGAATATAGCCTGCGAGATTTCTTTAAGGAACTCAAGCTGAACTAAGTGATCTCGGGCATCGCCGCGGAGATTTAAAATGCCAAACACCGTTTGGAAAACGTCCACATTTGATTTCCCACCAGGACAGAACGTACACGTTTCAACCAGTCCATCGGAGCACTTTCGAGCGATGTCACCACATGACATTTCTCGATGGACAAAAAAATCGTGTTTTTCATTGCTCAGAATCGAATTGAGCACTTTTGATTTCGAGACACTGCACTCTCCAATCCGAATGAATGAAATAAAAGGCATTTCTATGCTGACCAATGACTCCTCCATGCTGGATGCATTCTGCTGTAGTTTCCAGTTTTTCACAATTTGCCTCATGGCCCACAACATAAACGTGACGTCACCTTTGCCCAAATCAGGCATTAAGAGAGGCAAGGCAAACTGACACTGGGACATCTTCTGCATAAGCTCCTGCTGTAAGAAGCTGTCAGCGCAGAGAAACACCGCGGTTATCATGTCCAGTGGATTTATCAAATCGGCTGTCGCATCACTACCTGAGCTTCTTGTATTTTCATCGTCACTCGTATCTGCTTCTTCCATTCCACACTGGCCATATTCTGTGTTTCTTGCCCTGGGATTTGCTCTCATTACATTCCAGAGGAAATGTTGGGAAATTTCCTCCAGAGATTTGGGATATTCCTCACAGCCAATTAATTTCAAAACGTGATTTCTTGACATTTTATGGGGGTAAAACTTGTCCAAAGTAAGTTTCTTCATAGTAGTATGAAAGATTATTTTTGAAGATGCAATCTTGTCAACATTGTCTTTATTCCCACGCGTTTTTGTTGCATCCAATGCCCGACCTCCACTGCTGTGTGCATGAACACTGGAATATAACAAGTACCATACAGTTATACATTATTTATTCATATACAATGTTCCATTACATTCATATTCACGAAAAGGTGTGTGATGTACATATATGCCTACCAACATTACAGCAGTGACAAGGATAAATGGGTATATTTTGTGAATATAGGCCAATTGAGACATCTTTCCAATTCTGAGCAGCTCTCAAATCCTCTGAATGAAGGCTCAGGATAAGTCCCATAATACTTTTGTGTTTGTGATGTAGTGAATTAATATGGACCCGCCTTTTTTACTCAGCCAGCTGGATTATGGCCTCCAAATGGCGCAGGGAACGCTAACCAGGCTCACGTGGAAGTGTAAGGGTCGCGCGCCAGGGCACACTGAAGTTAGGTTGGGGACACGGGGCCATACCAAATATAAATTAATTAATGAAGAAGGATGGCGGTAAGGAAGCTTCCAAAAAAGGAGACGAGGGATTGGAGGAGATCTGAAGAAGGGATATTTGGCGGGAAAGAATATTATTTACAATACACCAAAATTATCCTGAGATTTTTTTGAGTTAGATCGCGGAAGTATAAACGTGTTGTTAAACTCGCCACCACTCAACACGGCCAAAATCGCAGTAACAGGTATTGATATTTTTTGCACACAAAAACGGCATAATGTGCAGACATAATGTACATACGTAATATTATGCATGGCGTGATGTACACAGGGGCCGTCCATAAATGACGTCACGCGATTTTGAACCATTTTTACCCCCCCCCCCTCCGTCACACGACGTCACAAAAAGTCAGACCCCCTTCAAATATGACGTCACAAAGCTCTGCCCCCCTCCCCCCCAAAAAGAAAACATGCTTCAAATGGCTTTAAACTATTGTCATTGTAGTGCGTATTTAATGTGCTGCTGCACTCTGATGTTGGAGGAGAAAACATTTATTATAAACTATATTTAATTAAGCAGAACGTGTTGTCTGTATTTATTTAAAGTTGCGCATTTTGATGTGACGTCACATTTTTCAAACCCCCCCCCCCTCGTCACACATCGTCACAAATGTCTGACCCCCCCCCTTCCCCTAGGTGCGTGACGTCATTTATGGACGGCCCCATACATTGTGTATGTTGATTAACTGTGCCAATAAAACCCAACCAACAATAGATATCCATTGTAATTTATATGAATAAATTAACCACCCCTCTGGTCTTCGTACGTGATTGGCTCACAAGTGACAACATCGCATTTATCCCTCTATTTAAGACTGAAACAGGAGGAGGATTTTTCCACAACTCTGGCTGTTGCCTGATGAGGGTGGTTGCAATTACCGCCAAAAAGGCACGGTACTCAAATTGTAAATGTTGTTGTGGGTTAACTCTTCAACACACCGGTGTGCTGAACTAGTAACGAATTGGCACGTTTTGTTTACGTGACAAATCTTACTAATTGGCTGTCGGGTGGTGGCAGGTTTAAGGACACGTTTATATTTACGCGATCAAACCCAAAAACCTCTATTATGGTTGTGGATGCAGTTGGCCTACTGGAGCTGTCCGTGGAAATGTACACATTTACGCATTATTTCATTAAGCTGGCTGTCACAACTTTATCCACAATGCAGACGGTAACACGAAAGCGAGGGCTTACAAGTGGTAAAAGGAGAAAATAGCGAGGACGTCGAATGTGAAAGACAGTAACAAAAGCGAGACAAAACTGTGCATGCTACCGGATGCAGACATTTCGATGAAACGATATTAAAGTACAGTAAAACCTTGGGATTGCGAGCATAATTCGTTCCGGAAACGTGTTTGTAATCCAAAGCACTCGTACATCAAAGCACTCGTAGATCAGTTGTGATCACGTGACGCTCGGCAGACAAAGTGTATATACGTACACTACTCGTATTGCAAGACCCTCGCTCGTTTATCAAATTAATATTTACTAAAAAATTTTGCTCGTCTTGCAAAACACTCGAAGACCAAGTTACTCGCAATCCAAGGTTTTACTGTATGTTAAGGCCCTTCAGTTGGATTGCTCATTACAGGGTGGAAAAGGCGACAGAGGTGTCAGTGACGATGTGTGGGAATGTCTTATCTGCTTGCAGTTAATCGAAATTGCGGATTAACTGCGCACCTTAGATTGATAGAAATTAATAACTCATGGATTACCGAACAAATGTGTGCTCCAGTTTATCCAAAATCCACGTGATCACCTCTACAGTACAGTAGTTGCCATCTTTAAAAGTGGGAGGAGTTTTATTGATGTTGATTGGCATGGCTCTAATATCCACTTAGTGGGCAGTTTTCTTCGCTTGAGCAGGAAAGTGTTACTGAGCATGCGTACCGATCGACCCGATCGTTATTATTCGTTCTAAATAGAAAGAGTAACAATCAAAATCGTCAGTTGTGCTTCATTTTGGGTGATTTATCCGATCATTTATTTTGCGAGTTTAATTTATGCAACTGTGTGAAGCCAGATAAACGGTAGCGTGTTGTTTTAACTTTAAATCAGAAACTGGATATTATATGTCAATTCGAAGACGACAGTTTCATAAAACATCTTTCTTCACTTAAACATAATTTATGCTTACACAAGTGGTATTTGGCATAGAGAACCGCGGAAAATGGTTAAATATTTTTGGATTATCCGCGATTTCAATTATCCTTGGCCGTTCTCTCTGTCGGAGCGGATAATCGAGAGCCTAATGTAATTATAACAATCCTCCATAAGTCCCCGCAACATCGGCATTCCTGACCTCCTACACGCTGACGTCAATCCCTGTGCCGAGTTGACCGGGAATAATCTCGAGGCGTGAAGAGAGGAGATTGGTAGCTGAGGAGTTATGGACCACGGTGTGAAGATACGGTATTGGTGGATGGGAATGAGGAGACAGGGATGAGGGGAGAGGAAGGGAATCGGAGAGGGGCCTGTGGAGATAAGAGGAGACGTCGGCACGATTGATGGCAAGGAGAGAGCTGTGGATGAAGAGGAGAGAACTGTGGATGGAATGGAGCTGTGTATGATGGAGAACGTGGAATAAAATTATTGGAACCCTTACCTGCCTCTGCGATTTGGTGAGGAGAGTGTCCGTTACATAATTGTGAGTGAGCATGCAGTAAGTTGTGTTGTACAAGAAAAAACTACACCCAAGGACCACGTCGGAAGTTAAAAACAATGCGTGCCTGTGTACATCCCACCACCATCTCATGGGCTAAAGCACTACGGTAGGTTTTCTCTTAACTTGCAACCCACCACGCAACGTGTTTTTCGCATTAACTTACTCTGCATTAAGATACATCTTCATTAGAATCGGTTCTATTAACGCAGACAGCGTTAATTGCTTAGCGTGTCAATTAGTACTTAGCGTAAAATTAGTATCCTGCTAGTGTAGTGGGTCGCCAGGAATGGAGTTTGGGAAGCCATGCTTGACTACGGTGTGAGGAACGCTTAGAGAGAGTGAAGGAGACATTGGCATCGTGCAGTGTAAGTGTCAGGTGCTGTCACGACACCAGCCCTGTGGTGTCAGCAACGTGCTGCGCAGACGAAACTGGGATTACAGCTCACTGGTTGGGCCACATTTATGCTCCAGTCACGCGTACCTCAAGCCGCCATGGGCCATGCGTTACGGTGTGACGACCGCTCAGTGAGCGAGTAGACGCACGGGAGCTACACCTCATTGACTACCGGTGGTTTAATACGGGATGTTAATGGCTCGTAGCGGTGACACTTTTGGTCATCCGCCGTAGCCGTTCAGCCCCATGCCAAACCGCGGGCCCCCGTCATGTGCCAGATGGCAGGGTCATAGCATTGCCCTCCCTCCAGGCTTCCATGCCCATTCCTCACTGGAATTCCTCACTAGATTCGGCGTGGATTCGTGTTCCCTGTCCCCGTGTTCTGGGCTGGTGGCACTGAGACTACAAGTACAAACCTTGGCACGTGTTGAGGTCAATTGTGAGTTGCCACTCCGTGTAGATTTTTGAGATGGTTTTCTTAATTAAATGTGTTTTTTTATGAATTGCATTATTTAAAAAAAGTTCCATTGCTTATTAGTAGTAAGTTACGGAAAGCCCAAATGTAAATCCAGTTAGCCGAACACCACCATTTTTATCAGGTTAAAAGGTTATTTGGTGATAGTGCATTTTCAGTGGCACACATGCACAAATAATAACGATAAAAGAGCTCACATTCGTCAAAAATATTTCTTTGAAAAAGGAAATCACTCGGCAACATCAGGGAGTTCTGTGAAGGTTAGATATTATATAAGGGAGTAAATACATATGGACTTTGGATTGCATTTATTCAACAAAATCACATGCGCAATCATCGTCGTCTTCATCAAAATAAGAAACATCATCATCATCATCATCTCCAGCATCATCATCATCACGGTTGTTTTAGTGCAACGTGAATTACCTGGATCGTCCTTTTGCCATTTGTTTTGGATCACTAATCTTGCTGAGTATGTTTTGTTGAAACGTGTTCCCATTACCTGTGCACATAGTACACGTTTTTACAAATAATGCACATTATATTTATATGTTTCTTGCATTCAAGTTTACAGAAATGCAACGATTAATTGTTTTATCATACACATTGAGAGCATTTAAAGCAGTACATGTCAGATCAGTGCAATTCAAAAACAAATCTAGTTGGCCATTCAAAACAAACCGTGATATTAAAATACAACCATGTTTTATTCTAATTCAAGGCCGTAATTATAATATAATTATAATATAATTTAATTATAATAGAATTATAATATCTATTGGGGACACATCCCCCCCAATATTTAAATATGCTCAAAATGTACCTCCAATATATTGCTATAAAATAGATTTCTGTTTACATGATTGTGGTTATGGTTGTACGTTATTAATCCCTAATTTCTGCCATTACATACAATGAAACAAGAGATGGTAAAAAAGAAAAAAACAGAGCAATGTAATACAATACACTATTAGACATTATTGTATAAAATGAATACAAAGTCCATCCAATGTGGTAGTGAATTTTTTAATATTTATGCAGGAGATGGCAGGACATTCGTTTTTAAATTTAGATTTTTTTCTGGGGGGGGGACCACCTGGAAGATTTGGTCCTTCTTAATGTTGACTCCATGGCTACGGCCTTGGTCTAATTCCCACATCTCATGGAAGCAACTCGTGCCATTATCCTCACTCGTACATCTTGGTGTAAAGTACAGTATAACTTATTAGTTTTGATTTAAAGCTTTCGTGACTGCAGTAATTCATATTCTTAGCTCTTTCGGTAAAGTCACGTTGAAGGGAAACAATAAAATATATATAAAACAATAAAATTCTCACGACGTTTCGACCATAACACAAACGGTCATCATCAGGTGTGAAAACCAACGGCAAGAAACATTTGCCGTTGGTTTTCACACCTGATGATGACCGTCGTGAGAATTGTATTGTTTTATATATTTCATTATTTTATTGTTTCCCTTCAACGTGACTTTACCGAAAGAGCTAAGAATATAACTTATTAGTTAGTGGAAATGTTCTTATTTTAAGGGTTTCTGCCATCGATCACCCCCCGCCATTTGATCTGAATGGCAGTGGATTTTTCGCACGGAGTGGCAATGGATTTTCAAGAGAATTCACGAGCTGCTAATCCACCTCTGGCGATCAGTGAAAAGACATTTCCACTCCCTAAGAGCTTGAGCATCAAACTAAGCCGGACTGATTCCTACCGCGAAGGTGCTATCCGTTTCACCTCGTCATGGGTGATTGACTGCATTTCACCCATAGGCGGATGTTGACTTCTTATATTTGGGGGTGGGGTGACAGAGGTTCGCTTTATCTCTGACATTAGGAATCGCGGGAGCATATAATTATTTATTTAATCAAATCTTAATTGCAAATTACTGAAACTAAATTAATAAAAGTGTCCAGTTTGGGAAGGGGCGTTCGACCCCCCCCCCCCGTGCCTCAAGGTAAACTCCGCCCATGATTTCACCACTCCACCCCTACCTTCGCTTCAGACCGAATAGCATTGATCAAGGAGGGTGTGGAACGAAAACTAAGTTAAGGCAGTCATGTTATTGTCAGCATTTTCATGCACATTGAAGCCACTAATGTGATGGTAGAATCATGATAAATGTGCGATTCGTGACGTGGTCCCATTGAGAGATAGAGGAGTGCAGAGTGCTTGCGGTGACGCATTCCTCAATGGCACCTTCGGGCATGAATTCCCAACACTTAAAAAAAATGGCAAACTAAATAACGCACGAGTCAACTTAACGCATGCTGTATCAACGCCGGCCACTAGAAGCCACCACTTTGAAGTACATAGTCCACGAACGAAATGTCTCCACCACTGCAATGATCTAAGCCGGACTAATTGGGTATGAGTTTGGTAGAGAAAATCAATGCGAACTAATTTGAGCATGCAGTGTCACTTCTGTCACTGCCAGGGGTGGATGAAGAAGCATGACAGAAGTTACTGAGGTGCCTATGAATATGTGGCCGACCCACCGACATTATCTTATTTTAATCTATAGAATGCCTTAAATCAAGGTGCGTCATATATTTATATTTAAAAAAAACAGGACAAGCAAAAAAAATATATTAAGATGGCAGGGCTGTACAAAGGACAGTTGCGCCCTCAGGCGAATGTTCCTCACCTCTGCTTTTCATGTACGGGTTGAACGATTGAAATTTTAGACGGTTACTCACCGAGTCTGTCAATCCATTCGCGAAGCTCCCGAGGGTAGCTGCTCTCCACATTCTTGAGCGACTGTAGGAGATTCTTGCAATCCTCCTCCTCCTCATTGTCAATGAAGTGGTCGACCAGGAACCGAGACTGCCTCCTCGAGTCAGTGATTTCCTCGACACGTTTGTAAATGCTTCTTGCAATGAAGGCGTTCGAGTCCAGATCGTCCAGCAGGTAGGAAGGGTCTTGGCTGATCCATGCGATCAGTTTCACTTTGTTTGCCCGGATTACTTCCTGCCAATTCGTGGGCATCCTAAGCAGCGTCTGTTCAAGCACATAGAGAGAATAGGCTACTTCATTTCCGATTGGATAAAATATTCGCAAAATACCACATTTCTATTCTTAGTTTTTTCGGTAAAGTCACGTTGAAGAGAAACAACAAAATAACAAAATATATATAAAACAATAAAAAATTCTCACGACGTTTCGACCATAACTCAAACGGTCATCATCAGGTGTGTCGGTTTGCATAAATTTATTTTTAAAACGGCACATTTATTTATTTATAAAAAACGTTGGCGTCACGCGCAGCGATTGGCAGTTTGCCCAGGACTAGTCCATCTATTTTTTTGAAAAGAGGAGGGGGGAGACGAAATTTTTTATAATGTATGCTGTCTGAAAGCCACTGTAAGCGTGAACAATCAATCAAGAAATGAAATGATTTATCAAATCTTTCCAATGATTGCTAAGATAGAATCCATCTTCTCGGTTGAAATTGTCTCTGTGCTTGTATATGTGGATAGCCTCATGAACGAATCTCTCATGGAACCCAGATGGCTTACAAAGAACCTCCGTCTTGGAAAAGTCAATGGCATGTGAGCCTACTGAATTAGAACAATGATCTGCTACGGCCGAGGTGTTGGTCCTACCGTGTTTAAGGTCTGCTTTATGTTCACGAATGCGGTCCGAGACATGGCGTTTGGTTTCTCCAATGTAACTACTACCACAGAGGCAACTTAGTTTGTAGACACCAGGGTATTGTATGTCCGGAATCACATCTTTTACAGACGGAACCAGATCACGGATTTTATGTAATGTGTGTGTTCAACACATGTGTGTGTTCAACACATTACATAAAATCCGTGATCTGGTTCCGTCTGTAAAAGATGTGATTCCGGACATACAATACCCTGGTGTCTACAAACTAAGTTGCTTCTGTGGTAGTAGTTACATTGGAGAAACCAAACGCCATGTCTCGGACCGCATTCGTGAACATAAAGCAGACCTTAAACACGGTAGGACCAACACCTCGGCCGTAGCAGATCATTGTTCTAATTCAGTAGGCTCACATGCCATTGACTTTTCCAAGACGGAGGTTCTTTGTAAGCCATCTGGCTTCCATGAGAGATTCGTTCATGAGGCTATCCACATATACAAGCACAGAGACAATTTCAACCGAGAATATGGATTCTATCTTAGCAATCATTGGAAAGATTTGATAAATCATTTCAGTTCTTGATTGATTGTTCACGCTTACAGTGGCTTTCAGACAGCATACATTATAAAAAATTTCGTCTCCCCCTCCTCTTTTAAAAAAAATAGATGGACTAGTCCTTGGCAAACTGCCAATCGCTGCGCGTGACGCCAACGTTTTTTATAAATAAACAAATGTGCCGTTTTAAAAATAAATTTATGCAAACCGACACACCTGATGATGACCGTTTGAGTTATGGTCGAAACGTCGTGAGAATTTTTTATTGTTTTATATATATTTTGTTATTTTGTTGTTTCTCTTCAACGTGACTTTACCGAAAAAACTAAGAATATGAATTACTGCAGTCACGAAAGCTTTAAATCAAAATTTACCACATTTCTGTTCAATATTAACCATTTTGTATTGTCACCGCGGCAAAGCGTCTTAGTCGCCCTAGCTGGGTCGTATGATGAGGCATCCATTGATGAGTAAAATATGTATTATGTGTATAATACACGCTTTCTCTCATACAAAATGCGTAAATTTTTTATTTTATTTTTATTTATCTAATCACGGGGGGGGGGGGTGTACAGGTGAGTGAGAGCGGTGCATAGCGGGATAGGCGTTGTGTGGCACGTGGTTCGTCAGATCCATTTTCTTCAGGGAAGGAAGGGAGAGTCAGTCTCATTTCAAATTCAACCAAGTAAACTCGGGGTCTCTGGAGTGGCATTCACAAGGGGGCCCATTGATTCGTAATTTAAAAGACTGCATAGTTTTTTCAGGTTATACAGCTGTTAGTCATTCAGAAGGCGTGATAATCGTATATTTGATATACATAAACGATACATGTAATTATTTATATAAAGCATCAACTCAAATATGGTGACATTAAGAAATATAATGAGGTTGAAATGTGATTTAAAAATTCTCGAAATACTCCAATTAAAGTGGTTTAAAACTTTCAATCTCCCCCACAAAGAAAAATAATTGCTTTAATGCATTAATATAAGGATATAGCTATGAAATACTATTGCGTTTAGCTCATTCACAAAAGCCTCCTTGGATATGAAAACCATTGTCCAGGAGGGTTCTGCGTGTGTTTTGTTATTCCCACAAATTCTAATCATGAGCAGTTGCCATGTGGGAAAAATTCTAACCAGGAGAAAATCCATACGTATGAAGACCAATTGCAAAAGCGATGTTCCAGCACACACAACCAGAGTCTTTTAACACGAACCACGGCGTGGCGAATTGAAGAAGGCCATGACGCTCTGTTAACCCTTGGTTCCAGCGTTTCCCTCAGCCATGTGCCCTGTTGAACCTTCCCAACTTTCGTCCCCTTTTACAAAACGGCCAATCGGGGCCATTCCCGGCTTGAAGTTCAGCCAGTGGGAAACTTCTCGCGCGTGAACTTGACGCTCAATTAATGAGAGACTTCGAGTGGAGAATTCAACGTCAGAAGCTGTTGTGCTTCCGTTCAAAAGCTTCCGGCACTTTATTCAAATTGAGGAAACGTTCCTCTTCCGCCTTAGCAGCAGCTTTAATGAATCGTTGTCGATTATGTTTTACATCCTTATCCGAACATATTATTTAAATTGGTTTGCTTTATTGCCACTTTCTGGCCATTTGAATTGCCCCACAAGTACGGGGGTTTCACACATTCTCGAATGTGCTGGTTTCCAGACATGCACTGTAATGAATAATTATTTCTGGGTATTTGTCTGATACTCTTTGGTTTTTTCGGTAAAGTCACGTAAGCAAAAAATATTAAATTAAATAAAAAAGAAATGAAAAAAAAAACTAAATTTGTTTTTTCATTTTTCAATTTTTTTATTTGATATGTTTTACCTACGTGACTTTACCGAAAAAAACAAAGAGTATGACTCCTTGCAGTTACAAAAACTTCAAATCTAGAATTATATTGTATGAATTTGTGACATCATGCAGCTAACCAAACCCATGACGTTCTTAGAACCACGTGGATTTAGAGACATAACATAATTACATGGAATAAAGAACATAAAAAAAATCAGACATGATATTGACTGCGCAGAAAATAAGTGGTCTCTGGCAGGGCATACTGTATTGCTGGAAGGAATGTTGCCTTGGTGGACAAGACTCATTATTAAGTGACAGCCACAGGGAGGGCATCCCCCATGGAGATGGAGTGATAACATCAGCTCGTGTGAAGGACCTAAATGGATTGCTATATCGCAGGGCCATAATCCAGGCAGTGGATTGATCAAAGCCAATTGATGACGGATAATATACTGATTACAGTTATTGTAATAACTGGGGCAGACAATGAGCAGTGCAGCATGTGAGCAATAAACAATGAACTAGCATAAAAAAATCGTACTCAATGTGAGCAATTGTGAGATATTGTCTATTTTGAATGTCATAGTTCCTTGTAGACACACACACAGACACATACAGCTGTGTAGACACAAACACACACCTGTGTAGACACACACACACCTGTATGGAGACACACACACCTGTGTGTAGACACACACACCTGTGTAGACACACACACACCTGTATGGAGACACACACACACCTGTGTAGACACACACACCTGTATGGAGACACACACACACCTGTGTAGACACACACACACACCTGTGTAGACACACACACACCTGTGTAGACACACACACCTGTGTAGACATATACGCACCTGTATGGAGACACACACACCTGTGTACACACACACACACACCTGTGTAGACACACACACACCTGTATGGAGACACACACACCTGTGTGTAGACACACACACCTGTGTAGACACACACACACCTGTATGGAGACACACACACACCTGTGTAGACACACACACCTGTATGGAGACACACACACACCTGTGTAGACACACACACACACCTGTGTAGACACACACACACCTGTGTAGACACACACACCTGTGTAGACATATACGCACCTGTATGGAGACACACACACCTGTGTAGACACACACACACACCTGTGTAGACATGCACGCACCTGTATGGAGACACACACACCTGTGTGTAGATACACACACATCTGTGTAGAGACACACACACACCTGACAGACACACACACACACACACCTGTGTAGACACACACACACCTGTGTAGAGACACACACACACCTGTGTAAACACACACACACCTGTGTAGAGACAAACACACACACCTGTGTAGAGACACACACACCTGTGTAGACACACACACCTGTATGGAGACACACACACCTGTGTGTAGACACACACACACACACCTGTGTAGACACACACACACACACACACCTGTGTAGACATACACACACATGTCTAGACACACACATACACACCTGTGTGTAGACACACACATTTGTGTAGAGACACACACACACCTGTGTAAACACACACACACCTGTGTAGACATACACACACATGTCTAGACACACACATACACACCTGTGTGTAGACACACACATCTGTGTAGAGACACACACACCTGTGTAGACACACACACACACCTGTGTAGACACACACACACCTGTTTGGAGACACACACACACACCTGTGCGTAGACACACATACTCACACACACACACCTGTCACACACACACCTGTGTAGAGACACACACAATTAGACATACACACACACACACCTGTGTAGACACACACACACACCTGTGTAGACACACACACCTGTGTAGAGACACACACACACACCTGTGTAGACACACACACACCTGTTTGGAGACACACACACACCTGTGCGTAGACACACATACTCACACACACACACCTGTCACACACACACCTGTGTAGAGACACACACAATTAGACATACACACACACACCTGTGTAGACACACACACACACACCTGTGTAGACACACACACCTGTGTAGAGACACACACATACACCTGTGTAGACACACACACACCTGTTTGGAGACACACACACACACCTGTGCGTAGACACATACTCACACACACACACCTGTCACACACACACCTGTGTAGAGACACACACAATTAGACATACACACACACACCTGTGTAGAGACACACAATTAGACACACACACAGCTGTGTAGAGGCACCTGCACTCACCCTTTGCACGTCGTCTAAGTCACCCGTACATCGGTGCACGTTGCCTCAGGTGCAACGCACTGCGCACGCTTTCCCAGCCCTTCCAGTCCCAGTGACTTTAAAAAAAGCAGGTATCCTGAACAGCACGGGGTCGATGAAGACGATACAAACATTGCCTGAGTCACGCACTGCGGCTGCTGTCAACGTCTGCACGAAATGTTCACCAGGGGCATCATCGCCTTTATAGTGGGGACAGTTTTCAAAATCGCATCCTCTTCAACTCCACTCCCCCAAAGCGCACCGTGGCCCACGCCTCCAAGGCTCTCCTCACCTTACCCCACCCTAGCACAGCCTTTAAGTTAGCTTTTCGGCTTATTCACCAAATGATTGATGTTATTATTATCTTGTGTTGCCAGCTACTAGAAGACACACGGCACATGTAGATACATATAGAGGAACAGCCTCGTATGGATCAATGATTGTCCGCTTGTATCCGGGGCACTCTGAGAACATCTGGAAGGATGGTGAATCATTTTGGGAGAGACGCAGGTGGCATGGGTCAGCTGTAGGGCACACGCAGGATAACTCGGTCGTATTCGTGTTACGTGACTGGGGAAGTGTGACGTGAATTCGAAGTGTTAGCGAATTCGACTTCAAGGTGACTCTCACAAGCCACCGTCCGTGATATATTTGAACAAATGCACGGCACTCCGTTAACGTAACAAACTGCGTCTGAATGTCGCTTTGATGTTTCTAATGACTTTATAATGACAGGGTCAGTACCCCAAAGGGTCTCGAAATGTTAACTTTCATATTGGTGCTTACGTCCGTGGGTGGAATTCATTTCCAGCTCAGACCCCGCTTGCTTGCCCATCGCCACGTAAATAACCTCCTTGTTGTAGCTGCTCTCTCGCTGGTTTATATTTTTTTTCGCCCGAGGACGACCGCTTGTGTTGCGATCGAAACGTCGTGATTGACTTAAATTTTTTACCTACGTGACTTTACCGAAAGAACCAAAGAGTATGGATGCCTGCAGTCACGAAAGCTTCAAATCAAGATTGGTGCTACTCATTTTATGGACCTCAGAGAGGTGATAGGTCGAGTGAAGACCTTACACAAGTTCTCACAGTCGGGCACTTTGACCACAGCAACACTCATTTTACCATCATATATAAATCTATAGGATTGTATCGTTTCATTATAACTGGCTACTGACTTTCATGAGAAGCACAAACTTGTGCACACGAACACAAAAGATCCCCGTATAGCCTCAAGAGACTTTTGGGGCAAGTGCTGTTAGCGAGCACCGACGAAGGACGGCACGGCACACGAGGGCGTCGGTGGCCAGAACCACGCCCGACCGCCTTTGTCTCCCCAGTGGCGACGTTTACACATCACACAGTTGGCTACCTACGGTGCGAAATAAGTCCAACAAACATACATTACCATAAATAACCATCATCAACGAACTGCTGGATGAAGGCGTCCTAATGCAGTTGCCATCACTCGGGGTCCTGCAATGTGTAGTGGTGATCGCCACTCACCATTCAGTAACCTGCAGTACCACTGAGTGTCAAACAGAGGTGAGAGCGGATCGAAACGACGGTTCGTGAGGGCCAATCAGAAGGTTCCAAGAAGGGGCGTGGCTTGGACGGAGCCAGCCACGAACTTTGTATAAAAGCCAGAGCGCTCAGAGCTCTGGCTCAGTTCTCTCTCCACACGAAGCCCGGGCTGAAGATAGACAGGGCCCTGGAGCCAAGCCTTACAGCTCTTCTAAGGGCTGAGGCTCAGTGTAATCAGTGGTCGCGACCCACAGACCCATTGGTCGGGTCAGTTAGCCTCCCCTAAGTCCCAACCGTAGGACGTTAGGTTAGCGGGTAACCCGTGAGTAGGTCCCGCCAAGTCTGGAGGCCATATCTCCCTAGGTATCGGGTAAAGGGGACCGTATACCCTTTGTGTGTGAGGGACCGTGTCGGAAGAAAGACAATAAACAGAGTGTGCCTCACAAAGAAGTTTATTCGTCCATATTTACAACACTACAAATGCAAGCGATGCAACAAGCAATTCGCGCCTGCACATGAGCCAATTTCATTAATTCAGCTATTTCAAGCGCAATATCTCGTTGGTCTCGTCAAGAAGTATATACCATCACGCAAACTCCGGCCATCCTCGCAGCGGCTTTTGGCTCGCCAACGAACAAAGACATTGCTGTTGTGCAGCCGTCTGGAATGCACTTCCTTCCGATATGAGGAAGCCACTGGGAGCTATGAACTTTTAAACGGTCTATATTGACAAATTCATTTCTTTAGAACTGCTTTTTGAGTTTAGTTTGTTGTCCATCCCCTGCGCCTCCTATTAGCGTGGTTGGCTATGTATGGTGTGAAATAAGTTCAACCTACATATATAGACTCACACAGAGACCCATAGACTCAAACAGAGACCCCCAGACTCACACAGAGAGCCATAGACTCACACAGGGACCCATAGAATCACAAAAAAACACCCAGACTCACACAGAGACCCATAGATTCATACAAAGACCCACAGACTCACACAGAGACCCATAGACTCACACAGAGACCCATAGAATCACAAAAAACACCCAGACTCACACAGAGACCCATAGATTCATACAAAGACCCACAGACTCACACAGAGACCCATAGACTTACACAGAGACCTATTGATTAACACAGAGACCCATAGACTCACACAGAGACCCATAGACTCACACAGAGACCCATAGACTCACACAGAGACCCCCAGACTCACACAGAGACCCATAGACTCACACAGACCCATAGACTCACACAGACACCCATAGACTCACACAGAGACCCATAGAATCACAAAAAAACACCCAGACTCACACGGAGACCCATAGATTCATACAAAGACCCACAGACTCACACAGAGACCCATAGACTTACACAGAGACCTATTGATTAACACAGAGACCCATAGACTCACACAGAGACCCATAGACTCACACAGAGACCCATAGACTCACACAGAGACCCCCAGACTCACACAGAGACCCATAGACTCACACAGACCCATAGACTCACACAGACACCCATAGACTCACACAGAGACCCATAGACCCACACATCGACCCATAGACTCACACATCGACCCAAGACTCACACACGGACCCATAGACCCACACATCGACCCATAGACTCACACAAAGACCCATAGACTCACACAGCGACCCATAGACTCACACAGAGACCCCAGACTCACACAGATACCCATAGACTCACACAGAGACCCCCCGACTCACACAGAGACCCATAGACTCACACAGAGACCCATAGACTCACAAAGAAACCCCCAGACTCACACAGAGACTCATAGACTCACACAAAGACCCATAGACTAACACATAGACCCATAGACTCACACAGAGACCCAGACTCACACAGAGACCCATAGACTCACACAGAGACCCATAGACTCACATAGAGACCCATAGACTCAAACAAAGACCCCCAGACTCACACAGAGAGCCATAGACTCACACAGGGACCCATAGACTCACACAGAGACCCATAGACTCACACAGAGACCCATAGAATCACAAAGAAACCCCCGGACTCACACAGAGACCCATAGACTCATACAAAGACCCATAGATTCACACAGAGACCCATAGACTCACACAGAGACCCAGACTCACACAGAGACCCATAGACTCACACAGAGACCCACAGACTCACACAAAGACCCATAGACTTACACAGAGACCCATTGATTAACACAGAGACACATAGACTCACATAGAGACCCATAGACTCACACAGAGACCCATAGACTCACACAGAGACCCATCGTTTATTGTCATTTATCCGTACCTCTGATTAGCGTGGTTGGCTACGTATGGTGTGAAAGAAGTTCAACACACACATGTGGTGGACGTTCTCTTAGACGGGTCGCTACCCTTGGCAGACACTTTTTATCGTCAGCACTGATGCCGGACAATTGGTCTGAAGAGAGACACTTCAGATATTGCCCTTGTCGGTGCGACGTAAGGTGTGCCACAGCTTTAGCGGTTCCAGTTTCATTTATGTAGCAAATAACGGAGAAATGTGTGATACCCAGTCAAAACGAGTGGGTTATCAAATGGGAAAGACCCGAGACCAGATGGTGGAATGCCGTCAAGGGGCCGTCCATAAATGACGTCACGCGATTTTGGACGATTTTTGACCCCCCCCCCAAAAAAAAATAAACCATGCTTCAAATTGCTTTAAACGAATGTAATTGTAGTGCGTATTTAATGTGGCGCTGCAGTCTGATGTTGTAGGAGAAAACATTTATTAAAGAGTCTCTTTAATTAAGGAGAACGTGTTGTCTATATTTAATTAAAGTTGCGCATTTTGACATGACGTCACATTTCTCAACCCTCCCCCCCTCGCCACACATCGCCACAAATGTCTGACCACCCCCCCCCCTCGAGGTGCGTGACGTCATTTATGGACGGCCCCTAAGGCAGATCTTTTATACAAGTATCGTCTTCTAAAGACATTTTGAGGCCACGTGTCCACTGTGCAGCAGCTGCGGGATCTGTTGGAGGGTCGAACGCGCTGTGGAGGTGGCGTGGCATCAGCGGCTCTTGGCCACGGTGCCGTGTTGATCTTGGTCGGCTCAGTGACGAGTTCGCGTCGTTGCTTTACAATAAGGTCCAGTACAGTGTAGCCCGTGCTATTCTAAAACGAATTCTGCCATTTCAGAGCCAATCCGAACTGATCCGTTTCACCTTAACAACGTTACAGTACGTCCCATCACAGCCGCAGTGATGGATAACAAATTCGCCCGCGGTTTTGTATACGTGCGGTGTCCGCACAATGTACCACCTTTGCGTGAGCAAAGACCCAATCCGTACCACAGCACGACTTCCTTGAGCGGGTTGCGTGGGCCAAAACTGCTCCATCTTCATTCCACGCGTTGACACGCAGGAGACCCGCAATGCGTGGGGTGGTGGGTTAAAGGGCACCGAGTGTGGAAGAGCAGAGACATTGTTTTGAACAGTTTCGTTCTTTGAAAACCGTGTCCTATTTATAACGCCGGTATGAGGAGGTGAATATTTCCCAGCCGCGATCATTGGGCCGAATTTGCACGCTTCCCCACGCCCCCAAATAGGACGTAACACTACTGTGTGGAAAGGGGGGTGTACATGCAGAGTTTGCACATTAAAATCATGACATGATGGGACTTTTTTACATGGAATCATGTCATTGCATTAACCACAATACTTGCGGTCAGAATGCAAATAAAAACACACCTTGATAATATGATGTATTGTCCTTGAAACTGATTGGTCTACACCAGAGACGGCTTTCTGTTTGAGCCTCGTCTCAAACGGTGCTAGACCAGAGGACGTAAAAAGGCGTACAGTTCAAAGACAATGCCACTAACAGAGTAATGAGAGCTCGGGGTGAGCTTCTACACAATGGGACCTCCTTTGCCAGTATCAAAATATAATAATATGGTTTTTCCCCTTTTTTCTGGCAACAAAACTGGAACCTTTTAACAAGGAATTTTGGTACTGACAAAGGAGGTCCAATGATGTACAGTGAGGGAAAAAATATTTGATCCCCTGCTGATTTTGTACGTTTGCCCACTGACAAAGAAATGATCAGTCTATAATTTTAATGGTAGGTTTATTTGAACAGTGAGAGACAGAATAACACCAAAAAAATCCCGAAAAACGCATGTCAAAAATGTTATAAATTCATTTGCATTTTAATGAGGGAAATAAGTATTTGACCCCTCTGCAAAACATGCCTTAGTACTTGGTGGCAAAACCCTTGTTGGCAATCACAGAGGTCAGACGTTTCTTGTAGTTGGCCACCAGGTTTGCACACATCTCAGGAGGGATTTTGTCCCACTCCTCTTTGCAGATCTTCTCCAAGTCATTAAGGTTTCGAGGCAGACGTTTGGCAACTCGAAACTTCAGCTCCCTCCACAGATTTTCCATGGGATTAAGGTCTGGAGACTGGACCTTAATGTGCTTCTTCTTGAGCCACTCCTTTGATGCCTTGGCCGTGTGTTTTGGGTCATTGTCATGCTGGAATACCCATCCACGACCCATTTTCAATGCCCTGGCTGAGGGAAGGAGGTTCTCACCCAAGATTTAACGGTACATGGCCCCGTCCATCGTCTCTTTGATGCGGTGAAGTTGTCCTGTCCCCTTAGCAAAAAAATACCCTCAAAGCATAATGTTTCCACCTCCATGTTTGACGGTGGGGATGGTGTTCTTGGGGTCATAGGCAGCATTCCTTCTCCAAACACGGCGAGTTGAGTTGATGCCAAAGAGCTCCATTTTGGTTTCATCTGACCACAACACTTTCGCCCAGTTGTCCTCTGAATCATTCAGATGTTCATTGGCAAACTTCAGACGGGCATGTATATGTGCTTTCTTGAGCAGGAGGACCTTGCGGGCGCTGCAGGATTTAAGTCCTTCACGGCGTAGTGTGTTACCAATTGTTTTCTTGGTGACTATGGTCCCAGCTGCCTTGAGATCATTGACAAGATCCTCCCGTGTAGTCCTGGGCTGATTCCTCACCGTTTTCATGATCATTGCAACTCCACGAGGTGAGATCTTGCATGGAGCCCCAGGCCGAGGGAGATTGACAGTTCTTTTGTGTTTCTTCCATTTGTGAATAATCGCACCAACTGTTGTCACCTCCTCACCAAGCTGCTTGGCATTGGTCTTGTAGCCCATTCCAGCCTTGTGTAGGTCTACAATCTTGTCCCTTACATCCTTGGAGAGCTCTTTGGTCTTGGCCATGGTGGAGAGTTTGGAATCTGATTGATTGATTGCTTCTGTGGGCAGGTGCCTTTTATACAGGTAACAAACTGAGATTAGGAGCACTCCCTTTGAGAGTGTGCTCCTAATCTCAGCTCGTTACCTGTATACAAGACACCTGGGAGCCAGAAATCTTTCTGATTGAGAGGGGGTCAAATACTTATTTCCCTCATTAAAATGCAAATCAATTTATAACATTTTTGACATGCGTTTTTCTGGATTGTGTTGTTGTTATTCTGTCTCTCACTGCTCAAATAAACCTACCATCAAAATTATATATTGATAATTTATTTATCAGTGGGCAAACGTACAAAATCAGCAGGGGATCAAATACTTTTTCCCCTCACTGTATACACACAAAGTACAAAAACCCAAGCCAGAGGGAAGACACATAACAGGAGCAGAAACACAACCTTCATGGCCTGCATAGAGGCCACACAACTTTACAGCAACCAGCACCGTGTAGCAAGGCAAAGAAAGCTCTGAGAAACTTGTGGATGGCCTTGGTGCGATTACTTAGGACGGTCTGGGCGTGCACAGGAGGTCAAAGGGAAGGACTGGGGCCAGAACAATCTCACGTAGATAGCCGGAGGCGGGCAGTAATGTTGCTGCTGGGAATTTTCCTTTTGCACAAGAGAACCATTTGTTATATTTAACAAAATAACGCGCGCTCTTACCGTGCGGCTCTCTCTGGTTCTGATTTTGCACTCGGTTTATAGCGACGCATTGTTGTATATGTGGGTGTTATGAAAATTGAGTGAAAATAATGAAAATTAAAAGAAATTTGAAATTTGCATAATATATCCGAAATTATGTTATTGTGTGTAATTATGGGTATAAATTATGCTAATTCGAGAGATAATTGTATTAATTATACGAGTGGGTGTGGTTATGTCAATGACAGCCTTTATGATAATCAGGCCCTGCCTCGTTGACGAGGTGGTGTTATCAATCGGGATAATGCAATTAATCGTATGCAGTTATGCTAGTGTCAAGAGTCAACTCGGCTTCGTGGTTTAACTTCGTCGATCAGGATAATACACCGATTCTCGCTTTAGCATTTACCGAGTATGGATTAGAGTTTATGTTAGGTTCCCAAGTTCATATCTCAATTAGAGTATTTTAATGTAAGGTCCCCGAGTTCATATCTCAGTTAGAGTGTTTGTGTAAGGTCACCAAGTTCATATCTCATCGCAGAACCAGATCTTATGCATAGATTTCAGGAAATAATCACACGACCACTTCTGCATTAATCAATTTATTTCTAATTAAACCTTAAATCTAAAAGATACAACTCTCGGCTTGGAATTACAACACAGTATCAACACAGTCTCATCAACCACTGGGTTGTTTCACTTTGACCACAGCACCTGTCGTTAACTCCGCCGTGTGACGCGAGCTGTTGGTGAGAGGGAGAGTCGTTAAAACATCTAAACACAACAAAACTTGATACTCTATTATGAAAGATTATATTGGAAATCACTCTATTATGAGAGATTATACGGGAATGCACTCTATTATGAAAGATTGTATGACGATATTAACATGAAAAAGGCGATCAAAAACAGTTATTATTCCCAAAGGCACAAATATCTCAACAGATCCATCGGGTAGATTCATATGATTACCGCAATGGCTTAGGGTGAGGGGGTGCGGTGGGGTGTGCTCTCTCCCCTGATATCCTTATCTTGGACTAACGTTTAATTAATTGTGGACCAGATCGCCTGATAAGGAAGCCGGTTGGATACGCTATTCCCCCCCCATGTGAGCGTAGCTCCGTGGTGAAGGTGTCAAGGATTCATTCGTATTGATGATCGGTTGGTACTTATGCGATTAGAAGTACAGCCCAAAACAAAATATTAAGGAGGAAATATTACGAATATAATTATAAACGACGGAGTGTTCACTCGATCTGCCGCAATGCCTTTACAGCCACTGATGGCCTATGGACTTGGGTATTGGCTTCCGGTTAAGAACCCGTGTATGTTTGAGGGATATTGATTGTTTTGAATAGTCAGTGTTTGGAGTTGAGTCTTAGGTCAAGCGAATGCCTGATTTGTCGTGTAGTGGAGCAGTGTGCGTCATACGTATCAGTTGATTAGGCTCGGCCCACACTGGTTGACGTAGGCTGACCAGCTGACACGTTGTTGTAGTTGTGATGACGTACACAGCACGCTCGTAGCGTGCGCGGGAGGTGACGTCGGCTTGTCAGCTGGCCCACGTTGTTGTAGTTGGTGGCATACACAGCACGCTCATAGTGAGCGCGGAAGGGGAGTTGGCTTGGCAGCTGGCCCACGTTGTTGTAGTTGATGGCGTACACAGCACACTCGTAGCGTGCTCGGGAGGGGAGTTGGCTTGGCAGCTGGCACGGTTGCGCAATCGGCGCAGGCGATGCACGTTCGTAGCCTCGTCGCTACACAGCGACCCTCGCACCCCGTCGGGCGGCAGAGACCTCCGCGTCAGCAGAGGCCGACCCACGCAGGGGCGAGTTGGGCTGTCCAGCGGCTCTTGCCTGCGTGCAGATGTGATGGGGAGCCGCTCCGGGGAGTTGAGCCGACCAGTGGTCGCAGCTCGCTCTTGAGTCGACCCGCTGGTCGAACTCTTGCTGATGAGATGGCGAGCTCAGCTGATGGGCTCAGCTGAGCTGAGTTCAGCCGAGCCGAACCGGACTCCGATGAGCCGGCTGAACTGAACTTCCAATGCGGCAGCGTCCTCTTTTATGCCAAAAGCTTTCCTCTTGGATTTATCGGTGTCTTGTGGTCTGGAGCGTGTGTCCGTCTGTGTGTCCTTGTGTATGTGTATCCTTGTGTGTGTCATTTACGGCCTTGTTCTATTGATTCCTCTTTCCATAGACCATCAAAAACAGCAGGTGTTACAAATCGTCTCAAGGCGTCTTTGTCTGTGTGGCACAACCTTGAGGGAGGCGGGATTCTCCCCTGTGTGACCGACTCTCACCGCTTCCCAGACCAAGGCCCCCTCTTTTCATACCATCAAAACAACAGGCGTTTCAAATCATCTCACAGGCGTCTTTGTCTGTGTTGCACAACCTGGAGGGAGGGGCGACGTTCCCTCATACGACCTTTACCGACACACGGAGAAATGGTAAGTTATTCTTAAGTTAACATTTCCATCACAGACTTACAGTTATGATTCTACACGTGACTCGAGGTCTGCTGTGTTTGCTGTGTCAGTGTTCCATCGTGGCTCTTGACTTTAGCTCCAGGGAAAGTGCTCTCATAAGCGTATGTACACTCTCATCATGTATGGCAGGGAGAGAAAGGCGGCTGGGAGACACTCTTTTTCCCTGGCTCCCAAGTTAACATCGCTCAAGTATTCACAAGGCCATGCAAGCGGGACATAGCTCATGGCACCTTTAAATGAAACTCCCTGTCCCACTCTCTCGCTGTCTGTCTCAGTCTCTGCCCCATTATCGTGCAACTGCTAGCTTTAGCACAAACACCCAATGGGGTCTCTCGCACCCTTGCTTCAGGGCTGCGCCTATATCCGGACTACACCACCATGCGTCTCAAGGCTCCTAATTAATTTCGTCATTCCGTCTGGCTGCGGTGGAGAAGTGTTATCAATCGGTTCTCAGCCTTGTGAGTACAGGTGGCAGCAATAATGAGTCAGCTCTGATTCTTTCTCTCACGCTACGATCTAGACAAAGGCCTTCTGCTCTTCTTCCATTGCCCTTGGGTCAACACTGCGCTATTATTCGCCTATGCTAAGGTTAGGGAATTCGTTTTGACTTTAGTAAAAACTCTGTGTTTGTCATACGCTTCGGTCAGGTTGTACAGGAACTTATTAAAATGAATTAACATTCAGTATTGGATTAGCAAATGGGCAATAATTCATTGCTGTAGCTCGTAGCCTTGTCTCCAATTAGAGCGAGCACGAGGATCGATAGTTTAGCCTACTCCTCTTGTCGAATTTCGAACTTTAACGTTACTTTACAGCAGGGGTCGGGAACCTATGGCTCGCGAGCCAGATGTGGCTCTTTTGATGATTGCATATGGCTCGCAGATAAAACAAAATATTCTCACTTGTTTTAATCCATCCATCGATTTTTCACTGCGCATGTCCTGTTCAGGGCTGCAGGAGCAATTGTCCATTATTTTAATTGGATGATACTGGCCTACGTTTGCCGTTGCTGGGTAAAACAGGTAAACGCCCCCTTTTGAATCAGTCTGAGACTGCGTCTGCTCGGTCATTAGCTCAAAGCTAACCCTTCGACGAAGAAGATGGCGAAAAGAAAAAAAGACGACGAGTATCGTACATTTCAGGACGAATGGACCGAAGAATTCGCCTTTGTGGAGAGAGCGGGTTCTGCGGTGTGTCTAATTTGCAATGACAAAATTACATCGTTGAAACGGTCGAATGTAAAGCGGCACTTCGACACGCGCCACGCTACCTTTGCATCAAAATACCCTGCGGGAGACAGCAGAAAGAAAGCGTGCCAAGAGCTTCTGAGCAGGGTGCAAGCTAGCCAGCAGCAACTCCGCGTATGGACCCGGCAAGGTGACTATAATTCGGCTAGCTTTGCTGGTTCTTTAGCAATAGTGAGGAACGGAAAACCATTCACAGATGGCGAGTATGCTAAAACGTTCATGCTGGATGTAGCCAATGAACTTTTTGATGATCTTCCGAACAAAGACAAGATAATCAAACGGATACAAGACATGCGTCTGTCGGCAAGAACTGTTCATGATCGTACCATCGTGATGGCAAACAAAGTGGAGGAAACGCAAGTGAAGGACATAAATGCAGCGCCGTTCTTTTCTCTGGCTTTGGATGAGTCAACAGACGTGAGCCATTTGTCGCAGTTCAGCGTGATTGCAAGATATGCTGTTGGTGACGCACTGCGCGAAGAAAGTCTTGCTGTTCTGCCATTAAAACGGTCCACAAGAGGTGAGGATTTATTCAAGTCTTTCATGGAGTTTGCTCAAGAAAAAAGTCTACCTATGGATAAACTTCTCTCAGTGTGTACTGATGGTGCTCCGTGTATGGTGGGGAAAAACAAAGGATTTGTGGCGCTTCTCCGTGAACATGAAAATAGACCCATCCTAAGTTTCCATTGCATTATACACCAGGAGGCACTTTGTGCTCAGATGTGTGACAGGCAGTTTGGCGAAGTGATGTCGCTGGTCATTCGTGTGATCAACTTTATTGTTGCCCGAGCCTTAAATGATCGCCAGTTTAAAACACTGCTGGATGAAGTTGTAAATAACTATCCTGGTCTGCTTTTGCACAGCAATGTGCGTTGGTTGTCAAGAGGGAAGGTGCTTAGCCGTTTTGCGGCTTGCCTGAACGAAATCCGGACTTTCCTTGAAATGAAAGGCGTCGGGCATCCTGAGCTAGCCGACACCGAGTGGCTCCTCAAGTTTTACTATCTCGTAGATCTGACTGAACATCTGAACCAGCTCAACGTGAAAATGCAAGGCATTGGAAATACAGTGTTATCCCTTCAACAAGCTGTATTTGCTTTTGAAAACAAGCTGGAGCTTTTCATCACGGATCTTGAAACAGGTCGTTTACTACATTTTGAAAAACTGAGCCAATTTAAAGATGCATGCACAGCAAGTGAGCCCATTCAAAACCTTGATCTCCACCAGCTAGCTGGCTGCACATCCAGTCTCCTACAGTCCTTCAAAGCACGCTTTGGAGAATTTCGTGAGCACACTCGTCTTTTTAAGTTCATCACCCATCCAAACGAGTGTTCACTGAACACAGCCGACCTGAATTACATCCCTGGTGTCTCCGTCAGAGATTTTGAAGCAGAAGTGGCTGACCTGAAGGCCTCAGACATGTGGGTGAATAAGTTCAAGTCACTGAATGAAGATTTGGAAAGAATCACACGACAGAAAGCGGAGTTGGCGAGCAAGCACATGTGGACAGAAATGAAAAAACTCCAACCCGAAGACCAGCTGATTCTCAAAACTTGGAACGCGCTTCCTGTCACATACCACACACTGCAGCGTGTGAGTATTGCTGTATTGACCATGTTTGGATCTACGTATGCATGTGAGCAGTCATTCTCACATCTTAAAAACATCAAGTCCAACCTACGATCACGTTTAACGGATGAAAGCCTGAACGCTTGCATGAAGCTTAACCTCACCAAGTACCAACCCGACTACAAAGACATCAGCAAATCCATGCAGCACCAGAAGTCGCATTAATGGTGAGTGTTATAACAACATTATTTAAAAGAATAAATTCAGAGGCTTATTATACTGACATTTAGTTGAATTCACTTTTAAAATATATTATATGGCTCTCACTGAAATAAATTTCCAAATTTTTTGCTTTCATGGCTCTCTTAGTCAAAAAGGTTCCCGACCCCTGCTTTACAGCAATGCGGTGTAACTGGATGATCTTTTTGACTTACCTATGTCTGTGGCTACTGTGAACTCTCTGCGACCCTAGGCACCGCTTGCTCTCAGCCTGCAGCTTGCTGTGCTGCGCTCTGTCCTCCTCATTATTTAATTTCAAAACAACGGCCCTCTCTTGAGGTTGGGGGAGGTTGTCCTTGGAGCCTATTATTTATCACACTTATTTATTTAATTATAAGGCGGAGTGTGAGTGTCAACGCTGTGTGATCATGCCTTGCAATCTCCCCAACCCAATTATTGCCAAGGTCTGCTTCTGAGTTCGTTAGCACGCTCTTATCTCCGCTTTCACCCGCCACGGGAGGACAAGGCATCTTTTTTGGCTTACGTGTTGTTTTTCAGTTACTATGCTCTTATGTTTTTATTCATTAATTATTTTATAAAATACATGTATAAGCGAATTCCTTGTTAATATTAATTTTGGAAAAAGGCGCATATCCAACATTCCGCCCTTTTAAAAATGAATCGTGGTCAAATGGCCATGGGTTATTTTAAAAACAAAAATATGCCTTTTTCCATCTTGAACCATCAACAGTCCTCAAGCTTGGAATTATTTACTTACAACGTGCGCGTACGTGTCACAACTTAGCATGATTACATTTGGAATAAGAAAAGAAAAATATTAAAAGGAGACAGAAAAATTAAGGCAACACGTTACATCGGTTCTTATCAAATATTGTTAGACAGCGGTTTTGTTTTTAGTTCCTGGGAAACGCTGGATAGTGGTTTCGAACACGGTGGCACACCGTTTCCCTCATGTTACTTATTTGCAACATGTTTAACAAGTTCTTGGCAACCTTACTGCCACCTTTTGTCAAGAGTATATCATCATATCTCTCATGGCCAGGTATTTTTGTGTAATCATCATCCAGGTTCATCTTCGTTATGGCTTTCGCCAAATGAGCACGGTTTACTGGTTTGTATCGGTCATTTTTTTTATTCCTCTCTTTCCATCTGGGATTATGTGGCGTGACATTATGTTGTGCGTAACCAGGATCAATAAACACCACTAGCTTCCGTGCTCGACTGTTGAGGTCATTTGCATTCTCTGCAGCTTTGGGCACCTCTGTTGACTGCGGAAGACGATTTGTTTCTGGGCCACAATTCGATTCCATGCCTCTGAGTACTCTGTATTTCAACAAAATTCCTGATCCGTCATGGATCTTCATCTCCTCCATTTCAACACTCTGATCTCCATCCCTCCTTAGTGTGCCAGAGCAGAATTTTCCACTCAAAGACTTATGCTTGTAAGTCTCTGTAGCACTTTTCTCTGCCACACTCGCAGTACCCTCACACAATTTCGCGGCACAAGGGGTGGCATTTCCATTTACCAGACAACCAGGTTTTACTTCCCCGCCCTGCGGTTGGTCATCATCTCCTGTCGGATCATACTTCAATGCAATTATGTTTTCCAGTTCGATAGGTGTGTCAATTACGGGTGCAACACTTGCGTTCTCCACTACATTATCATAATTGGTGCCCGACGCATTTAATTTTTCCCAATCATCACTCTCCTGATTTTTCTGATCACCAGCAGTTTGCTTTATTTCTTTAACGGGGCTGTGATTTTTCCTCAGCTCAGTGGACACCTCTCTCACTGAAACCTTCCTCTCATCCTCTGTGAGCGATTCATCACGTGCCCGTGTTACCTTTTGTGTCACAGCCAAGCTCACCCCTGTCTCCCTATTTCTCATGCCTCTGCTCTCTCTTGATAAAGCTGGTGGTGGGATCGATCGGAAATGGGCAGATTGTGTTTGATCCTTCGTGTGTCGTGGCATTGGGATTCTGCTCTCGGTCTACACACGCCGCGATTCTCGCAAATATGCGTCCCTGCACGCTGTGATCGCTCCCAGCCTGTGGGCCATTGCCTTGCTGGTGGTATTGTGTTTCTGCTCACGTGATTTTCATTTCCCTCTGAAATGTTGGTTACATTATCCCTCTCACTGTGTGTTGTAGAGTTATTATTTCTCTCCCTGTACAGCCAAGCCATGTGTGCCTTATTCTCTATGTGGTGTAAGGAGGCTGTTTCTGGATTCAAAACCATTCCCACAATTTCTGTAATCTCTGGACTCAAGGCCCCGAAAAACATAACTTTAAACCATTGTCACCTTCGTGATACTGATCCACATCGCCCGCATAATACGCTCTTTTAAATCGTAGGAGGTAATCCCGAGGGTCCTCGTCTGCACACTGGGTCATCAATTTGCCTCGTTCAATCCTTCGGATAGTGTGGAGTATTCCCCAAACCTCTTATCTACTGCTCGGCTCAGCTTTTTGAAATTGTTCCAAATCTCGTATGCTAGCGACTTTACCCATGGTATAGACTGCTCATGCAAGCTCCGTTTCAGTAAACTGGCTTTCTCATCCGTTTTCCTCAAACCCCTGATCATTGCTTCTGCTTCTACTGTTGCGATGTGAGTGTGTATGTCTCTGTTCCTATCGTGTGGCTCGAAGTAGGGAATTCTGACGAGAGCTTTGTCTATCAATTTCAGAGTCTTACTACTGAATGAGTATTCGGACAGTTGATCGTCGTCAGAGGCATCCGATTCAGATGAGCTGTCACCATCACGGTGGCGCTGCTTAACATAACTTTCGTAGTGCCTTTTGCACCTGTAACGTGAGTCAACTTTACTCAGTGACTCCTGCTTGTCCCATGGCTCATGCTTGTGTGATGTGCGTCTTCCTGGAAAGTTGCTTCTCCTGTGCCGTTCATTTAGCCCCAGCTCCGCCCTTTTTCGCTCTATCAATACAGAATATGCTGGTGACTTAGTGTTAATATTTTGTCTCCCTCTGACTTCGGGGTTATGCGTTGGGGTGTCAAACTCAGAATGTTGTGGGTGATGTGCCATCTCTTTTATGTAGTGTAGTTAATAGACCTAAGAGTCTATCTTAATATTAACCTCTCATGTGCGGCGTTAGTTACTCTGGAATTTCACCTCAGAGAACATATAACAACTTTTGTATCATAGGATGTGTTGGTTCAACTCGAGCAAATAATCTTCCTCCAACTGTCTTTGTTATATACTGCTACTCTGGTATCTCCTTCAGAGTGCGTTTTTTTTTTTTAATTTTACACCGTTTACAGTCACAGGGCAATGTTAATTCACAAAACCTTGATTAAAACAACAGTGATTTGTTCCTTAATCTAAGCATAAACTGTCTGTGAGAGATCCCGGACGAGCCCCCAATTTGTTGTATATGTGGGTGTTATGAAAATTGAATGAAAATAATGAAAATTAAAAGAAATTTGCATAATATATCAGAAATTATGTTAATGTATGTAATTATGCGTATAAATTATGCTAATTCGAGAGATAATCGTATTCACTATACGGGTGGGTGTGGTTATGTCAATGACAGCCTTTATGATAATCAGGCCCCGCCTCGTTGACGAGGTGGTGTTATCAATCGGGATAATGCAATTAATCGTATGCAGTTATGCTAGTTTCAAG
This sequence comes from Petromyzon marinus, assembly GCF_048934315.1. NCBI lineage: Eukaryota > Metazoa > Chordata > Hyperoartia > Petromyzontiformes > Petromyzontidae > Petromyzon > Petromyzon marinus. Next base: position 1,326,560 of record NC_133732.1, read on the forward strand.
AGTCAACTCGGCTTCGTGGTTTAACTTTGTATTATCGATCAGGATAATACAATGATTCTCGCTTTAGCATTTACCGAGTATGGATTAGAGTTTATGTTAGGTTCCCAAGTTCATATCTCAATTAGAGTATTTTATTGTAAGGTCCCCGAGTTCATATCTCAGTTAGAGTGTTTGTTTAAGGTCACCAAGTTCATATCTCATCGCAGAACCAGATCTTATGCATAGATTTCAGGAAAGAATCACACGACCACTTCTGCATTAATCAATTTATTTCTAATTAAACCTTAACTCTAAAAGATACAACTCTCGGCTTGGAATTACAACACAGTATCAACACAGTCTCATCAAGGACTGGGTTGTTTCACTTTGACCACAGCACCTGTGGTTAACTCCGCCGCGTGACGCGAGCTGTTGGTGAGAGGGAGAGTCGTTAAAACATCTAAACACAACAAAACTTGATACTCTATTATGAAAGATTATATTGGAATTCACTCTATTATGAGAGATTATACGGGAATGCACTCTATCATGAAAAAATATATGACGATATTAATATGAAAAAGGCGATCAAAAACAGTTATTATTCCCAAAGGCACAAATATCTCAACAGATCCATCGGGTAGATTCATATGATTACCGCAATGGCTTAGGGTGAGGGGGTGCGGTGGGGTGTGCTCTTTCCCCTGATATCCTTATCTTGGAATAACGTTTAATTAATTGTGGACCAGATCGCCTGATAAGGAAGCCGGTTGGATACGCTATTCCCCCCCATGTGAGCGTAGCTCCGTGGTAAAGGTGTCAAGGATTCATTCGTATTGATGATCGGTTGGTACTTATGCGATTAGAAGTACAGCCCAAAACAAAATATTAAGGAAGAAATATTACGAATATACTTATAAACGACGGAGTGTTCACTCGATCTGCAGCAATGCCTTCACAGCCACTGATGGCCTATGGACTTGGGTATTGGCTTCCGGTTAAGGACCCGTGTATGTTTGAGGGATATGGATTGTTTTGAATAGTCAGTGTTTGGAGTTGAGTCTTAGGTCAAGCGAACGCCTGATTTGTCGTGTAGTAGAGCAGTGTGCGTCATACGTATCAGTTGATTAGGCTCGGCCGACACTGGTTGACGTAGGCTGACCAGCTGACACGTTGTTGTAGTTGCGATGGTGTACACAGCACGCTCGTAGCGTGCGCGGGAGGTGACGTCGGCTTGTCAGCTGGCCCACGTTGTTGTAGTTGGTGGCATACACAGCACGCTCGTAGTGAGCGCGGAAGGGGAGTTGGCTTGGCAGCTGGCCCACGTTGTTGTAGTTGATGGCGTACACAACACGCTCGTAGCGTGTTCGGGAGGGGAGTTGGCTTGGCAGCTGGTCCGGTTGCGCAATCGGCGCAGGCGATGCACGTTCATAGCCTCGTCGCTACACAGCGACCCTCGCCACTCCGGCGGGCGGCAGAGACCTCCGAGTCAGCAGAGGCCGACCCACGCAGGGGCGAGTTGGGCTGTCCAGCGGGTCTTGTCCGCCTGCATATGAGATGGGGAGCCGCTCCGGGGAGTTGAGCCGACCAGTGGTCGCAGCTCGCTCTTGAGTCGACCCGCAGGTCGAACTCTTGCTGATGAGATGGCGAGCTCAGCTGATGGGCTCAGCTGAGCTGAGCTCAGCCGAGCCGAACCGGACTCCGATGAGCCAGCCGAACTGAACTTCCAATGCGGCAGCGTCCTCTTTTATGCCAAAAGCTTTCCTCTTGACTCCTCCCCACAAGGTGGGGATGCTTTTGCAATTATCGGTGTCTCGTGGTTTGGAGCGTGTGTCCGTCTGTGTGTCCTTGTGTATGTGTATCCTTGTGTGCATCATTTACGGCCTTGTTCTATTGATTCCTCTTTCCATAGACCGTCAAAAACAGCAGGTGTTACAAATCGTCTCAAGGCGTCTTTGTCTGTGTGGCACAACCTTGAGGGAGGCGGGATTCTCCCTTGTGTGACCGACTCTCACCGCTTCCCAGACCCAGGCCCCCTCTTTTCATCCCATCAAAACAACAGGCGTTTCAAATCATCTCACAGGCGTCTTTGTCTGTGTTGCACAACCTGGAGGGAGGGGCGACGTTCCCTCATACGACCTTTACCGACGCACGGAGAAATGGTAAGTTTTTCTTTTAGTTAACATTTCCATCACAGACTTACAGTTATGATTCTACACGTGACTCGAGGTCTGCTGTGTTTGCTGTATCAGTCTTCCATCGTGGCTCTTGACTTTAGCTCCAGGGAAAGTGCTCTCATAAGCATATGTATACTCTCATCATGTACGGCAGGGAGACAAAGGCGGCTGGGAGACACTCTTTTTCCCTGGCTCCCGATTTAACATCGCTCAAGCATTCGCAAGTCCATGCCAGCGGGACATAGCTCATGGCACCTTTAAATGAAACTCCCTGTCCCACTCTCTTGCTGTCTGTCTCAGTCTCTGCCTCATTATCGTGCAACTGCTAGCTTTAGCACAAACACCAAATAGTGTCTCTCCCACCCTTGCTTTAGGGCTGCGCCTATATCCGGACTACACCGCCATGCATCTCAAGGCTCCTCATTAATTTCGTCATTCCGTCTGGCTTCGGTGGGGAAGTGTTATCTATCGGTTCTCAGCCTTGTGAGTACAGGTGGCAGCAATAATGAGTCGGCTCTGATTCTTTCTCTCACGCTACGATCTAGACAAAGGCCTTCTGCTCTTCTTCCATTGCCCTTGGGTCAACACTGCGCTATTATTCACCTATGCTAAGGTTAGGGAATTCGTTTTGACTTTAGTAAAAACTCTGTGTTTGCCATACGCTTCGGTCAGGTTGTACAGGAACTTGTTAAAAATGAATTAACATTCAGTATTGGATTAGCAAATGGGCAATAATTCATTGCTGTATCTCGTAGCCTTGTCTCCAATTGGAGCGAGCACGAGGATCGATAGTTTAGCCTACTCCTGTTGTCGAATTTCGAACTTTAACGTTACTTTACAGCAATGCGGTGTAACTGGATGATCTTTTTGACTTACCTATGTCTGTGGCTACTGTGAACTCTCTGCGACCCTAGGCACCGCTTGCTCTCAGCCTGCAGCTTGCTGTGCTGCGCTCTGTCCTCCTCATCTTTTAATTTCAAAACAACGGCCCTCTCTTGAGGTTGGTGGAGGTTGTCCTTGGAGCCTATTATTTATAAAACTTATTTATTTAATTATAAGGCGGAGTGTTAGTGTCAACGCTGTGTGATCATGCCTTGCAATCTCCCCAACCCAATTATTGCCAAGGTCTGCTTCTGAGTTCGTTAGCACGCTCTTATCTCTGCTTTCACCCGCCACGGGAGAACAAGGCGTCTTTTTGGCTTACGTGTTGTTTTTCAGTTACTATGCTCTTATGTTTTTATTCATTAATTATTAAAAAATATGTTTAAGCGAATTTCTTGTTAATATTAATTTTGAAAAAGGCGCATATCCAACAGCATTGCCAATCACTCTTCCATATGGAGCAGACACTGACATCGTAACACTTGCTTCACATCCAATCTGCTGTCTTCGCGTGCAAATTGGTGCAGGTAAGGCCCACTGAGATATGCCGCTTTTTTAAGAAGCGACCTGACCGTGAATGATAGCTCAACGTCGTGGCTTATTACGTGGACATTTATCACAGACAAATACTCTAAAATCATACTCTTTGGTTTTTTCGGTAAATTCGCGTAGGTAAAAATAAAATAAATGAACAACTAAATCAAATCACGTTTCGGGCACAACACAAGCGTCCTTCTTCAGGTGGGGACACACTGAAGCGCTTGTGCTTTCGCTACGTTGTCCCCACCTGAAGAAGGACGCTTGTGTTGCGCCCGAAACGTCGTGATTAAATTTAGTTGTTTTTTCATTTATTTTATTTGTACTTTTGTGACTTTACCGAAAAAACCAAAGAGTATGAATCCTTGCAGCCACGAAAACTTCAAATCTAGAACTCTAAAATCGTGTTGATTATAAATGTGGAGGGAAAAACTGGAGGACTTGCAGAAAAATCCACACGACCATGGGGAGAACGTGCAAACCACATATACAGGTGTGGTGGTCACTCTGTAAACACGCACACGCTGCACAGCACCTACCAGAGCGGGGTCATTCATAACCCTGATTGAGACCACGCCCGAGGGGTGGAGGCTGTGAAGTTTGTGTGTGTGGGATCCCCCAGAACCCTGGTCCTAGACAGAAAGTGGGATCGAACAAGCACAGATTGTTGGGCTTCCTGTGGCCAGCACCTCTCCTGAGGGGAGGGGGCTGCGAGGGATCTATGATCCCTCAGAAACCCCGCCCCTCGGTGGGAAATCATATAAAAGGCGGGCTCCTGAGAGCAGGAGGCAGTTGGTCTCAAGCCGAAGCCGTGGAGCCGCCTGAAGAGGAGATCCTGGACCCCAAGCCCCGACGTCCTTCTGAGGGCCGGGTCTGGACGGGCCAGTGGTCGAAGACCCACCGGTGCCAGCGGTGGATCAGCCTCCCCTAGGTCCGGCTAGCCGGAGGGCTAGAGTAGTAGTCAGACCCAAAGCTAGAGTAAGCTAGCCCGGAGGCTGTACCTCCCTAGGTTGTCGGTAGAAGGGGCCGTTACCCCTTCGTGTGAGGACCTAGGGAATCGTTGTTAAGGACATCAATAAAAGTGTTTAATTCCTGCCACGACTCCATCTCCATCTATGACTTCTACAACTGGTGTCAGAAGCGGGGTGACTCCTACGTCTGTGGGCGAGGTCCGCAGCTTCATAGGGTTCGTGTCCTATTACCGCCGGTTCGTTGATGGGTTCGCGTCAATAGCCAAACCCCTTCATGCGCTTACGGCTAAAGGTGCTAAGTTTCAGTGGGGGGAGGTCGAGGACAAGCCGTTTAAGGCCCTCCGCGATGCCTTTGTCAGTGTTCCTCCCTTGTGTTACCCTGACTTTACCTTGTCTTTTATTCTGGACACTGATGCCAGTAACACGGGAATTGGCGGGGTGCTCTCCCAAGTCGTGAACGACGTCGAGCACGTGGTCGCCTACGGCAGTAGGGTGCTGTCCCCGGCGGAGCAGCGCTACTGCGTTACTCGCCGTGAACTGCTGGCTATTGTCTCCTTTGTACAATAGTACCGGCCGTACCTGTACGGTAGGCACTTTACCGTTTGTTCTGATCACGCAGCGTTACAATACGCGCTAAAGATAGACCAGCCATCCAGCCAGTTCATCTTCTTTGGTTCTTTCGGTAAAGTCACGTAGAATGAGAATAAAATAATAAAATAAAACAGTAAAATTCTCACGACGTTTCGGCCACAACACAAGTGGCCTTCTTCATCAATATAATAAATGTACTCAATATATTCTTCAATAAGCAGAGCTATTAACAGCAACTGGGTATACACTACACTATATAATGAATACCATATAGTAAACAGATAAAAAAAACTAAAATATAAACTACCTCAATGTCATCAATAAACTCTATATATTCTCCAATCAGCTGAGCTACCAACAATAAGTCGTTATATATCACGATGTTATATGGCGAAAAAAGTAGGTGGATTCTTACCCTCCACATCAGCACCACGGACCGCTACGAGCCCCGTTCAGACGGACGAGTCCATCATGGTCGGAACAGAGGAGAGAAACAGCTGCGAGGCGCTGTTATAATCATGTTATAAACCATACCATTAACCGTGGTGTGAGAAGTATTAAAAGTCAATGCCAGCGAAAGATCTGCGGTCTGAAGGTTACCATAAAATAATTAATTAAGAACCGAAATGGTTTAAAACATATTTCCAATGGTTACTAAGCCAGAAGAATATATTGAGTAAATGTATTATATTGATGTAATTTAGACTTAGGTTTTTTCACATCGGTTTACTGTATGATAGTTGAGTTGTTGTAGCCCCTTTGGCGTCCATGCACTAGGTGCCTCTGTGGATGTGTAGGCTTTGACTTTAACATAGCTATTTCTGTAACCAGTCACAAGCTAATCCCTCAACTGTTTCAATGCTAAAGTCTCCTGTTTGATATGTCAACCCCTTTGTCAAGGTGCCTCACTTCTCTCAACCAGCTTAAAAGATGCTGCCGAATCTTAGCAGCATTCATGGTAGCTCTGTCGTCCCGATAGGTTGTTCCTTTCACCTGAAGAAGGCCACTTGTGTTGTGGCCGAAACGTCGTGAGAATTTTATTGTTTTAATGTATTATTTTATTCTCATTCTACGTGACTTTAGCGAAAGAACCAAAGAAGATGAATCATTGCAGTCACGAAAGCTTTAAATCGAAATCCGGCCAGTTGTCACGGTGGCTGGAAGTTCTACAGGACTACGCGTTCACGGTGATCTACCGTAAAGGCACTCAGCATTTGAACGCTGATGGTCTGTTGCGCCTTCCCCTGGGGGAAGGATGCGCGTGTTTTACGGGCTCTGGGAGGTGCAAAGTGGCCGTTGTAGCTGCGCCTACCTCTCTCCTGGCTGCAGCAGCAGAGGTTGGCGGCCCAGAGGACGGTTTTGCTCAAGTCCAGCACGATTCGGTCGCCCGTGACTCATTGCTTGAGCTGCCTCTTGCGGAATGGGGACGTCTCCAGATGGAGGATATCTCCCTCCTTAGACTGCGCCACCGTGCCGAACGTACGAGTACCTTGAATGGCCGGGAAAGTGTTGGGACATTCGTTTTGCGAGATGGTCTCCTCATGTCATGGGATGCCAGCTCTCGCCGTTACAGGGTTGTTGTTCCTACCGCTCTGCGGGGAAGGGCCGTGTGGGCCGCACACGAACGACTCTTACATTGGGGCACTCATAAGACGCTCGACACTCTGAAATTGGATTTATTTTGGCCAGGGATGGCCTACGATGTAGCTGACTTGCTAAAAAGCTGCACACAGTGTGCACGGCGGAAGCACCCAGCTACACCAGCCTGCCCGCCGCTTCAGTCAATTCAGGTGTCCCGCGTCAATGAACTGGTGGCGCTGGACATTCTCAGGCTCTTTCCGGTCACTGCCCGGGGTAATAAGTACCTACTGGTTGGGGTCGAGTATTTCACCTGCTGGCCCATGGCCTGGCCCCTCCCCAACCAGTTGGCGGCGGCCGTTGTGGAGGCCTTTCTCCAGGGCTATGTCCTGGATAAGGGCGCCCCGGAACGGCTGTTGACCGACCAGGGAAAGAACTTTTCTTCTGTCCTTCTGCGGGAGGTTTGCGGCCTATTAGGCACCCAGAAGGTGCGCACTTCCCCCTACCATCCGCAGACCGATGGTATGGTCGAGCGTCTACACCGAACGATTACCTCTATGCTGTGCCATCAAGTAGATGAGGCGAAGCTCGATTGGGACCTCCGCATGCCCGGGGTTCTGGCCGCGTACCGATTGGGATCTCACGCAGCCATGGGTTATTCGCCCTTCTACTTGATGTGTGGCAAGGATGTTGACTCCCCCGTGGACGTACAACTGCAGGTAAAACCAGCCGCGTCACGGTCGAAACTATCCGACCACATTCGGTTCAATATACAGAAGTTGGTCGAGGCGCGGGAAGCCGCAAGGGAAAACTCCGGGGTGAGGCAACGGGCAAATGAACGCCTGCACAACCGCCGCGTATCCACACATACATGGTCTGTGGGGGACAAGGCATGGTTACACTGCCCCCAAGTACCCTTGGCGACGTCGGCGAAATTGCTCAAACCCTGGCGGGGTCCAGTGGACATTGTTCGGGTGGTTCGTGACCAGTGCGTTCGGGTTGAGTGTGGGCGGCGCCCATGGTTTGTTCACCCGTCACGACTGAAACCCTACATCACGCCACTCACTGTCACCTCAAGTTCATCTCTCAGGGACCGTGTGCGTGGTGTGTCCGATGGCCTGCGGAGTTGTTCTCCTGACCCTTCCTATGCACCATGCCGTGTTGCTGCTCCCCCGGTTGCCACAGGAGTGAGTTCTCCGGCGGCGCTCACGCCGATGGATCGCCGTGCTGCTCCGCCGGCCGTCCGACAGGAAGCTGACCTGCAAGCACCGGCATCTGCCTCTGCTGACAAACCGGAGGTCCATCGCCCGGCCCCGCCCAGTCCCCCACCAGGGACTCCTGGCCCTTATGATGGTCCCGCTACAAGGACTCGCTCCAGGCTTTCCAGATTCTCTTAAGGCCTGTCGCCACTTCCCACACTGTCCGTCTCCTCCCCTTGTGTATGCACCGGTCATTGCCTCACTTGTCCCTTCTTCAGTCTGCCGGTGCGTTCATCGATGGGTGGGATTCAGGGCGCAAGGAGAGTCGAAAATGCGCGTGGTCGAGTTCGGGTTTTGTATGTTTTATACATGGCATGTAATTTTACAGGTGGGTTGGGGCGAATCCTGCAAGTTGCTACTGTTCGTTGTCATTGTTGTTGTTGTTGTTCTTGCTGAGGCACACAAGTTCATGTTCAGTTTTTTTTTTATTATTGTCAAAAGGAGAGGTTTACTGTCATGGCAGCCGGGACGGCTGCGGGCTATACGGGGGGTGGGGGGGTGGGGGGGTGATGTGATGGTCACTCTGTAAACACGCACACGCTGCACAGCACCTACCAGAGCGGGGTCATTCATAACCCTGATTGAGACCCCGCCCGAGGGGTGGAGGCTGTGAAGTTTGTGTGTGTGGGATCCCCCAGAACCCTGGTCCTAGACAGAAAGTGGGGTCGAACAAGCACAGCTTGTTGGGCTTCCTGTGGCCAGCACCTCTCCTGAGGAGCGGGGTTTCTGAGGGATCTATGATCCCTCGGAAACCCCGCCCCTCGGTGGGAAATCATATAAAAGGCGGGCTCCTGAGAGCAGGAGGCAGTTCGTCTCAAGCCGAAGCCGTGGAGCCGCCTGAAGAGGAGATCCTGGACCCCAAGCCCCGACGTCCTTCTGAGGGCCGGGGCTCAGTGTGGTACTAGTGATCAGCAGGCTAGGACCCTGAGGTTCCCTCAGCCCGACGCCCTTCTCAGGGCCGGGTCTGGACGGGCCAGTGGTCGAAGACCCACCGATGCCAGCGGTGGGTCAGCCTCCCCGAGGTCCGGCTAGCCGGAGGGCTAGAGTAGTAGTCAGACCCAAAGCTAGAGTAAGCTAGCCCGGAGGTTGTACCTCCCTAGGTTGTGGGTAGAAGGGGCCGTTACCCCTTCGTGTGAGGACCTAGGGAATCGTTGTTAAGGATATCAATAAAAGTGTTTAATTCCTGCCACGACTCCGTCTCCATCTACGATTACTACACAGGCGTGAGGATCGGGATCGAACCCACGACCTCCTGTATATCAGGTAAGGTAGTTAACATCTCCTAGCCACCGTAGCACCCCCACTCACCAAGTTGATCGCTCGTCCACTCGTTCACTCACCCTCATTTGTTGTCAAGTCAACGTATTGTTGTTGTTGAACACATGTTGCATTTTGGCCACCAAAGCGCCATCACAATAATCTAACCTATAAACGTAAACAATTCTATACGGCGATAATATTTATAAGTATACTGTTTTTAACTTAATTTTGGTTGATTGATTACGCGATTGGTAGGCAGTGGCGGCCAGAGGAGACAGGGGTGGCATGAACTAAAAATCAAGTTTTAGCTGTCAGTCAGTTGTTGCGTGCACGTTGCAAAGAGATGGGGTATAGCCCTGTGACCATTCGACTCTTGAATCGGGTGCAACCGCAACAAACAAAACCTAACACATGAACAAGAAAACATCTTAAAGTGATTACGCGCAAACAGAAAAATCCAGGAAAAAACAGCAAAAAACAGCAAAAACTCCAGAAAAAGCACCGTACACCAACGCTGTATGCAAAAATCCCAGTGGGATGCAAGTCAAACAACAACAACCACAAGACTACTTAGATTAAGTTGTCTTGTGTCTCAGATGTGTTGTTGAGTTGTGACTGTGAACGCAGTGATGGAGTCGAGTGTGCGGATTGCCTTGGGCAGGTTGTTCCAGAGGTGTGGTGCTGCAAATGAGAAAGATCTGATGTCACGTGGGGCTTGGTTGTATGTTGCTTTGTATGTTAATACTCTGATTTTGAAGTGTATTTTGTTTGTGTAATGGTGAGATGATTTCTGGAGGTTGAGAATGAGTACAGTGGCATTATTACGGACGATTTTAATGTGTTCTAGCTGTGTTTGAGGTCTGCCGAAAATATGGAGTTGCACTAGTCTGGACGTGAGGTTATGAATGTGTAAATGAGGGATGACCTGTGGTTGATAGAGATGTATGGGGCTATCCGTTTGATTTTGCGTAGATGGCATTGTGCGGTTTTTGTGATGTGATAAATGTCTGTTGTTCGACGCTGGTTATAAAGAGTTAAATTATTTGCTTAGTTTTACAAAGTTGTTTGCGAGCCATGTTTTATAGTGTTTTGGTGCTAAGGTAACTGGTGTGATCGTGGGTAGAAGGATGATGTCATCTGCGTAGGAGTGATATTGAAGTCCAAGGTTTGTTATTAAGGTGCAGCGTGGTTTGATGTATAGGTCGAAGAGAAGCGGTCCATGCATAGAGGTCCTGGGGAACTCTACAAGAAAGGTTGAAGACGGATGATGTTTGATTGCTGAATGTGAGTGTCGCGGTGGGTTTTTTTAGGTAGCCGGTAAGCCATGCAAGGGCCGTGTCTGTGATGACAATGTCAGTACTGAGGCTGTTTATCAGTACAGTTTGGTATGGTCTATGGTGTTAAATGCTGCTGTCAGGTCAAAGATGATGATGATGATTGCAATGGGTGTGGCATTATACATGTTCCGTAGGGCGTAATCTGATTGGCGTATCAGGGCTGTTTCAGTGCTGCAGTTGACGCAGGAGCCGGATTGGTTTGGATGTAAAAGGTCGGTTCTTGGTGATGTGATGAGAGAGCTGTTGCATGACAATGTTTTCGAGTAGTTTTGATGAAAAAAAAGGTGGGTGGGACACAGGTCTGTGCATGTATCCCTCGAGTTACGAACGTTTGGCTTACATTTGGCGTTAACGCAATTGACGAATAACGGACACAAAATTTTAATTTTTCTACGGCCACGTGCCACGAGATCGTCAAACAAGAAGCCACATGGGAGGCTGCCATCATCCATCCGCTACTGGACATCTGTGACGAAGAGCTTCATAGCTCTTCAGATTGCTCATTCTGTAGTCTAAATATTCAGATTCTGACCCGCGACAGCGTCACGGTGTCCCTGCAGCGCAACAATGACGCCTCCACATTAACTTTCCAGCAATTCCAAAATGCAGCAGAAATTTGAGTGCGTCCCCTGAAAAGGTTAATTATTTTTTGTTTAAAAATGCATTTTCATTGAATTGTTTTAATGTTTACGTTCTTAATGATACATTTTTGTATTGTGAAAAGTTATATAGGTGGTGTATATTTTTGGGTTCGCAGTAGAGTTGGAATGACCGTTCTAAAAAATACATCCCTAATGTTTTTGTATTAAATTTATGGGAAAAGCCATTCCGATTTAGGACATTTCGTTTTACACGCGTTTTTTGAAGTATTCCTCTCGTAAATCGAGGGATACCTATAGTTGTTTGGATCACTGATGACTCACGATGGTATTATGAACAGTGGTTATGGTATTCTTAGTTTTTTCGGTAAAGTCACGTTGAAGGGAAACAACAAAATAATAAAATATATAAAACAATAAAAAATTCTCACGACGTTTCGACCATAACTCAAACGGTCATCTTCAGGTGTGTTGGTTTGCATAAATTTATTTTTAAATGGCGCATTTATTTATTTATAAAAACGTTAGCGCCACGCGCAACGATTTGGCAGTTTATTTAGGACTAGTCCATCTATATTCTGAAAAGAGGAGGGGGGAGACGAAAATTTTTATAATGTATGCTGTCTGAAAGCCACTGTAAGCGTGAACAATCAATTAAGACCTGAAATGGTTTATCAAATCTTTCCAATGATTGCTAAGATAGAATCCATCTTCTCGGTTGAAATTGTCTCTGTGCTTGTATAGGTGGATAGCCTCATGAACGAATCTCTCATGGAAGCCAGATGGCTTACAAAGAACCTCTGTCTTGGAAAAGTCAATGGCATGTGAGCCTACTGAATTAGAACAATGATCTGCCACGGCTGAGGTGTTGGTCCTACCGTGTTTAAGGTCTGCTTTGTGTTCACGAATGCGGTCCGAGACATGGCGTTTGGTTTCTCCAATGTAACTACTACCACAGAGGCAACTTAGTTTGTAGACACCAGGGTATTGTATGTCCGGAATCACATCTTTTACAGATGGAACCAGATCACGGATTTTATGTAAGGTGTTGAAACGGACCTGAATCTTGTGTTTATTCAAGATTTTGGAGATCTTTTTTGTGATCCCCGCAATGTAGGGTAAAGTGATGGTTTTGAAAGGCTCCTCAAGAGGGTTCTTCTTCATGGTTTGAGTGATAGCTTTGCGGATTGTATAGTCGGAGTAACCATTAGCCCTAAGAGCTTGGTGTACGTGCTTGAGTTCACTGCTTATGTGTTCCTGGTCGGATATGCATTGGGCTCTATGATACAGAGTCTTGATGAGATAATTCTTCTGTGATGGATGGTGGTGGGAATCCGGTTTCAGATAAGCATCCGTATGGGTAGCTTTCCTGTAGACAGAGTGGCTCATTGAACCATCAGGTCTCTTTTTAATTAGGACATCCAAAAAAGGTATCTTGCCATCTATTTCGACTTCCATGGTAAATCTGATGTCTGGGTGTATGGAATTGATGTGGTCGAAGAATTGGTCTAGAGCAGGCCGGCCATGTGGCCAGATGACAAAAGTGTCATCCACGTACCTCTTCCATAAGGTTCCGTCTGTAAAAGATGTGATTCCAGACATACAATACCCTGGTGTCTACAAACTAAGTTGCCTCTATGGTAGTAGTTACATTGGAGAAACCAAACGCCATGTCTCGGACCGCATTCGTGAACACAAAGCAGACCTTAAACACGGTAGGACCAACACCTCGGCCGTGGCAGATCATTGTTCTAATTCAGTAGGCTCACATGCCATTGACTTTTCCAAGACAGAGGTTATTTGTAAGCCATCTGGCTTCCATGAGAGATTCGTTCATGAGGCTATCCACATATACAAGCACAGAGACAATTTCAACCGAGAAGATGGATTCTATCTTAGCAATCATTTGAAAGATTTGATAAACCATTTCAGGTCTTAATTGATTGTTCACGCTTACAGTGGCTTTCAGACAGCATACATTATAAAAAATTTCGTCTCCCCCCTCCTCTTTTCAGAATATAGATGGACTAGTCCTAAATAAATTGCCAAATCATTGCGCGTGGCGCTAACGTTTTAATAAATAAATAAATGCGCCGTTTAAAAATAAATTTATGCAAACCAACACACCTGAAGATGACCGTTTGAGTTATGGTCGAAACGTCGTGAGAATTTTTTATTGTTTTATATATATTTTATTATTTTGTTGTTTCCCTTCAACGTGACTTGACCGAAAAAACTAAGAATATGAAGTACTGCAGTCACGAAAGCTTTAAATCAAAATTTAGTGGTTATGGTGTTTGATTTTTTAAATGAGCTTGGAGTTTTGCCAGTCGCCAGGGTCGGATTAAGGTTCCTATAAGCCAGACATGGGCAAAGTACGGCCCCTGGGCCGTATACGGCCCTTTGGGCGTTTTAATCCGGCCCGCCGAACTTGTCCAAATATTATTATTTAATTAAATTTTACCTTTCTCCTGTAATGCCCACATTTCTCCATTAGATGGCAGACTTTGACTGGGAGTGTGGTAATTGGTTTTGGCGCAGGCCTCAGATGTTTTCATGATGTTTGATCAGTCACGTTACGACATGTTTTTATATTGTTCATGTTCGCGCAATTTGTTAAATTGCCTTGCAAATAAATGCTTTGCTACCTGTTAAAGGCCAAATCCTTTCATGTAATGATTTTTGCATGTCATTTATATTAGTTCACACAAACACTCCATCCATCTGTCCCTGGCTCGGCCCCTCTGTCAAATTTTAGAACCCATTGTGGCCCGTGAGTCAAAAAATTTGCCCACCCCTGCCCTAGGAACTTCAGTGAAAATATCTCGAAACGTTCATCTCCTGTATTAATTTCTCTATCACCTTATGAAAATAAAACGAATGACATTGACATGACTCTGTCTCTTTCTATATACACTGTTTCCCATCCTTACTTTATAAATATATTTATTCAAGAAGATATCTTGGTTATATATTTTTTTATCATTCAAGCAACAAAAGACACGGTCACGTTCTGTTTTCGTAGGCCCTAGGCACACTGCCGACTGTGGCCTATTGAATAATACGTCCCTCGTGGGTGGGTGAGTGGGTGAATGAGTGGGCGGGTGAATGAGTAGGTGGGTAAGCGGGTGGGTGAATGAGTAAGTAGGTGGGTGAGTGGGTGGGTGAATGAGTGAGTAGGTGGGTGAGTGGGTGGGTGAATGAGTGAGTAGGTGGGTGAGTAGGCGGGTGAGTAGGCGGGTGAATGAGTAGGTGGGTGAGTGGGTGGGTGAATGAGTGAGTAGGTGGGTGAGTAGGCGGGTGAATGAGTAGGTGGGTGAGTGAATGACTGAGTAGGTGGGTGAGTGGGCGGGTGAATGAGTGAATAGGTGGGTGAGTGGGTGGGTAAATGAGTGAGTGGGTGGGTGAATGAGTGGGTAGGTGGGTGAGTGGTTAGGTGAATGAGTGAGTAGGTGGGTGAGTGGGTGAATGATTGAGTCCGTGGGTGAGTGGGTGAATGAGTGAGTAGGTGGGTGAGTGGGTGAATGAGTGCGTAGATGGGTGAGTGGGTGGGTGAATGAGTGAGTAGGTGGGTGAGTGGGTGGGAGCCCTATTGGATAATACGGCCCTACCAGTAGCTTATGAGTGGTGTATTCGGAGCGTGATTGTCGGGGTGAGTATTGGAAGAGCGTGCAGTGTAAGTGTACTGGAGTAGGTTTAGCCTGTTTGATGATGTTGTGTAATTGTGTCATGTGATACTGGCGTTGTTTGCTGACGTGTTGCTGTTGCGTCTGGAGGCTGGTAATTGTTATGATTGAGTTTCTCGTATTGTCCGTTTGTGCTTTGGAGAATAATATTAATTCAGATTGTGATGCAATGGGGTTTGATGATTTTGAATGACATGTGGTCAAAATAATGGCACCGTAGCATTTTAATGGCTTTCATTTGAATTGCGGCTGAGTAGACGGTTGCGAGTCCGCCTCCTTTCTTGCTTGTACGTGGTGGGTTGATGGCTAATTCGTTGGCGGTACAGGTAAAGGTTTAAGATATCATTAGGTCTTTGCCAAGTTTCAGAAGATTAATGATGTCTATGTGATTGGCTATGATGTAGTCATGGAGAGTTTGTGATTTGTTTGTGAGTTTCGTAATGTTTAGCTGTACGATTCATAGAGGATTGCGTTTGTTCTTGTGAATGCGGTTGATTGGTCGTATATGCATTAGGTTGTAATGGTTGGCTGTAGAGTGGTGTAGTGGGAATATTTGGATGCAAAGATTTAGCTTGAGGTTGTTATTGTGGAAATGTGATAGTGTGTGCGATGGAACTGGGAGATGGTGCTTGTAGTGGTGGCAGTGGTAGTGCTAGAGAGTGATTCCTTCACTGCAAATTTTTGCCAGCAGGCCAGTCATGTCAGTATATATGTAGGTATGTGTATATGTGTGTACTTCTAAACATTGGGTGAATGTGTTTGAGGGCGAGTGGTTAGTGCAGCTGTTAGCGTTCTGTGCTACGAACCTGGCGATCCGAGTTCCTACTCACGCCCCAACACCAATGATGAGTATCTGAACCAATTATCGGCTTCCCCTAGATGCATACCTGGTGCAATGTGTAAATATCCCCACTCGGGAGACAAAGGCGGCCGGGCATGGTTCTGACCACTCACCCCCTCACCCTCGTGTGTCGTGTAGGCTTTCATAGGTGCTCGCTAACAGCACTTGCTCCAACAGTCTGTTTAAGGCTATAAGGGGGATCTTTGTTTGGCCGAGCTGCTACCTACTCTGCTGCCGAACCCCCCCAACCAATGCCACTGCAACGCTGTGCTGGAGGTTGCGGTGCTCAGGGCAGGCCTGGCAGGCACCGTTGGTAGAGACACTCAGGGCAGGCCTGGCAGGCACCGTTGGTAGACACACTCAGGGCAGGCCTGGCAGGCACCGTTGGTAGAGACACTCAGGGCAGGCCTGGCAGGCACTGATAGGTGAGACACTCAGGGCAGGCCTGGCAGGCACCGTTGGTAGAGACACTCAGGGCAGGCCTAGCAGGCACTGATAGGTGAGACGCTTGGGGCAGGCCTGGCAGGCACCGGTGGTAGAGACACTCATTGCAGGCCTGGTAGGCACTGATGGTAGAGACACTCAGGGCAGGCCTGGCAGGCACTGATGGGTGAGACGCTTGGGGCAGGCCTGATCTTGTTGATGCCCTCAGTGAAAATCTGTGATGAGGTTTTTTTTTGGTGGAGCCTGAGTCTCTATCCTAGTCTTGTCGGTTCTTGCCTGGCTGAACAAACAAACACTTTAGCATCGATTTCTCTTTTTTTTAAAGCATCGGTTATTTGTTGACGTTACCGTGACCACAAATCGTGATAATCGAATTGCGAGGGGTGGTGTCTGGTTGCCCGAGAGTGTGCATTGCTCTCTTTGGCTGAGCGAATGATGGGTTCGGGTCTGTTTCCTTGGCCAGTGCTGCTGCGTGTTCTCACTCATAAGCTATTTTTTCCTTCGTTATATATTTCTCCAGGATAACCAATCAGCGTTCTACGGGGTCGCGCTAAGCGAGATCTGGCCTGTACCCTCCTGCCGCACTGCAGCAGCGGGTTTAACAGCTCAGGCTTGTGAGAAATTTCAGCCATCGTTGGAGGCCTCCTCTAAGAGAGACCCCCAGCTGTAGCCAGGGCCTAATTAAGGTTCTTGTAGGCCCTAGGCACTTCAGTTTAGCAGGCCTTCAGTGATAACTTTCTGCAGTTGGTACTGATGCACGATGTCACTACCGCCGCTGTCATTCGCTTGTTTCACGCGGTGGTTCAGCCGCTGGTCGTTACTGATATGTTGAGGTGACTTCTATGTTCACGAGGGTTCCGGTCAACGAGTCAATTAAATTACTCGACACTCTGGTAACGAACAACGGTTTAGCCAAATATATCCCGAGACAAGCTGAACACTGTCTAAAGAACACCTACTTCTTGTGGCAAGGTGACTTCTGTAAACAAAAGGATGAAGCAGCAAAAGGGCTCTACTGTCTCCTATGATTTTGAAGACAGTGAAACAAAGATGGTTAAACTTACGACAATCACCTTTTTTGTTACGAATGTCTAAACATTCCAAAAGATTCATAATACCTTTTTCGTTTCACCTTTTTGAAGTGTTCTCTATGTACATATGAACCCTAAATGGTTCAAATCGTTTCGACACTCACTCATAGTTCATAGTTCATTTATTTGGTATAGCCCTGTGAGCCATTCGGCTCTTGAATCGGGTGCAACCGCAACAAACAAAAACATGAACAAGAAAACATCTTAAAGTGATTATGTGACTGTGCAAACAGAAAATACAGGAAAAAAATATCAAAATATTCCTGAAATAGCACTGTACACCAACGCTGTGTGCAAAAATCCCAGTGGGAGTCAAATAACAACAACAACCACAAGACAACTAAGATTAAAGCCATCAGTCTAACTCCGTACTGCAATAAACAAAAACATGGCCAAAACAAAAACATTTTTTCGAAATCACCAAAATAAAAGCCATAAATCCAATGTAACAGTGATCATAGGGACTGTGACCGAATTTTTAACAATAAACTACATAAATAAATTATAACACCAAAATCTAGAGCCATATTTTAGGTCACTGAATAGCAGTGGCAGCTAGGGTTGTACAACTCCTCTAGAGCAGTTTTGAGTGAAGATCTCATAGGTAGTGATTCAAGTTGCAGTTTATTGGCAATAGCATTCCAGACCCTGGGGGCATCAATAGCAAAGGCCCTTCCTCCAGTTTTTGTACGGCAATAGGGAATGTGAAGCTGGCAAATGAGCGAAGACCTGAGGTCAAATTTGTTCTTTGAAACAGAGAGGAGATCCAGTAGGTAGTCTGCGGAATTTTTTGTAAGTACATCGTGAATAAATAAGATCTGGTGCACAAGCCGTCGAACATTAAGAGATGTTAAGTTTGACCCAATGTAGAGATCACAGTGGTGAGTCCTATATGGGCAGTTCAATGCAAATCTTAAGGCCGAGTGATAGATGGAATTAAGCTTCTTCAGTACAGTACTTGGGGCTGATTTATACACGATGTCACAGTAGTCAAGTAGAGGCAGTATGGTAGCTTTTATCAATTCCAAACGGAACATTGGGGGGAAGCAGTGCTTGTGTCGATACAGAAAACCAATTTTTATTTTTGTCTTTTTACCAATATAATCAATGTGATCTTAAAAACTAAGTTTTTAATCCAGGATGACCCCAAGATACTTATAGATCTTGACTTGCTCTATTTGATAATTATTCAAGGAATGTAATTGGGGAAAAATAACTTCCTGCTTTAGTCCCGGAGAGAAGCATAGCACCTTGGTTTTGGAGGTATTCAGGACTAGTTTAAGAGAAACTAGCTGATGTTGTAGTTTGTTGAAACACCTTAGGAAACACCTTAGGAAAACCAAGAAGTTGAGAAATAGAGGCACGTACAAATGTATCTGTCACGCGGGCAGGCAAGGGTGAGTCTTCTTTTGGAGAAGGGGGCCAGGGGATTGCGTGGAGGTTTCTGTGAGTTTCAAGGATAATTTCTGAGACGTGACATGTATGTATATGCCTCCTATGTGAGCGCGTGCCACACTCCATGTGACACACAAAATCCACCTCGTTGAGGTGGGTGATCTCTGGTTCATCGGCTCAACCCCAGTGTGAACAGCGGAGATGACGTCACATCGCCTCTGCCCTGAACCGTGAAGTTGTGACGCCACCCGGAGAAAATAAATGCAAGGGGCTGACTCCTTTTCCTAAGAGAAGGGACAAATGATATCAGTTCACACGTTGCTGTACTGCCTTCTGCTGGTGAGCGAGGGTATTGCACCTCGATGCCCACCTGAAGGGAGACAAGGAACGTTTTGTCATTTGTGTGAGCCACCAACCGTCGCTACCTCCACAGGCCACGAATATATCAAAGAAATAATTAAATAATATTTAAGTTGGAAAATTACACGTTTTGAATGTGATTACAAATAAGACAAGTGTGTAAATGCGATAACAAATTAGAATTAATGTTCAACATGTATGCATATGATTAAGAAGCGATTATGCATGAAGGTTACCACAAATTCGTATCATTGCCTCTCGTTGTCTAGGGGTATGTTTTATTAATCGTGATATCAATGATTCTCGCTTCAACATTTACTGATACTCGCTTATCAATTGTGTAATTATGTCAGGTCACAGGATTCATATTTTACCACCGGATACAGTTTTCGCAATTGAGATAAAGTGATGCATGAGTTAGGAAAGAAGCACTCGGAATCCTTCATCTAAACAACTTCATTACCATTTACTCTCATATCCAAACACTTGTCAGCAGAATAGCAACAGTACCCATGCAAATATACGTACTCATCGATCCGTACTGAATGATCATAAAAGCATGGTCAAATCTCACGATCACGTGATTTAAATGAGAACAATAGGCACAAACCTTAAAATGTCAACATTCGTACAGAATTCTCAAATGCGTATCAAATGGTTAGAAAGCATCAAGGATCGGATCTCATGACCACGTGATTAAAGAAAACAACCCGGCTGATGCCTCATGGTAACGCGACAGCACACAATTAGTTTATGGTGAGTGATGCGTGCAAGCTGAGGTTCTTCTTGATCCACAATCCCGTACAAAGTTACACATCAACACAAGGCACGGTTAAAAATGGCGAGGCAGCGTAAAGTGAACGTTCCATCTTCTATCTTCCTGAAATATACCTCCAGTCCCACGGATGTGCAGAACGGCAGGGCTGGTCCACAGCTGGAGCACGCTCGCGGCCATGTTGCTTTCTGCGTGTTTCCCAGGGTTGTTTGTGAATCGTGCTCGATACACAGCTGGAGTGTGCCCAAGGGGCCGTCCAAAAATGACGTCACGCGATTTTGGACGATTTTTGAACCCCCCCCCCCCTCGTCACACGGCGTCACAAAAAGTCAGACCCCACCTCAAACATGACGTCACAAAGCTCTGCCCACCACCCCCCCCCCCCCCCAAATAAACCATGCTTCAAATGGCTTTAAACTATTGTTGTCATTGTAGTGCGTATTTAATGTGGCGCTGCACTCTGATGTTTGTAGAAGAAAACATTAACAAAGTCTATTTAATTAAGTATAACATGTTGTCTATATTTATTTAAAGTTGCGCATTTTGATGTGACGTCACATTTCTCAACCCCCCCCCCCCCCCCATCGTCACACATCGTCACAAATGTCTGTCACCCCCCCCCCCTAGGTGCGTGACGTCATTTATGGACGGCCCCTCACGGCTTTCGAGTCAGCACGCTGACAGCCGTTAGATGCAACGCTGCACGCTCACAGGCTGTCTGCACGCCAGGCTCGATCTGCAGCTGGAGCATGCTGAGGAAACGCTGGCCCAGCACGCTGCGTGTCAGCAGCCTTGAGAGTGGCTTGGTGTGCGAGCACCCCTTGTGGCTCCCTCCTGGAGGCCTCACGCTGGGCAGCAGCCTGCACGTGACCACACTCACTCTCCCGGCCTCTCCACAACTCACACAATATCAGTCACTGGCTCTGCCATCAACAGAAATTTTCCAGCCGATAGCTTGGACAATATTTTAAGCACACTCGATATTGGTGTCTAACTCAAATCTCCACTTAACTTCTCCCACGTCTTGGCTTATCACAGTATTATATAGAAAATCCCTTCGCATAATACGTACCTGTCAACCCTTTATCAGTGCCTACCTTATTACAGACAAATTCAGACCTTATTGGTCAACCAGCACCCTGATAAATTTCAACGTTCATCCTACAAAGTCCTATCACAAAGGAGAAACACAAACAGACAACACATTTTTTTTGTCCGTATTGAAACGGCTGTACGCCGTATGGACCTGAAATCTAAATTTCCCTGTACAAGAATACGGGGCAAACCGTATGGGTTGAAAGGTGTGACAATAGCATGAGGAATGCTGTTTAAGGTCCTTTGCCACCAGAAACTCTTATCAACAATTTTCCTCAACCACATAACTCATCACACCTCATAGCTTAGAGGTCCTTGACTCTGCAAGCGACTCAAATACAGGGCGCTTTAAAAAAAAGACGTTAACGCTTATATGGGACTATAGTTTTTCATGGAAAAAGAACGGATAATACACTGTAACATGATAACAAATGTAATAATAGGGTTTTCCCTTTTTTTCTGGCAACAAAACTGAAACCTTTTTACAAGGATTCATGTCTGCATTAATCACAATACCTGCAGTCAAAATGCAAACAAAAAAAATACTATGACAATATATGCATTGTCCTTGAAACTGATTGGTCCACACCCAGGGACGGCTTTCTTTTGAGCCTCGACTCAATTGGTGCTCGACCAGATGACGCCAAAAGGCGTCATAGTATGTTTTTTGTTTGCATTTTGACTGCAGGTATTGTGGTTAATGCAGTAACATGAATCCTTGTAAAAAGGTTTCAGTTTTATTGCCAGAAAAAAGGGGAAACACCATGTTGTTATATTTTGGTACTGGCAAAGGAGGTCTAATGATATAAACAAATGTAATGTTAATAGCTTCAAAAAGTCAAAGAGTCTCCACTTGTTCGCGATCATTGTCAACACGTTGACTGGAATCTTCGCCAGGTGGTCTCCAGAGCCTGGATGCACATTTATTGCAGTATTGTTGCACATTCTCGGAAGTGTTAAAACAAATTTGAACCACCCTGCATAAATAACAACGTAAAATAAACCTGTAGCGACGCTTAGAGTCTGCCAATGCAGGACTCAACTCTTAACTACTCAGAGCCTGTTCCTCTGCAAAGCTCACTCTTAGCTAAATTACGAGTGCTCTCTCCGGAGTTTGCCTTTGCAAGAATAATGCATATGATTTTTATATACTGTTGCAGAGGAAGTTGTACTTTATATCATTAATTCCCTTTACAACACCAAAATCCCAAAGCTCCTCCCATTTTCACGCCCCTCAAACATTCATCCAGTCAGGCTTAATTCCGGAGACACTTCGTAGGGGGCACGTCTTTATTATACACACGCGCGCTTACTACTATACATCAATTCTTCGTACAGTTGATCTCGAGTACTTCTTCCACTTGGTATATTATACGCCTCCTGCGTAGCGTGCCTAACCCGGCTACGCTCCAGGTCCTCCGGCTATAATATCCTATGTGAGGCTACCTGACCTGACCAGCCAAGGTACAGGTCCAACACTGACCTCACAGAGCTTCGGCCTTTAAAAGGACGGCGAAGCTCGGGGTTCAGAGTACTACTCTAGCGGCGTCTTCTTGCGTCAACTGGTCGTCTTCAACTGCTTCGGTTTTCAACGGCCTGGACCTCTCCTGAGGTCCGCCTTATATACATTTCTCGGCCCAGGTGCGGACCTCAGTGAGGGACGTGGGTGACCCCAGAGTCCCCCACTGAGGTCCGCATGTCTGCCGTTGCAGGCCAGTGCAGCCGTAGCCCCCCAGCCGTTGGGAGTGTTAGCGAGGGATCGTAGAATCCCTCACAGTCCCCAACCGCTTCTGGGCTGCTTGTCGTTGCCTGTGTAGGGGTGCTATGGGGAATAAACACATGGCACGGGAAGGTGTGGTTCACCCACACCTTGGTGGCTACAACAACGACCGCTAAGGCTCCAGTGGATATAAAGTGCGGGGGGCCAGGGAGCTCGGGGCAGAGTGTGGGGCCCGAGGCTGAAGCAACCGGTGAAGAAAGAAGGCCAGCTAGGTGAGACCCTCGAACTCCTGTGACCGCTGCCCTTTTCAGGGCCGGCACAGCAAGCCAGTGGTGCGGCCCCAGAGCCCCAGAGTCAGAGTCCTTTTAAGGGCCGGTCTGGTCGGCGGGGTGCCGAGATCTGTGCCTAACCAGGGCCGGATCTGATAGCCTCCCTTAGAGCCCTACCAGGAGGAACTGGGAGCCTAGAGCTTAGGCTAGAGAGCCTGGGGTGTGTTCCTGAGTTATACGGGTGGAGGGGCCGCTACCCCTTCTAGTGTAACCCTTGTTAAGGTTTAAATAAATAGTGCTGCTTCTATTCTGCCATCTCTGTGTCCTGGAACCCACTACAACTGGTGTCAGAAGTGGTTTTAAAATGGACACAAGGAGTACAAACCGATCACAGGAACCCCAGGAGGAGGACGGCTCGCCTGGGATTGCGCCAGACGCCGCGGCCGACGATCCTGGGATGCCCCAGACGCCCCAACAGCAGCCGCCGCTGGAGGAGTGGCCGCCGATGGAGGACGGGTTGCAGGTGGCTCACTCTCGACTGGCTGAGCTGCTGGAGGAAATCAACCGCGCGGGGCTGCGGGTGCAAAGGCGGCAGAGAGACGAACGCCGTTCAACGGCCATTCCCGCCGAAACACAGCCACCAGATTTCGGATTTGCCACCATGACAGTGTCCGCCACGGCGATTGGAGGGTCACAGCCCCACGTGGACGCTGTGGGCCAATCAGCGGTGGTGACGTCATCACCAACGGACGCCCGCTGTCAGGACCAATCGGCGGGCGCATCGTCATCACCTGCGCGACCGCCGATGGGTGTCCCCAGCCCCTCCGACACCGGCGGAGAGGCCGGTGATGGCGCGCGGCACCTCTCAGAGACGAAGCCATCGTTTCAACAACGCCTGCCGGTGTTGAAGGAGTTCGTTTCAGACGGCGGCGACTGGGGGGCCTTTCAACGCCGCTTTCTCGCTCATCAAGAGATGGCCGGCTGGATGGACAACGAGGCGTTGAGTGCGCTACCGGCCATGCTGGACGATGACGCCCTTGCTACGCTCATCACAGTTCCCAGATCAACGCGATCTACGCTACAGTCGGCGCTCCAGGTCCTCACCATAGTCTATGGGCCATCGTCGGACTGCCGCAAACTCTTCCACGAGCGGTGCAGGGGCCAGAAGGAGCCACCGCTGGCATATCGTACGGCTCTCCTGGCCCTTGCAAAAGCGGCTTTCCCGCGGATGGACGGTGAAGGGGTGGACGCGATGGTGACGGAGAAGCTCCTGGCGTTGGCCCAGGAGCTACAGATCGTCATCGTCGCAGAGGACGACGCGGACATGTGCTCCTTGCGGGCAGCAAGACACATCCACGTGCACCTGATAGCGCAGCGTCGATCACCTCTCGTCCCCAAGGGCGCAGCTGCGGTGTGCGCTGGGACGCCGACCATCCCCCCCTCCGAGGAGGTCTTCGCGGCGGGTCGCCCGGTGGAGTGGAGATCCGGAGGGAGGCCAGCTCGGACAACACTGGATCGCCAGGAGCACCCCAAGGCGCTCATCACGTGCTACAACTGTGGCCGCAAGGGCCACGTGGCTGCGGAATGCCGGGCGCCTCGTCAACGACAGCCGGGATGGTCGGACGGCGCTCCAGCCTACAGGCCTCCGCATCGCAACCCGGCAAGTCGCGGCACCCCACATGCTCCGCCTGTGCACACACCTGTCCCCACCTCGCGCGTTTCGGTGTACGGGCCTCGGGGTACGCCCATTGGTTTGTTGGGTGGCGGCGTGGTCGAGAGGGTGCTCGGGCCGGGGCAGTGGACGGAATTGGCCCACCGCATTGTTGCTGCGTCGGCAGGCTCGTCCGTGGTCACGGGTCGCATTGACGGGGTCGAGGTGCGTATCCTCGTCGATACGGGAGCTTCGGCGACCATTGTGTCAGACTTGATTTATAATATTCTTCCCGTTCAAAGCCGCCCCTTGCTCCCAGTCACCGTTCCGTGTTACGCAGCAAACGGGGGTTCACTGGGTATCATAGGCCAAATTCGAGTACAAATTTGCATTGGCGATATCAAACTCTCCGGGCCGATATTAGTCTCGTCCTCGCTGGCGGTTCCGTGCTTGTTGGGGACGGACTTTTTGGGCAAAATGCCGATTAAAATTCTAATTGATCAGGGTTGCATCGAGCTTCCCTCGGGCCGACGGGTAACATTCCTGCCTTCCCCTGTCACCTCAAGGGCAGCGTGCGCGTCGATACAAGCGTTCGTCACTCGGACGGTGCGTGTACCTCCCGGGGAGCAAATGCTCGTGCCCCTTCGCTTGCGTTGGCCTTTCGTGCCCGGTGTTCTGGACCAGGGAATTCTGTTAGGGCCCTCGAGGGCTGGGGAAAACGGGCTGGATCTGGTGACCGCTCAAACGCTCGTTAAGGGGAGCGATGACCCGTTTATCCTCGTCCTTAACGTTGGCGTACAGACGGCCGTCGTTCCTCAGGGAACTGTGCTCGCGCACGCGACGCCGGTCCCCGTGGTAGACACGGTTATGGGTAATGTGGGGACCGATCCTCTGGCTCAACCGCATTCTGAGGGGGACGATAGTTGGATGGACGCACTATGTTCGGGCACGAGTGATCTGTCCAACTCCCAGCATGCCGGCCTACGCACCCTTCTGATGGAATTTTCCGATGTCTTTGGTAAACACAAATATGACATTGGGTGCACGAAATTGTTGCGTCACCACATTGACACGGGTGACAATGCCCCGGTACGCCAGAATCCTTTTCGGTTAAGTCCGGCCGAAAAAGATCATGTCAAATCGGCAGTGGATGACATGCTGGCTGCAGACATTATAGCCCCTTCCACCAGTCCATGGGGAGCACCCATAGTGCTTGTCAAAAAGCACGATGGGTCCTTGCGATTCTGTGTGGATTTTCGCCGCCTTAATAAGATCTCCGTGGCCGACGCGTATCCACTTCCCCGGATGGACGAATCTCTGGATGCTCTGGCTGGCGCACGTTTTTTTTTCTACGTTGGACTTGTTATCCGGATTCTGGCAACTCCCATTGGATGATGAGTCCAAGCCAAAGACTGCGTTTCGCACACCACACGGCCTATTCCAATTTAACCGGTTACCTATGGGATTACACTCCGCTCCGGCGACATTTCAGCGCCTTATGGAACTGGTTTTGGCTGGCTTACAGTGGAACGTCTGTTTGATCTATCTGGATGACGTCATCGTGTTCAGCAAGACATTTGACGAACACCTTTTGCGCTTGCGCGCCGTGTTCCTCAAAATGCGTACTGCGAATTTGAAATTTAAGCCGCAAAAGTGCCACCTGCTATGGGAATCCGTACGCTATTTGGGGCACATCGTCAGCTGCTCGGGCATATCCACCGATCCCGCAAAGACGCAGTGTGTCAGCTCCTGGCCAACCCCCACCTCGGTGGCTGAGGTCAGGAGTTTCATTGGATTTGCGTCTTATTACCGGCGGTTCGTCGCGGATTTCGCGACCATTGCTAAGCCCTTACACGCTCTGACGGCGAAGGGAGTGAAATTTCACTGGGGCCAGGAGGAGGAGGTCACTTTTTGTTCCCTTCGCGACGCTCTCGTGCGGGCCCCTCCATTGAGCTACCCCGATTTTTCGGAACCCTTCCTGCTCGATACAGACGCCAGCAATACGGGCATTGGGGGTGTGCTCTCACAGGTGATCTGTGGTGTGGAACGCGTCGTGGCTTATGGCAGTAGGGTTTTGTTTCCGGCGGAACAGAGATACTGCGTCACGCGTCGGGAACTCTTGGCTATTGTATTTTTTATGCAACAGTATCGCCCATACCTGTACGGTCGGCATTTCACTGTCCGTACGGACCATGCGGCATTACAATATGCCTTGCGGGTGACGCAGCCTTCGGGGCAATTGTCCCGATGGCTCGAAATCCTTCAGGATTACGATTTCACGACCACATATTGGAAGGGTGCTCGGCACACTAATGCGGATGCGCTGGTGCCATCCGCTTTGCGGGGTAAGGCCGTTTGGGCCGCACACGAGCGGCTTTTGCATCTGGGGACCCACAAGACCCTTGCCGTGCTCCAGCTGGATTTCTTCTGGCCGGGTATGGCAAGGGATGTGGATGACCTCCTGGGTGCATGCACTCAGTGCGCCCAGCGAAAACCACCAGCGAAAGGCACCTGCCCACCGCTACAATCTATCACGGTCTCTCGGGTTAACGAACTCGTCGCACTCGATATATTGGGGCCCTTCCCTGCGACCCCTAGGGGTAACAAGTACCTGCTGGTTGGCGTGGAATATTTCACCCGATGGCCTATGGCATGGCCTCTCGTTAACCAGTCAGCAGCAGCCGTTGCCGAGGCCTTTGTCCAGGGCTATGTCCTCGACAAGGGTGCTCCCGAACGGCTGCTGACTGACCAAGGGAAGAACTTCTCTGGCGTCCTTCTGCACGAGGTGTGTGCGCTTCTTGGTACGAAAAAGATTCGCACTTCCCCCTATCACCCACAAACCGATGGCATGGTGGAGCGGCTGCATAGGACGCTCACATCTATGTTGTGTCAACAGGTGTGTGACTCCCAGACCGATTGGGACCTTCACATTCCGGGGGTTTTGGCCGCCTATAGAATGGCTCCTCATGCGGCAACCGGCTTCTCGCCATTCTTTTTGATGTACGGTCGCGACGTTGACCCACCAATTGCGACTCAGCTCCGCGTCTCGGAAACCAGCAGAAAATCGAAATTGGCCGACCACGTTAAATTTAATATCCTGAGGTTGACCGAGGCGTGGGAGGCAGCGGCCCAAAACTCTTCCTCTCGACAGAAGGCCAACGAGAGGTTGCGATCGCGCCAATCACGCACACATGCGTGGAAGCTAGGCGATCAAGCCTGGCTGCGCTGCCCTCAGGTGCCGTTGGCGACCTCGGCGAAATTGTTGCGGCCTTGGAGGGGCCCTGTGGTTATTGTGAAGGTTATGCGGCCGCAGTGCGTTCGTATCCAGTGGGGGAAACGCCGCTGGTACGTACACCCCTCGCGTCTGAAGCCGTTTGTGGCGCCGCGCGTCCCTCCACCACATTACACGGGCCGAGCATGTGATGTGTCCGCTGACTCCCGGACGGCGTCTTCGTCACCTGCCCTCGATGCTTCGCTAACTGTTCCACCTTCAGGCGCCTCAAGAGTGACGGCTTCCAGCGCGCCTGCGCCACCCGGTGGGGACGGAGTTTGCCCTTCCGGGGTGACGGAAGACGGTGCACCTGCACAGCCGGTGCCCACTGCCGGGCCGACCGGACCCTCCCCCTACGATGGACCCGCAAAACGGACTCGCGCCAAAACGCGCCGCTTGTTGTAATAAGGGTTCTTGTTACTCTTGTTGTTCACTGTTAAGTTTTCTTGCTGCGTTGATGGGGGTACAATGTATATGTGTATATAGTGTAATTTTGTATAGGTGGGTTGGGTTATTTATAGGGGTGTTCGTTCTTATGAGGCACGCACGGGTGGGGGTCTGTTGTGTTTATTGTTCGAGTATTGTTGCAGCCGGGACGGCTGCGGGTTACACGGGAGGGGGTGATGTAGGGGTGCTATGGGGAATAAACACATGGCTTGGGAAGGTGTGGTTCACCCACACCTTGGTGGCTACAACAACGTCCGCTAAGGCTCCAGTGGGTATAAAGTGCGGGGAGCCTGGGAGCTCGGGGCAGAGTGTGGGGCCCGAGGCTGAAGCAACCGGTGAAGAAAGAAGGCCAGCTAGGTGAGACCCTGGAACTCCTGTGACCGCTGCCCTTTTCAGGGCCGGCACAGCAAGCCAGTGGTGCGGCCCCAGAGCCCCAGAGTCAGAGTCCTTTTAAGGGCCGGTCTGGTCGGCGGGGTGCCGAGATCTGTGCCTATCCAGGGCCGGATCTGATAGCCTCCCTTAGAGCCCTACCAGGAGGAACTGGGAGCCTAGAGCTTAGGCTAGAGAGCCTGGGGTGTGTTCCTGAGTTATACGGGTGGAGAGGCCGCTACCCCTTCTAGTGTAACCCTTGTTAAGGTTTAAATAAATAGTGCTGCTTCTATTCTGCCGTCTCCGTGTCCTGGAACCCACTACACCTGCAAGTGCAGCCCATCCATGGCGCTACATAAGTACAGAGTAATTGTTTAAACATATGAAAATGAATGGTGAGGCCTGATTTCCTACAAATCCGTTCAGATTGACGAGCTTTGATTTTAAGGGCCCGTAGCTCTCTTGAATACCAAGGGGACGAGTGGCTGGCTGAAATTAACCGGGACCTAAGTGGAGCCATGGAGTTGAGAATGTCAGAGTGTTCTGTTATACTGAAGCACATCCTCATCAATACGGAGTAGACTGGGCTCTAATGAAACCGAAATAGATAAAGCATCCATAAGTGCAGTTGGACTAAGTGATTTCAATTTACGAAAGGAGATCCGACTATATGAGCGAGCAGGGCGAAATAATGACATTTCAAAGAAAACTGCAGAGTGGTCAGATAGACTCACAATCCAGGCGCGGTTCGTCAAATCTCGGAACGTTGGGGTGCTGTGCCACCAAGCAGGTGATGAGAAGTATTTTTTCTAATAAAAATGACTTTTATATAAATAGTTGCGTTGTGTTAATAAATAAAAAAAGATTCTTTCAACGTGAATTGTATAATTAAGATAACATTTTAAGTAGCTCATATTGGAAATTGCTGCAACACAGTGTGATTTGTGCCTCGGGGGTCTCGGGGCAGCCTGTGAAGGCGTCCGAGTGAGAAATTTCCATTCATTCATTTCCATTAGCTTCACATTTTAGCCACGCCGTTTGAGACCCATTCAGGGCGGTGAAAAAGGCATCCATGGCTGTATTTGCTATATTAATCGAGTGGTGTCGGGATTAACGGCACATTTATATTTACGCGATCTAATCCAAAAAAAATATTTTATGGATGTAATTACTTTGTCACGTTAAATTTCACTGTACAATGTATTCATGTCGCTAGTGAATACATGTCAAAGTATTTCGTGTAGGTGGGTGTACGACGGTGTGTGGCTGTTATTGCACAGCACGCGGTGTCTTGGTTGCCTTGGCTAATTTGTTGAGTCGTGACAGCTGATCTTTAATTGTTCTGCTCACATCTGACACACGGCAGGTGATGGCGTGGAGGAGGCCTTGATGGCAGGGAGGAGGCCGTTTCAAGTTTCATTTATTTGGTATAGCCCTGTGAGCCATGCGGCTCTTCAGTCGGGTGCAACCGCAGCAAACAAAATATGAACAGAGAAACATCTTAAAGCGACGACGCGCAACAAAAACATCCTGGATAAACCAGCAAATCTTCCAGAATTAAAACCACCGTATTACAATGCTGTGTGCAAAAATCCCAGTGTGGTGCAAGTCAAACAATAATAACCATAAGCCAATTTAGATTAACCATATGTTTTTGAAATCACCAAAATAAAGCTATAAAATCAATGTAACAACAATAATCATAGGAACTGTGATTCTCATTTAACATGTACGACCAAACTTGCAGCCATAGCTGGAAGCATGCCACTACCAGTGTATGATGTGTGAGTGAGTCAGTGGTAGTGTGAGTGAGTGTATGATGTGTGAGTAAGTCAGCGTATGATGAATGAGTCAGTGTAAGATGAGTGAATGTATCACGGTATCCTCCACGTCATCACGGCCTCCTCCCTGCCATCAACGGCCTCCTCCCCTCGGCTCCGTTGGCTCCCTCGGCTCCGTTGGCTCCCTCTGTTCGCGCCTCTCGCCCACCACAAACGGCCCCGCCAGCGGCTGGGAGCACGTGCTGAGAGCGCGCCCCTGAGGCGTGGAGGAGGTCGTGATGGCGGGGAAGAGAACGTGATGGCGTTGAGGAGGCCATGATGGCGTGGAGGAGGCCGTGATGGCATGGAGGAGGCCGTGATGGCGTGGAGGAGGCCGTGATGGCGGGGAAGAGAACGTGATGGCGTGGAGGAGGCCGTGATGGCGTGGAGGAGGCCGTGATGGCGTGGAGGAGGCCGTGATGGCGGGGAGGAGGCCGTGATGGCGTGGAGGAGGCCGTGATGGCGTGGAGGAGGCCGTGATGGCGTGGAGGAGGCCGTGATGGCGTGGAGGAGGCCGTGATGGCGTGGAGGAGGCCGTGATGGCGTGGAGGAGGCCGTGATGGCGGGGAGGAGGCCGTGATGGCGTGGAGGAGGCCGTGATGGCGGGGAGGAGGCCGTGATGGCGTGGAGGAGGCCGTGATGGCGTGGACGAGGCCGTGATGGCGGGGAGGAGGCCGTGATGGCGTGGAGGAGGCCGTGATGGCGTGGAGGAGGCCGTGATGGCGGGGAGGAGGCCGTGATGGCGTGGAGGAGGCCGTGATGGTGGGAAGGAGGCCGTGATGGCGTGGAGGAGGCCGTGATGGCGTGGAGGAGGCCGTGATGGCGGGGAGGAGGCCGTGATGGCGTGGAGGAGGCCGTGATGGCGGGGAGGAGGCCGTGATGGCGTGGAGGAGGCCGTGATGGCGTGGACGAGGCCGTGATGGCGGGGAGGAGGCCGTGATGGCGTGGAGGAGGCCGTGATGGCGTGGAGGAGGCCGTGATGGCGTGGAGGAGGCCGTGATGGCGGGGAGGAGGCCGTGATGGCGTGGAGGAGGCCGTGATGGTGGGAAGGAGGCCGTGATGGCGTGGAGGAGGCCGTGATGGCGTGGAGGAGGCCGTGATGGCGGGGAGGAGGCCGTGATGGCGGGGAGGAGGCCGTGATGGCGTGGAGGAGGCCGTGATGGCGGGGAGGAGGCCGTGATGGCGGGGAGGAGGCCGTGATGGTGGGAAGGAGGCCGTGATGGCGTGGAGGAGGCCGTGATGGCGTGGAGGAGGCCGTGATGGCGTGGAGGAGGCTGTGATGGCGTGGAGGAGGCCGTGATGGCGGGGAGGAGGCCGTGATGGCGTGGAGGAGGCCGTGATGGTGGGAAGGAGGCCATGATGGCGTGGAGGAGGCCGTGATACACTCACTCATCTTAGACTGACTCACTCACACATCATACACTGACTCACTCACACATCATATACTGACTCACTCATCATATGCTGACTCACTCACACATCATACACTCACTCGCACAACCACTGACCCATTCACTCATCATACAATAATTCAATCATCATACGCTGACTCACACATCATACACTCACTCACACTACCACTGACTCACTCACACATCATACACTGGTAGTGTCATGCTGCCAGCTATGGCTGCAAGTTTGGTCGTACATGTTATGTATATCGTTTATTGTTAAATTTGAACCACAGGTCCTATAATTACTGTTGTTACATTGGTTTTTATAGCTTTATTTTGGTGATTTCGAAAACATGGTTAAGCCATGTTTCTTGCGGAAGTGCGGAGTTGGCCTGATAACTTTTATCTATATTGTCTTATGGTTGTTATTGTTTGACTTGCATCACACTGGGATTTTTGCACACAGCGTTGTAATACGGTGTTTTTTTTCTGGAAGATTTGCTGGTTTATCCAGGATGTTTCTGTTGCGCGTCGTCGCTTTAAGATGTTTCTCTGTTCATGTTTAGTTTGTTGTGGTTGCACCCGACTTAAGAGCCGCATGGCTCACAGGGCTATACCTAATACATGAAACTTGAACGTGAAGAGCAGGAGAACAAACCATAACTTCCAAAGGAGTACAAAAAATGTACGTTCTCGTATACTGTTTTATTTTTACATAAAACTACCAGCTACATCCATTATGCAGTTTGTTTTATCAGCATGTTTTTATTTTACAAATTGTCTTTCTTTATTATATTATTTAAAATGTAATCTGCATGTTATAGAAATAGTTTTAATTGGAGATTGACGTATGTATGTTAAACTTCTTTCACATCGTACGTAGCCAACCATAGTAATCGGATGACCTGGAAATGAAGGTCACGACGTTTTCAGGACCTTGTTCTCAAAACTAAACAGATGCCTACTGTGATACTTGGGAGATTTTTTAAATATTGAAACCACAGACATTCAGTAGCACTCTGAGGAATGAGTGATTACATTCTGGATTTATTAGGCACACATGGGATTACAAGCAACACCACTTGATTACAAACATAATAAACACAGGTATAAGAACTGTGTTATTAAAGACAGATTCAAATAACATCACCCTTAGCACAGCCTAAATGTAGATAACAAAAAAAACCTTAAAGTTCCAGACAATGACCTGAAAAAGAACATAGTATAACCAAAATGATGGATTCTTAAAAAGATTAAGTTTGAAGATTTGAAACCACTTTTTTCTCGTGGCCATTCCTTTAAGACACTGCTGTAGGCTAATTGTCATGCCCTTAACCCATAACGATAATAGTAATATCTTGCGATGATCAACAATATAAATTGTATTTATAAGTAAACTAATAACAGCAACCGCACCCAAAAACAACATACGCTAACAAAGATAGGTGTGCTAGAACGATAGAATTCTACGGGGCCATAAGGAGTGGGCACAGCGACAACTTGGACAGGCACGGGCGTGAATGAGGCGGTGTGGGGGGTCGGGGGGGGGGTGGTGGGGGTCTTTGCAATGTAAATGATGATGGGTGATGACTATGATTAATATTTTTAATTAGCTACTGCTTTCACAATGTTAATGCGAATGATTTTATCAAGTCTTCTTTCATCTTATTTTCATCGGTATCGATCTCTTTCCATGCATTAGGAATATCTGCTGGTGAAACATGATGTCTTTCAGCAAAATTGCGATTGTATTTGCAGAATACGACCTTCCAGAAAGTCGTGGCCTCTAGGCTGGTGTCTGGCTGAATGCTCCAGGAGGCAAAGTAATCGTTGATAGTGCGGTATTCCTTGTAGGGAACCCATTGGTCATTTGTAGCTGAACTTTTAAAATCCCTATTGCCAGCAACATCTGTTGTGCAAACTTCAGCTACCAACTTGTCGTTAGTAATTATACTAACACCATTAAGGCCTTGAGGATAATGCAGCTCCGCAGAGTGTGTCTCATGTCCACCACCTCCCTGGTCACAAGGGACCCTACAGAAAGGACACTGCTTCTCACAGCCAGCCAGGCTCTTGTAGAGCTCTATGTGCGGCTGCACACTGAGACGACTCAACCACGCCTCGCACTCGGTGTCACTGGCGACACTGAACCCTTGTAACATTTCTTCTTCAGCAGAGTCCAGAGAACTCTTGAGCTCTTCCGAAAATTGTTTGACACTTTCTTTGTCTTTGAAGGATAAAGACCCAACTACGTCAATGACATCTTTATTGATAATAATGTGCTTGAGTAGACACTCGCCCAAGCTGTCTGCGAATTCCAAAAGTGTGGTCGGAGTGGTTATAGTTTTGGTCACAAAGTCCACAGATTTCTTCACTTCATTAATCAGATTGCTCAAAATGGCGCTTGAGAGATGGTACATCTGAGAGTGTGACCCATTCTCTCTCTGGCAGTGATTTATGACCTCAGCCATTATCCATTCCTTTGTAAAATCTGCATATTTGTTTATGTATCTGTAGTGAGTTTCAAAGTTGTCTTCATCCAACAAATGAAGATACATGGCTAGCTGAAGGTGTTTTCGGCTCGAAAACGTTGGGCCACCGCTATCGCTCTTCACATTCGTCGCAATATCCATCCCCAATTTGTTGTCGACAGCCTCCAGTAGAGACGGCTTCAGGCACCCATCACAAAATGTCTTTGCATGTTTAATATTGTCATCACCTTGACGACATAGTTCCTTAAAAATAACAAAAAATTTATTCTTAATATTATTAATCTTAGTAGTTGGATTGTTGTTTTCAAAAGAAATGTCGTGTGCTTTTTGCCAAATTACTATGGCTTTAAAACAAATGAATACAGTAATGTCCCTTGAAAAGTCTTTGGTAAATATTTGATTCTGCTGTTGTTCCAGTTCTTTATGGATGTGTTGCAGAAGATCGTTATTATAGGATGAGCAATAATCATTCATTTTTATTTTTTCCTTAATATACCTATTGCTGCTTTCGATAATCATATGTGAAATGTTGGTCAACTCCTTCATAGTTGCATCGTTATTCTTTGTGAATATATTGAAAATCGGTTTAAGTTTAGATAAGTCTTTAATGAAGTGCTCTGGGTTTAGTTGAAATATTTTGTTGCGATTTTTTTCAAAATATGTTGCAGGGCTTCCAAACTTACACAAAAGATGGCTGACAGCTGACGCATGTTCTAATTTAATGTCACGCAGTGATGTCACCATATCGCTGTAAACGTCGTGTTTTGTCAAATTAATTTTTGGAAGGTGTGTAACCACGTTTGACCACATGTCGTTAAACTCTTTGTTTAGACGTATTTCATTTAATTTCACATCATCATCTTTGCAGCGCTGAAGGAGTTTACAGACTTCCGATCCAATTATCTTTTTACTCTGCGTTTCAAGTTCTTCAATGGAGTGTCCAGACTGTCTCCTACAAACCAACTCCAGGAATTTATTCAAGGCTTCCTCTTGTAACTTCACGCACAGTTGTTTTGCGCTGATGTTAAAGTCTTCCTTGTATTTCTCAACTAAATGCACATTTTGGCTTTTGTTTTCAAAGTGACTTTTTATTTTGCTCTGTAAGGTGGCTTTTCCTTTTAAAATCTCATTACTTAATTCACATTCCAACTGTTGAAAATGGTTATGAAGATGATCATATTTAACACTATTTATGTAATTATTTTGCTCTTGTGTCCAAGAAATAATGTCATTACGAAATTCCCATTCCCAGCCAGTATACTGAATGCACAGTTGGTTGTAAGCATCGGCAACCAAGCTGTTTTTGAAACTAAAAATAAAGTTCTCTTTCTTCACTGCTTCCCAGATGCTTCCTATCCAAGTGCTGAAATCTTTTAGTGTTGAAGCTCTCTGTGTTTTTGGTCTCTTTTTAAGATGGTCTATCAGGTGCTGCTTGAGTTGAAAAACCTGATCGCTGTATGCAGCACTGACTGAAGCCATTGGAGGGGTTCCATGCCAGAGACCAGGTATGTACCAGTTGTCCTGACTCACGTCGTGCTCCATGACGTCCGTGAATTTACTGTAAGTGGACTCCTTGTGCTCCATTCTTGCAGCTGCCACCGTCATGGCATTCAGCTGATTAATAAGACATTTCTTGTCTCTCATGTTCTTATCAGAAGCAGCGACATCGCCAGAATTCTGATGCACAAATAGGCACTTTGTTTTTTTGCCAACTTCCGTCATTCGTAGAAATGCGTGGACGACGATTTGCAGAACGTCCTTCATTTCTTCTACATTCTCCATTGCCAGATTAATGAGCGTGACATCACTCAAACCAATAACAACCGTGGCCAGCTCATTGTCGTGCTCGTAGCTGTCGTGAAGTGTTGCCAGCTCAGGGGCTTTCAGCCCTTCTGTGTCAATCACCAGGATGAAGTCACACTCAAGTTCTTGTTTCAGGTGATCCTCAATGCTGATGAGCTGCATGAAAGCGCCGCGTGTGCAGCGGCCACTGCTCACTGTGAACTGCAGCCCAAACATGGTGTTGAGAAGCGTGGACTTGCCTGTGCTCTGCACCCCCAGCACGGTCAGTACGAACACGCGGGGATCTCGGCCAAGCGTAGCCCTCACTTCCTTAAGCACGTCGGTCACCCAGTCAATGGGAATACAGCCAACGTCACCATCCATTAGCTCCAAGGGAAACCCCTCCAAGAACAACTCCGCAGCAACAGCTGGGAGTGTCAGTGCCTTGCGGTAGGCAGATTCTTTGGTATTGGGCACTGCATATTTCTGAACTGCTTTAGTTGCTTCGTAAAACTGCCCAATTTCCCGTATGAAGTGTTCCAGTCCCAATGAACTGGACGACATTAATTCTTCAATTTCTTCCAATTTCTTTGCATTAATTTTTGAATCAACATCGAGATGAACATATATTTTTTTGTAATCATCTCTTAACTTGGAAAATGTAACTCTGGATAGATTATTTAGTTTTAATTGCATCCACTGAAGAACAAACATTTTCATTTCTATTGACTCGTTCAATATTAAATCAACAAACATTTTCATGACATCTGAAAAACCAATTTCTTTCTGTTGTTTGCGAATGTCGGTTTGTTTGTTTTTATTTGCAATAATATAGTCCTCAAAATTCTCACGTCCGATATGTTTCACTCGACTCTGTTCTTTGTTTGTCTCTGCCCAATTGTGCCACAGATCTCCTTGTAAAGGGAGATATCGTTGTTTACTTTCTTTCACGCGAGATTTTTCTATGATATTCATGATGCTGTTGACTTTATCTTTGCTTTCAATGCATTTACTTTTACGTTCATCGATTCTAATATTTAGCTTTCCAACAACGTCAACCATGCGTTCTAATGTCTCGTGGTTTTCAGTAGATTGTAAAAAAATTGTAATATCAGAACGTAGTTTTTTAGTAAATGCTGTGTCATTGTGTCGCCCTTTCTCAATAAATGTTGCCTTAATTTTCAGCTGAGACAAAGTGTCGGTGAATGCTTTTGTATTGCTGCTTCTGCTATTTTCTTTCTGGTTTGTAATTATAAACAACTGAGCCTTCGAATCGGCAAGAATAGACATTTCTTCTCCATCTACTTTTCCGTCAATGACAATGAACATGGCATTTGAGATTGCTTTTAAAAACTTAAGCTGATCTAAGTGATCCCGGGCATCACCACGGAGATTTAAAATGCCGAAGGCTTTTTCGAAAACATCTATATTTGATTTCCCACAAGGACAGAACATAGCCATTTCAACTAGACCATCAGAACATTTTCGTGGGATATCACCACATTCCACGTCTCGATGAACAAATAAATCGTGATTGTCATTGCTAAGAATTGAATTTAACAATTTTGATTTTGAGACACTGCACTCTCCAACCCGAATGAATGAAATGAAAGGCATTTGTATGCTGACTAATGACTCCTCCATACTGGATGCATTTTTCTGTAATTTCCAGTTTTTTACAATTTGCCTCATGGCCCACAACATAAATGTGACGTCACCTTTTCCCGAATCGGGCAGTAAGAGAGGCAAGGCAAACTGACACTGGGCCATCTTCTGCATAAGCACCTGCTGTAAGAAGCTGTCAGCGCAGAGAAAAACCGCAGTTATCATGTCCAGTGGATTTATTAAATCGTCATCACTTGGATCTGCATATTCCATTCTACACTTGCCATTTTCTGTGGTTCTTGCCTTGGGATTTGCCCTCATTATATTATTTAGGAAATGTTTTGAAATTTCCTCGAGAGATTTGGGATATTCCTCATAGCCAGTTATGCTCAAAACATGGTTAATTGATATTTTTTGGGGGTAAAACTTGTCCAAATTGAGTTTCTTCATAATAGTCTGAAATATAACTTTTGAAGAGACAATTTTTTCAACCGTGTCTTGATTACTATGCAGCTCGCTTTCTTCCAATATGCGGCCTCCTCTATTCCGTCCGAGAACACTGAAAAATAAACACGTCACATTACAATACAACATTGGATATCACATTCATTTTTGTTTAATAGCAAATGTGGTAATCAGATAATTCTACTAAATTGATCACAATTCTTATGACTAAAAACGCATATCATTACACATATTTAGGTCTTGTTCTCTCCTTCACAATACCCAACAGACAGGAACGTGTGTATCTTCTTTGATTATTTCGGTAAAGTCACGTAGAATGAGAATAAAATAATAAATTGATAAAATAACACAATAATATTCTCACGACGTTTCGGCCACAACACAAGCGGCCTACCAGACAGTCTCGTCCCTTCACCTGATGAAGGCCGCTTGTGTTGTGGCCGAAACGTCGTGAGAATATTATTGTGTTATTTTATTTTATCAATTTATTATTTTATTCTCATTCTACATGGTGACTTTACCGAAAGAACCAAAGAAGATGAATCCTTGCAGTCACGAAAGCTTTAAATAGGAAAGTGTGTAGTTTAAACTTTAGAGACACACGCCATTGTTTTGTTTCAGGTGTTGTTTGATCATTTGAACTTCAAAATGGAATACAAATGATCAGGCCATCATGTAATTCGGCTTTGTGTATGTCCAAGGGTTGGGTTGAATGTGATTTTAAAACATTTAATGTCTGATCATAGACGAGATGCTGAGAGCATATTGGTAATAGTGTTAAGCAGAGTTTTGTCATCACTGCCTACAAGTTAAATTTCGATTTCAAGCTTTCGTGACTGCAGGGATTCATCTTCTTGGTTCTTTCCAAGAAGATGCAACTACCCAACTATCATACAATAAACCGATGTGAAAAAACTAAGTATAAACTACATCAATATAATAAATGTACTCTATGTTCTTCAATAAGTTGAGATATTAACATAAAGTAACTGGGTATACACTACACCAGTGGTTCTTAACCTGGGTTCGATCGATCCCCAGGGGTTCGGTGAGTCGATCTCAGGGGTTCGGCAGAGCCCCCGCCACAGAGGTCCGGATACACTTGAATTATTGTGTAAATTTGTGATGACACACACGGCCCGCTTGGCCATCACTGGCTGCAGATGATCATGCTACACTGCTTGGCCAATCAGCGCTGCGGGGAATTTAGTGCGTACTCAGTAGTCAACGTGTGACTGTTGTTGTCGTACGTCGTGTGATTTCTTTAATATTTTATCCATACTAACTATGTCGGGCAAAAGAAGAAAGTGGTCGGACGAATATGTACAACTTGGATTCTCATGTATCATGGAACATGATGGGAGTGAGCGTCCTATCTGCATGATTTGCAACGCCAAGTTGAGCAACTCTAGTCTTGCACCGGCAAAACTAAAGGAACACTTCTTGAAGCTGCATGGAGACGGGGAATACAAGAACACAACACTTGCTGAATTCAGGGTGAAGAGAGCCAGATTCGATGAAAGGGCCACTCTGCCTGCTCTTGGATTTGTACCTGTTAACAAACCGATCCTGACAGCATCGTACGAAGTTGCTTACCTGATCGCAAAGCAGGGCAAGCCACACACCATTGGTGAAACACTTGTGAAACCAGCTGCATTAAAGATGGCGAATCTGATACTCGGAACAGCGGCCGAAGGTAAATTATCCCAAATTCCCCTTTCAAATGACACCGTCAGTGACAGAATAGAAGACATGAGTAAAGACATCTTGGCTCAAGTAGTCGCGGATCTGATTTCAAGCCCGGCAAAATTCAGCCTTCAACTCGACGAAACCACAGACGTTTCTGATCTAAGCCAGCTTGCTGTTTTTGTACGCTATGTGAAAGACGACATGATAAAAGAAGAGTTTTTATTTTGTAAGCCTCTTACAACAACAACGAAGGCAGCCGATGTGAAGAAGCTTGTGGATGACTTCTTCAGAGACAACAATCTTTCATGGGATATGGTTTCTGCAGTTTGTACGGACGGAGCTCCAGTCATGCTGGGAAGAAAGTCTGGTTTTGGTGCGCTAGTAAAGGCCGATGCACCACACATCATTGTGACGCATTGTATTCTGCACAGGCATGCGTTGGCAACAAAAACCTTACCTCCAAAAATGGCAGAAGTATTAAAAACTGTGGTGGAATGTGTGAACTATGTGCGAAAAAGTGCTCTGAGGCACCGCATCTTCAGTGAGCTGTGTAAAGAAATGGGCTCTGAATTTGAGGTACTTCTGCTCCATTCTAATATTCGGTGGTTATCCCGGGGACAGGTGCTGAATCGTGTTTTTGCCATGCGTGTGGAATTAGCCCTGTTTTTGCAAGAGCACCAACACTGCCATGCAGATTGCTTCAAAAATCCTGAGTTCATTCTCATTTTAGCGTACATGGCTGATATATTCGCAGCTCTCAATCATCTCAATCAGCAGATGCAGGGTGGTGGAGTCAATATCATGGATGTCAATGATGAATTCCTCGACGAAATCATTGAAATTCAGCAGAGCCAGGTTCAACAGCAACTCTTCAGAACAACAACGCTCTCAACGTTTTGGTGTCGACAAATGAACAAGTATCCAGTTATTGCTAAGAAAGCCCTGGATTTTTTTATACCATTTGTTACAACATATCTTTGTGAGCAATCTTTTTCGAGGATGCTGGACATAAAAACGAAGAAAAGGAACAGACTTTGCTGTGAAAATGACATGAGAGTGGCACTTGCCAAGGTGAAGCCACGCATATCTGAACTGATCTCTCAAAGGCAACAGCAGAAGTCACATTGATTTCCAGGTATGTAATTTGTTGTGAGTTTATGCATTGTGTTGGTTTTATTCTTTGAACAAGGTAATGTTCATGCATGGCTCATTTTGTGTACCAGTAAAAAACATATCTATGTCTTGAATTTGAAAAAAATCACATTTTATTTTTCACTAAAGAGGGGTTCGGTGAATGCGCATATGAAACTGGTGGGGTTCGGTACCTCCAACAAGGTTAAGAACCACTGCACTACACTATAGAATGAATACCATATAGTAAACTGATAAAAAACTAAAATAAAAACTACATCAATGTTATCAATAAACTCAATATACTCTCCAATCAGCTGAGCTACTAACAATAAGACGTTATACATTACAATTCTATGTCGATAAAAAAATGGGTGGCGGTTTTTTTTATTTTCAACGTTAGCACCACGGAAAGCGACGAGCTTTGTTCAGACGGGCGAGTCCATCTATGCTCGGAACGGAGGAGGGGGGAGGAACAGCCACGATGTGCTGCTCTGTCCTGTATTGCGTTACAACTATGTTATAAACTAGACTACTATACATTACAATGTTATACCTTCCAATCTAAACAACATTGTATATTATCCTATACACTGCGATAAAGCTAGTTTAGATTTAATTTTATAAACATATCCATACTCCCAGTCTGTTACCCCACATTACCACACGTTTTTTAGCCTGCACATTTCAGTTTGAACTCTATGCGTTACTAATTTACCCGGCAGCATAACAAAAGGCGGCTTATCTACTTCCACCATCTACATTACAAAGCCTCAGTTAGAACTCCAATCGTTGCACGGAGTACACAACGCTACCTACCACCCCACACCTCGCCCCCACACTCACCATGCCCCCTCCCCCCATCCCCCCGCGACTATAAAATCCCTCGTCACAACCATCTCTGAGACACACTGAAGCGTTTGTGCTTTGGCTACGTTGTCCCCACCTGAAGAAGGATGCTTGTGTTGCGCCCGAAACGTCGTAATTTAATTTATTTTAAATGTTTACCTACGTGACTGTACCGAAAAAAACAAAGAGTTTAAATGCTGCTCAATCTTGCAAAATTGGAGTTCTGCTGGTTGGCACAAATGGTTTTGTCTCATTGCCACAAGATATATTCATTAGCAATCATTTACATATGATGCCAATTGATCAGATTCAGTTCAAACATTCGCATCTAGGGTGGATTTGGAGAAACATTGATTACATAGACCAGTTGAGTGTCAATGTCATTATCTAAAAAAATCCACGGAAAAAGGATTTACATGTGCATCCCTACAGGTATTTAAATTATTGTCGCAATTCATATCAATGCTTGTTAATTAAGAGTACCTTACAAAATCAAGTGTG
Source organism: Petromyzon marinus (assembly GCF_048934315.1). Taxonomy (NCBI): domain Eukaryota; kingdom Metazoa; phylum Chordata; class Hyperoartia; order Petromyzontiformes; family Petromyzontidae; genus Petromyzon; species Petromyzon marinus. The sequence goes on from NC_133732.1 coordinate 1,368,872, forward strand.
CATGTGATGTAGACATGAAATGATTTTGATTTACCTTTGCGAATTTGTACTTTCTGCATACGAAGATATTGGTTTAATGCTGCCTTGTTTTTCACTTCGCTCGTCTGTCTGGTCACCATCATCAGCGTCTTGACTTGTAGGAACACTTGATGATAATCTGGAAAATAAAACATCGCAAAAGTTGTGTAAATATGGCTCTTCTTCCCACAGTATTCATCCTATTGCAATATCTGCTCTATAGGGCATATGCCGAATTAAGGTACATGCCAAGAACAATTGTTTATTTCCCACAATTACACTTCGAAGATGTATTTAGCTAATCATCTGGCAGATCCTTTATTAAATGTTCTGTAGAAGAAACCGTACCGTTTGCTGTTATGGTACATGCAAAGTTTCCTGGTTGTCAATCAATGTTAATGTATGTACGTAAGATGAACTTATTTTGCATCGTAAGTAACCAACTGTGCGAATTGGGGGTGCGCTAGCTCGATCTACGTACATGAGATAATCGGATGTTAATCATGTATCGAATAATGTTTCTTGTCCATACCTGCATAAACGCCTTCGAGACGGTTTCTAACATCTGTTTGTTTTACTTTTGGTGGTTTATGGAAAGAGGAGGACAACAGATGGCGCACACAAGGACACACATACGGATGGACACACATACGGACGCGCATATGGACACGCGCTCCAGACCACGACACAGCTAAATTAAAAGAAGCTCCACCTTGTGGGGAGAAGTCAAGAGGAAGGATTTTGGCATTACAGAGAACGCTACAACATTGAAAACTCAGTTCGTCCGGAACTCAGCTGAGTTCGCCGAGAGCTCAGCTGAGCCCACCAGCTAAGCTCACCATCTCATCAGCAAGGAGCTCGTCAGCTCAACTCAGTTCGGCCGGCTCATCGGAGCTCGGTTCAGCTCGGCTGAGCTCAGCTCAGCTCGGCTCATGAGCTTGCCGACAGCTTGTCAGCAAGCGGGCAAGACCCACTTGCCAGCTCAGGGGGAGCTCAGCTCAGGGAGAGCTCAGCTCATTGGGGGAGTTCGTCTGGAACTCAGCTGAGTTCGGTCGGCTCATCGGAGCCAGCCCATCGGGGCTCAGCGTTTAAATGCTGCTCAATCTTGGAAAATTGGAGTTCTGCTGGTTGGCACAAATGGTTTTGTCTCATTGCCACAAGATATATTCATTAGCAATCATTTACATATGATGCCAATTGATCAGATTCAGTTCAAACATTCGCATCTAGGGTAGATTTGGAGAAACATTGATTACATAGAGCAGTTGAGTGTCAATGTCATGATCTCAAATAATCCACGGAAAAAGGATTTACCTGTGCATCCCTACAGGAATGATTAAAATTATTGTCGCAATTCATATCAATGCTTGTTAATTAAGAGTACCTTACAAAATCAAGTGTGCATGTGATGTAGACATGAAATGATTTTGATTTACCTTTGCGAATTTGTACTTTCTGCATACGAAGATATTGGTTTAATGCTGCCTTGTTTTTCACTTCGCTCGTCTGTCTGGTCACCATCATCAGCGTCTTGACTTGTAGGAACACTTGATGATAATCTGGAAAATAAAACATCGCAAAAGTTGTGTAAATATGGTTCTTCTTCCCACAGTATTCATCCTATTGCAATATCTGCTCTATAGGTCATATGCCGAATTAAGGTACATGCCAAGAACAATTGTTTATTTCCCACAATTACACTTCGAAGATGTATTTAGCTAATCATCTGGCAGATCTTTTATTAAATGTTCTGTAGAAGAAACCGTACCGTTTGCTGTTATGGTACATGCAAAGTTTCCTGGTTGTCAATCAATGTTAATGTATGTACGTAAGATGAACTTCTTTTGCATCGTAAGTAACCAACTGTGCGAATTAGGGGTGCGCTAGCTCGATCTACGTACATGAGATAATCGGATGTTAATCATGTATCGAATAATGTTTCTTGTCCATACCTGCATAAACGCCTTCGAGACGGTTTCTAACATCTGTTTGTTTTACTTTTGGTGGTTTATGGAAAGAGGAGGACAACAGATGGCGCACACAAGGACACACATACGGATGGACACACATACGGACGCGCATATGGACACGCGCTCCAGACCACGACACAGCTAAATTAAAAGAAGCTCCACCTTGTGGGGAGAAGTCAAGAGGAAGGATTTTGGCATTAAAGAGAACGCTACAACATTGAAAACTCAGTTCGTCCGGAACTCAGCTGAGTTCGCCGAGAGCTCAGCTGAGCCCACCAGCTAAGCTCACCATCTCATCAGCAAGGAGCTCGTCAGCTCAACTCAGTTCGGCCGGCTCATCGGAGCTCGGTTCAGCTCGGCTGAGCTCAGCTCAGCTCGGCTCATGAGCTTGCCGACAGCTTGTCAGCAAGCGGGCAAGACCCACTTGCCAGCTCAGGGGGAGCTCAGCTCAGGGAGAGCTCAGCTCATTGGGGGAGTTCGTCCGGAACTCAGCTGAGTTCGGTCGGCTCATCGGAGCCAGCCCATCGGGGCTCAGCGTTTAAATGCTGCTCAATCTTGGAAAATTGGAGTTCTGCTGGTTGGCACAAATGGTTTTGTATCATTGCCACAAGATATATTCATTAGCAATCATTTACATATGATGCCAATTGATCAGATTCAGTTCAAACATTCGCATCTAGGGTAGATTTGGAGAAACATTGATTACATAGACCAGTTGAGTGTCAATGTCATGATCTCAAATAATCCACGGAAAAAGGATTTACCTGTGCATCCCTACAGGAATGATTAAAATTATTGTCGCAATTCATATCAATGCTTGTTAATTAAGAGTACCTTACAAAATCAAGTGTGCATGTGATGTAGACATGAAATGATTTTGATTTACCTTTGCGAATTTGTACTTTCTGCATACGAAGATATTGGTTTAATGCTGCCTTGTTTTTCACTTCGCTCGTCTGTCTGGTCACCATCATCAGCGTCTTGACTTGTAGGAACACTTGATGATAATCTGGAAAATAAAACATCGCAAAAGTTGTGTAAATATGGTTCTTCTTCCCACAGTATTCATCCTATTGCAATATCTGCTCTATAGGTCATATGCCGAATAAAGGTACATGCCAAGAACAATTGTTTATTTCCCACAATTATACTTCGAAGATGTATTTAGCTAATCATCTGGCAGATCTTTTATTAAATGTTCTGTAGAAGAAACCGTACCGTTTGCTGTTATGGTACATGCAAAGTTTCCTGGTTGTCAATCAATGTTAATGTATGTACGTAAGATGAACTTCTTTTGCATCGTAAGTAACCAACTGTGCGAATTAGGGGTGCGCTAGCTCGATCTACGTACATGAGATAATCGGATGTTAATCATGTATCGAATAATGTTTCTTGTCCATACCTGCATAAACGCCTTCGAGACGGTTTCTAACATCTGTTTGTTTTACTTTTGGTGGTTTATGGAAAGAGGAGGACAACAGATGGCGCACACAAGGACACACATACGGATGGACACACATACGGACACGCATATGGACACGCGCTCCAGACCACGACACAGCTAAATTAAAAGAAGCTCCACCTTGTGGGGAGAAGTCAAGAGGAAGGATTTTGGCATTAAAGAGAACGCTACAACATTGAAAACTCAGTTCGTCCGGAACTCAGCTGAGTTCGCCGAGAGCTCAGCTGAGCCCACCAGCTAAGCTCACCATCTCATCAGCAAGGAGCTCGTCAGCTCAACTCAGTTCGGCCGGCTCATCGGAGCTCGGTTCAGCTCGGCTGAGCTCAGCTCAGCTCGGCTCATGAGCTTGCCGACAGCTTGTCAGCAAGCGGGCAAGACCCACTTGCCAGCTCAGGGGGAGCTCAGCTCAGGGAGAGCTCAGCTCATTGGGGGAGTTCGTCCGGAACTCAGCTGAGTTCGGTCGGCTCATCGGAGCCGGCCCATCGGGGCTCAGCGTTTAAATGCTGCTCAATCTTGGAAAATTGGAGTTCTGCTGGTTGGCACAAATGGTTTTGTCTCATTGCCACAAGATATATTCATTAGCAATCATTTACATATGATGCCAATTGATCAGATTCAGTTCAAACATTCGCATCTAGGGTAGATTTGGAGAAACATTGATTACATAGACCAGTTGAGTGTCAATGTCATGATCTCAAATAATCCACGGAAAAAGGATTTACCTGTGCATCCCTACAGGAATGATTAAAATTATTGTCGCAATTCATATCAATGCTTGTTAATTAAGAGTACCTTACAAAATCAAGTGTGCATGTGATGTAGACATGAAATGATTTTGATTTACCTTTGCGAATTTGTACTTTCTGCATACGAAGATATTGGTTTAATGCTGCCTTGTTTTTCACTTCGCTCGTCTGTCTGGTCACCATCATCAGCGTCTTGACTTGTAGGAACACTTGATGATAATCTGGAAAATAAAACATCGCAAAAGTTGTGTAAATATGGTTCTTCTTCCCACAGTATTCATCCTATTGCAATATCTGCTCTATAGGTCATATGCCGAATTAAGGTACATGCCAAGAACAATTGTTTATTTCCCACAATTACACTTCGAAGATGTATTTAGCTAATCATCTGGCAGATCATTTATTAAATGTTCTGTAGAAGAAACCGTACCGTTTGCTGTTATGGTACATGCAAAGTTTCCTGGTTGTCAATCAATGTTAATGTATGTACGTAAGATGAACCTCTTTTGCATCGTAAGTAACCAACTGTGCGAATTAGGGGTGCGCTAGCTCGATCTACGTACATGAGATAATTGGATGTTAATCATGTATCGAATAATGTTTCTTGTCCATACCTGCATAAACGCCTTCGAGACGGTTTCTAACATCTGTTTGTTTTACTTTTGGTGGTTTATGGAAAGAGGAGGACAACAGATGGCGCACACAAGTACACACATACGGATGGACACATACGGACGCGCATATGGACACGCGCTCCAGACCACGACACAGGTAAATTAAAAGAAGCTCCACCTTGTGGGGAGGAGTCAAGAGGAAGGATTTTGGCATTAAAGAGAACGCTACAACATTGAAAACTCAGTTCGTCCGGAACTCAGCTGAGTTCGCCGAGAGCTCAGCTGAGCCCACCAGCTAAGCTCACCATCTCATCAGCAAGGAGCTCGTCAGCTCAACTCAGTTCGGCCGGCTCATCGGAGCTCGGTTCAGCTCGGCTGAGCTCAGCTCAGCTCGGCTCATCAGCTTGCCCACAGCTTGTCAGCAAGCGGGCAAGACCCGCTTGCCAGCTCAGCTCAGGGGGAGCTCAGCTCATCGAGGGAGTTCGTCCCGAACTCAGCTGAGTTCGGTCGGCTCATCGGAGCCGGCCCATCGGGGCTCAGCTCATCGGAGCTCAGCTCACCAACAGCTCAACAGTTCGGCCGGCTCATCGGAGCTCGGTTCAGCTCGGCTGAGCTTAGCTCAGCTCGGCTCATCTGCTTGCCGACAGCTCATCAGCAAGCGGGCAAGACCTGCTTGGCAGCTCAACGCACCCCTGCAGGAGATCAACCGCCATTGACGCGGAAAAGTCTCTGCCGCCCGCCGGAGTGGCGAGGGTCGCTGTTTAGCGACGGGGCCGGACGACGAGACCACCACGCACGCTGCGAGCGAGCTGTGGTCGCCATCTACCGACCGAGTTCTGCAACTGCAGCTGCGTCAGCCGAACCCGAATCGACAATAAGGTTGTTCTAAGTTATCTTTGGTTTCAAGAATAGTTGCCATTCCAAGGTGGTACATTAAATATCAAGTGAATCGTGAAAAACACTGCTGCCATTAAGTTACGAAGGAACTCCGTCGTACGTTTTTGTATTTTCTTTTCAATGGCATAATCTTGACAACGAATACATTATGTGTGCCTTTGAGAATAATAATTTTTGATTGTCTTTTCGTATGAATACCGTCACATAATATTAAGGACTTTATTCATATTTTCCATACGTTCGTGTTACGCGGCATGAGAATTAATTGCTCTGTTAACAAAGTTATAAGGATTGCCTATGGATCAATGAATGAGCATCCGGGAGTACTGTGTGGACGATTTCAAATATAATTATTCATAATAGAATGTTAAGGTTTTTGTTTAGAATATCTTGCATGTGTAGAGGAGTAGAATGGGGAAGTGGCATCACTTGTGCTGTCCAGGGCGATGACGTGACGTCATGCGCTCGAGGCAGCAGAGTGACGTCACGGCTCCTGAAGGATAAAAAGGGGACCCCGTGACGTAAGCGGGGTCGTAGCGGGAGAGTAGGGTCTGAGAAGGGTGGAACGGGGAGCCAGGGGCAAGAGGGTAGGGATAGGGGAGAGCACAGTGCCAGGCTAGACGTGGCTGTGCTCCTCGCTCGGCCGTGTTGGTTGATCCCACGGCCGGGGCAGAGGAGACAGCACAGGGCAGCCGGCGGTGTCGGGACCTAGCCCGGGACCCCTAACCCCTGGGGAGTTGTTCACCCCTGTGAATTGTTAAAGATTTGTAATAAAACTTTGGCGGAAGCCCTTACCTTACCTTAGCCTCCGAGTGAGTCGTCGGGAACTCCTTTACAACTGGTGTCAGGAGTGGTTACGCTGCCGTCGCTATGCCTAAATCGGACGGGCGGCATAAGAATCCACCGGCGGGACGTCGGGAGAGTGCTGACGACGTCGGGGAGGCTCCGGCTGCGGCCCGGGGGCAGTCTGTCGCTATGGAGATGGACTCGGCGGGGCAGGTGGTGTCGGCGGCTGGGGGTCCCAGCGCACCACCGCCGGTGGCGGGGGGCGATGCCGAGGAGCGGTCGCAGCTGCTCCTGCGGGCGATCGAGCAGCTCACTGCCGCCCTTACAGAGATGGGAGCGCGGACGCACCCACCCGGCCCACATTCCGCGTGGCACCGGCAGATTCCCGCCGCTTTGCCGCCCACCAATTTGGAAGTTGGCGCCATTTTTCATGCGCCGCCGGAAGTGGCGGCCATGTTGGTGGGGGAGCCGCAAGCGGACGTCATTTCCGCTGCGACGCCGGAAGCGGCAGCCATTGTTGCGGCCGTGGCGGCCGCGGATGCGGCTGCGGATGCCGCCGCGGACTCGCACCTCGCCGTGGCTGCGAGCTTGGCCGCGGAGGCTGCCGCAGATGTCGCTGCCGCAGATGTCACTGCTGCGGCTCCGCACCTCGCCGTACCGGCGAGCCGGACCGCAGATTCCACCGCAATTGCGGGATGGGCCGCGGATCCATATGCTGCCGCATTTGCGAGGTGGCTCGCAGGCGCTACTGCGCCTCCTCACATTGCCGCGTCTGCGGCGTGGCCCACGGAGGCTGCAGCGCCGCCGGCCCTCGTCGCGGGCGGGGCCGCGGGGCTGGCCGTTGGGGATACCACGGGCCCGCACCTCGTCGCGCCTTCAAGGTGGGTCACGGGCGCTAGTGCGCCTCCGCATTCCGCCGCGCCGGCGGGGTTGGCGGCGGCCGCTGCGGCACCTCCGCACCTCGCCGCGTCTACGGCGTGGCCCGGGGGGGCCGCAACACGGTCGCTGCTCGCCGCATCTCCGGCGTGGCCCACGGGGGCCGCAATGCTGCCGCACCACGCCGCAGGAGGTTGCTGTGGCTGCGGCTGCAGATCGATCCGTCGCCGCGCCTGCGGGGTGGCCCGCAGGGGCCACCGCGGGGCCGTGTTATACCGCTGCATCTCCGGCGTGGCCTACAGGGGCCGCAGCGCCACCGCACCTTGCCACGTCTTCGGCGTGGCCTATGGGGGCCGCAACTCTGCCGCCACCCACCGCGCCTCCGGCGTGGCCTATGGGGGCCGCAGCGCCACCGCACCTTGCCACGTCTTCGGCGTGGCCTATGGGGGCCGCAACGCTGCCGCACCACGCCGTGGTTGCAGGGTGGCCCGCGGGAGTCGGGGGGCTTCCATACCTCGCCGCACCGCGTGGCCAGGGGCTGCGCCGGTTACCCCACATCACGCCGTTTGTCACGAAAGTGGGCGACTGGTTGGCCTTCCAGGACCGGTTCGACGCGGCGTATATGTCGGTCGGCTGGTCCATGGAGGAGGCGTTGGGGGCCCTTCCGACCTACCTGGACGAGAAGGCGATGCAGGTCTTCAAGTCCATTCCCCCGGCCGATAAGGCTACGCTTCCGACAGTGTACCTCCGGATGGCCGATGTACTCGAGCCGCCGTCCAGGGCACGCCAGAAGTTTTCACTACGGCGGCGGGAGGTGGGGGAATCTCCATTGGTTTTCCGCTGCTCGCTCCTGGCCTTGGCACAGGCCGCATACCCTGATATACAGGGCAGGGCGCTGGACTCGATGGCCCTGAGCTGGGGATCGCTTTGTCCATAAATAGCGGTCACCAGATCACGTCGTTGGCGGTGGCCGAAAACATCCAGGCGCACCTCTCCCTTCGCCAACAGCCCCAGATGGCGGCGTGCGCGGGGATCCCGGCGCCAGAAGAGGAGGCCGCCTCTCAGGGTGTGGACACCCTCGCGGCCCTGGTGATGCCGGGTCGTCGTGGGAGGGGGGCGGGTGGTCGCCGTCCGGAGCAGCGGGGGCAGCCAGGACCTTCCCGCCCGCAGGACACTGCCACGGTGACCTGCTTCCGCTGTGGTCAGCAGGGCCACATTGAGCGGGGGTGTAGGAATGCCCCGGGGGCCTTCAGCAAGGGGGCTCCAACTCCTCCCGGACCTTCATCGGCATCGAGCCCAGGGCCCCAGGCGAGTCGCGACGCATCACCCGCGCGGCCGCCCCCCTCACCTCATGCATCTAGTGGGGCTAGGGTTCATCGTCAGGTGGTTGTCCTCGAGGGGTCGGGTGCACCACCATTGTCACCTACTGGATGGCCCAGGCTGACCCGCCACTGGAACGCGCTGGCGCATCGGATGGTGGCGGCAGCTGCTAGCTCCTCAGCGTTGGCGGGTTGCGTGCAGGGGGTGCGAGTTCGCCTCTTGGTGGATACGGGGGCATCTGCCACCATTATTTCAGAGGCCATTTTCAAGCTCCTACCCCGCAGCGTCGGTCCGTTAGGGCCAGTTCGTGGGGCTTGTGTCGCCGCGAACGGCAGCAGTTTGGGCATTTTGGGCCAAGTTTTTGCGTTGGTTCGGGTGGACGAGATTGAGTTGGCCGGGCCTATTTTTGTCTCCAAGACCTTGGCAGTTTCATGCCTCTTGGGGACCGACTTTTTGTCTAGAATGCCAATTTGAATTCTCGTTGACCAGGGCTGTGTGGAATTGCCGTCAGGGATGTGGCTGCAATTCCTACAATCGCCTACCGTCCTGTCTCCCTTGGTTGCCAGTGTGCGGGCCTTGAATAGGGCGGTGGTGACCGTGCCGCCGGCATCACAAATCTTGGTACCCCTTAGGTTGCGCAGACCGCTCGGAGGGGGCTCCACGGAGACAGGTATCCTCCTGTCCCCGTCGAGTTACTTTTCAAGGACGATGGGATTGGTGGGCGCCTTGACGGCTGTGTCGGGGGGCCAGGACCTTTTTCTACAGGTCCTCAATTCGGGGCCCACGCCGATCGTAATCCCGGCCGGTGCCGTCCTGGCGCACGCGACCCCGGCTCCCCCACCCGAGAGCGCTGCCCCGGATGGAGGAGTCGTGGCGGGCGTGATGTGTGCGGGGGACTCCGACGCATCGTGGATCGCCACGTTGTCCGACGAGAATGCCTCGTCCACCGGGGAGCGTCAGCAACTCCGCGAACTCATCGAGAGGTTCACCGATGTGTTTAGCCAAAGTAAGTTTGATCTGGATCGCACTACTCTTTTGGAACACCACATAGATACGGGCGACTCAGCCCCTATTCGGCTTAATTCCCACCGCTTTAGCCCTGCGGAAAAGGAGCATGTCCGCTCGGCTGTCGACGAAATGTTGGCGGCGGACATCGTCTCCCCTTCCACTAGCCCTTGGGGTGCCCCCATTGTGCTAGTCAAGAAATGGGACGGGAGTCTCCAGTTCTGCGTTGATTTCTGTAAATTGAACAAGATCTCGGTGGCTGACGCATATCCATTGCCTCGCATGGATGATTCCCTGGACGCCCTCTCGGGCGCGCGGTTCTTTTCGACTCTAGATTTGCTCTCCGGCTTCTGGCAATTGCCGCTGGATGAAGCCTCTAGACCCAAGACAGCGTTCCGCATGCCCCAGGGGCTGTTCGAGTTCAATCGGCTTCCTATGGGTCTTCATTCGGCCCCAGCCATCTTCCAGCATCTCATGGAGATGGTTTTGGCGGGGCTGCAGTGGGAGTCTTGTTTAATTTACTTGGACGACGTTATTGTTTTTGGGCGTACGTTTGACGAGCACTTGCAACGCCTCGAGGCTGTGTTCGTCAAAGTGCGCGCTGCGGGCTTGAAATTTAAACCCCAGAAATGCCATTTGCTACAACCATCGGTGAAATATTTGGGACACATTGTTAGTGCGTCAGGTGTCGCCACGGACCCGGAGAAAACGGCTTGTGTCCAGACGTGGCCGACTCCCACATCTGTCGCGGAGGTGCGTAGCTTCGTCGGCTTCGCATCGTACTATCGCCGGTTTGTCCGCGATTTTGCGATGATTGCGAAGCCGCTGCACGCCCTCTCCGCCAAAGGCCAAAGGTTTTACTGGGGTGCGGAGGAGGAGGCTGCTTTTGCGACGCTTCGCACGGCCTTGGCGGATGCGCCGCCCTTGGGGTACCCTGATTTCTCGAAGCCCTTTCTGCTTGACACCGATGCCAGCGACATGGGCATTGGGGCAGTCCTGGCCCAGGTGGTCGACGGGGTGGAGAGGGTGGTAGCCTACGGCAGTCGGGTTCTGTCTCCGACGGAACAGCGATACTGCGTGACTCGGAGGGAGCTTTTGGCCATAGTTTTTTTTGTTCAATTGTATAGGCCCTACTTGTACGGTAGGCGGTTTACAGTCCGAACCGACCACGCGGCCCTGCAATATTCGCTGAGGATTGGTCAGCCCTGGGGTCAGCTGTCCCGCTGGCTCGAGGTGCTCCAGGATTACCCCTTTGACGTAATCCACAGAAAGGAGGCACTGCATGGAAATGCGGACGGTTTGTCCAGATTACCGGCAGGCGGCGGGTGTGCTTGCGCCCTGGGCTCTAGCCGTTGTAAGGCCCCAGGGGACATCGCGGCCCAGTTGGTCGCGTCGGCCGCGACGGCCACCCCCCGGGTGCGGCGACATCCGCGGATTTTGGCCTGGGACTCCCCCGGGAGGTATGGTCCAGCTTGCAGATGGAGGATTCCTCCCTGCTGAAGCTACGGCGACGCGTCGGACGTACGGCCCGGGGTTCAGCTTCGTCGGCGGCCCCAACGATCGCCGTGCATGACGGACTCCTCATGCGTTGGGATGCCCAATTGGAACGCTATTGCGTAGTTGTGCCCACTAGATTAACCCGAGCCATTCACGAGAAGCTTATGCACCTTGGCTACCACAAGACCCTATTGACCCTTAAGCGGGACTATTACTGGCCAGGTGTGGAGGGTGACGTGGCACTGCGCGCGGAGGAAGGCCCCAGTTGTCCAGGACCGGGCCCCGCTGCAGTCCATCCGGGTTTCTCGCGTTAATGAACTCGTGGCGCTCGACATCTTGGGCCCGTTCCATGCATCCCAACGGGGCCATAAATACCTCTTGGTGGGCGTTGAGTACCTCACACGTTGGCCTGTGGCGTGGCCTTTGGTCGATCAGTCGGCCTCTTCTATCACCGAGGCGTTCGTCCAGGGGTACGTATTGGACAAGGGTGCGCCGGAACAATTGTTGACGGATCAGGGGCGGAATTTCTCGTCTAAGCTGCTCAAGGAGGTGTGTGACCTCCTTGGCACCAAGAAAATCCGCACCTCGCCCTAACACCCCCAATCGGATGGGATGGTAGAGCGCTTGAACCGCACCCTCACTTCCATGCTGGGCCACCATGTGAACACGTCTCAATCGGACTGGGACCTGTTCGTCCCGGGGGTCTTGGCAGCGTATCGGTTGGCTCCTCACGCCTCAACGGGATTTTCGCCTTTTTATTTAATGTACGGGAGGGAGCCGGAGCCCCCGGTGCACGTCCAACTGGACGTGGGGTCCTCCAGGAAGGGGTCGGCTGTGCCGGTCCCTTTGAAAGTCGCGCTTGACCGGCTGTGCGAGGCACGGCAGGCCGCTGCTGAGAATTCCGCCGGCCGGCAGGCGGCTAATGAGCGGCTGCCCAAACACCAGGCAGCGGGCCTCCCGTGGGTAGCGGGCCAGAAAGCGTGGCTGCATTGTCCCCAGGTCCCGGTTGGCACATCTGCCAAATTGCACCGCCCTTGGCAGGGTCCCGTTGAGGTCGTGGAAGTCCCCCGGCCGCAGTGCGTCCGGATTCGGTTCGGACGCCAGCGGTGGATAGTGCACCCGTCCCGGCTCAAACGCTATATTCCATCTACCCTGGGGGATCCACCCCCAACTCCGGGGCGGCCGGCGGGTGATGCGTCCGTCGTGCCTGTCCGGCTGGGTCCTGTTGACGGGGGCGGCATTCGCCCTGTTTGTGTGCCCCCAGAGCCCTTCCAAGTAGCACCGGCGGGGACCCCCCGGCCACCGGAGGCTACGGCGGTGGGCCTGTTGCCTGCGGACAGCCCACCTGCACCGGCGGCGGACGCCACACGGGGAAGCGGGCCGGCAGCGCATACCCGTTCAAGGGGGATGCGGCTCCGGTGATGGCCTGGGCGGCCGTTCGTCGGACCCAGCCCCGGCGCCCGCTCGGCACTGCCGGCCGGAAGAAGCCGTCTTACTTTTTTTCCCGTTCATTTGGTTGTTGTTATTGTGATGCCTGGGATGCCGTGCTGCCCTAAGGTTGGGGTTTTCTTGCAGCCGGGTCGGCTGTTTTTTTCACAGGGGGGGGGGGGGTAATGTAGAGGAGTAGAATGGGGAAGTGGCATCACTTGTGCTGTCCAGGGCGATGACATGACGTCATGCGCTCGGGGCAGCAGAGTGACGTCACGGCTCCTGAAGGATAAAAAGGGGACCCCGTGACGTAAACGGGGTCATAGCGGGAGAGTAGGGTCTGAGAAGGGTGGAACGGGGAGCCAGGGGAAAGAGGGTAGGGATAGGGGAGAGCACAGTGCCAGGCTAGACGTGGCTGTGCTCCTCGCTCGGCCGTGTTGGTTGATCCCACGGCCAGGGCAGAGGAGACAGCACAGGGCAGCCGGCTGTGTCGAGACCTAGCCCGGGACCCCTAACCCCTGGGGAGTTGTTCACCCCTGTGAATTGTTAAAGATTTGTAATAAAACCTTGGTGGAAGCCCCTACCTTACCTTAGCCTCCGAGTGAGTCGTCGGGAACTCCTTTACACATGCATATTTTAACAACTCTCTCTCACTAACAACAATCGCGTTATGTGGAGGGAAATGTCAAAGTGAAATCACGCAGTCATTGATGAGACTGTGTTGATACTGTGTTGTAACTCCAAGCCGAGAGTTGCATCTTCTAGAGTTAAAGTTTAGTTAGAAATAAAATTGATTAATGCAGAAGTTGTGGTGTGATTCTTTCCTATAATTTTTGCATAAGGACTGTATCCTGCGACGAGATATGAACCTGGGGACCTAAAATATAAACACACTAATCCACTCAATAAACGTTAAAGCGAGAATAATTGCATTATACTGATCGATAATACGAGGGGAGACAACGACGCCAAGTTGACACTAGCATAACTGCATACGATTGATTGCATTATCCCGATTAATAACCCAACCTCGTCAACGAGGCGGGGCCTGATTATCATAAAGGATGTAATTAACATAACCACACCCACTCGCATAAATTAATACGATTATCTCTCGAATTAGCAAAATGTATACTATAATTACCCAAATTCACATAATTTCGGATAAATTATGTAAATTTCAAATTTAATTTAATTTTCATTATTTTCATCAATTTTAACAAAACCGACAAATACAATACCGTCCATCTGGACCCCATAGTTCCTTCTTTGACCACTTCAACTTCCTTCTCTCCACTATCCCCCCTCCTTGGTTATTGGAATCCTCCACCTTGCTAAAGTGGAGGACTTCAACCTCCACCTTCGTAGCTACATTGCCTCTGCCCTACTCTCCCTAGTCAACTCGTAGGGTCTCCACCTGCTTTCATCCCCCCATACTTATACATCTGGCAGTACCCTGAACTGTATCTTACTTTCAGACAATGCATCACCTGTCTCTACTGAGTTACACCCCGCCCCCTGACCACTTTCTGATGTCCCTCACAATTTGATTAACTTCCCTTGCTCCTTCCACTCCATCCGCTTACCCCCACTCTATCCTTTGCTGGAACTTTCACTCCTATGGACACTTTCTTAAATTCTTGCTTATATTCCCTCCAACCTTATATCACTGACATTTCCTTCCTCCGCTCTGACTCTTCCGCTTTTCCCTCTCTATTGTACTATCCTCTTCCTTCAACTACCTAGCCCCCCCCCCCCACGCCTTTGTTCCCCTTCAGCTAAGCCCCCCAGCCATGGATATCTGCCAACCTCAAATGTAACAGTCGTTTTTTATGCCGAGCTGAATGTCTGTGGGAGTTCTTCCCACCTCCTCAGAACTGGTCATCCCATGACACCCTCCTCACCCACTGACAAGCCACCTTAGAAGTAGCCAAACAAGCCTATGTAAATATATTTTTGTCCCGAGCCATTAATCTCTACCAACACTTCTTAACCCTTAGCAACCTCATCAATCAGCCCCTCTCAGCCCTGCCTTCCTATAATCTTTGGTTCTTTCGGTAAAGTTACATAGGTATACAATAAATTAAATCACCACGTTTCGGGTGCAATACAAGCGTCCGTCATCAGGTAGAACAACCACAGCAAGAAACAATGAGAACAACCACAGCAAGCAACTGCAGCAGTTGTTTCTTGCTGTGGTTGTTCCACGTGATGACGGACGCTTGTGTTGCGCCCGAAACGTCGTGATTTAATTCGTTTTATTTTATACCTACGTGACTTTACCGGAAGAACCAAAGAGTATGGATCCCTGCAGTCACAAAAACTTCAAACCCTGCGTTCCTCTTTCCCTACCCCCACAGTCCTTGACATTGCACACTTACTTCGCTTCTTAAAAGCGGTTACTTCCCCTGTCGCTACTATAGACTTATTCAACCACTTTTAGTCGACATACTGGACATTACACAGCACTGAGACGGCTCTACGAAACATTACTGATCTTAACAAGATCATCGATGACCGGTACGCCGCAGCATTGGTTGGCCTCGATCTCTCAGCTGCCTTCAATACCATCGACTGTTAGATACTCATCAGGTAGCTATGGTCAAGGTTTGGAGTATCAGGTATGACACTGGGGTGGATTGAGTCGTAACTTTTTGGTCAATCACTGTTCGTCAAGCTGGGTGACAAACAGTCATCACCAATGCAGTGCCTAGTTGGCGTATGAGTGGTCCATCCAATGGCTTTTGCTATTTTCAGCATACGTCTCTCCGATCGCTGATGCATGATATCAAGTTCTATCAATATGTTGATGATACACAATAATACACCACTATGAAGACGAAGTTAGATATGAAGAGCCTGGAAAATCTCGACATTTTGCACCCGAGTGGTGCAATAGTGGTTTGCATGAAACTAAATACTGCTCAATCCAGGGAAATTGGAGTTCTGCTGGTTGGCACTCCTAGACTTGCTTAGATTTGAAGTCTCAATTAAAATTTGGGTGCAATTTTAGCCCAAATGGTTTTGTCTCATTGCCACACGATACATTAATTAGCAATCATTTACATGTGATGCCAATTGATCAGAATCAGTTCAACCATTCCCATCTAGGCTGGATTTGGTGAAACCTTGATTACATATGTAGAGGAGTAAAATAGGGACGTGACGTCATGTGTGCCGTCCAGTGCGATGACGTCATGGAACGTGGCGTCATGCGCGCTGGGCGGTTCGATGACGTCATGTCGCCTCTAGTATTTAATGGGGACCCCGTGACGAAAGCGGGGTCACTGTGGGAACGGGTGGAGTCGGAAGGGTGGAACGGGGAGCGAGGGGCAAGAGGGCAGGGATAGGGGAGAGCAGAGTGCCAGGCTAGACGTGGCTGTGCTCCTCGGTCGGCCGTGTTGGTTGATCCCACGGCCGGCGCACAGGAGACCGCACAAGGCAGCCGGCTGTGTTGAGACCTAGCCCGGGACCCCTAACCCCTGGGAAGTTGTTCACCCCTGTGTATTGTTAAAGATTTGTAATAAACCCTTGGCGGAAGCCCTTAACTTACCTTAGCCTCCGAGTGAGTCGTCGGGAACTTCCCAACACATAGACCAGTTGACTGTCAATTTCATGATTTCAATTTAATCCACAGAAAAAGGATTTACCTGTCAATCCCTACAGGTATGATTTAAATTATTGTAGCAATTAATATCAATGCTTGTTTATTAAGAGTACCTTACAAAATCAAGTGTGTATGTGATGTAGATATGAAATTATTCGGATTTACCTTTGCAAATGTGTACTTTCTGCACACGAAGATGTTGGCTTAATGCTGCCTTGTTTATCACTTCGCTCGTCTGCTTGGGCACCATCATCAGCGTCTTGACTTGTAGGAACACTTGATGATAATCTGGAAAATAAAACATTGCAAAAGTCGTGTAAATATGGCTCTTCTTCCTACATTATTCATCCTATTGCAATACCTGCCGTATAGGTCATTTGTCGAAATAAGACATGCCAAGAAGAATTGTTTATTTCCAACAATTACACTTGGAAGATGTATTTAGATAATCATCCAGCAGTTCTTTTATTAAATGTTCTGCAGAAGAAACCGTGTCGTTTGCTGTTATGGTCCATGCAAAGTTTCCTGGTTATCAATCAATGTTAATGCATGTACGTAAGATGAACTTATTTTGCATTGTAAGTAGCCAACCGTGCTAATTGGGGCTGCAAATGCTCATCTAGGTACATGATATGATCGGAGGTTAATCATGTATCGAGTAATGTTTTTTGTCCATATTTGCATTAACATTCCCACGTAATGTATATATACAGCAAAAGCGCTGTTGTCTGGCACTTTGCCATCTGCAATGCCCAATTAACCAGCCATTGTCATAGACGGCAATATAAATCTTCCTTCACATATCCAGAAAGATTACGACAGCCATCTGTCATCTTGCAGTATGCCTTTTATAGATCCTTTGTTGTTTTTTTTTAATGGAAGCTTCAGAATGCTGCGGAGTGGTGGTGCTATCGTCAGTCTATACAAATGGTATTGTACTACTGGAAACGGCTCGACTGCTTCTCTACACTCAACTAAGTATGTTCTTCTTTTGAATTGCAATTCACTTCATTCATCACTTTTCTCATTATCTATCATCCCTCAGGACCGCATAGTTCCTTATTTTACCACTTCAACTTCCTTCTCTCCTCTATCCCCCCTCCTTGGTTATTGGAATCCTCCACCTTGCTAAAGTGGAGGACTTCAAACTCCACCTTTGTAGCCACATTGCCTCTGCCCTACTCTCCCTAGTCAACTCGTTTGGTCTCCACCTGCTTTCATCCCCCCATACTTATACATCTGGCAGTATCCTGAACTGTATCTTACTTTCAGACAATGCATCACCTGTCTCTACTGAGTTACACCGCCCCCCCGACCACTTTCTAATGTCCCTCACAATTTGTTTAACTTCCCTGGCTCCTTACACTCCATCGGCGTACCCCCACTCTATCCTTTGATGGAACTTTCACTCCTATGGACACTTTCTTCCTAAATTCTTGCTTAGATTCGCTACAACCTTATATCACTGACATTTCCTCCCTCCGCCCTGACTCTTCCGCTTCTTCCCTCTCTGTTGTACTATCCTCTTCCTTCAACTACCTAGCCCCCCCCCCCACGCCTTTGTTCTCCTTCAGCTAAGCCCCCCAGCCATGGATATCTGCCAACCTCAAATGTTACAGTCGTTTTTTATGCAAAGCTCAATGTCTGTGGGAGTTCTTCCCACCTCAGAACTGGTCATCCTATGACACCCTTCTCACCCACTGACAAGCCACCTTAGAAGTAGCCAAACAAGCCTGCATAAATATATTTTTGTCCCGAACCATTAATCTCTACCAACACTTCTTAACCCTTAGCAACCTCATCAATCAGCCCCTCTCAGCCCTGCCTTCCTATAATCTTTGGTTCTTTCGGTAAAGTCACGTAGGTATAAAATAAAATAAATTAAATCACGACTTTTTGGGCGCAACACAAGCATCCGTCATCAGGTGGGAAAGCATGGTCTGCTGCTGAGGCAGACTGTTTTAAAAGGTTTTAAATGGGAGTAGCCCAAGGGTCATAAAGAAGTGGGTGGGGCTAGTGATGTTAATGTCACATTAACATAGCCACTTCCGTACCCTCGTCGAGGAGGCCGCTCTCTGTTCTTACATTTACATGCTAATTTCTCACATTAACATCACTAGCCCCGCCCACTTCTTTACAACCCTTGGGCTACACCCATTTCAAACCTTTTAAAACAGTCTGCCTCAGCAGCAGATTATGCTTTCTCACCTGATGATGGACGCTTGTGTTGCGCCCGAAACGTCGTGATTTATTTTATTTAATAGCCATTTTCTATACTTTTAGGCATAAGCAATTGTGACATAACACTTCCTACCCCGGAAGAAAAATTGTGTTACATTGTGTAATCACATACATATATAGATATATCCATTATGGTGTTAGTAGGTTCTTGTTATTCACTATTGGCAGTATTTTAAGTGCAATTTGTTTTTCTGTTATGATTTGGTTGGATTCAGAGTCTTACCTGATATTTGGATGCGATTTACCCCTCATGGTTTTATCTGATTGCTACTTTGTGCATTCATATGCAATAATTTAAATCTGATGCCAATTGATCAAAATTAGTTGAACCCACCACATCTAGGTAAGATTTGTAGAAACATTGATGAGATAATATCATCCCTACAGTAATTATTTCAATAATTTTCGCTATTAATATCAGTGGTT
Source organism: Petromyzon marinus (assembly GCF_048934315.1). Classification (NCBI taxonomy): domain Eukaryota; kingdom Metazoa; phylum Chordata; class Hyperoartia; order Petromyzontiformes; family Petromyzontidae; genus Petromyzon; species Petromyzon marinus. The sequence continues at coordinate 1,387,765 of NC_133732.1, forward strand.
ATTTATTAAAGTGCCTTATCAAGTAAATTGTGGATGTGATGTAGAGGCTGCATTCTTTGGATTTACCTTGGAAAATGTGTAGATTTTACAACAGAAGATGCTTGCTTATTGCAGCCTTGTTCTTCACCTGGTCCGTCTCTCTGGGCATAGTCAAATTCTTTATTTGTCTGATCACTTGAAGATATTCTGAAATATAATTGGAGAATAAAATATTACACAGTCACGTAAATATGGCTCCTCTTCACACATTCATCTTATTGAGTTGTCTTCTCTATAGATCATATACCGAAATAAGATACGTGTGATGACATTTTGAATCGTTCCAACACTTACACTCTGCAGACTTATTTAGATAATAACCTAGCTAACCTTGTATTAAATGTTTCGCACAAAAAACCCTGTGATTTTCTGTTATAGTACTTCCAAGGTTACCGGGTTGTCAACCAATGTTAGCAATATACGGATTAAGATTTCTTGTCCCTTATCTGCATTCACATTTCCCATGTAATGTATAAATATGTAGATTAAATGCAAGAATGTTATGTATTTGGGAACTAGAAGGCACTCCCAATTCTGTTGGGAAAATTGCAGAAAATTATTGAAAATTATTTCCTATTGATTATTTACTAGCGGGAACTACCCGGCGTTGTCAGGGGGAAAAATATAATTCCAAACTTGTCTTAAATTAAAAACATAACATATACGTACATAAATACAAAGCTATTGTGAAAGCCCGTTTGTCCATTTGTCTGTCAACAAAATGAGAAGAGGCTTGCAGAAGTCCTGAATCAAAAAGTAATAGAAAGTGGTGGGTAAATATCTGATCTAAAAGGTTTCCAAAAATTGTCGACCACCCCCCTCAAAAAATATTTTTACCCCCCATAGGCATATATCCCTACTCTATAGTAGTGTCTGGCTCTACAGAAGTATCTGGCTCTACAATAGTTGCTACTGATTCTATCGTAGTATCTATTAACTATATAGTAGTATCTATTGACTTTATAGTAGTATCTTCTGACTCTGTAGTTGTATCTACTAACTGTACAGTAGTAACTACTGAGTACAGTAGTATCTACCGACTCTACAGGATTAGTATCTTCTGACTCTACAGTAGTATCTACTGAATCTATAGTAGTATCTATTGATTCTATAGTAGTCTTTACTTACTATAGTAGTAACTACTAACTCTACAGTACTATCTGCAGACCCTATTGCAGTATCTGCTGACTCTATAGCAGTATCTACCTACTCTATGTTAGTATCTACCTACTCTATAGTCGTATATACCGACTCTATAATAGTATCTATCGACTCGATAGCAGTAACCACTAACTGAACAGAGTGCCGTGGTGAGGCCTAGTACCATGCAGAGCCCCCGGCCTCACCTTGATTGCCCAGCCGGCCGAGGTGGCACCTTGGCAGGCTGGGGTTGGGCTGCTACCCCCCCCCCCCCCGCTTGCTCTACAGTAGTAGTATCTACGCACTATAGTAGTAGAAGTATCTACCGATTCTATAGTAGTAACTGCACACATTGGGGGGGGGGTGAGAAGAGGACATCACACTTTTAAGAATTTACCTCAGCGTTGTTTTTTGTTGCATTTTGAACGCGAATGATAATTTATTTCCCCCCACCGAGTCAGCTTTCTCGCGCATGTGCAGATGCGTGATTTGGCACCACCCTCTGCTTATAAAATAAATACATTCTTAATTGAACTACTTTAAAGTTGACGGATGGGAAATACGAATAGCGCTGTCTCATCCCGGGGCTTATCGCGTGGTATCTGGGTACCCTTTGATACGTAAACCCCACAGTTTGTCAGGTATAAGCGTCACAAGGTGTGTCCACACACACAGACAGACAAAAATTACTCTTATAGGTAAGACTCGCCCGGAAGTACCCGGCGTTGCCCGGGGGAAAAATATACTTCAAAACTTCTCTTAAAAACATAACATACAGTATACCTAGGTAGTGAGTTCAACTGAGTCGCAGACGTACTCTTTGGAGGCAGTACATTTATTAACACCAACACACGGGGTAACTGCCCCTTAACAGAATAACAATCTAACGGTGGTGACCACCAGGCTAACTACACTAATTACAACGTAACTAGCTACAATGGACGGGACTACAGCTGCTTGGGTCCAGTTCCACGCGTTGGTGACTCTGTAGGACGTAGAACGTAGATTCTTCAGAATGAACATCAGCAGCCAGTCCCTCTGGGGGACCCGGCTTTTATCCTCTGCAGCGTGGCTGGCTCCGCCCTTGGCCACGACCACCTTCAAGAATCCTTGAGCAGGATCTCGACCCTGACCACCCTAGCCCCCACTTGAGGCCCCTGTGTAGACTTAATAGATCACGTGTCCTATAGGGTCAACCAGAGTGCCACGGCCTTTAGTAACCCTATCTTCCTGGCCGGTACTCCCACACCCTATCCTGTAGGGGCCGGCACTGCACGCAGAGCGTGGCGCCATCCAGCGCTGTCAGTCAGCGCTCACCGGGCCCCTCTAGGGCCGGTACTGCATCCAAATGTAAGTGGTGTCCGCGATGACAATACATCGCACGCCGTGCCTCTCTAGGGCCGGCACAAATCAGTGACATCCCGCGATGTCACTACCTCACCCCTCCCTTCGTAGCACTCAGCCGTCGCGGCTGTCAACTCCCCCTTTAACAGCGAACAAAGTGAACAAGTGAGCAAAACCTCTATGTGTGCCTCAACAAATAAATACCCCAACCCACCTATACAATACATACACTATCTACAAATGTACAGTAACGGATGGGGAAAGGGGGTGGAAATACAGAAAACAAAGGGGAGATAGAGAGAGAGAAAAATAAAATGCAGAAAAACGCAAATGCTTGGGACCCCTCCATCACCAACATCTCCCACCCTCACCATGTAAAAACACCCGTAAGCACAATAAAGGTTAGGCTCAGCTTATAACCGATACGGCCTGCCGAGTGCGACAACCAACTGACGGTGTGGGAGCATGTGTGAATGGGGATAACGAAAACCCAAGATTATTTGATCAAGTCCTTGTGGCTGGGCCCCCAGGGGAGATGGGCTCATTCTCCCTGGAGGTCCCGGGGGGAATTTGCAAATGTCCCGTCGAACCCGGCTCCTCAAAAAAAGCAGTCGGCTGGGTGGACGGGCTCTCCTCTCTCAAATCCAGTGGAGACAGTGCAGGTGGCGGCTTGCGGGGCGTTAGACGCATGGCACCTGAGGACGGGATCACATGACTCTACTAAGGATCGACCTCAGTGGGTAGACACCTCAGCTCACCAGACACATCTGACACTCGGCCCCTGCGTAGTGGAGATGGAATGAATTCATGCAGTGCGATGAAAGGTTTGAGGCGCGATGGATGTACAAACTAACTCCGCTGAGCCAAACGAATCTGAACACACTGGGGCCGAAGGACCCGAATCACATCAACAGGCCCCCTCCAGGGTTTGAACAATTTTGGTAACGTACCCACTGGCACCTGTAGACAGTGCAGCCAGGCTTTGTCACCTGGAACCCACTCATGTGCGAAAGGACGGGAAGCCCTCAGCCGCTCATTTGCCAATTGGCACGAATTGGAATTTTCTCTTGACGCCTCCCACGCTTCTGAAAGCTTTTGAAGGGTAAAGCGCATGGAGTCAGAATGTTTTTAATTTAGCCTTGTTTGGCACGGCTCGTAATTGGACATCAATCGGGGAGTTGTGATCTCTTCCGAACAATGCAAAAAAAGGTAAATATCCGGTGGATGAGTGAGTGGCCATTCTATAGGCAGCCAGGACTCCGGCTCAACATGGAGGTGAGAGTCCTGTGCAGCCGCTCTACCATTTCATCCGTCTGTGGGTGGGATGGTGATGAGCGTACTCTCTTTGTTCTCAACAAATCACACACCTCACCCAGTGATTTCGTAGAACATTTTTTGCCATGATAGGTCAGAAGATGCTCGGGGGCACCCTTATCCATCACGCAACCATTGAGGAATGCTTCCGTGATCGCTGCCGCCAACTGGTGGGGGAGCGGCCAGGCCATCGGCCATCATGAAAAATACTCGACTCCCACTAGCAAATACTTATTCCCACGAGGGGTAGTGGGAAATGGACCAAGGATATCCAGAGCAACCAGCTCATTTAAGCGGGATACCTGAATGGATTGCAATGGTGGACAACATGGTTAAGACGGTGGTTTCCGCCGCGCATACTGCACGCACCCGTTCAAAAAATTTGCGACATCGGCCGCCATGCCAGTCCAGAAGAAGTCCAGCTTAAGAGTGGCCAGTCATTTATGCACTGCCCAAATGACTTTACCTCTCAGGGCAGTGGGCACGACAATGTTGTAACGGCGCAACCCTCCACCCTAATGCATAAGCAATCCGCCTCTGAGAATGACAGAGGCAACAACCCCATCTATCCCCACCCCCATCAGCCTCCTTGACATGGCGTAGCAATTTAAGCAGGGAAGAGTCCTCAACCTGGAGGCACCCCCATTCTGCATGGTCCAACTCAACGACGGTGTCACGAGCCACAGGACCCTCGGCTACCTCAGAGGTTCCAACCTCGGCCGACGTTGCAAGTGGGGGGGACGAGTCCTCGGTGGGCTTCTTACAGCGCCAAGCCCGAAAAACACACGCACCCGTTGCTCGTTGGTAATCGCGACAGGGCGTCTGAGTTTGTGTGTAGCGTGCCTTTGCATTAAGAAACAGTAAAGGAATAGTCCTCGAGGACTTTCAACAAAAGTGAAAGTTAGCCAGATGGCTGTACAATACGCAGTGCTTACTATAGCGCTGTATGGTCAGAGCACACCTCAAAGTGTTTACCATACAAATAGGGGCGATACTGTTGTCACAAAAAAATAATAGCCAAAAGTTCCCAGCGTGTGATACAGTACTGTTGTTAGGACGGAGACAGCACTCTGCTTCCATATGCGACAACACTTTTGACACCATTGACAACTCAAGACAGAACAGCTCCAATTCCGGTGTTGCTAGCAGCAGTATCAAGGACGAATGGCAAGGAAAAGTCGGGGTAGCGGTGGGGAGGGGCGTTCACCAAGCCATCCAGGAGCGCAACAAATGCGGCCTCCTCCACCTCCCCCTAATGGAATTTCTGACCTTTTGCTGTCAAGGCTTGGAGAGGTTTGGCGACAGAACGGCGGTAATAGGACACAAATTCTATGAAACTCCACACCTCTCCCACCGACGTGGGGGTCGGCCAAAAATGTCACAATACCTAATTTACTGACAATGTGGCCAAGATACCGAACAGATTTTTGGAGGTGACACTTCTGTGGTTTAAATTTGAGGTTGGCTGCATGCATTTTAAGAAAGACAGCACATAAGCGTTTGAGGTGTTCGTTAAACGTATGGCTGAAAAGGATAACATCGTCATGATATACCAGGCACGAGTCCCACTGGAGACCAGCTAGAACCAGTTCCATCAATCACTGGAACGTAGCCGGCACAGAGTGAAGACCCATCGGAAGCCGATTACATTTGAACAAGCCTTGTGGTTTATGAAAGGCTGTTTTAGGCTTAGAGGCTTCATCTCGTGCAACTGCCAAAATCCGGTGCCCTCTTGAATGACTGACGTGTCTAACCCTGCGTTAAGGACCTGAATAAAGGGTTCTTGATCGTTATATACCCACATCTGGGCCCCTACTAATGTCAACCCATGAATGGCTTCATTTGAGGGACTCAAGAGGATTCCTCCTGCAGTCGCCTCCTGGTCTCGCGGCTTCCGCAATCATTGAGGAACCAACATTTGCGTGCCTGGGGGAATCTTTATGGTCTTACGCGCAAGTGCTTGCACGGTGGTGTTGGCTGTGCACAAATGAGTGGGATTATTTAAAAATGCCAATCGACGGCCAGATGGTAAGTCAAGGCACCCTTGATCAATCATAATTTTCAGGGGCATCTTCCCCAAAAAGTAAGTCCCGAGGAAGCAAGGACTAGCAAGGGACATCGATAGAAGAACTGGTCCCGTCAATTTGATATCCGCAATGCCCAAGGATCCGCCGTTTGCAGGAAGGCATGGAGTTTCGACGGGACATAGAGTACGACATTTAGGGGGCAAGATGTTAAAAATCAACTCGGAAATTATAGTTGCCGACCCACCAGCATCGACGAGAATTCTTATTTCAACCCCCTCTATCAATCCAATTAACAGCGGATGAACCTGCAGTCGCAGCAACCACTCTATGGGCCAACTCCGACCACTGACCAGTCGGCTCTATCAAAGTCCGAACCCTCTCGCACCGATGCACAACGGGAATGAAAACCGATGGAACAAGATGAGTGAGGTGGATTCAGAGGCCGAGTGTGTGATGGGTCGCGACTCGCCTTCGGGTATAGTGGAGTGGAGGACGGTCGAGCAAACGATGGCGGTTGTCGGGGGAGGCGTCGTGGTGGTATGCAGCATCCCAACAAGACTTGTCCCGTTAGGCTGCAGTTGTAGCACACAAAGAGCCCACTCCCAGGACGAAGAGATGTCTTCCGCAATCGTTGTTCTTCCCATCGCACCATGCTGTTCCCTTGCCAGCCTCCACCTTGGGTCAATGCGTAGGCTTGGACGGGCTCCACATCTTCGGTTGTATCATGCACCTCACAATAGAGTGAGTAGCATCTAGTGACTCTATGGTACTATTTAACTCTACAGTAGGATCTGGCTCTACAGTCGTATCTACTGGGCCCAGTAGTAGCTACTGACTGTATAGTAGTATCTATTAACTGTATTAGTAACTTCTGATCATAGTAGTACCTACTGACCCTACAGTAGTATCTACCGACTCTATAGTAGTAACTACTAACTGTATCGTAGTGTAGTGTGGTTAAATATGTGGCGCACACTATTGGCCGAGGGCAACCAAGGACAAACACGTGCGCGTGTGCAACATTAGGTTGCATGAGCAAACTGCCACCTAACTTTGGAGAGAAGCGGGTGCAGACCAGGTGGGCCTGGGGTCGCACGCTTACACCGGAGGTGTTGCCAGGGAGATGTGCCATAAGGGGTGATTGATGGCCTCACAGGCGCCAGCTTGTTTGACGCCTGTGAGACTTGTGTGAGGGCCGAGTGGGAGTTCGTGTTGCTGGGGACCAGGGAGAGAAGGGACGTCTCGCCGCTGCCGCTCAAGCCGGGAATGGACCTCAACCCTCACCCGCCCGGGTGATGGTTGATCCCCCCGCCTGAGACGGACGAGTTAATGGGCCTGAGGGGGCGTAGGAGAGGGCAGCGGTGGCACGGGGCCGCTATGTGCAAGCCTCTGTGTGAGTGCTGCTGTGTGCAAGTCTCTGTGTGAACGCCGCTGTGTGCAACCCTCTGTGTGAGAGCGAGCTGCTGAGCGCAAGCGTCTGTGTGAGAGCTACTGGGTGCAACCTTCTGGGTGAGATCTACTGGGTGCAAGTCTCTGTATGAGGGCTGCGGTGTGCGAAGCCTTGAGTGCGGAGCTTCTGAAAGTGAGAGCTGTTGTGTGCAGGTTAGCGAGGTGTAACGTAGATAGGGGAATTAGATAAAAGAAGTGACCGTTTAGACAGTGATAGGAGTGCCTACAACTGGTGCAAGAATAGGCTAATAAAGTGTAAGCAGGTGACCTGTTACAACGTGTCAGTCTGAGTTATTTTACAAGACACTACAGTTGTATCTGCTGACTCCATAGTAGTATCTGCTGACTATATAGCAGTATCTGCAGACTCTATAGTCATATCTACTGACTCTGCAGCAGTATATACTGACCGTAGTGGTATCTACTGACTGCAGTAGTATTGACTCTATAGTAGTATCTACCGACTCCATAGTAGTAACTACTGGCTCTATAGTAGTGTAGAGGAGTAGTATGACGACGTGACGTAAGGGGGGCCGTTGTGGGAGCCTGGGATGCAGAGCACCTGAAAAGGAGGTCTCTCCTGCTCGTGACCGGACGGTGTTGGCTGATCCGACGTCCGGGTTCTACGAGTAGGAGAGCCGAAGATATAGCCAGGGGTAGGGCTCAGAGAAGTCTGTAAGAGCCGGCTAAGGTTACGTGGGGTGCTGCTCTCCTCGGTCGGGCGGTGTTGGATGAACCCCCGTCCCGACTCGAGTGAGAGAGCCCAAGAGATAGCCAAGGCTAGGAAGAGATAGAGCCTGAGGTCCGCATGAAGGACCGAGTGTAGGGACACCTATCTCTGGTGTGAATTGTTACCCCTTGTGTTAATAAACCCGTTCTGTTACTTAGAGTTCTGTCTCCGAGTCGTCCTGCACCACACAACAGTAGTATCCACTGACTATAGTAGTAACTACTAACGTTACAGTAATATCACCTGACTCTATGGTAGTATCTACTGATTGTAGAAGTATTTACTGACCGTAATAGTATCTACTAACTCTACAGTAGTATCTACTGACTGTATAGTAGTATCTACTGACTGTAGCAGTATCAGAATTAGAAATGCATTCTTGTTTAGACTGGAGAACGAATCCAATGAGCTGTGAAGCCCTTTTTCACAGATGTCCAGTAGGTGTGGAACGGCGAGTTACAACAGCTAATACAAAAAAATAGGAGTGCAATGTAGATAAAAGTTTAGCAAGTCACTATAAATAAATACGACATTAAGTATATAAGTACAAATTGCATAAGTGCATTAATTTTTTCAACATAAAATACAGTCCAAAACAATACACAGCCCCTCAATAAAAATGGAAAGTTACATTTGAGCTATAGACACACAGGTAAGTGAACTGACGATACACGGATATATATTTAAGTAGCCTACATTATACATTACCTCGCAAGAGTATATGTGCAGATGACATAGCTCTTGCCGCATAGGGTATAAACCTCAAGAACATTGCTAATATTCTAACAACTGATCCAACTTATTAGAAGCATATTTCCACCACTGTGGTAGCCCAGTGCGCTAAGACTTCACTCCAAGATATCCAGGGGTCATTATGTACATAAGCCTGATATTCAAGCTCCACTTTCAACAGTTCTGTGGAAAGACCAAATCAAGAACCGTCCTGCTGCAAATATTTGCAGGATGAACCTCGGATGCCTCAGCTGATGTACTGTCAACTGCCACCTTATATATCTTTGATATATTCAGTGGCAGAGTATTGTGCGCCAGCCTGGTCCAGAAACTCGTACACAAAACTGAGAGATGCACAATTAAATAACACAATGTACACCATCGCCGAACCACACTGAAACCGATATCAATCACATTGATTCCTTTTCTGGTCAAATTCTGTCACCAAATATCAGCAGAGACATGCAAACTAAAGGGTATTTACATGTTTTCTTGCCAAGGATAACCATCAACCCATCAACCAAGCCCTCTACAATGTACCACTGTTGTTTGTGCTACTTAAAACTACACCAACCTTCTAAAGCACTCCCGTGGTTAGAAAACATCTATTGGCATTTAGCTCCTGAATATCTTGTCATATGCAAGAGTAGAATAAAATAGGATTCATTTTCTGAAATCACTCCATCTTGTTGAGGTCCATTTCTTTCTTTCCTAATTTTGATCTCAGCTCATATATGAAGAGGATGAAATTTTGGATATCGCACTTCAAGAAGTTAGCTCATCTATTTCAAGGATGGCATTGGGGAATGCTCATTGACCAGGTAGATCAACATCTGGACATAATCAAATTAGCACACCAGATGTTACTCACTCTTCTGCTGGGCCACGAATCTAAATTTCAGTTAGAGTGTGATTGCTTATATAATTAATTAATGTGCATTCCCAATCCCGAGTAATTTAGTAGGAACAATACAATGACGAATAGTATGAAAAATGTCTGACTCACTGTGTATGGGTTTAATAGTAACCACCAAGGGATTTTAAGGAAAAACACTCAAAGAGTTGATTCAATCTAAGACATTTTTTGTATTACGTTTCACAGCTGTAATAGCTACGGGTAGCCAGATGCGTGTTTTATTCTATGTGACGTCAAAGGTTATCAGCGATTAGACGCGGACCCCCACGTGCACAGCAGGGTATGGGGTATGCCCCCAGTTTAGATTTTGGCTGACTCCGTACTGGTAAGCTTTAGATTGCATTTGCTCCAATAAGATGAAACTTAAATTTATATTTACTTGAATGTCAATCAACTGACAGGACCTTGGTAATGTTAATTGACTGTTGATTGAGATATTGGTGGCAATGAAAATGTGCACAATTAAGACGTTGATAAATTTGATTTCAATAGATAAGATACTTATAATAATTGAGTCTACAACATTAACACTGGCGCACATTTTCATTAACAGCAGAATTCAACTGCGGTGTTGTGACATGGAGGGTGTTTCTGATCACTTGCAGGTACGAGATTTTCACTTATTTTTTAGTTGTATTGGTTGCCGTTTTTCCATGACGTTTCCCCTTGAGAAATCGGCCTCGTGGTAAGCAATTTAATTAGTTCTATGAGTGTGAATAATAACTAGAATTGATAGATATAACGTAATTGGAAGATTATTAGAGTGTTTTGGTGATGAAAATAGAAGTTGTTTTTGGAACCGTTAACATTTGATGTTGTGTTGCGTTGTGCTGTTCATTGGGAAGGAACAAAATGGCTGACTAAGTTTAATTTTAACATTGAGCTTATGTGGGGGGCAGAAACAGGTGTTTTATCAGTGCTTAGATTCCTGATACGGGTGTAGTGACATCACAGATGTCACTGTATGATGCTGCCCCTAGAGAGGCAAGGTGTGCGATGTACTCACATCACGAATATCACATATTTAGTAGGATCGTGCATGTCACCGAGTAATGCCGGCTCTAGCAAAGCATGGCGTGCGATGCACCGTCTTTGCGAACACCACGTAGGTGGGTGTAGTACCAGCCCTAGTGTGATCTTGGTGAGCACTGGGATAGCACAGTGGCACCATGCATGGGCGTGCAGTGCTGTCTCCTACCAGAGGGAGTGGGAGAGTGTCAGCCCAGGGACAGGGTTACCCTGGGCCATGGCCCTCTGGTTGACCCCGATGGCACGTGACCGGTAAAGTCGACAGGGTGCCCCCAGATGGAGGCTACGGGGTGGTCACGTGTCCGGGGGAAGGTGGGCTCGAGAAGAGTCGAGAGAGAGCCAGAGCTCTCTCGAAGGTGGGCGGGGCCAAGGGCGGAGCCAGCCCTGACCCAGGAGCATATAAGCCGGGTCCCCGCAGGGACCGCGGTTGTCGTTGCTACCGTCATCTGAAGATCTACGTTCTACGTCAAGAAGAAGCCTCCAACACGTGGTCCGGGACCCGAGAGGGGTCCGGTCAGTTGTATCTAACTCCTATTATGTTAGTGTAATTAGATAGGTGGTCCAACACCCTAGGCTGTATCTGGTAAAGGGGCAGCTACCCCTTTGTGTATTCGTGTTGGTGTAATAAATGCGTTGCCTCTTAGAAGTTCGTCTGCGACTCAGTTGGGCCCACTACACTGGTATAAGAAATAATAATTGTATCATATGTTTATTGTAAATCAAATATAATTAATTCTAGATTTGAAGCTTTCGTGACTGCAATGATTCATACTCTTTGTTTTTAAAACACGACGTTTCGGAGGCAACACAAGCTTCCGTCTTCAGGTGGTACAGACCTACCCTCCCCACCCACGTCCCTTGCTAGCTCCTCCCCCCCCCCTTAACCTGTATATAATCCCTGGTATTCCAGAGCCGTTTTATTTGAGGATACAGCGAATTTTTACTGTGTCTGTACCATCTGAAGACGGAAGCTTGTGTTGCCTCCGAAACGTCGTGTTTTAATTTAGTTGTTTTTTTCTTTTCTTTTAACCTACGTGACTTTACCGAAAAAAAACAAAGAGTATAAAATATATTTAATCTAATTTACATATTGATAAGACAATTTTGCGTAACATTTTTTAATCAATTATGTAAATACGTATTGTTTCGTTTATGCAGTATTATAAGGGACTGTAGGAGGTACAACAGATGTTTTGGGCAGATGTTTTATTTTAGATATTAAAATATTTCTTGTAAAATGCTTGTTAAAAATATCATATTAAATTTTGTAAGATATGATAAGTGTCTGTTATAGTTTAGATTTGGAATCCAGCTACTGTGTTGTGACTTGAAGGGTGTTTTTGATCACTTGAAGATACCCAACTGCCCTAGACGTTATTTCAATTTCTACACTCGTTTCATTTGATCCTTGTTTGTACTAGTGAAAACTCTTTACATCAAGTGCATACATTGATGTTCTGTTATGAGCACGTGACATCCTATAAACAGAAACGTGTCTTCTGAGAACTGGCATGTGATGATAAATTACATGACTAGATTTTGACTGCCACAACTTTCTTTCACAGCCTTCATGAACCATGCTTACCTGTATGTGGATGTGGATTTTTTATCTCCAATTTCTTTTGAATAACTTGACTCAGCATAGTAGGAGTTGGATTGCTTGATAACTGCTTTTGTGGTTTGTGCTTTAGCCTCAAATATGTGAATGTTGTCCCTGACACTGTGAAATATATTAAACACAGTGTTACCATTGTTAAACACTTTAATGCTCCATACACAAAACACATTTAGTTTACAGTGGAACATTTTCAGTCTAAGGTCTGTTTTGAATAGTTCTGTTGACAACCTTACACATTGTGTTGCATCTTAACGGACTTTCCAGGTGAAGTATTTGATATTCACATATATGTAAAAAAGTTACCATGTTGTGAAAGTGAAAACATTTACAATGGTGTGTTGTGATTAGTGCAACAATTCTAGATTTAAAGCTTTCGTGACTGCTAGGATCCATACTCTTTGGTTCTATTGGGTAAAGTCACGTAGGTAAAAAAAAACAACATGAATGACATCCTTCACGGATGGGATCAGATCACGAATTTTGTGTACTGTATTGAACCGGACCTGGATCTTGTGTTTGTTTAGAATTTTGGAAATCTTTTTAGTAACGCCTGCTATATATGGTAGTGTGATGGTTTTGACCGGAGTATCAAGTGGTTGTTTCTGTATGGAGGGAGAAACAGCTTGGCGGATGGTACGGTCAGAGTAACCATTCCTTTTGAGGGCCAGGTGTACATGTTTCAATTCACTTCTAAACAAACACAAGATCCAGGTCCGGTTCAATACAGTACACAAAATTCGTGATCTGATCCCATCCGTGAAGGATGTCATTCCTGACTTACAGTACCCCGGGGTTTGCAAATTGAGTTGTACCTGCGGTGATTGCTATATCGGGGAGACAAAGCGACATGTCTCTGACTGAATTCGCGAGCACAAATCAGAATTGAAACACGGCAAAACGAATTATTCTGCCGTGGCTGATCACTGTTACAACGCTATGGGTGATCACGATATAATTTTCTCCGATACCAAGGTTCTTTGCAAACCCACGGGTTTTTATCAGAGATTTGTTCACGAGGCAATTCAGATCTACAAACACAGACACAATTTCAACCAAGAAGATGGTCTCAAATTAAGCAACCATTGGAAAGATGTTCTAAATCGAACTAAACATTAAACTAATTTCAATGGTACAGTATATTTTTCAAGTAGTGGTACCCCAAACTTTCGCAGCTCTTATAAATTCCTTTTTCACACCATCAATAGATAAACTCCCTCCCCCCCCCCCCGCGCCAAATGGCAAGTCCACCGGCACGTACACCACCTCTTTTCTAAAATCGGCCAATCAAATGCTAATTTTTATGCTAATTTCTTTGTCAGGACACCTTGTTTGCTCGCACACAGTTTAAAGGTCCGCGGTCTGAGCGTGGTTGTGTTTCGCTAAATTCTCCTGTTTGATTTGTACTAGGTGCCTCGGTGAATGTATATGCTCTGACTTTAACATAGCTATTTCTGTGACCAGTTACAAGCTAATCACTCAGCTATTTCAATGCTAATTTATTTGCTAATTCCTTTGTCAAGGGGTGCCTCTGCGGATGTGTATACTTTAACTTAGCTATTTCAATGAGCCATTTCAATGCTAAATTATATGCTAATTCCTTTGTCAAGGCGCTTTGTTTCTTCTCACACAGCTTAAAGGTCGTGATCTGAGCGTGGCTTTTTTCACTCTAGCGCTGTCCTCCAGACAGTCTCGTCCCTTCACCTGATGAAGGCCGCTTGTGTTGTGGCCGAAACGTCGTGAGAATTTGTTATTTTATTTTTTACTTACGTGACTTTACCCAATAGAACCAAAGAGTATTAGTGCAACACTCTAGGCTTCCAGAAACCTGGGTTCCATTCCCTCCCTTGAACACAAGTGGCACGTTGTATCTGAGCAATACCACAGCCACCCCAGTAGATTGATGGAAATGTAGTTAAGGAACTAGCTTGTTTTATTCACTTTTCGCAGTATATTCAGTGCGTATAATGTATGTGAATTGCAATTTGTTTTACGTTTGTGCTGTTGAAACTCAAGCAATGAGTCAGCTTTGGTTGGATTTTGATTATTTGTTGAAATTCATATGCAATTCAGCCCAAATGGGGTTGTATAATTGATATTTGATACATTAATATGCAATCACTAACATATTTTGTCAATCGATCACAATTAGTTTAACCCACCCCATCTAGGCGGAATTTGGAGAAACATTCATTAGATGAGTTTATCAATTTAATGATCTCAATCTAATTCATGCAAATAGGCTTGAATTGTGGATCTCTACAGTTATTATTTAAGTTATTATTGCAATTAATAGTACCTTACAGAGTACATTGTGTATGCCATGTCGTGGTGGAATTCTTTGGATGTACCTTTGTGAGTGCTTCTTGATGCAGCCTTGTTCTTCATCATCATGATAGTCTTGACTTCTCGGAAAACTTGAAGATATTCTGAAATATAATTGGAAATAATACATCACTAAACGTCGTAAATATGGCTCCTCTTCATACATGGTTAATCTAATTTCATTATCTGCCTTTTAGGTCATATTCTAAACAAAGGTACGTGCAAATAAAATGTGTTTAGTTCCAACACTTATACCCTGCAGATTTGTTAATAATAATCTGAAATATCTTGTATTAAATGTTCAGCATAATAAACTGAGCGGTTTGCTGTTATAGTAATGCAATGTTTCCTGGTTGTCAACCAATGTTAATGTATGTTGATCTTATTTCACACTGTACGTAGCCAAGAGCATTTTGTGAGGTCTTGGGGGAGGGGAATTCCCTCAGCCCAGACATCATCATGGGGCTAGGTGGGGACGACCCTGTTAGGGCTGCCGTGTCTCAAATATTGTCAGAAGTAGCCACTCATTCTGAATGGTTGGCTGAGGTGCCATCTGTGGAGAAAGTGTGAGGGGCGATTCGGAGCCTGAGCTTAGGAAAAGCACCGGGAAGAGATGATTTCCCAAGAGAAATGCTGAGGGTGGCATCTGTTTGCAGACTGCCCTACATGACATCATCACAACTGTCTGGACCACAGGACGGGTTCCACAGGATTGGAAGGATGCCCTGGTGGTCCCCGTCTTTAAGAAGGGGAACCGCACAGATTTTAACAACTATAAGAGCATTATGAGACCTCTTTTGCCAGTAACAAGATATAGTAATAGGTTTTTACCCTTTTATCTGGCACAAAAACTGACACCTTTATACAAGGGATCATGTTTGCAATAACCACAACACAAGTAGTCAAAATGCAAACAAAAAAGACAACTCTGATAATATGCACTGTCCTTGAATTTGATTGGTCCACACCCGAGACGGCTTTTCTTAGAGCCTAGTCTCCACTGGTGTTGGACCAGAAGACGCCATAAGGCGTACAACTCAAAAACAGCACACCATCACGGTTCTCTAAACAGCTCTCTTTATTCACATGAGTAATTTTGCTGTGGCAGTTACACCTGAAGACGGAGCCTTGTGTTGCTTGCGAAACGTCGTGATTTAATTGAGTTGTTTTCATTTTGTATGTTATTTTAATTTGTGATGTAATTTAGTTCTTTTCATTTTTTTTTATCTACATTACTTTTTCAAAAAAACCAAAGAGTGGATCCTTGCAGTCACGAAAACTTCAGATGTAGAATTTATATATATATTTATTATTATGTCAAAATTTGTCTACAATTTTCAGTGTTGTCATTGTTTCGGTGATCCCAGTTCAGTGTGCTTCACTTACAAAACTAAAGGAGGGATTAAAGATGTGGTAAGATGTTCACAACGGGGGGTGCAGTATACTGTAAGCACCTCCTAGCCTTCACACCAAAAGATGAGCCGTTAGTAATGGACAGCCTTATTTTTCTCATAGTTACAAATATAACAACTAGTGCAGTTGATTTGAAGCTTTCATGACTGCAGGACTCTCTTTCGGTAAAGTCACTTAGATAGAAAAGATAGAAAAACTAATAAAAGAAAACACGACATTTCAGTCGCAACACAAGCGTCCCTCTGCTGTTGTGGCTTTATATAGGCACGGGGGGGGGGGGGGGGGGGGAAGGAGTATTGTCGAATCGTTGCTGTAGGAGTTCACAGGGGAGAGGAGGGAGGGTTTGTGGCATGCAGGGAAGGGTGGGGCTGGAGAAATTAGCAAGTAAAGGAGCTCCAATTTGTAATTGGACAACAAGACACACGGGTGGGTGGGTGAAAATCATAGCAGTCAAAACTTGGTGCGGTTTATCATGATAAACCGCGCCAAAACTCCTTTCCCCTTCCCGTGCCTATATACAGCCACAAATACAGATAATTTTCTCACCTGAAGACAGACGCTTGTGTTGTGACCGAAACGTCGAGTTCTCTTTTATTATTTTTTATATCTACGTGACTTTACCGAAAGAACCAGAGAGTATAGTGCAATTGAATAAAAACAAAATTTATCTGCGGATTAAGCTAGTTGAATTGTTGGTAGTTAGTTGACCATAGACCAGAATGCCTCAATGGGCCTAGACAGTAGGCCAGAATCAAGCACAAATAAAAAGGGGAAAGTTGGAGAGGGTAATACCACCCCACTAAGGTGCTGAGAATAGCATTCAGACCAGATAAATAAACATAGAACCCCTCTCAACTGTTGTGGGTCAGAAATAGGAGGTCCAACATGCAATGCGGGAAGCAAGAATAGTTTTAGTTAGTACCGCCGGTATTTGGTGCACCCTCCCTATCTCCTTCCCTTGTCTTTTGCCCTCCGACTACCCCCTTTCAACCTCTATAATGCCCGGGGATGAGCAGCATCCTATCCCTGCCCAAGCCTACTGACAAGGTACTCCTTAAATGTTAATTGTCTCAACCACCCAATCAAGAGAGAGAACACTGAGATACTTAAACAATCTACAAACTGATTTATTTTCTACGAGAAACCCACTTAACTTTACCTGACTCAGTTAAACTACAGCTGTCATGGGTGGGAAAGGTTTTTACAGCAACGCATACATCTCAAAGTAGAGGTTAGAAACAAGATGGCGCCGATGATGGCAGCCTCGGCCAGTTGGTGCGCCCTGTTTTGTCCAGTTTTGTCTTGAGAGGGGCCTGCTGTTCAGCACACCCGTGCTGGAGAGAGAGGCCTGCTGTTGAGGGGCCTGCTTTTCAGCACACCCGTGCTGGTGAGAGAGGCCTGCTGTTCAGCACACCCGTGCTGGTGAGAGGGGCCTGCTGTTCAGCACACCTGTGCTGGTGAGAGAGGCCTGCTGTTGAGGGGCCTGCTGTTCAGCACACCCGTGCTGGTGAGAGAGGCCTGCTGTTCAGCACACCCGTGCTGGTGAGAGGGGCATGCTGTTCATCACACCCGTGTTGGTGAGAGAGGCCTGTTGTTCAGCACACCCGTGCTGGTGAGAGGGGCCTGCTGTTCAGCACACCTGTGCTGGTGAGAGAGGCCTGCTGTTGAGGGGCCTGCTGTTCAGCACACCCGTGCTGGTGAGAGGGGCCTGCTGTTCAGCACACTTGTGCTGGTGAGAGAGGCCTGCTGTTGAGGGGCCTGTTGTTCAGCACACCCGTGCTGGTGAGAGGGGCTTGCTGTTCAGCACACCCGTGCTGGTGAGAGGGGCTTGCTGTTCATCACACCCGTGTTGGTGAGAGAGGCCTGATGTTCAGCACACCCGTGCTGGTGAGAGGGGCCTGCTGTTCAGCACACCTGTGCTGGTGAGAGGGGCCTGCTGTTGAGGGGCCTGCTGTTCAGCACACCCGTGCTGGTGAGAGAGGCCTGCTGTTCAGCACACCCGTGCTGGTGAGAGGGGCCTGCTGTTGAGGGGCCTGCTGTTCAGCACACCCGTGCTGGTGAGAGAGGCCTGCTGTTCAGCACCCCCGTGTTGAGGGGCCTACTGTTCAGCACACCCGTGCCGGTGAGAGGGGGCTGCTGTTCAGCACACCCGTGCTGGTGAGAGAGGCCTGCTGTTCAGCACACCCGTGCTGGTGAGAGGGGCCTGCTGTTCAGCACACCCGTGCTGGTGAGAGGGGCCTGCTGTTCAGCACACCTGTGCTGGTGAGAGGGGCCTGCTGCTCAGCACACCTGTGCTGGTGAGAGGGGCCTGCTGTTCAGCACACCCGTGCTGGTGAGAGGGGCCTGCTGTTCAGCACACCCGTGCTGGTGAGAGGGGCCTGCTGTTCAGCACACCTGTGCTGGTGAGAGGGGCCTGCTGCTCAGCACACCCGTGCTGGTGAGAGGGGCATGCTGTTCATCACACCCGTGTTGGTGAGAGAGGCCTGTTGTTCAGCACACCCGTGCTGGTGAGAGGGGCCTGCTGTTCAGCACACCTGTGCTGGTGAGAGAGGCCTGCTGCTGAGGGGCCTGCTGTTCAGCACACCCGTGCTGGTGAGAGGGGCCTGCTGTTCAGCACACTTGTGCTGGTGAGAGAGGCCTGCTGTTGAGGGGCCTGTTGTTCAGCACACCCGTGCTGGTGAGAGGGGCTTGCTGTTCAGCACACCCGTGCTGGTGAGAGGGGCTTGCTGTTCATCACACCCGTGTTGGTGAGAGAGGCCTACTGTTCATCACACCCGTGCTGGTGAGAGGGGCCTGCTGTTCAGCACACCTGTGCTGGTGAGAGGGGCCTGCTGTTCAACACACCCGTGCTGGTGAGAGAGGCCTACTGTTCATCACACCCGTGCTGGTGAGAGGGGCCTGCTGTTCATCACACCCGTGTTGGTGAGAGGGGCCTGCTGTTCAACACACCGGTGCTGGTGAGAGAGGCCTACTGTTCATCACACCCGTGCTGGTGAGGGGCCTACTGTTCATCACACCCGTGTTGGTGAGAGGGGCCTGCTGTTCAACACACCCGTGCTGGTGAGAGAGTCCTGCTGTTCAGCACACCCGTGCTGGTGCGAAGATGGCACCGATGATGGTAGCCTCAGCCGGTCGGTGCGCCCTGTTTTGTCTTGTTTTGTCTGTTAAATCAGTGTTTTGCCAAGATTTTCGGAGTTCTCTAACAAGAGACGAACTTTTATATATCAGGGAAACAACTCCTGTGGATTTAATTCCTACTTTTCTGCTTCCAGCGGCAGAATTAGTAGGCATTCTAGTCAATGCCGCGCTAGGCTTTGCTCAAGCAGTGAAACGCCGCCCAAGGGGTAAACGGTCGGGGGCTCTAGTACGGCTACGCAGATGCGGGATCCAAACAGTGCTTCCGAGCTTTTTCCTCTCCAACGTACGTTCACTGTACAACAAAATGGATGAACTTCAGCTACTGATGGTAAAAAACAAAGACTTTCTTTCATCTTCTGTTTTGTGCTTCACGGGGACATGGCTGTGTGATTTGATTCCGGACACTTCGCTACAACTAGCAGGATTCCATCTTGTAAGATCGGATCGTGACATAGCACTCCCCGGCAAGACGAAAGGCGGTGGTATTTGTTTTTACATTAACAGTGGCTGGTGTGTAGATGTCACAGTGATTCTGGAACATTGTTCTCCACTCCTTGAATCAATTTTTATAACCTGTAAACCGTTTTACTCGCCTCGCGAGTTCGCGTCGCTCATTTTGGTCGGAGTTTATTTGCCGTCTTGTCCTCAGGTTAAAGAGGCCCAACGCATGCTCGCCGATCAGATTCTGAGTGTGGAGCGAGCAAATCCAGATTCGTTGGTTATCGTACTTGGCGACTTTAACAAAGGTAATCTCAGCCACGAACTCCCCAAATACATACAGTTCATTAAATGCCCAACCAGAGAAGGGAACACTCTGGATCACTGCTACACTACAGTCAGTAGAGCCTACCACGCTGTCCCCCGAGCAGCACTAGGACACTCTGACCATGCCATGGTCCACCTGATTCCTGCATACAGGCAGAAACTAAAACTCTGTAAACCTGCTGTGAGGACATCTAAACAGTGGGCCAGTGAGGCTGTGGAAGATTTGCGGGCGTGCTTAGACTGTACTGACTGGGATATGTTCACAACTGCTACCAATAGTCTGGATGAACTCACAGAGGCTGTGCCGTCCTACATCAGCTTCTGTGAGGACTGCTGTATCCCAACACGTACCAAGGTGAACTTTAACAACAACAAGCCCTGGTTCTCAGCAAAGCTCAGAAGGTTGAGGTTGGAGAAGGAGGAAGCGTTTAGGAGTGGGGATAGAGACAGATTCAAAGAACAGGTTTAGCAAAGCGGTGAGAGAGGCTAAACGACTGTACTCAGAGAGACTAAAACACCAGTTCTCTACTAACGACGCTGCTTCTGTCTGGAGAGGGCTCAGGCAGATCACCAACTACAAACCCAGAGCCCCCCACACCACTAACGACTCCCGCCTAGCCAACGACCTGAACGACTTCTACCGTAGATTTGGAAGACAATTGGACTGTCCTGAACCACCCCTTCCCACCCAAGAGGCGCCATCCCCCACCCATACTACAGAGACGACTCTCTCCTTTCAGGAGGGAGAAGTTAATAGACTTTTCAAGAGGCAGAATCCACGCAAAGCAGCCGGGCCGGACTCTGTCTCTCCAGCCACCCTCAGGCACTGCGCTGACCAGCTGTCTCCGGTGTTCACCAACATCTTTAACACCTCCCTGGAGACATGCCATGTACCAGCCTGTCTCAAGTCCTCCACCACCATCCCTGTGCCCAAAAAGCTAAGGCCAACAGGACTAAATGATTACAGACCGGTCGCCCTTACATGTGTGGTAATTAAGTCTTTTGAGCGCCTGGTTCTGGCACACCTCAAAGCCATCACAGACCCTCTCCTGGACCCCCTTCAGTTTGCCTACAGAGCCAACAGGTCTGTGGACGACGCAGTTAACATGTCCCTCCACTTCACCCTACTGCATCTGGATGCCCCAGCATCCTACGCCAGGATCCTGTTTGTGGACTTCACCTCTGCCTTCAACACCATCATCCCTGCCCTGCTTCAGGACAAGCTATTCCAGCTGAACGTGCCCTACTCCACCTGCAGGTGGATGACAGACTTCCTGTCTGACAGGAAGCAGTGCGTTAAGCTGGGAACACAAGTCTCTGACTCCAGTTCCATCAGCACCGGAACTCCTGTATACCACAGCTGCACCTCCAATCATCTGTCCGTCAAACTCTTGAAGTTTGCGGACGACACCACCCTCATTGGGCTGATCTCTGGTGGGGATGAGTCTGACTATAGGTGGGAAGCTGACAACCTGGTGACCTGGTTTAGCCAGAACAACTTAGAGCTAAATGCTCTAAAGACAGTTGAGATGGTTGTGGACTTCAGGAAGAATACAGCCCCACTCACCCCCATCACCCTGTTAGACTCCCCAGTCAAAATTGTAGAGTCCTTCCGCTTCCTAGGCACTATTCTCTCCCGGGACCTCAAGTGGGAACTGAACATCAGCTCCCTCACCAAGAGAGCTCAACAGAGGATGTACTTTCTACGGCAGCTGAAGAAATTCAACCTGCCAAAGACAATGATGGTGCAATTCTATACAGCGATCATTGAATCCATCCTCACCTCCTCCATAACCGTCTGGTACGCTGCTGCCACTGCCAAGGACAAGAGCAGACTGCAGCGTATCATCCACACTGCTGAGAAGGTAATTGCCTGCAATCTACCAACCCTCGAGGACCTGCACACGACAGGGACCATGAGGCGAGTGAGGAAGATTGTGACCGATTCCTCCCACCCTGGACACTCTCTGTTTCAGCTACTCCCCTCCGGCAGAAGGCTTCGGTCCATCAGGACCAAAATCTCACGCCATAAAAACAGTTTCTTCCCATCTGCTGCTGGCCTGTTAAACAAGCGCAAGGGCTAACACTGATATTAACATTTTATCTACATAATGACACCTTGCCGATATTAACTATGTTAACCTATTTGTATTTTTTATTTTTAAATTATATCTTGAAGCTATTTTATATTCGATATTTATTCAATTTTATATACTTCAGCCCCTTGGTGTTAGTTAGACTTTTAACCCTTATTATTATAGTAAGACTTGTTTAAAACTTATTTAAGATTTTAGATTCCTATATGTTGAATGTATGCACCATCCTGCCAAAGTAAATTCCGTGTCGGTGTGAACTTTCATGGCGAATAAAACCCTTTCTGATTCTGATTCTGAGGTGTTGCAGTTGCATCCAAAAAAAAATACCTTCACATCCTCCATAAAAGTGTGTTGAAAAATAGAAGACATGCCTTTGACACACTCTTTGGTTCTTTCGGTAAAGTCACGTAGGTAGAAAAATTAAATAAAAACAATATAGCATATATGGTTATATATTATTTTATATTATTTGTATTTTATTTTTCTACATATGAGACTTTACAAAAAGAAGCAAAGAGTATGGATTCCTGCAGTCACGAAAGCTTCAAATCAAGATTGAACCCCTTTGACACTGCAATGTCCATAACCCCCCTCAAGTTAACACCTCCACAATAAAAATGGTCACAAAGCACCTACATTCAAACGTTCTTGATATTGTCATTATAGGGGGGGGACCAGAACCTGATTTTCAACCCTAGAATAGAAAAAAAACTCCCCTTCCACCTAAAGAGAAAAAAGGACAGGAAAGCCCTACTAGCTATGATGTCAAAACTCTATCTCATATACTCTTGGCATACAACCCACCCCCTTGAAAACTACTACATTCACATATCCCGAACCCACAAAAGGCTATCTCGAATTGGCATTTTTTTGATACCCAGAACACTGCTCCCACAAATTACAGAGACCAAAATCATGGAATTTCAACTATTTGACTATGCTCCTATTACCCTCCATTTTATCTCTAACCGAGAAAAGCTTGTTCACAGAACATGGTCACTCAATGCAACGCTTCTTAAAGACGTAATTACTGATGCAGATTTCAGACGACATTAGGGAATTCTTGGGACCTTTCTTGCCAGTATCAAAATATAACAATGGTTTTACCCTTTCTGGCAATATATCAGATGTTAAGATGTTAAAACACCAAACCAAAACCTTTTGCAAGGAATCATGTCTCTATTAACCACACATAGTTGTGGTGAACATGCAAACCAAATCATGCTTCGGCAATATATGCATTGTCCTTGAAATTGATTGGTCCACACCTGAGATATTTCTTTAGAGCCTAGATTCAAAAAATGTTAGACCAGATGACGCCAAAAGGCGAACAGCACAAAGACAGTGCACTATCAGAGCATTAATAGCTTGGATTCCCTCTAAGTAGACGCACGAGACAGGTATGTCCTCTATCGCCACTCTTTTGCAATAGCTATAGAACGACTGGCAATGGCCCTGAGAATATCAAACAAAATAAAGGGGGGTACAAGGTCCTGGGAGAGAAAGTATGAAAATACCTTTACTGTATATGCTATCGACATTCTCATAACACTAACCAACCCCTCTGAATCTATCCCAAACATGCTCTATACTATCAATATTTACAGCACAGCAGCAGGATATAAGCTAAATATAGCAAACTCAGAGATTATGCTACTGACACCATCTATGCAACCTTTTCCTGAGATTTAGAACGCCCAGTTCGTCTGGTCACTAAGCAGAACAAAGTATTTAGGGGTGAAAATTACAACAACCTACCTTCTCTTTTCGCTGCTAACTTCCATTCGTCCCTATAGTCGACTTGCATTCACTTCAATGTTTGGAATGCACACTGCTTCTGACCTGGATCATTCCAGGGTAAATCTTTTTGCAGATGACACGATACTGATTACTGCTGGCCGCTCTCTGGATGACGTGATTGCTAAGCTACAGGGTGATTTCAACAAACTCAATATCAGCTAGTTGCTCTTTAACTAGTCCTGAATACCTTCAAAACCAAGGTGCTATGCTTCTCACCAAGACTAAAGCAGGAAGTTATTTTCCCCCGATTACATTCCTTAAATGATTATCAAATAGAGCAAGTCAAGATCTATAAGTATCTTGGGGTCATCCTGAATTCAAAACTGAATTTTGAAGATCACATTGATTATATTGGTAAAAAGACAAAATTAAAAATTGGTTTTCTGTATCGAACACAAGCACTGCTTCCCCCCAATGTTCCGTTTGGAATTGATAAAAGCTACCGTACTGCCTCTACTTGACTACTGTGACATCGTGTATAAATCAGCCCCAAGTACTGTACTGAAGAAGCTTGATTCCATCTATCACTCGGCCTTAAGATTTACATTGAAATGCCCATATAGGACTCACCACTGTGATCTGTACATTAGGTCAAACTTAACATCTCTTAATGTTCGACGGCTTGTGCACCAGATCTTATTTATTCACGATGTACTTCCAAGAAAATCCGCAGACTACCAGCTGGATCTCCTCTCTGTTTCAAAGAACAAATTTGACCTCAGGTTTCGATTTAAAGCTTTCGTGACTGCAAGGATTCATCTTCTTTGGTTCTTTCGGTAAAGTCACGTAGAATGAGAATAAAATAATAAATTGATAAAATAAAATAACACAATAATATTCTCACGACGTTTCGGCCACAACACAAGCGGCCTTCATCAGGTGAAGGGACGAGACTGTCTGGAGGACAGCGCTGGAGTGAAAAAGCCACGCTCAGATAAGCTGTGTGAGAAGAAACAAAGCGCCTTGACAAAGTAATTAGCATTGAAATGGCTGAGTGATTAGCTTGTGATTGGTCACAGAAATGGCTATGTTAAAGTTAAAGCATACACATCCGCAGAGGCACCCCTTGACAAAGGAATTAGCATAGAATTTAGCACTGAAATAGTTAATTTAAAGCATACACATCCACAGAGGCACACCTTGACAAAGGAATTAGCATAGAATTTAGCATTGAAATAGCTGAGTGATTAGCTTGAAACTGGTTACAGAAATAGCTATGTTAAAGTCAGAGCATACAAATTCACAGAGGCACCTAGTACAAATCAAACATGAGAATTTAGCATTGAAATAACTAGGCGAATTTAGCATTGAAATAACTGCGTGATTAGCTTGTGACTGGTCACAGAAATGGCTATGTTGATGTCAAGGCCTACACATCTGAGCTATTCACAGTAACTGGGTATACACTACAATATATAATGAATACTATATAGTGAACCAATAAAAAACTATAAAAAACTAAAATATAAATTACCTCAATGTTATCAATAAACTCTATATATTCTCCAATCAGCTAAGCTACCAACAATAAGTCGTTATATATCACAATGCTATATGACGATAAAATGGGTGGAATCTTACCCTCAACATTAGCAACACGGATAGCTACGGGCCCCGTTCAGACGGACGAGTTCATCCATGGTCGGAACAGAGGAGGGGGAGAGAGACAGCTGCGAGGCGCTGTTATACTGCGTCTTGTAAACCATGCTTATCTCCGGTTGTAGCCAACGTATTCATGGAAAAATTTGAAACTGACGCCATCCAGACTGCCACTCTACGCCCGACCTTATGGAAGAGGTACGTGGATGACACCTTTGTCATCTGGCCACATGGCCAGCCTGCTCTAGACCAATTCCGCGACCACATCAATTCCATACACCCAGCCATCAGATTTACCATGGAGGTCGAAAAAGATGGCAAACTACCCTTTTTGGATGTCTTAATTAAAATGAGACATGATGGTTCAATGAGCCACTCTGTCTACAGGAAAACTACACATACAGATGATTATTTGAAACCGGATTCCCACCACCATCCATCCCAGAAGAATTCCCTCATCAAGACTCTATACCATAGAGCCCAATGCATTTCCGACCAGGAACACATTACCAGTGAACTCAAGCACGTACACCAGGCTCTCAGGGCTAATGGTTACTCCGACTACACAATCCGCAAAGCCATCACTCCAGTCATGAAGAAGGATCCTCTTGTGGAGCCACTCAAAACCATCACCTTACCCTACATTGCAGGGGTCACTAAAAAGATCTCCAAAATCTTGAATAAACACAAGATCCAGGTCCGATTCAACACAGTACATAAAATCCGTGATCTAGTTCCATCTGTAAAAGATGCTGTTCCAGACATACAGTACCCGGGCGTTCACAAACTAAAGTGCCTCTGTGGTAGTAGCTACATTGGAGAAACCAAACGACGTATCTCGGACCGCATCCGCGAACATAAAGCAGAAGTGAAACACGGTAGAACGAACTCCTCTGCCGTGGCAGATCACTGTTATAATTCAGTGGGCTCACATGACATTGACTTCTCCAAGACGGAGGTTCTTTGCAAACCAACCGGCTACCATGAGAGATTCGTTCATGAGGCCATTCACATATACAAGCACAGAGACAATTTCAACCGAGAAGATGGATTCTGGCTTAGTAACCATTGGAAAGATGTTTTAAACCATTTCCGTTCTTAATTAATTGTATTTTACGATGACCTTCAGACTGCAGCTCTTTCGCTGGCATTGACTCTTAATACCTCTCACACCACGGTTAATGGTATGGTTTACAACACGGAGTATAACAGCGCCTCGCAGCTGTCTCTCTCCCCCTCCTCTGTTCCGACCATGGATGAACTCGTCCGTCTGAACGGGGCCCGTAGTTATCCGTGTTGCTAAAGTTGAGGGTAAGAATCCACCCATTTTTTCGCCATATAGCATTGTGATATATAACGACTTATTGTTGGTAGCTTAGCTGATTGGAGAATATATAGAGTTTATTGATAACATTGAGGAAATTTATATTTTAGTTTTTTTTATAGTTTTTTATTGGTTCACTATGTAGTATTCATTATATATTGGAGTGTATACCCAGTTACTGTGAATAGCTCAGATGTGTAGGCCTTGACTTCAACATAGCCATTTCTGTGACCAGTCACAAGCTAATCACTCAGTTATTTCAATGCTAAATTCGCCTAGTTATTTCAATGCTAAATTCTCCTGTTTGATTTGTTATAGGTGCCTCTGTGAATTTGTATGCTCTTACTTTAACATAGCTATTTCTGCAACCAGTTTCAAGCTAATCACTCAGCTATTTCAATGCTAAATTCTATGCTAATTCCTTTTTCTTCTTTGGTTCTTTCGGTAAAGTCACGTAGAATGAGAATAAAATAATAAATTGATAAAATAAAATAACACAATAATATTCTCACGACGTTTCGGCCACAACAATTTATTATTTTATTCTCATTCTACGTGACTTTACCGAAAGAACCAAAGAAGATGAATCATTGCAGTCACAAAAGCTTTAAATCGAAATCTAATTCCTTTGTCAAGGGGTGCCTCTGCGGATGTGTATGCTTTAACTTTAACATAGCCATTTCTGTGACCATTCACAAGCTAATCACTCAGCCATTTCAATGCTAATTTCAATGCTAATTCCTTTGTCAAGGCGCTTTGTTTCTTCTCACACAGCTTATCTGAGCGTGGCTTTTTCACTCCAGCGCTGTCCTCCAGACAGTCTCGTCCTTTCACATGATGAAGGCCGCTTGTGTTGTGGCCGAAACGTCGTGAGAATATTATTGCGTTATTTTATCAATTCATTATTTTATTCTCATTCTACGTGACTTTACCGAAAGAACCAAAGAAGATGAAAACTTATACCTTTTTACAATGATTCATATCTGCATTAACCACAATACTTGCAGTCAAAATGCAAACAAAAAAACACTCTGATAATATAAGCATTGTCCTTGAAACTGATTGGTCCACACCAGAGACAGCTTTCTTTTGAGCCTCGTCTCAATTGGTGCTCGACCAGATGACGCCAAAAGGAATACAGCTCAAAGACAATGCACTATCAAAGTGATGAGGGCTCTGGTGTGGACAAATCAGTTTCAAGGACAATGCTTATATTATCAGAGTGTTTTTTTTGTTGCAATTTGACTGTAAGTATTGTGGCTAATGCAGACATTAATCATCCTAAAAAGGTTTCAGTTTTGTTGCCAGAAAAAAGGGGAAAAACCCTATTATTTTAATTAGGATATCCAAGAGGCCTAGCTTTGTATTCTGCTCTATGGGAAAACCCATCTCTCAAAATAGATAAGAAACCCATAATATGGCAGGAATGGCAAAATAAAAACACACGCTTAATTCGAGATATAGTAGACTCACAAGGACAATTACGACCCTTCCACAACTTATGCACAGAAAACCACTTATCCACTTCCCGATTTCTTAAGTATGCCCAACTCACAGGATAAGAAACTATCTCTAAACCTTACTGCCCCCAAAACAACGGTGTGGCTCATGGATCCCGAACAAAAAACATGCTTTTAGTCAGTCATGCTCTGGTAACCAAAAAAAAAAGTTTTCCGTAATATGAATGAACACCGACAAAATCTGTTGTTCCCTTAATGATGCTCTAATATGAAGTGCCGAAAGAGACAATCTGGGCTAGGATGCTACACAATCTTTACTCAGCCCCTCTCAGAGAAACACAATTTAAATGTCTCCATGGCTATTACTTGACTCACCAAACAAGAGCCAAATTCGACAAAACAGCCTCCCCAAACAGCCCACGATGCCCAATGGACACCCCTCAAACATACAGACATGTCTTTTGGGAATATCCTGACATTAAGAAGTTTTTTTTTTATTATCGCTTGCTACTTCCAAATGTTATGGCAAAATGCACCATTATAGCCAACTGAAAAGAGCATGTTCCCACCACACTGCAGGAATGGGCCAATAAATTGTAAAAAATTGCCACTTTCGAACATCTAAGTGCAAAACTAAGGGGCAAGGAGGAAGCTTACCACCAAACATGGAACCTCTTTACTAACTCTCCACCAGTGGATATTTATTCGGGCATTTAGGCACTCCTCCCCCACCTTTAAAATTTTTTCTTCTCCTACATGGGTAGAATTGCTGAGGAAGACACGAGTTATAGAGTGTATTGAACATCCGGTTTAGACAGGTTTCCATTTGCACTGTAATCCGTAATATGTTTTTTTTCATACCCTATGTGTGTACCTGAATTGTTTTGTTCATAAAATACATTTGTGAAAAAAATTATTTCTTCTACATTCACACATATTCACTCAGACTCAAAATACTTCTTCACTCATGTGTATGAACCTTATGGTGGTACCCCGGGGTACCAGAGTACCCCGGTTCACGCACAATGTCCGTGATGCAGTCATATTTAGTCTGTTGATGGTCGGCGATGCGGCAATAGACTCATCTCGACGAGCTGTACACGATGCACTATTCAAGTTGATTTTGTCGATAACGGATTTTTAAATGCTAATGTTTGGCATTTCGACATCGTGGAGTAGCACTGATTTCGGATTGATTGGTACCCCAGTCGCGGAGTTAAGTACACCCCTGGAAAAAATAGTGTCCCAGAAATAACATATTTAATTGCCTCGGCCATTTTTTATTATTTGGTACCCTGGGGTACGGCCATAAGGATCATATGCACACTTACGCCTTGAGATAGTGTTCACATACACTTGCATTTATATACGTATATATTTATTTTATATTACACACATACAGTACCGTCAAACATTTCTATCTCATCTACTGCCACGATCACTACCTCGACTACTGCCACTTCCAACCCCGATCTCAACCACTACTACTATCATCACCGCTTCCACAACCACAACTACGGCTACCCGACCCTCCAACTTTCCCTCATGACAGTCTACTGCCGGGCCTCCCTGCTGGAGCCATTTGACTCCACATTTTGGGAATGTTGGCCTGTAACTGGTCTGCAAGAGCTTCAGTATCCTGAGATGGCCCACCTACAATCACCTGGGGTCTGGTTGTAGGAGGATCAATACCACTCTGGTCGCAGGGCCATTCAAGTATATAACCACCACTTGTTATCTCTAAACTCACATCTCATATTTCTCTATCTGCCAGCTGTCCCCATTACACACTAATCACCACTGACCTTATCCTCCGACTATCCGCCGATCATTCAAACTAGGCCTATTTAATGCACGTTTTGTTTGGAATAAACCTGTGGACACCCTCAATGCCTTTTTTTCTTTACACCCCCATGTCCTTGCTCTCACTGAGATCTGGATCTCACCACTCAACACTGCCACCCCCGCTGCCCTGTCTTCTTCTGCCACTTCATTCTTTCACACCTCCCCATCCAGTTGGCAAGAGTGGCAGCATTGGCTTGCATACCCCCATCCCTCGTGGATCTCTGCACTCTGGAACTACTTAATTTTCAGGTAAAGTCACGTAGAAGGGAAACAATAAAATAATACAAATATAAAACAATCAAATTCTCACGATGTTTCGACCGCAACACAAGCAATCATCATCAGGTGTGACAACCACAACAAGAACATTTGAAAAAAAGTGGCGGTTATTTTTAACGTTAGTACCACGGAGAGAGATTTGACAGTTTGTTCAGATGGACGAGTCCATCTATGTTCGGAAAAGAGGAGGGGGGAGACGAAAAAGAATGGATGCGGTCTGAAAGCCACCTTAAGCGTGATCAATCAATTAAGACCCGAAATGGTTTATCAAATCCTTCCAATGATTGCTAGGCCAGAATCCATCTTCTCGGTTGAAATTGTCTCTGTGTTTGTATATGTGGATAGCCTCATGAACGAATCTCTCATGGTAGCCAGATGGCTTGCAAAGAACCTCTGTCTTAGAGAAGTCAATGTCATGTGAGCCAACTGAATGATAACGGTGATCTGCCACGGCCGAGGTGTTGGTCCTACCGTGTTTCAGGTCTGCTTTGTGTTCACGAATGCGGTCCGAAACATGTCGTTTGGTTGCTCCATTGTAACTACTATCACTTAATTTTCTTGAATTTCAGCTCAATTTTACCTCCCCCGACTGCAAAACTCTTTTAATTATCTACCATCCCTCAGGACCCCATATTTCCTTATTTGACCACCTCAACTGCCTTCTCTCCTCTATCCTCCCCCTCTTCCATCTCTTTATTCTCCTTGTTGATTTCAATCTTCAACTTCGCAGCACCATTGCCCCTGCCCTACTCCCTCCTAATCAATTTGTTTGGTCTTCACCTGCTTTCATCCCCTATTCTTAAATCTGGCAGTACACTGGACCTTATCTTACCTTCATGACAATGCATCGCCTATCTCCACTGAGTTCCACCCCTCCTCTAACCACTGTATCCTTTCTCTCACAATTTGTATTACGTTCTCTTACTCATTCCGATCCCCCCACTTACCCACCCTATCGTTTGCTGAAACCTTCGCTCCCTCTCTGACTTCCCGCATCTATTTCCCCCTTCTATCACTGACTTTTCCTCCCTCTGCCCTGACTCTTCAACTTCTTCCTTCTCTATGGTACTATCTTCCCTCAACTACCTAGCCCCCCTATGCCTCTGCTCCCCATCACCTCAGCCCCTCCAGCCATGGTTTACCCCCCTTAAAATCTGATAGTCGTTCTCTACGCAAAGCTGAATGATTGTGGAAGTCCTCCCCATCTGCTCAGAACTGGTCATCCTATGACTCCCTTTTCACTCACTTTCTAGCCACCTTAGAAGTAGCCAAACAGGACTACTTAATTATAATTTTGTCCCTTGCCTCTAATACCCGCCAACTGTTCTGAACGCTTAATCTCATCCATCCGCCCCTCTCAGCCGTCTTCCCCTAATCCCACAGCACATCAATTTGCATACTACTTCACGACTAAAAAGCGGTTACTTCCCACGTCGCTGCGATGGACAGATTTGGCCCTTTGCAGTCAGCGTACTGGAAGTTACAATCACAGGGGTGGCTCTACGAAAAATTGCTGATGATCTCTAAAAGATAATGGCTGATTCTTATGCCAAAGGGTTCATTGGCCTCGATCTCTCAGTTGCCTTCGACACAATTGACCATGATATACTCATTGCATGGCTAAAGTCAAGCTTTGGAGTATCGGGTACAACATTGGGTAGATTGAGTCATGCCGACATGGTCAATCACAGTTCATCAAGCTGGGTGACGAACAGTCATCGTCTATGCCGTGCCTCGTTGGCGTACTACAGGGGTCCATCCTTGGACCCTTGCTATTTTCAACATATATCTCTGTGATCACCAATGTTATATTATTGCACGATATCAAGTTCCATTAATATGCTGATGATACACAATTGTACACCATAATGAAGAAATAAATTGATATGAAGAGCCTCAGTTACCTCGAAGATTGCACGCGTGTATTACAAGTGTGGTTTGCGCTAAAGGAAATGCTGCTTTATCCAAGAAAATTAGAGGTTCATCTGGTTGGCAACTGCAGAATCCGGGATTCAGTTTTTAACTCATCTAAAGAGCCATGCCACCATACTCAACCAGATTATATCATTTGATCACCACGTGCAAAATATGGCCAGGTCCTGCAATTTTCATATCACGACTCGACACATTTAACCACTATTGAGTTGTGACAAAGCCAACACGTTGGTGTGTAGCGTAGTATCGACAAGGCTCGATTATTAACTACTCTACGAGATGTCTGGCAAAACATTACCAAGCTGCAGCGTGTACAACATCATTTAGCACGGATTGTTATGGGAACTGAAATATTCGACTCTGCCCATCCAGTGCTCGCTGAGCAAAGTCGGGTCATCCTCACAGTGGCTTTTGGCTAGCTGTTGGACAAAGATGGTCACCGCAACTAACGCTTTCCGCTTTCAAATACAATTCTGTAGCCTTCTAGAATGCTCTTCTGACATTAGGCAGACACTGGAGCTATGCACTTTTAAATCTAGATTGAAAATGTATTTATTTAGAAATGCTACATACGGTGTCAAAGAAGTTCAACATACATCCATACAATCTTGATTTTAAGCGTTCGTGACTGCAGGAATCCATATTCTTTGGTTCTTTCGGTAAAGTCACGTAGGTAGAAATAAAACAAAACAAATCACGACATTTCGATCACAACACAAGCAATCTTCATCAGGTGGAACAACCACAGCAATAAAATGCTGAAGTAGGCGAGAGAGCTGCCGTGGCAAGAGGTTATATAGGTAAGAGAGGGGGGAGGCAAGGGGAGAGAGAGAGAAAGGGGGTGGGGAGTGTGGGGTAGGAGGAAGGGGGGGTTGCGTGAGCGCTAGGGGGAGAAGACGTGAGGCTGGTGGGGGGGGGAAGTGGGAGGTGAGAAGTGGGAAGCTGAGTGTGGGGCACGGGGGCGAAAAATGCAGTAGTATCCGGCAGGTACGTTGGAAACAAAGACAACCATTACCAGGTTAATAACAGCTGACCATTGTTATAACTCTGTGGGCTTGCATGATATTGTTTTTTACAGGTAGGAACAACAGGTTCCACACTGCCCACCAGGGATTATTTGTCTGTCTGTCGTGCAAATCCGGAATTCCATCCGCATAATTTGACTGCCATCTAGCGGGTAATGACAGTATTGTGCTCTATAACAGTCAAGTACGACTGATGATTCTGAGCACATACGTACATCAACAAACACTTGTATCAGTGACTTCTTTCGGTAAAGTCACGTAGATGGGAAATAAAAAAAAATCATAAGACCCAAAAACTCACACGACGTTTCGATCGCAACACAAGTGGTCGTCATCATTTACCTATGAAGGTCGGCATGGCACACGAGGGGTGGGTGGCCAGTACCATGCCCGACTGCCTTTGTCTCCCCAGTAGCGATGTTTTTACACATCACATCAGGTACTCATTTGAGGCTGAGTTGGCCTAGGAGGCCCAGGACCGGTTTAGATCATTATTGTCACTGGTGTTGGCCGTTAACGGGAATCGAACTAGGGTCGCCAGGTTCGTAGCGTGGCACACTAACCACTACACGATCGCTATGTAGCACACACACATACAATGGAATCATGATACTGTATATAGATAATATTTAATATAAGGGGCCGTCCATAAATGACGTCACGCACCTGGGGGGGGGGGGGTCAGACATTTGTGACGATGTGTAACGAGGGGGGGGGTTTGAGAAATCTGACGTCACATCAAAATGCGCAACTTTAAATAAATATTGACAACACGTTCTACTCAATTAAATCGACTTTTTAATAAATGTTTTCTCCTACAACAGCAGAGTGCAGCGCCACATTAAATACGCTACAATGACAATTGTTTAAAGCGATTTGAAGCATGTTTTATTTTTTTGGAGGGGGGGGCAGAGCTTTGTGACGGCATATTTGAAGGGGGGTCTGACTTTTTGACGTCGTGTGACGTCACAAAACGAAGGGGGGGAATAAAAAATCGTCCAAAATCGCGTGACGTCATTTATGGACGCCCCATAAGGCAGGACGTTACAAACACCTGTTTAAATCTGAAAATATACAACGTAAGGTTAGCTATGGTTTAATAATATGTTCTGTGACAATACGAACTTTCCTGTAGACAAGAAGAAGAGCAGCAGTGGGTTAGACAGAGCTCTGAGTCATGCACACAAGGATAGAGATGGAGACAGTATCGCAAACCAGTCCAGCATAGCTCAACAGAGATAGTGTAGGTCTGTAGGATAATACAGTAGAGCAGTGTAAATCTAAATATACTAATGAAACGTGTTAAAGGGTTTTAAAGTATATAAGTAGTGGTGATTTTTAAAAAAGTTACTAAATAAAATGTGATAGCTCGAGTAAAGTAAAAATTGTAACTATAAAATAAGAAGAAATAACCTGTACATTGCAAGTTAGAGAGATGTATTTTGTTCACGTGTGAAGTTCTGCAAGGGTATGTATATATTTAGTTTCAGAAGATTATTACATGTTAAGCTAGAAAACTGATTCTAGATTTAAAGCTTTCGTGACTTCTAGGATCCATACTCTTTGGTTCTATTGGGTAAAGTCACGTGACTTTACCCAATAGAACCAAAGAGTATAGAAAACTGATGTTTAATGCTAATATATTTTTGGTAATTACGGATGACTTTACATGTATAGCATTTAGAATTACTTTCTATACTAAGCTAGAATCATATTTCTTTCATTAATTGCCTTTTCATTGAGTTTTTTTTCCATTCTTAAATCATAATTATCTTATGTCCACATCACTTGCTGTGACAGTTGTGTAGCATACAATACCTGGATTGATAATATGGTCCTGCATCTGTACATTTTGTATTACTGGACGTCTTGTATGTGTCTTGTTTGGATTTATTCCGACCACCTGTGAACAGTACAGGTTTTGCAGATGTGTTATGTTTGTCTGACATCAAAGTGTATTGAGTTAATTCCGGTTTACCCGTTTGAACGCGTTTAAAGCAGAAACTGTCAGATCACTTTCTCGAAACATCTATAAACACACTGGCAAACCATTCAAAATTACTTAAAATACTGTGTAATACTGCAATAATATTTATCATCATTAGTCATGGTCAATACAGCTCTGCTATATCTCATCTGCAACAGTATTTCGATGATCTTAAATTTCTACTTAATGCCGTAATACAGGTCCTCAACGTTAAAAAGACAAAATTTATGTTATTCTCGGGCTGCTCCAAAACTGTTTCGCCACCTATGCGCATTGCGGCTCTGGACTCAAAACGTATTGAACAGGTTGACAACGTTCAATATCTAGACATTATCTGGAATCAAAACTCTCTTTCAGTCCCACTTTAATCACGTGCCCAAGTAAATACAATCAAAATTGTATTCCTATAGTCTAACTGAATATCGTTAATGCCACCATTCTCTCCACATTTTATTACATTTCTATCTTGCCATGCGTACATTTGGCCAAAGTGTGACCTTTTTTTACTCTCGTTTTAAATATGTATATTTTTACAAACTTCATCCAATCTGTTCAGTTTTTGTAAATTTTATTAGTTCTAAAGTTCTAGCTGGCAAAGTCATCAAAGCAAGACCTTATTCTTTCCCTACATCTTGAGAGGAACGGTCAATCTGATGCAACCAAGATGACCCTTGGCTTCCTCCTCCACCTTAGAGGTTCCCTAGCACAGATTAACTAGTGGGCAGGGTCAGCCAAGGGAATGAAAAGCATATTCAACAAAATGCATTTATTGGCTTAATAATATCATACAGGTAGCAAGCTTCATCTTACTTTCCTGCAGTAGCCTATGACTTGTACAGTCATCCCATCGATACTGTAAAATTCTGTAAAGAGTTCAGACGTATCTAAAACATAGTTTTAACCTTTTGTTAAGGTAACACATTTCAAACATGGTAACATTATATCTAATGCTCCAGTCTCAGTCGTTTTGACACTTCTGTATATCCAATGCTTTGTGAGCAATGCTAAAAAACATGCAATGACCTTTGACGAATGTGAGTTTTTTTTTGTGTTCATGCACTTTTGCCAACACAGCATCGCCAATTACTGGCATGTGTTTAATATATCTAAGACCTTGACATTCTTATCACTGATATGATACTTTAAACTTGTAACGCCAACAGTATTTGCTCACTCTAATAGAGAGAAATACAGATACGCAGAAATGCCGTTTCATGATGAGAAAGCTGGAGCAGCCAGAGAATACCCAAAAGTCTCCCAACTCATTCCACCTCTTATGCAGGTGTTACAGTGCAGCACATTATCTAATAAGTGAACTGCCATGCACATCATCGCACAAGTTCATATTTGTAGATAACATAGCCCTTGCTGCACAGGCCAACACTTTAAAAACTGATCTTTATGGGAGGCATACTTCCGACAGAATCAAAATCTTTTCAGAATCAGAATCTTTATTTAGACTGCATGCGGAATCCGATGAGCCATGACGCTCTTTTTCACAGTTGTCCAGTAGGGACGGGTCAGCAAATTACAGCTGTCACTTGTAGCCCAGTGAGCTGTGACCCCACTCCAGGATGTCAAGGGGTTATCATGGATAGAAGCCCAACCTTCAATCCCCACATAAAACAAATCTGAAAATACCAAATCAATAATCGCCCTGCCACAGAAACTTGCAAGAACAGCCTGGGGTGCCTCAGCTGATGCGCTGCGAACTGCCACCCTCTCACTCATCCACTCAGCGGCAGAATCGCTGTGCTCCTGCCTGGTCCGGGACCTCGTACACAACTGCTAGATGTACAATTAAATTCCACAATGAGCATCATAACCTGAACACTTGAAACCGACATCAATCACCTGGCTCCTTGTTATGGCTAACATTCTGCCATCAAATATCCAGAGAAACGATCAAACTACAACGGAGTTGACGTGATTTCTAGCCAACGGCAACCTGCCCATCAACTAAGACCTTAAACATGTACATTGGCGCCGACTTGAGTCCCGATTCCCCTTCTGGAATCACTCTGTCACCATCCTAGAATCTCACACAGATCTCGAAGAATGCTAGCAAACACTGAAACAACGTGGACATTCGCAATTAACACCTCATTTGAGACCCAAATATCGAACTACCGGTGTACCATCAACTTCTTTAGAATATTTCGATTTAAAGCTTTCGTGACTGCAGGGAATCATCTTCTTTGGTTCTATATTCTTTGGTTCTATTCGGTAAAGTCACGTAGGTAAAAAATAAAACAACAAAAATCACGACGTTTTGGCCACAACACAAGCAGCCTTCATCAGGTGAAGGGAGCAGACTGTCTCGAGGACAGCGCTCGAGACAGTCTGCTCCCTTCACCTGATGAAGGATGACAGTGCTTCAAATGAATAAACATTTGAACCACTGTCGTCCCGACAGTTCTGTTCTTTCACCTGAAGAAGGCTGCTTGTGTTGTGGTCGAAACGTCGTAAGAATTGTATTGTCTTATTTTTATTTTATTATTTTATTCTAATTCTACGTGACTTTACCGAAAGAACCAAAGAAGATGATTCTTTAGAATAATTCTAGATTTGAAGCTTTCGTGACTGCAAGGATTCATGCTCTTTGGTTTTGTCGGTAATGACACGTAGGTAAAATAAAATAAATGAAAACAACTCAATTAAATCACGACATTTCGGAGGAAACACAAGCTTCCGTCTTCAGGTGGAACAGTCACAGGTTGAGAAGCACTCCAGTACACGCCATCTTAAAAAACAGATAAAGTAGAAGGTCACGACTAAACTTACATCAATTAGAAAAATATACAACTGTGATGTGTAAAATGTGTGGATCAGTGGGAATGTGTGCTTGCTCACTGATCCACACATTTTACACATCACAGTTGTATATTTTTCTAATTGATGTAAGTTTAGTCGTGACCTTCTACTTTATCTGTTTTTTAAGATGACATATGTAAGGTAATAATTTTATGATAAATGTAAAAACAACGATGTGTTTATTTTTCACTATTTTTTTAAGTGACTCACAACGATATTTTTAAAGACCCACGAATGGGTCACAAGAGGTATGAGAATGGAAGATAGCAACCTGCACATGACCCACTCTGTTAAGTGAGAAATCAGGGCTAATGCAGTCAACTCGGCGACTGAAGTAGAAGCCTCCTACACCACCGCCATCAAGAAAGGGGACCTGCACATTACCATCACGTATAAAGCCCCTACTTCGAAATGGCATAATCCAGAAATCCAAAGTGCACCAATTCCAGCGCTATACCTATGTATTGGTAACTTTAACAGCCACTACTCTAGTGGGGATATGAAGTGAATGAAACCGATGGCAAATACCTCACAAGCTAGATGTTCGCAGACGATATGCAAATGGTCGTTTACCCCAAATCAGTAAAATTTTCACTCTGCTGGAAAAGAGACTACAACCTGGACCTTACTATAGCTTACAAAGATCATCGAGAAGCATGCTTCACATATCCCACAAAATACACACTGCCTTCCACAACAGCCAACATAGGCCCATCATAATGCGACATGATCACGAAATTCCCATGATCATGTCAAAACTAATCCCACATTTATCTCTGCCAAGAAGAGCAACCTCTGGGAGTTCTGGGAAGAATATACTCCCTGCTGAACAAAAGAGACCCAGGCTCTGCTCCAGCAGTACAAAGCTATCAGGCAGCACACAAGTTGTAAGGGCCCTGCTCAAGCCTCTAGACGCCAGCAATAGAATAAATGAGTTAAAGGACTGCACTTCACTCTAGAACGTCTTGGAGCTAATCATCCGAATGAATTTCATTCCTCAAAAGTTCCACCCAACTGCATAGCTTCCAAATTAGTGGATAGCACAAAAGGACCACACTACGAAAACACCAAGTGAGAGATCCATCATCAACTTTAGCAGACAATGACCTAAATTTATCAACAAGACCCCACTGCCTTCAGCAGAGATGGCACGTAGGAGGGTTTTTCCACAATGGAGATAGGAAAAAATCTCCAGTATGTGACTATGGTCACACATAACAGAACCACCAAACATGTAAAGCCTTAATTCCCAATTCACAAATATGGAGGCATCACTGAGATACATTCCGCTACTGCTAATGCATTTATCTGGCTCAATCATCCCAACGTAAAATTATAGCTTTTCCTCTACGTCAGCATAAGAAGAAGGTATGCCACCTCTACACCCATGGGAGAGGAGATTTGCAACATTTGTGCAATCCACCAACCCTTGCCACAACAGTTCTGGATTACCAACATGCACCTCCACTGCCCGGCTAATGCGTGGACTGCACACCGCTATCCTAAAAGTCATAAAACGCCAGACAGCAGAGTCGTCAGGGAAAATTCTCTGTAAGGAGGGAGAGGTAATGTTGGATTCCCAGTACAGTCTGTTCTCTGATAACATGGTAGTTGTGTTCCTGAAGAACACCGAGTTTTGGAAAAAATCGTGTTATATTAGAAAATATGTAATATAGGATGAAGCAGTCCTTGAAAACACTTCAGATTCGTACGCAGGCTAAACAAAGACTGAGGTGTGCCGTAAGCATCTAGAAGAATCCAGCAGCATCCCGCTTTTTGTGATGCTACGTCGTGGCAGCTGTAAGACTACTTATTCCTACTTGCGTGACGTAGTTCTGCTCACTCAATCGCGTTGTATCCAATTCGCATCCACAACATAAATACAACTAAAATGTGTTCCCTAATACATTAATCGTGTTATACCCAATTCGCATTATGAGAACACACGTTATAGGAGAAGTGGCTGTATTGTTCGTGATATATTAATTCAACCTGTTGTCAAAAGACTGCTCATCACCTCCTCAAACGTCTCGGTTTGAAGCCCATGCGTTCAGGAACTTCCAATTGAGAGGTGTGTAGTCGGTTGTACTCCTAATGAGTACAGATCCATTTGGGCAAGTTTATTTGAGTAGCTGTTTAATTCCAATGGAGTTGAAGTTTTGATGCTAACTTTCCAATTAGTGATGCTCCACCCTTAGCTGAGGAAACTCGATTGGTGGAGGATGAATGTAAGAGCTGGAAAGTGACTGGAGTTGGTTGGCATTGCAGGTGAACGACGTCATGGTTTTGCATGCAAATATGTGTACCACCCAGGAGTCTGGTTGCAATCCAGGTGAGAGGAGGCAGAGTCGTGTCATACCTATCTGGAAAGGCAAGAGTGACCAGCAGGACTGCAACAACTCATCGTGTGACTCCTGTCGGTGTATGTGTTTCTTCCATTACATGATGTCCACTAAGCAGCCTGAACAGTCTACATTTACGCCACAAGAAGGCATTTGATGCAGTGTGTCAGGAGACATTGTAGGAAGTCCTGAGACTTTTTGGAATTCTAAAATATATGAGATGTGATGGTGTGCCGGCATGCAGGAAATCAGAGTGCTGTACAGCATGGTGGGTATATCTCTGTCTTTCGCCCAGTGATTTTTGTGTGAATCAGGGGAATGTCTATGCCCCTACTCTCTTCAATACATGTGTAGTGACCAGTAGCGTCACTACTGCATACACACACATGGCGTCATCTCGGCCTCCAGCCGGGATGACGTCATGTGTCTGTTGGGGACAGACTTCCTCGGGAAGATGCCCCTAAAAATCCTGACAGACCATAGGTGTCTGGAGTTGCCTTTGGGACGCCGGATGGTATTTTTGTCGTCACCCAGTGACGTGGCCAAGGGCTGTGCGTCAGTGCAGGTCCTGGTGACGGACACGGTTACGATTCCCCCAGGGGGACAAATGCTCGTCCCCCACTGGTTGCGCAAGCCGCTTGATCGGGGTGACACCGAGGGGGGTATCGTGCTTGCGCCCGCGAATAAAGCGGCCCGAGCGATGGCGCTTGTGGGGGCGCAGACGTTGGTGTCTAGGGAACATCAGCCTTTCATCCAGGTTTTAAATGTTGGCTCCGACATGTCGGTCATTCAGGCGGGTACGGTACTCACCCACGCGTTTGCCATGGAAGTAGGGGCTGACTGTGTTGTGGCTGTTGATGGGTTGCGGGGTGGCGTGCGCGCGTCGCCTTGCAATACTGCTTGGGTGGACGCGCTTTGTAATGAGAATCGGGACCTTTCCCACGACCAGAGGTCCACGTTGCGAGCTTTGTTGCTGGACTATGAGGACATGTTTATTCACGGCAAGTTTGACTTAGGCCGCTCCACCCTCTTGAGCCACCGCATTGATACCGGGTCTCTCCCCCTATTTGTCAGAGGCCCTACCGGCTGAGCCCGGCTGAGAAGGAACACGTATGGGTCGCTATTGAGGAAATGTTGGCGGCCGATGTGATATCCCCGTCCACGAGTTCCTGGGGCACCCCGATAGTACTCGTGAAAAAGCAAGATGGGAGTCTGCGCTTTTGCATTGACTTCCGCAAGCTCAATAAAGTATCGGTGGCTGACGCCTACCCCCTGCCCCGTATGGATGACTCGTGGATGCGTTGGCTGGAGCCAAATTCTTTTCCACGTTAGATTTCCTCTCCCGCTTCTGGCAACTGCCTCTCGAATCGTCCAGGCCTAAAACGGCTTTTCGAATGCCGCAAGGCCTGTTCGAATTCAACAGGCTTCCGATTGGCTTACATTCCACCCCAGCCACCTTCCAGAGGCTAATGGAATTGGTCTTGGCAGGGCTCCATTGGGACTCCTGCCTAATTTACCTAGATGACGTTATCGTCTTCGGACGCTCGTTTGAGGAACACCTTGGTAGATTGCGCGCCGTTTTCCTTAAAATGAGACAGGCCAATCTCAAATTCAAATCTCAAAAATGCCATTTGTTGCAAAAATCTGTACGGTACATCAGACACATCGTGAATGAGTCAGGCGTCGCAACTGATCCTGATAAAACTGCGTGCGTGCGCACATGGGTGAGGTCCGCAGTTTTATCGGGTTCGCCTCGTACTACCGTTGATTTGTGCTGGGGTTCACCAGCATTGCTAAGCCTCTCTACGCGCTCATGGCTAAGGGTCAGAAATTTCACTGGGGCAGGGAGGAGGAGGAGGACGCCTTTGTATCACTCCGGGATGGGTTGGTGCGCGCCTCTCCCCTGCGGTACACTGACTTTAACCTACACTTCATCCTGGACACCGATGCCAGTAATATGGGCATCGGGGCGGTACTGTCCCAGGTGATCGACGGCGTCAAGAGGGTGGTGGCGTACGGGAGCAGGGTGCTCTCGCCGGCCGAACAGCTTTATTGCATGACGCGGAGGGAGCTGCTTGCCATTGTATTTTTCGTACAACAGTACCG
Organism: Petromyzon marinus; assembly: GCF_048934315.1. NCBI lineage: Eukaryota > Metazoa > Chordata > Hyperoartia > Petromyzontiformes > Petromyzontidae > Petromyzon > Petromyzon marinus. The sequence continues at coordinate 1,430,353 of NC_133732.1, forward strand.
GCCCTATTTATATGGGCGGACTTCCGAGGTGCGCTCAGATCACGCCACCCTACAATACGCATTGCGTGTTGACCAACCTTCGGGACAGTTGTCACGCTGGTTGGAGATCCTCCAAGATTACTCCTTCTGGGTGTCGCATTGTAAAGGGACCCGGCACACTAACGCCGATGCGTTGTCGCGGCTTCCCTCGTGCGGCCATTGTGCCTGCTTGTTGGGTTCGATCCGCTATTAGTCCCTGGAGACTCAACCACCAGCTCCTGTTGTCGCGGCAGCGTCGATGTCCTCCCCTGAGACCCTGTTCCTTTGCGATGCTGTGTTGGAGTTGTCCCACTCCAAGAGGGGACGCCTCCAGGGTGAAGGACGCTTCCCTCCTCAAGTTGCGCCACCGAAGCGATGCGCCGCGTGGTGCCGCAGGCTGGCTGGAGGTTGCTCCTGTCATCCTGAAAGGGGGCTTACTGATGTGTTGGGATGGCGGGCTGTAGCGGTATAACATTGTGGTGCCCACATGCCTCAGGGGCAGGCTGGTCATCGCCGTTCATGAATGGCTGATACATTTGGGCCGCCACAAGACGCTTGCTGCCCTGAAATTGGATTATTTTTGGTCTGGCATAGCATCTGGGTCTGTGCAGTGTGCACTCCGGAAGCAGCCGCCTGTAAAATGCTGCCTGCCCTTACAATCCATCTCAGTGTCCCGTATAAATGAATTGGTGGCTCTTGACATATTGGGCCCCTTCCCCACTATGGCCCAGGGTAACTATATTTACTTGGGGGAGTGGAATATTTCTCATGGTGGCCTGTTGCTTGGCTACTCCACATTCAGACGGCTGTGAGCATCGCTGAGGCGTTCCTGCACGGATACGTGCTGGACAAGGGGGCCCCAGAGCATCTCCTTACTGATCAAGGGTGACATTTTTCGGCCGGCTTGCTTAAGGAGGTGTGTAACCTTCTGGGCACCGAGAAGGTGTGCGCCTCACCCTACCACCCACAAACAGATGGAATGGTGGAGAGGCTTAACCGGACCTTGGTTTCTATGTTAAGCCACCAGGTGGATGATTAAAAAAAGATTGGGACCTGTGTGTCCCGGGGGTGCTTGCGGCCTACAGGATGGCCCCCCTGTTTCCACGGGCTACTCGCCTTTCTTCCTTATATATGGTCGGGAACCTAGCCCCCCATTGACATTCATCTCAGGGTGAGCACTTCCAAGGCCAAGGTGGTCATTCCCAATTCGATGCGAGTCACCCTTCAGCGGGTCGCGGAGGCAAGCGAGGCCGCCAGGGCCCATTCGGATGCTAACCAGAAGGCCAACGAGCGCTTGCGGGGCCGTCAGGTGTCGGGCAAGCAGTGGGTCATTGGGGACAGGGCCTGGCTACACTGCCTGCAGGTACGAGTTGGGACGTCCCCAAAGTTGTACAAACCTTGGCGCGGGCCGGTCGATATTGTGTAGGCCGACCGCCCTCAATGTGTTAAGATTCGGTTCGGTCGTCGGTCGTGGTTTGTGCACCCGTCACGACTTAAAGCGTTCATTCCGCCTCTGCACGGTCATTCATCCCCAATCACCGAGGGCCACATGTCTGGTGCGCTGGGCGAGCTGGGGGACGCGCCTGTTGAAGTGCTCCTTCAGGGTGGCTCTGTGGTGCCGCCCGCAGGACCAGAGCCCGTGACTCCCTCCACACCGTCAGGAGCTGGCCGTCCGGACGTCCCTCTCCAGGTGGTGCGTGGATCGCCCCAGGGACACCCGCCAGCCTCGTCGCCCCCGCTAGAGGGAACGTGGCCACCTACCTGTGGCGACGTGGCTCCATCACCCTCCGGCGTGCATTGGCTGGCATCGCCTGGGGGTCCGACCACGCGGACTCGCTCCCGCACAGCACGATTTACATAAACATTCCACACAGGTGTCAGGTTCTGTTATTTATTATGGCGAGCGTGCTTCGTCTTTGTTATGGGTTCCCCCCCACAGGATTGGCGCTGGGGGTTGGTTCATTCCTCTCGCCGCGTTCTTGGGTTGTTGCATGTTCTGTTATGATGTACATATGTGCTTGCGTTATTTAATTCCTCCATTTATTTATTGCTGTTATTGTTGGAGGTACATGGGGTTTTCTTTTGGGATTGTCTCAGGCGGATCGGGGGGGGGGGGTAATGTAGTGACCAGTAGCGTCACTATTGCATATACACACACATATGACGCCATCTCGGCTGGAGGCGGGGATGACGTCAGGGCCGGTTCTGGACTCGGGAGGCCACGGGGTGGTGTGAGGTAGTGGCACTCTCTGTGACCCTGGCTGGACATGTGACCAGATCCCAGTGGGAGCCGCGGGCCTGGAGGGCACCTTGGGGGGCACGCGCACAGCAGGGATGCTTCGAGAGGGTTCTCGAAGGGAGGCGTGACTGGGGTGCGGCCCAGGCACGCCGAGGACGATATAAGTAGCCTCTGAACGAGGTTCGGGGCTGCCCTTCTCAAGAATGAAGAGGGATTGTGAAGACACCTCCTAAGAAATAGAGTCAAGCCTGCAGTCAGTGGACCCACCAGTAGCCCACCTGGCTGTGTCACGCTAGTATATATGAGAGTCTGAGATAGAGAGTGACGGTGTGTGTGTTAGTCAGAGCAGGACGGTGGTTACCACCCTATATTAGTGTAACGAGGGTGTTGTTAATAAACAATGTTGTCTCCCAGGAAGTGTGTGCGCCTATCTAAGCCCATTACACCTGCATGTACTGAGTGCTCTGTTGTAAAATGAATCGTAGTCTGTATGGCACATATTTTCGTGAAGTGAGAGTCATCAACCTTTACTCTTCTGAGGATCATGTGGTTGCAGAGTCAGTGAATGTCCATACGTTTGCTCTTGGAGTACTGGGTGTAGAGACAAAGCCATTAGGATTGCAGATCTCCTGGTTTGAACCAGGCTTTCCATTACTCCTTGGATAGTGGTGTACAGTGTTTTCTTGTGCGTTTGTGTTGTGACAGGTTTCTGTCGTTGTAATGCTGAGGATGTACTGTAGTGAGGGTGATGATGGGGAGTGATAATGATTCTAGATTTGAAGCTTTCATGACTGCAAGGATCCATACTCTTTGGTTCTATTCGGTGAAGTCACGTAGGTAAAAAATAAAACAACAAAAATCACGACGTTTCAGCCACAACACAAGCAGCCTTCATCAGTGAAGGGACCAGACTGTCTCGAAGACTGCGCTGGAGTGAAACAGCCAAGCTCAGACGACGGCCTTTAAGCTGTGTGAGAGGGATTAGGGTGCCTTGACAAAGGAATTAGCATAACAATTTAGCATTTAATTGGCGGACTTAGCATGTTGAAAGGTGTAGAGAGGGTGACCATGCGGGTGCACATGCACCCGCACGTGCTGCGAAAGTTTGGGTACCACTACTTGAAAAAATATACTGTACCATTGAAAATTAGTTTAATGTTTGGTTCGATTTAGAACATCTTTCCAATGGTTGCTTAATTTGAAACCATCTTCTCGGTTGAAATTGTGTCTGTGTTTGTAGATCTGAATTGCCTCGTGAACAAATCTCTGATAAAAACCCGTGGGTTTGCAAAGAACCTTGGTATCGGAGAAAATTATATCGTGATCACCCACAGCATTGTAACAGTGATCATCTACGGCAGAAGAATTCGTTCTGCCGTGTTTCAAATCTGATTTGTGCTCGCGAATTCGGTCAGAGACATGTCGTTTCGTCTCCCCGATATAGCAATCACCACAAGTGCAGCTCAATTTGTAAACCCCGGGGTACTGTAAGTCAGGAATGACATCCTTCACGGATGGGATCAGATCACGAATTTTGTGTACTGTATTGAACCGGACCTGGATCTTGTGTTTGTTTAGAATTTTGGAAATCTTTTTAGTAACGCCTGCTATATATGGTAGTGTGATGGTTTTGACCGGAGTATCAAGTGGTTGTTTCTGTATGGAGGGAGAAACAGCTTGGCGGATGGTACAGTCAGAGTATCCATTCCTTTTGAGGGCCAGTTGTACATGTTTTAATTTACTGGTCAGGTGGTGTTGGTCCGAAATGCAATGAGCCCAATGGTATAAAGTTTTGATGAGAGCGTTTTATTGGGCTTGGTGGTGGGAATCAGGTTTCAAGTAGGAATCTCTGTGGATGGGTTTCCTGTAAACAGAATGCCCCAATGAGCCATCAGGTCTCCTCTCAAACAGAACATCTAAGAATGGTAGCTTGCCATCTTTCTCCACTTCCATGGTGAATTTGATGGCGGGATGTCTGGAATTGATGTGGTGTAGGAAAAGGTTCAGAGCTGGGAGGCCATGTGGCCAAATGACGAAAGTGTCATCCACATATCTCTTCCACAGGGAAGGTCTGAGGATGGAAGTCTGGATGGCGTCCGTTTCAAATTTCTTCATGAAAACATTGGCTCCCCGATATAGCAATCACTTATTTTTGCTTGGTGCAATAAGGTCAGCCACATAGTGATTTGCTGTTTGATATTAGTAATTGTACTTTAAGGGGTTTTCAATTACGCACCCGTTTCACATTTGCTAAATTTAACCGTATTTGCATTTTACGTTGCTCTGTAATGAATTTAGAAAACAATAGTTTCTGATTATGCATTGTATTCTGACAAAATGCTCTTGTAGTTGTTTTCAGTGCAACTTAGATTATGCTTAGTTAAATGAATGTAACAATTTAATGCCTATTTAATAGCTATTTCTTCTAATTGGGGGAGATCTATATTTCACATTTGAAATGGTTACTTACTGAGATTTTCAATCCAATCCTGAAGCTCCGGATGGTAATTATTTTTCACATCTCTGAGTGATTGTAGAAAATTCTTGCAATTCTCCTCTTGGCTGTCAATGAAGTGGTCGAGCAGGAAGCGAGACTGCTTCTTAGAGTCACTGATTTCCTTAACCTGTTTATAAACGTCTCGGTTAATTAGTTCTTTACTGTCCAGTTCATCCAGCAATTCGGAGGGGTCTTCGCTGATCCATTCTATGAGTTTTCTTTTGCTTGCGCGGATCACTCCCCGCCAATAAGAATCATCCTCTGCAGTGTCTGTTCAATTACAAAGGGAGCACAACAGTTGAATAAGTTAGGTTTCTGCTTTACTTAGTCAAAAGAATCAATTGCAAAATACAAAAATTATTCATATGCATCAGCCAATTTTCAACATCAGCCATTTTATTTGCTGAACAGAGCATTAACCTTGTGATGCTACAACATGTCTTTTTTGCACACCAGCTCATCTCATCACTCTATCACCACCATTATTCTCACAATCTCTGACATTATCCAAGCTCTTGCCCAAGTCCATTTAGTCCACAGGATTGATAACATTTGCATTTTGTTCTCGAATCCATGTTCATAATTTTCTGTCTCTAGTTGTAATTTCCAGCGAACATTTCCCAACGGATTTTTTTAATAAAATGCAGTGTTTTTTCTACGTGCGTAATCAGAGTCAATGGTCCAATTCAAATGGCATGACAAAATGGTTTGTTGCTTTTCATTCTCATTTTAAAAAAGGAGTCACTTGATGGCACAAAAGTGCCATCAAGTGACAAAAGTGCCATCAAGTGACAAAAGTGCCATCAAGTGACTCCTTTTTTAAAATGAGAATGAAAAGCAACAAACCATTTTGTCATGCCATTTGAATTGGACCATTGACTGATTACGCACGTAGAAAAAACACTGCATTTTATTAAAAAATCCGTTGGGAAATGTTCGCTGGAAATTACAACTAGAGACAGAAAACTATGAACATGGATTCGAGAACAAAATGCAAATGTTATCAAGTGACATTTGTGGTCTTAGGCATTTGTCACATTATGGGCGCAATTAATTGCAAATAATTGTTGGATTTCTTAAGATATGTTATATCACGTTTCTTTAACTTTTTAAAATACAAACACGATTACATGTACGATTTTATATCTTTTATAATTACGACAGTGAGTTAAACCACAATTGTGCTTAAAATTCGAAATTTGATACCTAAAACATCTTCTTTCAGGGCCGTTGTTCTAACTCGTAGTACATGTACCACTGGATGTACGTGTGACCTCGACTTGGGGGTAAACAAAACCAAAGTACACAATGGGTGTGGTTACATGGCTTATAGTTACGTGAAGTTTATATATGTGTATGTATGTATGTTGAACTTCTTTTGCACCATACCTTTCCAACTAAACAAACTATGTTCATCATTGTTGCCATCTAATTCCTAAATCTGTCTAAAGCATTTGACAGTGTGGATCATGGTACAATGTTGCAAAGCCTAAATTTCCAATTTTGTTCAAATTATGCAATAAGCTGGTCATAACCCCACCACCACCTGACACAGCCAATAAGTAAGGTTTGTTATGTAAACAAAACGTGCCAATTAGTTCCAACTTAAGCACACCGTTGTGTTGGAGCGTAAACCATAACATTTGCAACTTGAGTGGCGTTTCGATTACAACCAGCTTCATCAGTCAATTTCCCAGAATTGTGAAGACTTCTTCCTATTTTTGTTCTTAACTAGAGTAACGGTCACATCATCACTGTCACATTACCTCAATTTCAATAGGTTATATAATTAGTGTTGACCAGTAATAATTCGTTTTACACATCAACATTATCAAAATCATGTTGGCAAGCATGTTTTACAACTAATTACAGTTGTGTTTGTGAGTATTTTATATTTATTTGGTGTTCTATTCATCTTATGCTAAGCTGTCGTCCCGTCTGTCTAACATAGTATTGGCGCAGGAGCACTGAATCCAGTGTACGTCTGTTGATAGCTTCGGTAATTCATCTTTCATACCAGATATTACTTTTTGTAATATATGTACTGTGCCAAATTTCACTCGGATTTTACTTTTTTCCAAAAATGTGGCTAGCTTTTCAGTTACTCCTGCAATGTACGGTATTTTAATCATTGCAATGACTTGATACATTTCAACATTTGTATTGTTTGATTTAGTTTTGGCATTCAAAAAATATTTTAACCGTTCTAGTTATGTAATAATAATACGCTTCCAAGCGTAATAATACGTTACTAACAGGAACCCGCAAGGATTTAATTATGAGAAGAGCGCTACTCATCAGTAAACTCTTACAATTTAACACGCACACACTCATTTTCACACGCACACACAAAGACAAATATCTCCCATAGCTTTAACATACTATCGGGGCAATTGTTGTTAGCGAACAGCACCTATGATGGCCGGCACGGCACATATTTTTAGTACTTTGCTGTTCTCAATAATTTTGGCAACCTCGTGCCTAGTCATCTCTGCCTCATTATGTGGAAGGTGTCTTACCGCTGATTCTACCTCAGCAATGATTTCATCTACTGGAATTGTGCGTGGGGTAATGGAAAAGTTAAGCCTTTATAAAGGATGGAAATCATGTCGCTGGTTAAATCAGTGTTAGTTGAGTTCATTACAGTTATTGAATTAAAAAAATTTGGTTATTAGTTGGGAATTGTTTGTTATGAAGTCTAGAGAATTCATTAATTTGGTTAGTTTAAGTTAGATTAAATACATTATCAGCCGATTGGTGTGTTATAGTATCGATTATATTTCAATAATGTATGGATACAGTATTGCTGATACGTACGTGCAAGTGCTTTAGAGATTCAGAAATGTGAGATAATTCACTCCTGTTGTGCTGTATTCTCTCTATTAATAATAATTCGCTAGCTTTGTGTGGTGTTGGTTAGCTTTAACAGACTTCATGTGATTTGTTATTTTAACTGTTTGGTGTTACCTTTGAATCTGTACGTGGAAATATTTGAAACAAGAGCACTTGCCTCAAATACATTACATTAAAAACATATTTTTGGTTTAGATATGTTGATGACACTTTGGTTGCATGGCCACATGGTAAAAATACAATTAATGATTTGAAGCTTTCGTGACTGCAGGAATCCATATTCTTTGGTTCTTTCGGTAAAGTCACGTAGGTAGAAATTCAATCAAATAAATCACAACGTTTCGAACGTAATACAAGCGCCCGTCTTCAGGTGAAAATCAAGGGAGCAGACATCGTGCTTCTCGCAGCAGATATCGCAGCTGTCGCGATTTTCACCTGAAGACGGGTGGTTGGAGAGCGGCCAGGTCATCGGCCACCGTGAAAAATATTTGACGCCTACCAGTAAATACTTATTGCCGCGAGGGGTTGTAGGAAATGGACCAAGGATATCAAGAGCGACCAAATCATTTATGCTGGAAACTTGAATGGATTGCAAGGGTGGGTAACAGCGTTTGGACGGGGGTGTCTGCCGCGCGCAAAACACACACCCCTTCAAAACATTAGCGACATCTTCTGCCATGCCTGGCCAGAAGAAGTCGAGCTTAAGTGTGGCTAGCGTCTTATGCACACCCAGGTGCAACAGTCGTTCGTGCACAGCCCAGATGACTTTACCCCGTAGGGCAGTGGGAACGACAATGTTGTAACGGCGCAACCCTCCGTCCCAATGCATGAGCAACCCGCCTCTGAGGATGACAGAGGCTACACCCCGTCGATCCCCACCCCCGTCCACCTCCTTGACACGGCGTCGTAACTTAAACAGGAAAGCGTCCTCAACTTGAAGGCGCCCCCACTACGCATGGGATGGTTCAAGCCAATAACGGCATCACCAGCCACAGGACCGTCGGCTTCCTCAAAGGTGTCAACCTCGGCCGACGCAGCAAGGGGGGGGGGAGGGGGGACGAGTCCTCGACAGGCGCCTTACAGCGCCCCGAGCCCGAGAAACACGTGCACCTGTCGCTCGTTGGTAATCGCGACAGGGCAACCACGTTAATGTGTCAGGTACCTTTGTGATAGGAAACAGTAAAGGAATGGTCCTGGAGGACTTCCAACCAATGTGAAAGTTGGCAAGACGGCTGCTCAATACGCAATGCGTACTGTAGCGCTGCATGGCCATAGCGCACCTCAAAGTGTCTGCCATAAAGATAAGGGCGATACTGTTGCACAAAAAAACAATAGCCAAAAGTTCCCGGCGTGTGACAGTACCGTTGTCCGGCCGGAAACAGCAATCTGCTGCCATATGCCACAACACTCTCGACACCATTAACGACTTGAGACAGAAGAGCGCCAATTCCGGTGTTGCTAGCGTCCGTATCAAGGACAAACGGCAAGGAAAAGTCGGGGTAGCGGAGGGGAGGGGCGTTCACCAAGCAATCTCGGAGAGCAACAAATGCGGCCTCCTCCTCCTACCCCCAATGGAACTTCTGACCCTTTGCCGTAAGGGCGTGGAGAGGTTTGGTGATAGTGGCTAACCCGGATACAAAATTGCGGTACAGTAATAGGACGCAAATCTAATGAAACTCTGCACCTCCCCCACCGACGTGGGGGTGGGCCAAGTACGAACTCAAGCGGTTTTGTCCGGGTCTGTCGCTATCCCTGATTTACTGACTATGTGGCCAAGATACCGAACCGATTTTTGGAGCAGGTGACACTTCTGTGGTTTAAATTTGAGATTTGCCACATGCATCTTAAGAAAGACAGCATGTAACTGTTCTAGATGTTCTTTAAACATAAGGCTGAAAACGATAACATCCTCCAGATCTGTTAGACACGAGTCCCACTGGAGGCCCGCTATAACTTGTTCTATGAATCACTGGAACGTGGCTGAAGCGTAGTGAAGACCCATCGGAAGATGATTAAATTCAAACAAGCCTTGTGGTTAATTCTAGATTTGAAGTTTTTGTAACTGCAAGTCACGTAGGTAAAAAATAAAATAAAAAATGAAAACAACTACAAAAACAAATCACGACGTTTCGGAGGCAAAACAAGCTTCCGTCATTAGGTGGTAACAGTCACAGCAAAATTACTGTGGTGAGTAGAGAGAGCTATTTGTAACACGAGATTATATAGGGTAAGAAAAGGGGGAGGAGCCAGGGAGGACGGATGCAGGGTGGGGGGGGATGAGTGTTGGGGGACAGGGATTAGAGAAGCTCCTGGGCATGGTACTCATGTACAACGGATGGAGGGGGAGACGGCAGGGGGGCGGGGGAGAGTGGTAGTGTGTAAGGCAGGAAGTAAAAGACCGGAGATATGGGTATAAATATAAACTATATGCAGCTAAAAGTTTACTTGGTTAATAGCATCCTTCCAATGATTGCTCAATTTGAAATCATCCTCTCAGTTGAAGTTATGTCTATGTTTGTATATTTGGATGGCTTCATGGACACATCTTTAGTGGTATCCAGACGGCTTGCAGAGTACTTTGGTATCGGAGAAAACAATATCATGAGAACTTACCGCGTTGTAGCAATGATCAGCCACAGCAGAAGAATTCGTCCTACCGTGGCTCAAATCTGACTCGCGAATGCGGCCAGATACGTCATTTCGTTTCCCCAATATAACAATTACCACAAATGCAAACTGAGTTGCATTAACTAACTAATATTAACTAAAATATGTCCCTGTGAATATCCGGAAAGGCCAACACTGGGTTGTCTTCATCCTAAGGGTCCACTTAAACAAATCTGCCAACTACCGGTACCTAAAAGATAACCCAGTTCCTCTAAATCCTTCCTGTTGCTTCAAAAGTGCCTCCTTATTCCTTTGGAACATTCCATTGGCTAAACCTTTGCTGTATGCGTTGCTGTTCCACGTTTCTGGAATACTTTTGCTACTCATCTATAGCTTGGTTCCCTCCCTTCAACTCCCCCTTTTTTTCCCTATTAGGCAAACACATAAATGTCATATTTGCACCTGTATCTAACTTTATTTATGACACCTCTTGCTCCCACATACTTTCCCTTTTTTTTCGATGTTCTTGTGTCTGTCACTGTTAGACTAAAATAGCGAGCTTGCTCACCTAACTTTTTCTAGTGCATGTTGCTCTCATTGTTTTAGCATGGTTTGGTATGCCAAGTGCGAAAGAGGTTCAACATATAAACAGATACATATCCACTGTTTTTTTTTATTATGGGTTTCATTCACGACCGTTTAATACCTTGCTTGTTAGTTGTGCAGTATTCCTGAAGGACCCTGTACTCGTTCCCTTGCTCCAATATAGACGTTTTGGTCTTTTGTTTTTATTGCTGCTGTGCTCACGCAGCATGGATCACCTCCAGCAACCAAATACGCCCCCCCCCCCCCGAGGCTCCTATTGGGGAGTTGGCTAAGCCTCCAGGTATGGAGAGCGAGGGAGATGAATGGCCTGAGCGAGGTGGGGGACTCCCTCTCGTGTGCGGAGGCTCGGTCACCACCCGTCGCGACCCGGCCGTGGGGCTATGGGATCCCAGGCGCTCAGGAGAAGGGGTTTCCTACAATATAGGAGATGGGAATATGGTGTGCTGAAGTAGTAACTAATTGGCACATTGTTAACGTGACAAAACCTTATTGATTTGCTGAATTCATGACACATTTCCATTTACACGATCTAACCAAAACTGCATCATGGATGGACAAAGACTTGGAGGTGCGCCAAGGTCAGCTCTGCCGAGTCAGTGGTCAGTTCCGGCTGCGGGCACAGAGCCACGTGATGCATCTTCAGTGGAGTCATTAACGGGGACGAGCGACGACAGCGTGCAAGTACTGGCAGGAGATGGGAGCTATCTCAGGCTGACCCCTGCTGCACCGGCGAGACCTTGGGTTGCATTGGCTCATCAATTTCCCCACCATGCTCATGTATGAGAATATAGTCAATAATTCTGAAACAAAATGTAAGCTTTTTAATTGGGTGATTTTCTAACTTGGATACATCATGGTCGTGGGTTAGAATGCACATCCTTGATGGGTAAATGCTCCATGGATAAGAATTCTTGAGAATGATAAATGGATCTTTGATGAGTGTAGAAGCGCCATTTCCCATAACGGCACATTAGATGTATACTTGCTGGGGAGCCTCGTTACCTGGACCCAAGGAATGAGGTTGTTTCGTAACATTACACATCACACTATCTACTGTATATAGCTCAGATATAATAAACTTGCGTGTAATGTTGTTGCATACCCTCACCAAGTAAAATAGCTGATCTGTAGACAATAAATGATGAGGGTATTATGAGAAAATAATGTGTTAGTTGTCATGGAAAAGTCACATAAGTGATAGATCGTTTAGAAATAAAAGACACATTGATGAGGTTTCAACCATTAATGGTGTGCAACAAATGCACCTATGTATCAACATTGCACATCACAGTACATGTGTAGTGACATAGAATGGGTCATTACGGCTTATTGCGCTGTTTACTGACAGACGGGAATTGTTGGCGTGACAGCCGACCTGCCAGTAGAGCACGCAATGATAAGAAATGGGTCACTAGGGTGTGTAGCGTTGGCTGCTGGCAGAAAGGGGCATATGAGGACGTAGCAGCCGGGCCGGCTAACAGGGAACATGATAGGCCGGGGAAAAGGATCTGGGGCAAAGGTGACCGAGGGGACACGTGCGGTATAGCCCCACGTGTCCACTCCAGAAGGGGGCGTGGCTGAGGGCCGAGCCAAGCCACGCCGTGGGGTATAAAAGGGAAGTCCCGAGGCTGGATCAGGGCTGTTTGTCGTTGGAATGGAACCCGTCATGCTACGTCTTCGTCTCCGGGGTCAGGCAGAGTGCCGGCTGTCCTGGCCCAGTAATAGTTATCCTGTATGAACAAGTGCCTAAGGTGTAGAATAAACGTGTGTTGCCTCCTACTATTGTTGTCTCAGATGTGACTCACTTTTTAAAAATAAACAACGGTCTCCTATTGGGGGAAAGAGTCTTCCACGGTGATTGGTCGGGAGGCAGGCTTTAAAGGGAGTGGAGAATAAGTGTTGAATGGGAAAACAAAAAGGATCCGTTAAAGGGAAATGGTGCTATTTGGAAAAGATGCGCCATTCCAATGCAGTTGCTCGCAGTAACGGCTACATGCCAATAGAGGGCAATCGAGGGGTTGAGCTCCAGTATGAGAGACTGGGCCGTAGGACCCAACGGTTAGCCTATGGATCGTTATGTTAAAAGGACAGACCCCAGACCCCAGGAGGGGGCTGGGGGATGATCACTCCCAGATCCTTCTCGAAGGTTCGGAAGGCGTGGCTAGGGTGGAGCGAGCCACGGGCCGAGGATAAAAGCCGGACCCTGAACGGTTTGAGTCAGTTGTCGTCCAGCTGAAGACAAGAAGCTCCTAAAGATTGAAGAGCCCAAGGGCAGAGCCGTACCCCTGGCAAGGGACGGCTGAGCTTATGTACCAGTGAAGATCCAAGCTTCACTTAAGGAGAAGTTATAGATTAGCCAGTGAGAGGCATATTGGTCTGGAGGGCACACTCTCCATAGTGTATCAAGTGTGAGGGGCCGCACCCCTCTGTGTTTACCGTATTTTCCCACATATAGCCCGCATATACATATAACCCACAAAAATAGCGTTTTGTGTAAAACAAATTTCAGATAGCCCGCACCTCCATATACCCCGCATGCATTCATATCTTTAACGTTGATACTGCAGCATAATTCCATCATATTAACACAAAGTTTACATTTGTAATACATTCCACTATCAATTGTTAACATTAATATCATAACGTGCACAAAGAAAACAAACTAACTGGAAACGAGTGAACGTAAAACAGTAAATAAGTAACAAAGTAAATATCCGATAAATAAGTAACACATTACTGCTAGATAAGTAAGTAAGCATACTGTTTGGCTTACCAGCATTCGACCTCATCATATTACAGCTACTGGACCGGTAGTTACCCCTGTACAGTTTTAGCACTGGTAGATTGTGCACTGCACAGACAATAGTGGTACTACGGTAACGCCATTGCCTCCTGGCAACAAAGCCATTGGAAGTTTGAAACGAAGCTCATGGTCGCGACTTATAGTGCTCAGCCAATAGCAGCGGCCTAAGTGACTCAGCAATTATGATTCCGCGTCTGGTAGACGCTTGTTGAGGCCCTTCCCATTGCGCAATCCATAGCCTCAGCTGAAACTTTCACACCCCCCTAAAGCAATGAAAGTATTGCGGTAAACAAAGTGTGCGCCCTTCAAACATTGTCGTTTCATTGTACGAACAATTCGAAACATTTAAAACGTGATAACAAGTGCAATTTTAGTGCGAGTGGTTTATTCAGCAGTGCTTTAGTCAAAAATAAGTGTTGCATAGTGGATAGTCCTACCATGAAAAAATTAAACGAGTTATGACATGTCACACGTGTAAACTACTTTTTGGGATAGCCTGCACCTTTATATACTCCACAGGGTCTCATTTTGTTTGTAAAAAGTGGAATACCCCGTGGGTTATATGCGGGAAAATAATTGTTACAATAAACCTGTGTTGCCTCAGATAAGTTTCCTCTCTGTCATTGACCCACTACACACGCACGAAACTACTAACTTTTATATATAGAAATATTCTCTGTTAAAGGCCACAGTGTTATTGACACTGATTGCTCCACAGAAAATCTCACGAGACTTCTACATAAGGAAAGGTAGTAGATTTTTTATAAATTTATATATTTTCTTTTTTCAAAGTTATAAAATACATAAATTAATATTTTTGTTCAAACTTTGAAGGGCAATAAAAAACACATTGGCACGTCCTCTAAACTTGTATTAAACATTGTTTATAAATTAAATAATGATAAAATTACGTGTTTACATATGCTCATACATAGGAAAAAAGAACTTTTATTCCTCGAAACTTACCCCTGACTGATATATATATATCAATATTACCTGTTTCACACGTACAATACGGGCACCACTGACTTAACTGCATTTCATTCTCACTCACCTGAGTCGCCTGTATGCATAACAGCATCTAGTCGTGCTTTTTCAATGACTTGACATGCAGTCTTCAGTGCTCGAAGCCCACTGATGCAACCAATATGTTGTGGAGGAGTCTATATAGTATTTCACCCAATAATACCACCTCCCACACACCCTGTGACACTCAGAGAGGGATGGCTTTCGAGGCAGGGTGTCTCCTAATTGGTGAGGGTTTCTGAGTGGGTGGAGTTTGGGTAAGGGGAACCAGGTGACAGGTGAGGAACGATGGGAAGGAGGAGCCAGCAGGGTAGTGAGTACGTGATAAAACATTTGGTTTGCTGTAGTGAGGGCAATTGGGGCCTGGAATAAGCTACGTAGTGACAGAGGAACATTTCGGGAGCAGAGAAAAGTGTTGGGTGGAAAAGAAACATGGCGTAGGGTGTCAGATATTAAAACAGCGTCCGTGGTGTGCCAGCAAGGCTGGATTATGGACCGTGCTAGTGGGGCCAGTGCCCCCAGGGCCTCGGACTGCCAGGGGGCCACCAAGCCTCAGGCCACGCACGGTGCGTGGCCCAAGACTTCACAAGGAAGTTGAATGCCAGGGCCCTCAGTGCGCACAGCGCAAGCTGACCACTAGGCCCCTGGGTGCTTGTAGCGTGAGCTAACCACTAGTGCCCCCGGGACCCTGGATGCTGACAGTGTGAGTTGACCCCTAGGGCCCCTCTGTGCATACATCCAAAATAACACCTGGGCCCCTTGGTACATACCATGCATGCTTAAAACGAGAGCCTCTCGTAGAGCACAGCGCTTCTGTACAACTGAGCCACTGGTTGGCACTCAACAATATGCTGTGACATGATACAATATTCACCAACAAGTCAGTTCTTTCCGCATAACAGGACAGTTTGAAGGGCGTCATATTATGGCAAGCCGTTCGATATTTGACTTACCATAACTAGCTATTCCTTTATTTTAGCTAGCTGCCCATTTTCCCGAGGGATGCCCTGAAAAACGAATTAGCGGCACGAAAAAGGCAGCTAGTGAGAACGAGGGCTCGTCGTTTGTTGAGAGCTTAGTTTGCCGTTGACAAAATCAATCATTAAAAATACACCGCGGTTTTATGAAACATTAAAGAATATGTCAAAAGCTATATTTTTTAATACACTAACGCATATATGAAACCCAATCTATACTTAAAGATTAAGGAAAACCCCATTCTTTTTTTCCATAGACCGTCTATTTTTAGATTAACGGGAGTACATAATGCTAACGTTGACATGCAAATTGTCGACAGCTCTTACGAGGTATTTTTATCCCCTCCCCATCGATGGGGTGTGGCCGATGTGCATAGTCTCCACCAAGTAATTTCACTGACTTATCAGAAACCTTTGTTGGTTGTTCAGACAATGAAAAAAAAGTTATCTCTTGAATTTCAAGCAACATGATTCTCTCTTTGTCAGGCAGGTATATAAGACATTTATTGGTAGGTAAAGCCACAGACAGACGCCTGTTTTCTTGCTTGGTACGCGACAGTCATATATTCAGAGACTTTTTCATCTTAGTCTAAAACATCAGCCTTTTAAAAGGCTATTTCAACATTCCCTCCTAAGGGCTATTTTCTAACAGCTATTGTAACGGGTTAGGGTTATTTTCTTTAATGTGCTTTTCTATTTTTTTCTTTTATCTACGCAAAGCTGCCTTTAGGTACAAGTAGACTATAAAATACGACCACATGATTGTATTTTTCAGCAGTATTTGAAGGGTATTGTCATTATTAATATATATTATTTCAATGATTATTTAATAAATAGTGAGCTATGCTATAAATATATTCAGATAAATAGCATACTAGGTCTGAAATATGGACCACAAACGTTGGAATAGTGGTGCTTCCAAAAGGAAAGCCAAAAAAGAAAAGGAGGCAAGAGAGGCAGTTTTGCTTCAAAGTGTTCCACTCATTACCAACTTCTTTCAAAAACCCTCTGAGAGTAATAATGATGACAGCAGCACTATTGTCAGCTGTGAGGAAGGAACTAGCACTAGTTCAGCTTCCAGTAATATTGTCACTCGCCCAGAGCCATCCTTTGAAGGCGAACCCTCAACAGCTAATGGTATACAAGCACCATCATTTCCACCTCAGGAGAAGTTGGGCAGTTTACAATAATCAAATCAGCAACCAAGCCATTCCTGGTGCTATGAGGTCACTGACCCTGCATTATGGAAAAGCACTTCCAGTGACATTGTTAAGTCAGTGCTTATTGAAGGATTAGCAGTCCCCTTCCAAAACCACAATAAAAAATACCCAGCTTTAGTCCGAGATAGAGCGATTGGTAGAAAGACTAGAAGTTTCAACAATGAACTTTGAAACTGTATATTCAGAAATGGGCAGAAGGTTTCTAGACAGTGGCTACTGTACTCACCCTCAACAGGTTGTGTGCGCTGTTGTGCATGCAAACTGTTCTCCAGCAAGCTCAGTGGCTTTAGCCAGGGGTTTAGTGACTGCAAGCAATCTGAACGAATAGGGGAAAACGAAAAGAGCGTAGAACACAGATCACGCATGATTGCCTTGCACCAGCGGACAAAGGGCAGTGATATAGATGCAGATTTGATGCAGCAACTTGATTGGGAACGTAAATACTGGAGGGACATTTCGAAAAGAGTTTGTAGCAGTGATCAAGTTCTTGGGTGAAAGAGAACTTGCCTTTAGGGGAGATGCTGTACAGTTTGGGTCAACCCATAACGGTAATTACCTTGTCATCCTAGAATTGCTATCACAATTTGACCCATTCTTAGCTGAACATGTAAAAAAGTTTGGCAGAAAAGGAAGAGGTACAGTGTCCTATTTGTCATCGACAATATGTGAAGAACTCATTAAGCTAATGGGTCAGACAACTCGCCAAACAATAGCAAATGACATTCGGGATGCCAAATACTTATCAATAATTGTTGACTCCAACCCAGACCTGTCACATGTGGACCAATAGGCGTTCATATTACGGTTTGTTAACAGCATTGAGAATTTTTGATTTAAAGCTTTCGTGACTGCAGTAATTCATATTCTTAGTTTTTTCGGTAAAGTCACGTTGAAGAGAAACAACAAAATAACAAAATATATATATAAAACAGTAAAAAATTCTCACGACGTTTCGACCATAACTCAAACGGTCATCATCAGGTGTGTTGATGACCGGTCATCATCACCTGATGATGACCGTTTGAGTTATGGTCGAAACGTCGTGAGAATTTTTTATTGTTTTATATATATTTTGTTATTTTGTTGTTTCTCTTCAGCATTGAGAATGTTGTGGAGCGATTCCTGGGCCAATTGAGAGTCACACTGGTAGAAGTTGAGCAGACTGTGACTTTGATGGTGGAGGGCCTTGGGTTGGACCTCTCAAAACTGTAGAGGTGAGTCATATGACAAAGCAAGCAACATGTCAGGAAAATGCAATGGGCTACAGGCCCACCTGAAACAAAAAAAAACCCTCTAATAGAGTATGTGCTTTGCGCAGCACATTCGCTTAACTTAGTTGGTGTTAACACCTTAGACGGCAATAGCCCAGAGGCTGACGAGTTTTTTTGACATGTTGCAGTCACTGTACACATTTTGCTCTTCATCCACACACGGATGGGGAAAAGTCTTTGGGAAGACAGATGTCAGACTGACGTTAAAATTGCTGTCCAGTACTCGGTGGAGTGCTCGGGCAGTCGACCGAGGCACTGTGGAGAAATTACACCCACATTAGAGAGGCCTTCGGTGGTATGTGCAATGATGATCATGAGAAAAGAGATACTCGAATTGAGGCCGCTGGACTATGTGCTAAATTGGACACCTTAGAGATGGTGTTCATGGCACATTTCTGGGACATCATACTTGACCGGTTCCACGCTACAAGCATGCACCTACAGAAAAGTGACATTGACATCTCTGTAGCAGCACAGCTTTTGTCTTCGTTGCGGGATTTTGTGGCAAGACAGCGAGACCTGTTTGAGGCTTTTGAAAGGGCAGCCTTAAATGTGACAGGTGTCTCTCAGTCATATCAGCACGATCTTCAGCGAAAGAGGAAACGCAAAACATTTGCAGATGAGAGCTCAAAGCCAGGCGTGACACTAGAGGGGAGGGAGAAGTTAAAAATAGAAACATTGGATGTGGTCATTGATAAGCTAGTGGCATGCCTTGAACATTGCTTGGACGCTTACAAGCGTTTGACCAGTCTCTTTGGAGTACTGTTTATGTCAGATCAGGTGTCTAACAGTGATGTCATAGTGGGAAAGGTAAATGCATTGTCTGCTGCATATCCATCAGAACTCGACATGAACTTTGCCAACGAACTCATCTAATTCAAGTTTTTCATGTCTGAGGTTGAGAAGTGCCCAACTAAATTGCTTGAGACGTTGCAGGCACTTAATCTGCAGTCAGTGTTCCCGAATGTTTTCGTGGCACTTCGGATTTTTCTAACTTTGCCAGTGACAAACTGCCAGGTGTGAGCGGAAATATTCCCTTTTAGGCAGAATAAAAAATGAGATGCGGAGTAGCATGTGCCAAACACGTCTCAGCTCATTTGCATGTAAGTCAATAGAGTCAGACCTTGTCAGACAGCTAGATTTTGACGATCTAGTGGATGATTTTGCGAGGACGAAGGAAAAAAAGACAACAATATAAGAAAGCGGGGGTGGTGGGGGGGGGCTCCAAAAGACATGTGCCCAGGGGCCCCACGGGACCATGATCCGGCCGTGTTTGGAGGGGTCAATGGGACGTGGCCCAGGCATAACATTGACCTCAACTAAGGAGATAGTTCAGAGGTGGAAGGGACACTTTGAGGAGCACCTCAACCTGGTGGAAATTCCACCTCTCAGGGAGCAACCAAGGAAACACCTTGCGGGGAGGGGGGGGGGCAGATCCATCACGGCTGTTGAAGTTGCTGCTTTTGGTCGAGGGCTGTCATAGTGGCAAACCTGCTGGGGTAGACGAGATTCGCCCAGAGTTTTAGAAAGCGCTGGACAGTGCAGAAGTGTAGTGGTCAATGTTGAATGGAAGGCGGGTACAGTACCTCTGGATTGGCAAAACTGGAGTCATGGTTCCCATTTTTTTAAAATGGGGACCAGAGAGTGTCCTCCAACTGCAGAGGAGATCACACTCCTCAGCCTACCAGGTAAAGCCTGTGCCACAGTGCTGGAGAGGAGGCTTCTCTCGGTGGTCGAACTTCAGATTCAGGAGGAACAATGTGTATTCCGTCATGGTGATAGAACAATGGACCAGCTATATTCTTAGTTCTTTCGGTAAAGTCACGTTGAAGGGAATCAATAAAATAATAAAATATATATGAAACAATAAAATTCTCACGACGTTTCGACCATAACACAAACGGTCGAAACGTGGTGAGAATTTTTATTGTTTAATATATATTTTATTATTTTATTGTTTCCCTTCAACGTGACGTTACCGAAAGAACTAAGAATATGAATTACTGCAGTCACGAAAGCTATAAATCAAAATTTAATGGACCAGCTCTTTTCCTTCTCACAGGTATTTGAAGGGTCATGGGAGTATGCTTCTCCAGTCTACCTCTGCTTTTAGACTTGGAGAAAGCATATTACTGTGTCCCCCGCAATGTCTTGTGGGAGGTGCTGTTAGATCATGATGTACTGGTGTAGCTTTTGTGTGCTATCTGGTCCCTCTATTCCCGGAGTGAGAGCTGTATCCATATTCTTGGTGTTAAATCAGGGTTGCCAGGCTTACTTTCCAGCATCGGGTGAGCAGCTCGGCAATCCAGGAGGGCCTTAGAGTCTAGCCGCTGCTCCTCCGAATCGAGAGGATCCAGTTGAGGTGGTTCGGGAACCTGGTAAGGATGCCCTCCGGTAGACTCCCCCTGGAAATCTACCCTGGCACGTCCCACTGGGCGAAGACCCCGGGGTCTGCCCAGAACATGCTGGCGGGACTATGCCACTGAGCTGGCCTGCGAATGCCTAGGAATTCCCCAGGAAGAGCTAGACTCTGTCGCCAGGGAAAGAGAGGTTTAGACTGCCATACTCAACATGCTGCCACCACAATCCAATCCAGGAAAAGCGGACTGAGAGATGAACGAACAAAGTTGTCAATGTTCTTGCCAGGGGTTTTGGTGATGGCATCCCTGATTTTTTGGTAACTAAATAAATGTGTCCAGGGAAAATTGTATTCTGCTCGCAGTTGTTCAAAGGTTAACAGATTGCCCTGCTCAGACAAGAGGTCACCAACTTTTTCCAGTCCTGTCGCTCTCCAGCTGAGCCACCATATCTCCTAACCCCTCAGATTTCAATGAGGGGTTACCCTAAAACAGGACCTTCTAAGAAGGGGTGCATGAAGGTGGTGTGTTTATCTATACATATCTGCAGCATAGATGAGACTGTCCACACCGACTTGAAGGCCCTGGGACCTATCGTAGTCGAGGAAAGGTAAAACCCGACAAGGGACTCCAGACTCACAGACTGATCCGTTTTTTGCAGGGTTAAATCAGTGCTTTTTCTGAAGGGCGACTGCTTTATGGTATTTAAATAGGTCAAGAAGGGCCAGGCCACCTTCCTTCGCAGGGAGGCTAAGGGAGTGATAACACTATGTAACACAATTTATTGTTCCTGGGTAGTAAGTGTTATTTTTTAATTGATTATGCCAAAAAAGTATAGAAAATGGCTATTATTCCCCACAAACTTTGCTTTTATGACCAGGACAATGATATTTTGAAATTGACCTATTTTCAATGAGAAAACGGGTGAATTTGTGTCTTTTCGTTTACATAAAGTCAGAAAAAGTAACATATGAATCAAAATTAACATGTATTTATGCTAAAGTAATACAAAAATGACGATTAAAAGATTAGAGAAGTGAGAAGTTTTTCGAGATTTACGAATATACTGTAAATCACTTTCACGAATCAGTCCCCAAATGTAGTCTCCCATCATGTTCTCGTTATACTGTCCTTGGTAGTGGCGTTCAAAGTCCAGTATATCCTGGTGGAAGCGCTCGCCTTGTTCCTCCGAGTATGCTCCCATGTTCTCCTTGAATTTATCTTTGAGGGACATCCTAAAGCTCATTGTGCCGCAATTCTTCACCAGAGTCTCAACCAGCTCCACGTAGTTTTCGACCTTGTGATTGCCCAGGAAGCCACGAACCACTGCGACCAAGCTGTTCAAAGCCGATTTCTCCTTACTCATGAGCTTCACTTCAGGATCTTCTTTATCTGTGGTCCGACGAAGACACCGGCCATTCACAAATACAAACACAGAGACAATTTCAACCGAGAAGATGGATTCTGGCTTAGTAACCATTGGAAAGACGTTATAAACCATTTCGGTTCTTAATTGATTGTATTTTACGGTGACTTTCAGACCGCAGTCCATTCAGTGGCACTGCCTCTTAATATCTTTCACACGACGATCAATGGTATGGTTTATAGCATGTTGATTAATAATAAATAGTATAACATTGTAATGTTTAACATAATTCATAAGGCAATGTATAGTATCGTAATTGTATAGTGAACATACAGCAGTGTGGTATACAGTAGGGTTGGTAGAATAATACATAGTGTACTATTACAAGTATAATACTTTACAGTCTAAAGTATAGGGTAATGTATAGTAGCACATTGTATAATTCAAGGGTGGGTATGTCTATGGCAGTGTATATTACGGTGAATAGTCGCGTAATGTAGAAAAACGTTTAGTTGGAGACATATCAATATAATGCATAATGTTAGAGCTTACATGGGGCTGTGTATACGATATTATACAATGTAGTTTAGATTGGAAAGTATAACATTGCAATTTATAGTAGTCTAGTTCCGAGCATAGACGGAGTCGTACGTCTAAAAAAGCTCGTCGCTCTCCATGGTGCTAACGTTGAAAAGAGAAAGAAAAAACCGCCACCCAATTTTTCGCCATATGGCATTGTAATGTATAACAACTTATTGTTAGTAGCTCAGCTGATTGGAGAGTATATAGAGTTTATTGATAACATTGATGTAGTTTATGTTTTTATTTTTTATTTTATTATTTTACTATATGGGATTTATAGTAATGCACTTTACTTTATGTTAATAGCTCAACTTATTGAAGAATATATTGAGTACATTTATTATATTCATGTAGTTTATACTTCGTTTTTTCACATTGGTTTATTGTATGATTGTTGGGTAGTTGCAGTCCTTTAGGGTCCATATACTAAATGCCTCTGTTGATATGTAAACTCTGACTTTAACATAGCTATTTCCGTGACCAGTCACATGCTAATCCCTCACATTAACATCATGCTAATCCCCCAGTTACATGCTAATTTCTGACTTTAACACCCTGCTGTTTCAACATTTTAACACAGCTATTTCATTGCTAAATTCTCCTGTTTGATATGTAAACTCCTTTGTCAAGGCGCTCTGCTCCTCCCACCAAGCTTAAAAGACGCTGCAAATCTTAGCAGCATTCATTGAAGTGCTGTCGTCCCGACAGTTCTGTTCCTTCACCTGAAGAAGGCCACTTGTGTTGTGGCCGAAACGTCGTGAGAATTTTATTTTATTATGTTTTATTTTTATTATTTTATTTCCATTCTACTTGACTTTACCGAAAGAACCAAGAAGATGAATCCCTGCAGTCACGAAAGCTTTAAATCGAAATTTAACCGCCTATACGGGGAGGGATTCCACATAACCTTGAGATCCTTCAACAGACTCCGGGATAAGAAGGCTCAGCTAATCGAGTCTCTCACCTTTATAAAGAGATTCCGCGATTCTAAGGTAATACCAACGGCATTTCCACTAACCTCCGCTGCTGTAACTTCTTTTAATGCAAAACGAATTCTAGCTAGAACTAGCTTCGCTCTTATCTCAGAAAAAATCAGACTTACACGCACCGAACTAGATCAGTTAGACAAGACACTCTACAGATCACACTTATCATTGACGGCAACTATGTCCACATCGGATTGGGAACATATAGACAATTTGACTGCCTCTTCAGCTGCCACTATGTCGACCAAATGTAAGGATAATTTGATTTCCAAATTCAACCGCCTTTCCAACAAGAAATCGGACCCACACACCGAAAAGCTAGACGTTAACAAAGTCGTAATTAATCGCAGTAACAGTTATATTTCTGATGGTCTGAAAGCTCTTTTAGCTAAAGGACTAAACTTTGCAGTCACACCTAGACACATACCAGTTAATGATATCATTGCCCATGTCGACGTGGCACTCAAGCGCCTGGGTCACATCGCTGCAGACGTAGCAAGATCTGAAATCGCTGCAACCCTCAAAAACGCTAAGATGCCACCTAGCAACATCAGCAAAGATGAGTGCTTTGAATTATCTCAATTAAAAAAGAGAGATGACATTGTCACCCTCTCAGCTGACAAGGGCAATGCCACTGTCATCATGGACAAAATAGAATATAACAACAAAATTCAGGAACTACTCAACGATGGCAGCTATACAAAAATAAGAAGAGACCCCACCAACAGCCTCATTACTAAAACCAACAGAATCATTTCTGATTCAACAGCATAAATTGATCAAACCAAACAGTTCTCGTTGAAACCTTCTGCGGCCAGGCCACCAAAATTATATGGCCTTCCAAAGATGCATAAAGAAGATACACCCCTTCGTCCCATCGTCTCCACTATCAACTCTCTGTCCCCAGATGACCTGCTTGTCAGTTTTGATGTGGTTTCCTTATTCACCAAAGTTCCTGTACCTGACACCAACGCAATCATTGAAGACTTGGTTCATCAAGGACTGAATACTGGTGTACCCCCCCTGGTGAGACACTGCTTAACCAACACATACTTCACCTGGAATGGAACTTTCTACAAACAAACTGAGGGCACCCCAATGGGCTCCCCCCTATCTCCGGTTGTAGCAAACGTTTTCAAAGAGAAATTTGAAACTGACGCCATCCAGACTGACACTCTACGCCTGACCTTATGAAAGAGGTACGTGGATGACACTTTTGTCATCTGGCCACATGGCCGGCCTGCTCTAGACCAATTCCTCGACCACATCAATTCCATACACCCAGCCATCAGATTTACCATGGAAGTCCAAAAAGATGGCAAGCTACCCTTTTTGGATGTCCTAATTAAAAGGAGACCTGATGGTTCAATGAGCCACTCTGTCTACAGGAAAGCTACCCATATGGATGGTTACTTAAAACCGGATTCCCACCACCATCCGTCCCAGAAGAACTCCCTCATCAAGACTCTATACCATAGAGCCCAATGCATTTCCGACTAGGAACACATTGCCAGTGAACTCAAGCATGTACACCAAGCTCTCAAGGCTAATGGTTACTCCGACTACACAATCCGCAAAGCCATCACTCCTGCTATGAAGAAGGCTCCTCTTGAGGAGCCATTCAAAACCATCATGTTACCCTACATTACGGAGGTCACAAAAAAGATCTCCAAAATACTGAATAAACACAAAATCCAGGTCCGATTCAACACAGTAAATAAAATCCATGATCTGGTTCCGTCTGTAAAAGATGTGGTTCCAGACATACAGTACCCGGGCGTCTACAAGATAAGTTACCTCTGTGGTAGCAGCTACATTGGAGAAACCAAACGACATATATCGGACCGCATCTGTGAACATGAAGAGGACTTGAAACACGGTAGGACGAACACCTCAGCCGTGGCAGATCACTGTTATAACTCAGTGGGCTCACATGACATTGACTTCTCCAAGACGGAGGTTCTCTGCAAGCCATCCGGCTACCATGAGAGATTCGTTCATGAGGCCATCCACATATACAAACACAGAGACAATTTCAACCGAGAAGATATGTATAATATTTAGATATATTATATCTACTATAACAATGACTATGAAATACAACAATTCGGCCAAAGTTGGAATATTGCTATTACATCGAGTAGAGACTACTCCGTCCCCAATTCAATTTGTCTCGATACAATCCCCATTTAAGCAGTCAGATTTTTGATGATCCCACACTCAATGATTCACTTTAGTCATTCGCTCACCGGAGGTCAGTCACCTATTTATCACCCTTCCTGCGCTTTTACCATCGTTCATTTTGAAATAGAATTTACTGATTTATTCCACCACCAGTGATGAGGAATACGTCTACAGACTGCATGTATGTTCTCATTTATGATCTAATGTTCGAATTAACTTTGTGTTCAACCACTGCGCTGCAAGTGAATTCATTTCTAATTCTGCTTCTTTCTTTGCACTCTTGGACTTTAAAATTACTTCCTTTTATCTCGGTTTCCAAGATCTCCAACCTTGCTCAGTTTAAGAAACTCAATCTCTTATCTCTGACAAGTTTAATCATATTGGACACTTTTCTTCTTCTCATCATGGTATGGGCTTCCTGATGCCTGCTACTTTCTATTTTAAACTGTTGGATCTTTGCTCAGCAACTATAATAGAATTAAACAAATCGTTCCTCTATTATCTAACGCAATCCTTTTAATTACAATAATGTTTCTATCTACTGAGGAAACGTAAAACACTTCAGTTCTGCATGAATCAACATGAAAACATTTCCTGGCTCCATCTCATTCAACTCAAGCTGGATAGCAATATGTTCTTTGTTCAAAACCACGCTACTCTGGCCCCATCCAGGCTGAAACAAACCCAGTTCATTCAGCTCACAAGTCTGGCTTGTGTCTGCTTGCTCGGGAATTCATCAGATAATTTGAAAAAATTCCGTTCAGGGTCTTGTCAGTGAGATTGAGCCCTGTGTATTTTCACTGATAATGGACTGGTTTTTCGATTTGCACAATGACAGCACCTACCTGGTGTTCCATATAATTATTTGCCATAGGATAATATGTAGCATGACAATGAGATAAGACTGCACGAACTTGAATGAAACTTTACCTGAGCATTGAAACATTGAAGTGAACAAAAAGGATTTTGACGGTTGGTAAATATAATGCACTCCAGGCATAAATAAAACAAGATTGTTGAGTCATTTCACGCACAACGCAATTTATCATATATTTGCAATAAAAGATATAGCAATGAAGATTACTTTCCAGATAGACGCTTGAATTGAAGACCACTGTCTTTTGAAGTCAGAAAATTTTCAATCATTGTTGACGAGATGCAACAACTATGGACATTATCAAATAAGCAATATATTATAATTTTTAAAAAACGTGTATAGCCTACCAAATATGTATTTCACACAATATAATTCCTGGCTCATTTAAGTTTAGAGACGACATATGATTTAGCTTCATCTGAGTTGCAAAAAACCACAACCAGAACAAAAAATGATTAGAATATGGTGAAACTGTTCCACGGAGATTATTAAGTAAATACATTGAACATAGTGAAACTGTTACACAGAGGTTATAAAGTATATAGATATAACATAGTTAAACTGTTACTCAGAGGTTATAAAGTAACAAAAAGCCAATAAATATGAAACGTATAATAGCCAAGAATCAGTAAGGCTATTTGTTGTCACACCAGATGATATCGATCCAAAACTAAATTGTGACCAGGTGAATGGATTAACCATCTCATATTTGTACATGCCAGTTATTACAGCCGCCAACCGGAATGAACGTGAAATGTTTTACTTAAACCGAGCGAAATAGTGGGACAAAAGAGAAATATGAGAATGAAAATGTCACGAGCAATGTAAGAGACATTGACTTCAATATCTCTTTTTTCGAACGCAACATTCCCATTTCATACACATGTTTGCGTTACTTGTAGTGCTTGTGCTAGGTTATTGAGGTTATTCTTTTACAATCCATCCCTGGTTTAGAGTTTGGGTCTTAAACACATCGGTCTTCCCACAATGTCACTCATTAGGAAAACCTAGGATGAGGTACATTGTAAAAAATCTCCAAAAAGTCCAACAAAATGCACTGTGAATGGTTATTTCAAGGTGCTGTACAAACAATGACACGTCACTCTTAGGGAGAAGGGGGTGTAAGTAGAAGTAAATATATTTCGACGATTTGATTTAAAGCTTTCGTGACTGCAGGGATTCATATTCTCGGTTCTTTCGGTAAAGTCACGTATAAGAGAAACAATAAAATAATAAAAATATAAAACAATTAAATTCTCACGACGTTTCATGCTGTGGTTTTCACATTTGATGATGATTGCTTGTGTTACAGTCGAAACGTCGTGAGAATTTAATGTTTAATATTTTTTATTATTTTATTGTTTCCGTTATACGGGACTTTACCGAAAGAACCAAGAATATATTTCGAAGCATTAAACCATAACGGCATAACATGGTTGCTGATTTATGACTGTCAAATAGTAACCTTGGCCGAGCAAGTTTACTCATTTTTTGCAGCATTTAATTTCATATACCTGAGAGGTTTTTTTAATAGGAAAATTGTGCCAGATAGAAAATTTAAAGAAGTATACAACAGCAACATATAACACATATAACACCATTGTAGCATCTAAAAGGATGGAGTTCCGTAACTGTGGACGTGACCGAAGATACTGTGAGCATGACCAAAGCAGTGTCATCATCTTCTAAAACAAAATTAGAAGTTTTTCAAACAGCTTCCAAGGGAAAGAAGATGGTAATTTATATGCTTCAAGTATCCAATGATATATTTGTCAGAAATGAGTGATGGATACCATTTGCCTCTTTTAATTCAAATCCATTATCTTTTTAATTAGGTTTTCACTGTTCATACCGTGATGTTTAACATTGCACCACAGATTACATGACACAACTGACTTAGCCACAGGTGACGTGCTTTACGGCCTCGAATGCATTGGGAGAAGACAGTGTCGAGTATAGAAGAGGGAATTCTGTTTCTGGACATTAATTATGAAACAAGATACGTATAATATTTAGATATATTATATCTACTATAAAATTGCTATGAAATACAACAATTCGGTTAAAGTTGGAATATTTCCATTACATCGAGTAGGGACTACTCCGTACCAAATTCACTTTACTGGAAACAATTCTCATTTAAGCAGTCAGATTTTTTATGATCCCACACTCAATGATTCACTTCAGTCATTCTTTCACTGGATGTCAGTTGCCTACTTATCACCCTTCATACGCTTTCACCATCGTTCATATTGAAACAGAATTCACTTAGTTATTCCACCACCAGTGATGAGGAATACGTCTACCAGTCTGAATGTATGTTCTCATTTGTGATCTTATGGTCGAATTAAATTTGTGGATCTTGTGTTTATTCAAGATTTTGGAGATCTTTTTTGTGATCCCAGCAATGTAGGGTAAAGTGATGGTTTTGAAAGGCTCCTCAAGAGGGTTCTTCTTCATGGTTTGAGTGATAGCTTTGCGGATTGTATAGTCGGAGTAACCATTAGCCCTAAGAGCTTGGTGTACGTGCTTGAGTTCACTGCTTATGTGTTCCTGGTCGGATATGCATTGGGCTCTATGATACAGAGTCTTGATGAGAGAATTCTTCTGTGATGGATGGTGGTGGGAATCCGGTTTCAGATAAGCATCCGTATGGGTAGCTTTCCTGTAGACAGAGTGGCTCATTGAACCATCAGGTCTCTTTTTAATTAGGACATCCAAAAAAGGTATCTTGCCATCTATTTCGACTTCCATGGTAAATCTGATGGCTGGGTGTATGGAATTGATGTGGTCGAAGAATTGGTCTAGAGCAGGCCGGCCATGTGGCCAGATGACAAAAGTGTCATCCAGGTCCGTTTCAACACATTACATAAAATCCGTGATCTGGTTCCGTCTGTAAAAGATGTGATTCCGGACATACAATACCCTGGTGTCTACAAACTAAGTTGCCTCTGTGGTAGTAGTTACATTGGAGAAACCAAACGCCATATCTCGGACCGCATTCGTGAACATAAAGCAGACCTTAAACACGGTAGGACCAACACCTCGGCCATAGCAGATCATTGTTCTAATTCAGTAGGCTCACATGCCATTGACTTTTCCAAGACGGAGGTTCTTTGTAAGCCATCTGGCTTCCATGAGAGATTCGTTCATGAGGCTATCCACATATACAAGCACAGAGACAATTTCAACCGAGAAGATGGATTCTATCTTAGCAATCATTGGAAAGATTTGATAAATCATTTCAGTTCTTGATTGATTGTTCACGCTTACAGTGGCTTTCAGACAGCATACATAAAAACAAATTTCGTCTCCCCCCTCCTCTTTTCAAAAAATAGATGGACGAGTCCTGGGCAAACTGCCAATCGTTGCGCGTGACGCAAACGTTATTTTTTTATATATATATAAATAAATATGCCGTTTTCAAAATAAATTTATGCAAACCGACACACCTGATGATGACCGTTTGAGTTATGGTCGAAACGTCGTGAGAATTTTTTATTGTTTTTTTTATTGTTTTATATATATTTTGTTATTTTGTTGTTTCTCTTCAACGTGACTTTACCGAAAAAACTAAGAATATGAATTACTGCAGTCACGAAAGCTTTAAATCAAAATTTAGGTTTTCACTGTTCATACCGTGATGTTTAACATAGCACCACAGATTGCATGACACAACTGACTTAGCCACATTCCACAGTTGACGTGCTTTACTGCCTCTATTGCATTGGGAGAAGACAGTGTCGAGTATGGAAGAGGGAATTTTGTTTCAGGACATTAATTATGAAACAAGATATGTATAATATTTAGACATGATATATCTACTATTACATTTGCTATGAAATAAAAAAAATTCGTCCAAAGTTGGAATATTTCTATCATATCGAGTAGGGACTACTCCATCCCCAATTCACTTTACTCGATACAATTCCTATTTAAGCAGTCAGATTTTTTTTATGATCCCACACTCAATGATTCACTTCAGTCATTCGCTCACTGGAGGTCAGTCACCTATTTATCACCCTTCCTGCGCTTTTACTATCGTTCATATTGAAACAAAATTTACTGATTTATTCCACCACCAGTCATGAGGAATACGTCTCCCAGACTGCATGTATGTTCTCATTTATGATCTTATTGTCGAATTAACTTTGCGTTCAACCACTGCACTGCAAGTGAATACATTTCTAATTCTGCTTCATTTCTTGCACTCTTGAACTTTGAAATTCCGTCCTTTTATCTCGGTTCCCAAGATCTCAACCTTGCTCAGTTTAAGAACCTCAATCTCGTATCTTTGACAAGTTTAATCATATTGGGTATTTTTCTTCTTCTCATCATGGTATGGGCTTCCTGAGGCCTGCTTCTTCCTATTTTAAACTGTTGGATCTTTGCTCAGCAACTATAATAGATCATCTACTATAACAGAATTAAACTAATCGTTCCTCTAATAATAGAGTTTTCTCCTTTTTTCTGGCAACAGAACTGAAACCTTTTTACAAGGATTCATGTCTGCATTAACCACAATACCTGCAGTCAAAATGCAAACAAAATACATACTATGATAATATATGCATTGTCCTTGAAACTGATTGGTCCACACCAAGGGACGCTTTCTTTTGAGCCTCGACCCAATTGGTGCTCGACCAGATGACGCCAAAAGGCGTACTCTATCATCCTCTATTATCTAACCCAATCTTTTTTAATTACAATAATGCTTCTATCTACTCAGGATACGTAAAAAAAAACCTTCAGTTCTGCATGAATAAACATGAAAACATTTCCTGGCTCCACCTCATTCAACTCAAGCTGGATAGCAAGATGTTCTTCGTTCAAAACCACACCACTCTCACCCCAACCAGGCTGAAACAAACCCAGTTCATTCAGCTCACAAATCTGGCTTGTGTCTGCTTGCTCGGGAATTCATCAAATAACTTGAAAAAATTCCGTTCAAGGTCTTGTCAGGGAGATGGAGCCCTGTGTATTTCCACTGATAATGGACTGGTTTTTCGATTTGCACAATGACAGCACCTACCTGATGTTCCATATAATTCTTTGCCATAGGATAATATGTAGCATGACAATGAGATAAGACTGCACGAACTTGAATGAAACTTTACGTGAGCATGGAAACATTGAAGTGAACAAGAGGATGTTGATGGTTGGTAAATATAATGCACTCCAGGCATTTTTTAAAAGAAGATAGTTGAGTCATTTCACGCACAAAGCAATTTATCATATATTTGCAATAATAGATATAGCAATGAAGATTCATTTCCAGATAACACGCGTGAATTGAAAACCACTGTCCTTTGAAGTTAGAAAATGTTCAATCTTGTTGACCAGATGCAACAACTCTGGAAATGATCAAATAAGCAATATATTCTAATAAAAAAAACGTTTCTTTCCTACGAAATATTTATTTAACACAATATCATTCCTGTCTCATGTCAGTTTAGAGACGACATTTGATTTTGTTTCATCTGAGTTGCTAATAACCACAACCTGAACTAAAAATGAATATAATAAGGTGAAACTGTTACACGGAGGTTATAAAGTAAATATATAGAACATAGTGAAACTTTTACACAAAGGTTGTAAAGAAAGACGAAGCCAATAAATATGAAGAATCACTAAGGCTATGTGTTGTCACACTAGATGATATCGATCCAAAACTGAATTATGACCAGGTGAATGGATTAACCATCTCATATTTGTATATGCCAGTCATTACAGCCGCCAACCGGAATGAATGTGAATTAATGTTTTACTTAAACCTAGCGAAGAAGTGGGACAAAAGAGAAATATGAGAATGAAAATGTCATGAGCAAGGTAAGAGACATCGACTTCAATATCTCTTTTTTCGAACGCAACATTTACCATTTCCTAAACATGTTTGCGTTACTCGTAGTGCTTGTGCTAGGTTATTGAGGTTATTTTGTTTACAATCCATCCCTGGTTTAGAGTCTGGGTCTTAAACGCCTCGGTCTTCCCACAATGTCACCATTGTGGAAAAGCTGGGATGAGGTACATCGTAAAAAATCTACAAAAAGTCCAACAAAATGCACTTTGAATGGTTATACAATCTCAATGTAACTCCATATCAAGGCGCTTTACAAACAATGACACATGATACTCTTAGGGAGTAGGAGGTGTAAGTAGAAGTAAATATATTTCGCAGCATTAAGCCATAACGGTATAATATGGTTGCAGATTTGTGACTGCCAAATAGTAACCTTGGCCGAGCAAGTTCACGCATTTTTTGCAGCATTTAATTTCATATACCTGAGAGGTTTTTTTTTTACATAAGAAAATTGTGCCAGATGGAAAATTTTAAGAAGTATACAACAGCAACATATAACACATATAACACCATTGTAGCATCTAAAAGGATGAAGTTCCTTAAATTTGGACGTGACCCAAGAAACTGTGGGCATGACCCAAGCAGTGTGACCATCTTCTTAAACAAAATTATAAGTTTTTCTAACAGCTTCCAAGGTAAAGAAGATGGTTACTAATATGCTTCAAGTATCCAATGATACATTTGTTATAAATGAGTGATGGATACCATTTGCCTATTTTAATTCAAATCCATTATCCTTTTAAATAGGTTTTCACTATTCATACCGTGATGTTTAACATAGCACCACAGATTGCATGACACAACTTACTTAGCCACATTCCACAGTTGACGTGCTTTACGGCCTCTATTGCATTGGGAGAAGACAGTGTCGAGTATGGAAGAGGGAATTTTGTTTCAGGACATTAATTATGAAACAAGATATGTATAATATTTAGACATGATATATCTACTATTACATTTGCTATGAAATAAAAAAAATTCGTCCAAAGTTGGAATATTTCTATCATATCGAGTAGGGACTACTCCATCCCCAATTCACTTTACTCGATACAATTCCCATTTAAGCAGTCAGATTTTTTTATGATCCCACACTCAATGATTCACTTCAGTCATTCGCTCACTGGAGGTCAGTCACCTATTTATCATCCTTCCTGCGCTTTTACTATCGTTCATATTGAAACAAAATTTACTGATTTATTCCACCACTAGTCATGAGGAATACGTCTCCCAGACTGCATTATGTTCTCATTTATGATCTTATTGTCGAATTAACTTTGCGTTCAACCACTGCACTGCAAGTGAATACATTTCTAATTCTGCTTCATTCCTTGCACTCTTGAACTTTGAAATTCCTTCCTTTTATCTCGGTTCCCAAGATCTCAACCTTGCTCAGTTTAAGAAC
Source organism: Petromyzon marinus (assembly GCF_048934315.1). Taxonomy (NCBI): domain Eukaryota; kingdom Metazoa; phylum Chordata; class Hyperoartia; order Petromyzontiformes; family Petromyzontidae; genus Petromyzon; species Petromyzon marinus. The sequence continues at coordinate 1,464,084 of NC_133732.1, forward strand.
CTCAATCTCGTATCTTTGACAAGTTTAATTATATTGGATACTTTTCTTCTTCTCATCATGGTATGGGCTTCCTGAGGCCTGCTTCTTCCTATTTTAAACTGTTGGATCTTTGCTCAGCAACTATAATAGATCATCTACTATACCAAAATTAAACTAATCGTTCCTCTAATAATAGAGTTTTCTCCTTTTTCTGGCAACAGAACTGAAACCTTTTTACAAGGATTCATGTCTGCATTAACCACAATACCTGCAGTCAAAATGCAAACAAAATACATACTATGATAATATATGCATTGTCCTTGAAACTGATTGGTCCACACCAAGGGACGGCTTTCTTTTGAGCCTCGACCCAATTGGTGCTCGACCAGATGACGCCAAAAGGCGTACTCTATCATCCTCTATTATCTAACCCAATCATTTTTAATTACAATAATGCTTCTATCTACTCAGGATACGTAAAAAAAACTTCAGTTTTGCATGAATAAACATGAAAACATTTCCTGGCTCCACCTCATTCAACTCAAGCTGGATAGCAAGATGTTCTTCGTTCAAAACCACACCACTCTCACCCCAACCAGGCTGAAACAAACCCAGTTCATTCAGCTCACAAATCTGGCTTGTGTCTGCTTGCTCGGGAATTCATCAAATAACTTGAAAAAATTCCGTTCAAGGTCTTGTCAGGGAGATGGAGCCCTGTGTATTTCCACTGATAATGGACTGGTTTTTCGATTTGCACAATGACAGCACCTACCTGATGTTCCATATAATTCTTTGCCATAGGATAATATGTAGCATGACAATGAGATAAGACTGCACGAACTTGAATGAAACTTTACCTGAGCATGGAAACATTGAAGTGAACAAGAGGATGTTGATGGTTGGTAAATATAATGCACTCCAGGCATTTTTTAAAAGAAGATAGTTGAGTCATTTCACGCACAAAGCAATGTATCATATATTTGCAATAATAGATATAGCAATGAAGATTCATTTCCAGATAACACGCGTGAATTGAAAACCACTGTCCTTTGAAGTTAGAAAATGTTCAATCTTGTTGACCAGATGCAACAACTCTGGAAATGATCAAATAAGCAATATATTCTAATAAAAAAAACGTTTCTTTCCTACGAAATATTTATTTAACACAATATCATTCCTGCCTCATGTCAGTTTAGAGACGACATTTGATTTAGTTTCATCCGAGTTGCTAATAACCACAACCTGAACTAAAAATGAATATAATAAGGTGAAACTGTTACACGGAGGTTATAAAGTAAATATATAGAACATAGTGAAACTTTTACACAAAGGTTGTAAAGAAAGACGAAGCCAATAAATATGAAGAATCACTAAGGCTATGTGCTGTCACACTAGATGATATCGATCCAAAACTGAATTATGACCAGGTGAATGGATTAACCATCTCATATTTGTATATGCCAGTCATTACAGCCGCCAACCGGAATGAATGTGAATTAATGTTTTACTTAAACCTAGCGAAGAAGTGGGACAAAAGAGAAATATGAGAATGAAAATGTCATGAGCAAGGTAAGAGACATTGACTTCAATATCTCTTTTTTCGAACGCAACATTTATAATTTCCTAAACATGTTTGCGTTACTCGTAGTGCTTGTGCTAGGTTATTGAGGTTATTTTGTTTACAATCCATCCCTGGTTTAGAGTCTGGGTCTTAAACGCCTCGGTCTTCCCACAATGTCACCAATGTGGAAAAGCTGGGATGAGGTACATCGTAAAAAATCTACAAAAAGTCCAACAAAATGCACTTTGAATGGTTATACAATCTCAATGTAACTCCATATCAAGGCGCTTTACAAACAATGACACATGATACTCTTAGGGAGTAGGAGGTGTAAGTAGAAGTAAATATATTTCGCAGCATTAAGCCATAACGGTATAATATGGTTGCAGATTTGTGACTGCCAAATAGTAACCTTGGCCGAGCAAGTTCACGCATTTTTTGCAGCATTTAATTTCATATACCTGAGAGGTTTTTTTTTACATAAGAAAATTGTGCCAGATGGAAAATTTTAAGAAGTATACAACAGCAACATATAAAACATATAACACCATTGTAGCATCTAAAAGGATGAAGTTCCTTAAATTTGGACGTGACCCAAGAAACTGTGGGCATGACCCAAGCAGTGTGACCATCTTCTTAAACAAAATTATAAGTTTTTCTAACAGCTTCAAGGGAAAGAAGATGGTTACTAATATGCTTCATGTATCCAATGATATATTTGTTGTAAATGAGTGATGGATACCATTTGCCTCTTTTAATTCAAATCCATTATCGTTTTAATTAGGTTTTCACTGTTCATTCCGTGATGTTTAACATAGCACCACAGATTGCATGACACAACTGACTTAGCCACATTCCACAGTTGACGTGCTTTACTGCCTCTATTGCATTGGGAGAAGACAGTGTCGAGTATGGAAGAGGGAATTTGGTTTCAGGACATTAATTATGAAACAAGACATGTATAATATTTAGACATAATATATCTACTATTACATTTGCTATGAAATACAAAAATTCGGCAAAGTTGGAATATTTCTATCATTTCGAGCAGGGACTACTCTGTTCCCAATTCACTTTACTCGATCCAATTCCCATTTAAGCAGTCAGATTTTTTTATGATCCCACACTCAATGATTCACTTCAGTCAATCGCTCACTGGAGGTCAGTCACCTATTTATCACCCTTCCTGCGCTTTTACCATCGTTCATATTGAAACAGAATTTACTGATTTATTCCACCACCAGTGATGAGGAATACGTCTACCAGTCTGAATGTATGTTCTCATTTATGATCTTATGGTCGAATTAACTTTGCGTTCAACCATTGCAGTGCAAGTGAAAACATTTCTCATTCTGCTTCTTTCCTTGCACTCTTGGACTTTGAAATTACTTCCTTTTATCTCTTTTCCCAAGATCTCAACCTTGCTCAGTTTAAGAACCTCAATCTCGTATCTTTGACAAGTTTAATCATATTGGATTATTTTCTTCTTCTCATCATGGTATGGGCTTCCTGAGGCCTGCTTCTTCCTATTTTAAACTGTTGGATCTTTGCTCAGCAACTATAATAGATCATCTACTATAACAGAATAAAACTAATCGTTCCTCTAATAATAGAATTTTCTCCTTTTTTCTGGCAACAGAACTGAAATCTTTTTACAAGGATTCATGTCTGCATTAACCACAATACCTGCAGTCAAAATGCAAACAAAATAATACTATGAATAATATGCATTGTCCTTGAAACTGATTGGTCCACACCAAGGGACGGCTTTCTTTTGAGCCTCGACCCAATTGGTGCTCGACCAGATGACGCCAAAAGGCGTACTCTATCATCCTCTATTATCTAACCCAATCCTTTTAAATTACAATAATGCTTCTGTCTACTCAGGATACGTAAAAAAACTTCAGTTCTGCATGAATAAACATGAAAACCTTTCCTGGCTCCACCTCATTCAACTCAAGCTGGATAGCAAGATGTTCTTCGTTCAAAACTACACCACTCTCACCCCAACCAGGCTGAAACAAACCCAGTTCATTCAGCTCACAAATCTGGCTTGTGTCTGCTTGCTCGGGAATTCATGAAATAACTTGAAAAAATACCGTTCAAGGTCTTGTCAGGGAGATGGAGCCCTGTGTATTTCCACTGATAATGGACTGGTTTTTCGATTTGCATAATGACAGCACCTAGCTGATGTTCCATATAATTCTTTGCCATTGGATAATATGTAGCATGACAATGAGATAAGACTGCACGAACTTGAATTAACTTTACGTGAGCATGGAAACATTGAAGTGAACAAGAGGATGTTGATGGTTGGTAAATATAATGCACTCCAGGCATTTTTTAAAAGAAGATAGTTGAGTCATTTCACGCACAAAGCAATTTATCAAATATTTGCAATAATAGATATAGCAATGAAGATTAATTTCCAGATAACACGCTTGAATTGAAAACCACTGTCCTTTGAAGTTAGAAAATGTTCAATCTTGTTGACCAGATGCAACAACTCTGGAAATGATCAAATAAGCAATATATTCTAATTAAAAAAAAACAAAAACGTTTCTTTCCTACGAAATATTTATTTAACACAATATCATTCCTGCCTCATGTCAGTTTAGAGACGACATTTGATTTAGTTTCATCCGAGTTGCTAATAACCACAACCTGAACTAAAAATGAATATAATAAGGTGAAACTGTTACACGGAGGTTATAAAGTAAATATATAGAACATAGTGAAACTTTTACACAAAGGTTGTAAAGAAAGACGAAGCCAAGAAATTTGAAGAATCACTAAGGCTATGTGTTGTCACACTAGATGCTATCGATCCAAAACTGAATTGTGACCAGGTGAATGGATTAACCATCTCATATTTGTATATGCCAATCATTACAGCCGCCAACTGGAATGAATGTGAATTAATGTTTTACTTAAACCTAGCGAAGAAGTGGGACAAAAGAGAAATATGAGAATGAAAATGCGTAAACTTTCTCGGCCAAGGTTACTATTTGGCAGTCACAAATCTGCAACCATGTTATGCCGTTATGGTTTAATGCTGCGAAATATATTTACTTCTACTTACACCTCCTACTCCCTAAGAGTATCATGTGTCATTGTTTGTAAAGCGCCTTGATATGGAGTTACATTGAGATTGTATAACCATTCAAAGTGCATTTTGTTGGACTTTTTGTAGATTTTTTTACAATGTACCTCATCCCAGCTTTTCCTCATTGGTGACATTGTAGAAAGACGAGGCGTTTAAGACCCAGACTCTAAACCAGGAATGGATTGTAAACAAAATAACCTCAATATCCTAGCACAAGCACTACGAGTAATGCAAACATATTTAGGAAATGATAAATGTTGCGTTCGAAAAAAGAGATTGAAGTCGATGTCTCTTACCTTGCTCATGACATTTTCATTCTCATATTTCTCTTTTGTCCCACTTCTTCGCTAGGTTTAAGTAAAACATTCATTCACATTCATTCCGGTTGGCAGCTGTAATGATTGGCATATACAAATATGAGATGGTTAATCCATTCACCTGGTCATAATTCAGTTTTGGATCGATATCGTCTAGTGTGACAACATATAGCCTTAGTGATTCTTCATATTTATTGGCTTCTTCTTTCTTTATAACCTTTGTGTAAAAGTTTCACTATGTTCTATATATTTACTTTATAACCTCCGTGTAACAGTTTCACCTTATTATATTCATTTTTTGTTCAGGTTGTGGCGTTTAGCAACTCGGATGAAACTAAATCAAATATCGTCTCTAAACTGACATGAGCCAGGAATGATATTGTGTTAAATAAATATTTTGTAGGATATACACGCGCTTAAATTAGAATATATTGCTTATTTGATCATGAACATTTTCTGACTTCAAAGGACAGTGGTTTACAATTCAAGCGTGTAATCTGGAAAATAATCTTTATTGCTATATCTTTTATTGCAGATATATGATAAATTGCTTTGTGCGTGAAATGACGCAAATATCTTGTTTTAATAATGCCAGGAGTGCATTATATTTACCAACCGTCAACATCCTCTTGTTCACTTCAATGTTTCCATGCTCACGTAAAGTTTCATTCAAGTTCGTGCAGTCTTATCTCATTGTCATGCTACATATTATCCTATGGCAAATAATTATATGGAACATCAGGTAGGTGCTGTCATTGTGCAAATCGAAAAACCAGTCCATTATCAGTGGAAATACAAAGGGCTCCATCTCCCTTACAAGACCCTCAACGGAATTTTTTCAAGTTATCTGATGAATTCCCGAGCAAGCAGACACAAGCCAGACTTGTAAGCTGAATGAACTGGGTTTGTTTCAGCCTGGTTTGGGCGAGAGTGGCGGTGTTTTGAACAAAGAACATCTTGCTATCCAGCTTGAGTTGAATGAGGTGGAGCCAGGAAATGTTTTCATGTTGATTCATGTTGATTCATGCAGAACTGAAGTTATTTTTACGAATCCTCATTAGACAGAAACATTGTAATTAATATGGATTTGGTTAGATAATAGAGAACGATTTGTTTGAGCTGCTGAGCAAAGATCCAACAGTTTAAAATCGGAAGCAACAGGCATCAGGAATCCCATAACATGATGAGAAGAAGAAAAGTATCCAATATGATTAAACTTGTCAGAGATAAGAGATTGAGTTTCTTAAACTGAGCGAGGTTGAGATCTTGGAAAACGAGATAAAAGGAAGGAATTTCAAAGTCCAAGAGTGCAAGGAAAGAAACAGAATTAGAAATGTTTTCACTTGCAGTGTAGTGGTTGAACACAAATTTAATTCGACCATAAGATCACAAATGAGAACATACATTCAGTCTGGTAGACGCATTCCTCATCACTGGTGGTGGGATAAACCAGTGAATTCTGTTTCAATATGAACGATGGTAAAAGCGCATGAAGGGTGATAAATAGGCGACTGACCTCCAGTGAGCGAATGACTAAACTGAATCATTGAGTGTGGGATCATAAAAATAATCTGTCTGCTTAAATGGGAATTGTTTCGAGTAAAGTGAATTTGGTACGGAGTAGTCCCGACTCGATGTAATAGCAATATTCCAACTTTGGCCGAATTGTTGTATTTCATCGCAATTGTTATAGTAGATATAATATATCTAAATATTATACGTATCTTGTGTCATAATTAATGTCCAGAAACAGAATTCCCTCTTCTATACTCGACACTGTCTTCTCCCAATGCATTAGTGGCCGTAATGCACGTCACCTGTGGCTAAGTCAGTTGTGTCATGTAATCTGTGGTGCTATGTTAAACATCACGGTATGAACAGTGAAAACCTAATTAAAAGGATAATGGATTTTAATTTTAAAGAGGCAAATGGTATCCATCACTCATTTCTGACAAAGATATCATTGGATACTTGAGGCATATAAATTACCATCTTCTTTCCCTTGGACGCTGTTTGAAAAACTTCTAATTTTGTTTTAGAAGATGGTGACACTGCTTGGGTCATGCTCACAGTTTCTTCGGTCACGTCCACAGTTACGGAACTCCATCCTTTTAGATGCTACAATGGTGTTATATGTGTTATATGTTGCTGTTGTATACTTCTTCAAATTTTCTATCTGGCACAATTTTCTTATTAAAAAAAACCTCTCAGGTATATGAAATTAAATGCTGCAAAAAATGAGTAAACTTGCTCGGCCAAGGTTACTATTTGACAGTCACAAATCAGCAACCATGTTATGCCGTTATGGTTTAATGCTTCGAAATATATTCTTGGTTCTTTCGGTAAAGTCCCGTATACGTGAAACAATAAAATAATAAAAATCGAAAACATTAAATTCTCACGACGTTTCGACTGCAACACAAGCAATCATCATCAAATGTGAAAACCACAGCATGAAACGTCGTGAGAATTTAATTGTTTTATATTTTTATTATTTTATTGTTTCCCTTATACGTGACTTTACCGAAAGAACCGAGAATATGAATCCCTGCAGTCACGAAAGCTTTAAATCAAATCGTCGAAATATATTTACTTCTACTTACACCCCCTTCTCCCTAAGAGTGACGTGTCATTGTTTGTTACAGCACCTTGAAATAACCATTCACAGTGCATTTTGTTGTACTTTTTGGAGATTTTTTACAATGTACCTCATCCCAGGTTTTCCTCATTGGTGACATTGTAGGAAGACCCATGTGTTTAAGACCAAAACTCTAAACCAGGGATGGATTGTAAAAGAATAACCTCAATAACCTAGCAGAAGCACTACAAGTAGCGCAAACATGTGTATGAAATGGAAATGTTGCGTTCGAAAAAGGAGATATTGAAGTCAATGTCTCTTACATTGCTCGTGACATTTTCATTCTCATATTTCTCTTTTGTCCCACTATTTCGCTCGGCTTAAGTAAAACATTTCACGTTCATTCCGGTTATCGGCTGTAATAACTGGCATGTACAAATATGAGATGGTTAATCCATTCACCTGGTCACAATTCAGTTTTGGATTGATATCATCTGGTGTGACAACAAATAGCCTTACTGATTCTTGGTTATTATACGTTTCATATTTTTGGCTTTTTGTTACTTTATAACCTCTGTGTAACAGTTTCACTATATTATATATGTACTTTATAACCTCTGCGTAACAGTTTCAGTATGTTCTATATATTTACTTAATAATCTCCGTGGAACAGTTTCACCATATTCTAATCATTTTTTGTTCTGGTTGTGGTTTTTTGCAACTCAGATGCACCTAAATCATATGTCGTCTCTAAACTTAAATGAGCCAGGAATTATATTGTGTGAAATATATATTTGGTAGGATATACACGTTTTTTAAAAATTATAATATATTGCTTATTTGATAATGTCCATAGTTGTTGCATCTCGTCAACAATGATTGAAAATTTTCTGACTTCAAAGGACAGTGGTCTTCAATTCAAGCATCTATCTAGAAAGTAATCTTCATTGCTATATCTTTTATTGCAAATATATGATAAATTGCGTTGTGTGTGAAATTACTCAACAATCTTGTTTTAATAATGCCTGGAGTGCATTATATTTACCAATCGTCAAAATCCTTTTGTTCACTTCAATGTTTCCATGCTCAGGTAAAGCTTCATTCAAGTTCGTGCAGTCTTATCTCATTGTCATGCTACATATTATCCTATGGCAAATAATTATATGGAACACCAGGTAGGTGCTGTCATTGTGCAAATCGCAAAACCAGTCCATTATCAGTGGAAATACACAGGGCTCCATCTCACTGACAAGACCCTGAACGGAATTTTTTCAAATTATCTGATGAATTCCCGAGCAAGCAGACACAAGCCAGACTTGTGAGCTGAATGAACTGGGTTTGTTTCAGCCTGGATGGGGCCAGAGTGCCGTGGTTTTGAACAAATAACATATCGCTATCCAGCTTGAGTTGAATGAGGTGGAGCCAGGAAATGTTTTCATGTTGATTCATGCAGAACTGAAGTGTTTTACGTTTCCTCAGTAGATAGAAACATTATTGTTATTAAAAGGATTGCGTTAGATAACAGAGGAACGATTTGTTTATTTCGATTATAGTTGCTTAGCAAAGATCCAACAGTTTAAAATAGGAAGTAGCAGGCATCAGGAAGCCCATACCATGATGAGAAGAAGAAAAGTGTCCAATATGATTAAACTTGGCAGAGATAAGAGATTGAGTTTCTTAAACTGAGCAAGGCTGGAGATCTTGGAAACCGAGATAAAAGGAAGGAATTTCAAAGTCCAAGAGTGCAAAGAAAGAAGCAGAATTAGAAATGTATTCACTTGCAGCGCAGTGGTTGAACACAAAGTTAATTCGACCATAAGATCATAAATGAGAACATACATGCAGTCTGTAGACGTATTCCTCATCACTGGTGGTGGAATAAATCAGTGAATTCTGTTTCAATATGAACGATGGTAAAATCGCAGGAAGGGTGATAAATAGGCGACTGACCTCCAGTGAGCGAATGACTAAAGTGAATCATTGAGTGTGGGATCATCAAAAATCTGACTGCTTAAATGGGGATTGTATCAAGAAAAAGTGAATTGGGGACGGAGTAGTCCCTACTCGATGTATTAACAATATTCTAACTTTGGCCGAATTGTTGTATTCCATAGTCATTGTTATAGTAGATATAATACATCTAAATATTATACATATCTTAAATTTCGATTTAAAGCTTTCGTGACTGCAGAGATTAATCTTCTTGGTTCTTTCGGTAAAGTCACGTAGAATAGAAATAAAAAAAATAAAATAAAACATAATAAAATAAAATTCTCACGACATTTCGGCCACAACACATGTGGCCTTCTTCAGGTGAAGGAACAGAACTGTCGGGACGACAGCACTTCAATGAACGCTGCTAAGATTCGCAGCGTCTTTTAAGCTCGGTGGGAGGAGCAGAGCGCCTTGACAAAGGAGTTTCCATATCAAACAGGATAATTTAGCATTCCTTATTCACCAAAGTTCCTATACCTGACACCATCGCAATCATTAAATACTTGTTTCATCAAGGACTAAACACTGAGGTACTCCCCAGGTGAGACACTGCTTAACCAATACATACTTCACTTGGAATGGAACTTTCTACAAACAAACTGAGGGCACCCCGATGGGCTCCCCCCTATCTCCGGTTATAGCCAACATTTTCATGGAGAAATTTGAGACTGACGCGATCCAGACTGCCACTCTGCGCCCAACCTTATGGAAGAGGTACGTGGATGACACTTTTGTCATATGGCCACAGGGCCGGCCTGCTCTAGTCCAATTCTTCGACCACATCAATTCCATACACCCAGCCATCAGATTTACCATGGAAGTCGAAAAAGATGGGAAGCTACCTTTTTTGGATGTCCTAATAGAAAAAAGACCTGATGGTTCAATGAGCCACTGTCTACAGGAAAGCTACCCATACGGATGCTTATCTGAAACCGGATTCTCACCACCATCCATCACAGATGAATTCTCTCATCAAGACTCTGCACCATAGAGCCCAATGCATATCCGACCAGGAACACATAGGCAGTGAACTCAAGCACGTACACCAAGCTCTTAAGGCTAATGGTTACTCCGACTATACAATCCGCAAAGCTATCACTCAAACCATGAAGAAGGACCCTCTTGAGGAGCCTTTCAAAACCATCACTTTACCCTACATTACAGGGATCACAAAAAATCTCCAAAATCTTGAATAAACACAAGATCCAGGTCCGTTTCAACACATTACATAAAATCCATGATCTGGTTCCGTCTGTAAAAGATGTGCTTCCGGACATACAGTACCCTGGTGTCTACAAACTAAGTTGCCTCTGTGGTAGTAGTTACATTGGAGAAACCAAACGACATGTCTCGGACCGCATTCTTGAATACAAAGCAGACCTTAAACACGGTAGGACCAACACCTCGGCCGTGGCAGATCACTGTTATAATTCAGTAGGCTCACATGACATTGACTTCTCCAAGACAAAGGTTCTTTGCAAGCCATCGGGCTAACATGAGAGATTCGTTCATGAGGCTATCTACATGTACAAACACAGAGACAATTTCAACCGAGAAGATGGATTCTGGCTTAGCAATCATTGGAAAGATTTGATAAACTATTTATGGTCTTAATTGATTGTTCACGCTTACGGTGGCTTTCAGACAGCATACATTCATTTTTCGTCTCCCACCTCCTCTTTTCCGAACATAGATGGACTCGTCCTTCTAAACAAACTGTCAAATCGCTATCCGTGGTGCTAACGTTTAAAAATAAATAAATACAAACCGCCACTTCTTTCAAATGTTCTTGCCGTTGGTTTTCACACCTGATGATGACTGTGTTACAGTCGAAACGTCGTGGGAATTTTATTGTTTTATATATATTTTATTATTTTATTGTTTCCCTTCAACGTGACTTTACCGAAAGAACCAAGAATATAATAAATGTTCTCAATATATTCTTCAATAAGTTGAGCTATTAACATAAAGTAATTGGGTATGCATTACACTATATAATGAGTCCCATATAGTAAACTAATAAAATAAAAAATAAATAAATACATAAACTACATCAATGTTATCAATAAACTCTATATACTCTTCAATCAGCTGAGTTACTAACAATAAGTTATATTCTTAGTTTTTTCGGTAAAGTCACGGTGTGTTATATATATTTTATTATTTTGTTGTTTCTCTTCAACGTGACTTTACCGAAAAAACTAAGAATATGAATTACTGCAGTCACGAAAGCTTTAAATCAAAATTTAACAATAATTTGTTATACATTACAATGCCATATGGCGAAAAATTGGGTGGCGTTTTTTTCTTTCTCTTTTCAACGTTAGCACCATGGAGAGGGACGAGCTTTGTTCAGACGGACGAGTCCATCTATGATCGGAACGGAGGAGGGAGAAACAGCCACGATGCGCTGCTCTGTCCTGTGTTGCGTTACAACTATGTTATAAACTAGACTACTATACATTGCAATGTTATACCTTCCAATCTAGACTAAATTGTATAATATCGTATACACAGCCCCATGTAAGCTCTAACATTAAGCATTATATTGATATGTCTCCAACTAAACTTTTTTCTACATTACGCGACTATTCACCGTAATATACACTGCCATAGACAAACCCACCCTTGAATTATACAATGCGTTACTATACATTACCCTATACTTTAGACTGTAAAGTATTATACTTGTAATAGTACACTATGTATTATTCTACCAACCCTACTGTATACCACACTGCTGTATATTCACTATACAATTACGATACTATACATTGCCTTATGAATTATGTTAAACATTACAATGTTATACTATTTATTATTAATCAACATGCTATAAACCATACCATTGATCGTCGTGTGAAAGATATTAAGAGGCAGTGCCACTGAATGGACTGCGGTCTGAAAGTCACCGTAAAATACAATCAATTAAGAACCGAAATGGTTTATAACGTCTTTCCAATGGTTACTAAGCCAGAATCCATCTTCTCTGTTGAAATTGTCTCTGTGTTTGTATTTGTGAATGGCCGGTGTCTTCGTCGGACCACAGATAAAGAAGATCCTGAAGTGAAATGAATTCCCCAAGAAGCTCATGAGTAAGGAGAAATCGGCTTGGAACAGCTTGGTCGCAGTGGTTCGTGGCTTCCTGGGCAATCACAAGGTCGAAAACTATGTGGAGCTGGTTGAGACTCTGGTGAAGAATTGCGGCACAATGAGCTTTAGGATGTCCCTCAAAGATAAATTCAAGGAGAACATGGGAGCATACTCGGAGGAACAAGGCTAGCGCTTCCACCAGGATATACTGGACTTTGAACGCCACTACCAAGGACAGTATAACGAGAACATGATGGGAGACTACATTTGGGGACTGATTCGTGAAAGTGATTTACAGTATATTCGTAAATCTCGAAAAACTTCTCACTTCTAAATCTTTTAATCGTCATTTTTGTATTACTTTAGCATAAATACATGTTAATTTTGATTCATATGTTACTTTTTCTGACTTTATGTAAACGAAAATACACAAATTCACCCGTTTTCTCATTGAAAATAGGTCAATTTCAAAATATCACTGTCCTGGTCACAAAAGCAAAGTTTGTGGGGAATAATAGCCATTTTCTATACTTTTTTGGCATAAGCAATTACAAAATAACACTTACTACCCAGGAACAATAAATTGTGTTACATAGTGTTATCACTCCCTTAGCCTCCCTGCGAAGGAAGGTGGCCTGGCCCTTCTTGACCTATTCAAATACCATAAAGCAGTCGCCCTTCAGAAAAAGCACTGATTTAACCCTGCAAAAAACGGATCAGTCTGTGAGTCTGGAGTCCCTTGTCGGGTTTTACCTTTCCTCGACTACGATAGGTCCCAGGGCCTTCAAGTCGGTGTGGACAGTCTCATCTATGCTGCGGATATGTATAGATAAACACACCACCTTCATGCACCCCTTCTTAGAAGGTCCCGTTTTAGGGTAACCCCTCATTGAAATCTGAGGGGTTAGGAGATATGGTGGCTCAGCTGGAGAGCGACAGGACTTGGAAAAGTTGGTGACCTCTTGTCTGAGCAGGGCAATGTGCTAACCTTTGAACAACTGCGAGCAGAATACAATTTTCCCTGGACACATTTATTTAGTTACCAAAAAATCAGGGATGCCATCACCAAAACCCCTGGCAAGAACATTGACAACTTTGTTCGTTCATCTCTCAGTCCGCTTTTCCTGGATTGGATCGTGGTGGCAGCATGTTGAGTATGGCAGTCTAAACCTCTCTTTCCCTGGCGACAGAGTCTAGCTCTTCCTGGGGAATTCCTAGGCATTCGCAGGCCAGCTCAGTGGCATAGTCCCGCCAGCATGTTCTGGGCAGACCCCGGGGTCTTCACCCAGTGGGACGTGCCAGGGTAGATTTCCAGGGGGAGTCTACAGGAGGGCATCCTTACCAGGTTCCCGAACCACCTCAACTGGATCCTCTCGATTCTGAGGAGCAGCGGCTCGACTCTAAGGCCCTCCCGGATTACCGAGCTGCTCACCCGATGCTGGAAAGTAAGCCTGGCAACCCTGATTTAACACCAATAATATGGATACGGCTCTCACTCTGGGAATAGAGGGACCAGATAGCACACAAAAGCTACACCAGTATATCATGCTCTAACAGCACCACCCACAAGACATTGCGGGGGACACAGTCAAATGCTTTCTCCAAGTCTAAAAGCAGAGGTAGACTGGAGAAGCATACTCCCATGACCCTTCAAATACCTGTGAGAAGGAAAAGAGCTGGTCCATTAAATTTTGATTTAAAGCTTTCGTGACTGCAGTAATTCATATTCTTAGTTCTTTCGGTAACGTCACGTTGAAGGGAAACAATTAAATAATAAAATATATATTAAACAAAAAAATTCTCACAACGTTTCGACCATAACACAAACGGTCGTCATCAGGTGTGATGACAACGTTTCGACCATAACACAAACGGTCGTCATCAGGTGTGATGACGACCGTTTGTGTTATGGTCGAAACGTTGTGAGAAATTTTTTTGTTTAATATATATTTTATTATTTTATTGTTTCCCTTCAACGTGACTTTACTGAAAGAACTAAGAATATAGCTAGTCCATTGTTCCATCACCATGACGGAATACACATTGTTTCTCCTGAATCTGAGGCTCGACCACCGAGAGGATCCTCCTCTCCAGGACTCTGGCACAGGCTTTACCTGGTAGGCTGAGGAGTGTGATCTCCTCTGCAGTTGGAGGACACTCTCTGGTCCCCATTTTTTAAAAAATGGGAACCATGACTCCAGTTTTGCCAATCCAGAGGTACTGTACCCGCCGTCCATTCAACATTGACCACTACACTTCTGCACTGTCCAGCGCTTTCTAAAATTCTGGGCGAATCTCGTCTACCCCAGCAGGTTTGCCACTATGACAGCCCTCGACCAAAAGCAGCAACTTCAACAGCCGTGATGGATCTGACCCCCCCCCCTCCCCGCAAGTTGTTTCCTTGGTTGCTCCCTGAGAGGTGGAATTTCCACCAGGTTGAGGTGCTCCTCAAAGTGTCCTTTCCACCTCTGAACTATCTCCTTAGTTGAGGTCAATGTTATGCCTGGGCCACGTCCCATTGACCCCTCCAAGCATGGCCGGATCATGGTCCCGTGGGGCCCCTAGGCACATGTCTTTTGGAGCCCCCCCCCCCACCACCCCCGCTTTCTTATATTGTTGTCTTTTTTTCCGTCGTCCTCGCAAAATCATCCACTAGATCGTCAAAATCTAGCTGTCTGACAACGTCTGACTCTATTGACATACATGCAAATGAGCTGAGACGTGTCTGGCACATGCTACTCCGCATCTCATTTTTTATTCTGCCTAAAAGGGAATATTTCCTCTCACACCTGGCAGTTTGTCACTGGCAAAGTTAGAAAAATCCGAAGTGCCACGAAAACATTTGGGAACACTGACTGCAGATTAAGTGCCTGCAACGTCTCAAGCAATTTAGTTGGGCACTTCTCAACCTCAGACATGAAAAACTTGAATTAGATGAGTTCGTTGGCAAAGTTCATGTCGAGTTCTGATGGATATGCAGCAGACAATGCATTTACCTTTCCCACTATGACATGACTGTTAGACACCTGATCTGACATAAACAGTACTCCAAAGAGACTGGTCAAACGCTTGTAAGCGTCCAAGCAATGTTCAAGGCATGCCACTAGCTTATCAATGACCACATCCAATGTTTCTATTTTTAACTTCTCCCTCCCCTCAAGTGTCACGCCTGGCTCTGAGCTCTCATCTGCAAATGTTTTGCGTTTCCTCTTTCGCTGAAGATCGTGCTGATATGACTGAGAGACACCTGTCACATTTAAGGCTGCCCTTTCAAAAGCCTCAAACAGGTTTCGCTGTCTTGCCACAAAATCCCGCAACGAAGACAAAAGCTGTGCTGCTACAGAGATGTCAATGTCACTTTTCTGTAGGTGCATGCTTGTAGCGTGGAACCGGTCAAGTATGATGTCCCAGAAATGTGCCATGAACACCATCTCTAAGGTGTCCAATTTAGCACATAGTCCAGTGGCCTCAAATCGAGTATCTCTTTTCTCATGATCATCATTGCACATACCACCGAAGACCTCTCTAATGTGGGTGTAATTTCTCCACAGTGCCTCGGTCGACTGCCCGAGCACTCCACCGAGTACTGGACAGCAATTTTAACGTCAGTCTGACATCTGTCTTCCCAAAGACTTTTCCCCATCCGTGTGTGGATGAAGAGCAAAATGTGTACAGTGACTGCAACATGTCAAAAAAACTCGTCAGCCTCTGGGCTATTGCCGTCTAAGGTGTTAACACCAACTAAGTTAAGCGAATGTGCTGCGCAAAGCACATACTCTATTAGAGGGTTTTTTTGTTTCAGGTGGGCCTGTAGCCCATTGCATTTTCCTGACATGTTGCTTGCTTTGTCATATGACTGACCTCTACAGTTTTGAGAGGTCCAACCCAAGGCCCTCCACCATCAAAGTCACAGTCTGCTCAACTTCTACCAGTGTGACTCTCAATTGGCTCAAAGCCCAGGAATCGCTCCACAACATTCTCAATGCTGTTAACAAACCGTAATATGAACGCCTATTGGTCCACATGTGACAGGTCTGGGTTGGAGTCAACAATTATTGAAAAGTATTTGGCATCCCGAATGTCATTTGCTATTGTTTGGCGAGTTGTCTGACCCATTAGCTCAATGAGTTCTTCACATATTGTCGATGACAAATAGGACACTGTACCTCTTCCTTTTCTGCCAAACTTTTTTAACATGTTCAGCTAAGAATGGGTCAAATTGTGATAGCAATTCTAGGATGACAAGGTAATTACCGTTACGGGTTGACCCAAACTGTACAGCATCTCCCCTAAAGGCAAGTTCTCTTTCACCCAAGAACTTGATCACTGCTACAAACTCTTTTCGAAATGTCCCTCCAGTATTTACGTTCACAATCAAGTTGCTGCATCAAATCTGCATCTATATCACTGCCCTTTGTCCGCTGGTGCAAGGCAATCATGCGTGATCTGTGTTCTACACTCTTTTCGTTTTCCCCTATTCGTTCAGAGTGCTTGCAGTCACTAAACCCCTGGCTAAAGCCACTGAGCTTGCTGGAGAACAGTTTGCATGCACAACAGCGCACACAACCTGTTGAGGGTGAGTACAGTAGCCACTGTCTAGAAACCTGCCCATTTAGGAATATACAGTTTCAAATTTCATTGTTTAAACTTCTAGTCTTTCAACCAATCGCTCTATCTAGGACTAAAGATGGGTATTTTTCACTGTGGTTTTGGAAGGGGACTGCTCCTTTTTCAATAAACACTGACTTAACAATGTCACTGGAAGTGCGTTGCCATAATGCAGGGTCAGTGACCTCATTGCACCAGGAATGGCTTGGTTGCTGATTTAATTCTTGTGAACTGCCCAACTTCCCCTGAGGTGGAAATGATGGTGCTTGTATACCATTAGCTGTTGAGGGTTCGCCTTCAAAGGATGGCTCTAGGCGAGTGACAACATTACTGGAAACTGAACTAGTGCTAGTTCCTTCTTCACAGCTGACAATAATGCTGCTGTCATCATTATTACTATCAGAGGGTTTTTGAAAGAAGTTGGTAATGAGTGGAACACTTTGAAGCAAATCTGCTTCTCTTGACTCCTTTTCTTTTTTGGCTTTCCTTTTGGAAGCACCACTATTCCAACGTTTGTGGTCCATATTTCAGACCTAGTATGCTATTTATCTGAATATGTTTATAGCATATCTCACTATTTATAAAATAATCATTGAATTAATATATATATTAACAATGACAATACCCTTCAAATACTGTTGTTGAAAAATACAATCACGTGGGCGTATTTTAAGGCCTACTTGTACCTAAAGGCAGCTTTGCGTAGATAAAAGAAAAAGATAGAAAAGCACATTAAAGAAAAAAAACCCTAACCCTTTACAAATGCTGTTAGAAAATAGCCCTTAGGAGGGAATGTTGAAATAGCCTTTAAAAAGGCTGATGTTTTAGACTAAGATGAAAAAGTCTCTGAATATATGACTGTGGCGTACCAAGCAAGAAAACAGGCGTCTGTCTGTGGCTTTACCTACCAATAAATGTCTTATATACCTGCCTGACAAAGAGAGAATCATGTTGCTTGAAATTCAAAAGATAACTTTTTTTTCATTGTCTGAACAACCAACAAAGGTTTCTGATAAGTCAGTGAAATTACTTGGTGGAGACTATGCACATCGGCCACACCCCATCGATGGGGAGGGGATAAAAATACCTCGTAAAAGCTGTCGACAATTTGCATGTCAACGTTAGCATTATGTACTCCCGTTAATCTAAAAATAGACGGTCTATGGAAAAAAAGAATGGAGTTTTCCTTAATCTTTAAGTATAGATTGGGTTTCATATATGCGTTAGTGTATTAAAAAATATAGCTTTGGCATATTATTTAATGTTTCATAAAACTGCGGTGTATTTTTAATGATTGATTTTGTCAACGGCTAACAAAGCTCTCAACAAACGACGACCCCTCGGTCTCACTAGCTGGCTTTTTCATGCCGCTAATTCGTTTTTCAGGGCAGCTCTCGAGGGAAAATGGGCAGCTAGCTAAAATAAAGGAATAGCTAGTTATGGTAAGTCAAATTACGAACGGCTTGCCATAATATGACGCCCTTCAAACTGTCCTGTTATGCGGAATGAACTGACTTGTTGGTGAATATTGTATCATGTCACAGCATATTGTTGAGTGCCAACCAGTGGCTCAGTTGTACAGAAGCGCTGTGCTCTACGAGAGGCTCTCGTTTTAAGCATGCATTGTATGTACCAAGGGGCCCAGGTGTTATTTTGGATGTATGCACCGAGGGGCCCTAGGGGTCAACTCACACTGTCAGCACCCAGGGTCCCGGGGGTCCTAGTGGTTAGCTCACGCTACAAGCACCCAGGGGCCTAGTGGTCAGCTTGCGCTGTGCGCACTGAGGGCCCTGGCGTTCAACTTCCTTGTGAAGTCTTGGGCCGCGCACCGTGCGTGGCCTGAGGCTTGGAGGCCCCCTGGCAGTCCGAGGCCCTGGGGCACTGGCCCCACTAGCCCGGTCCATAATCCAGCCTTGCTGGCACACCACGGACGCTGTTTTAATATCTGACACCCTACGCCATGTTTCTTTTCCACCCAACACTTTTCTCTGCTCCCGAAATGTTCCTCTGTCACTACGTAGCTTATTCCAGGCCCCAATTGCCCTCACTACAGCAAACCAAATGTTTTAACACGTACTCACTACCCTGCTGGCTCCTTCCCATCGTCCCTCATCTGTCACCTGGTTCCCCTTACCCAAGCTCCACCCACTCAGAAACCCTCACCAATTAGGAGACACCCTGCCTCGAAAACCATCCCTCTCTGACTGTCACAGGGTGTGTGGGAGGTGGTATTATTGGGTGAAATACTATATAAACTCCTCCACAACATATTGGTTGCATCAGTGGGCTTCGAGCACTGAAGACTGCATGGCAAGTCATTGAAAAAGCACGACTAGATGCTGTTATGCATACAGGCGACTCAGGTGAGTTACAATGAAATGCAGTTAAGTCAGTGGTGCCCGTATTGTACGTGTGAAACAGGTAATATTGATATATATACATCAGTCAGGTGGAAGTTTCGAGGAATTAAAGTTGTTTTTTTCCTATGTATGAGCATATGTAAACACGTAATTTTATCATTATTTAATTTATAAACAATGTTGAATATAAGTTTAGAGGACGTGCCAATGTGTCTTTTATTGCCCTTCAAAGTTTGAACAAAAATATTAATTTATGTATTTTATATATAAAAAAAAGAAAATATAGAACTTTATAAAAATCTACTACTTTTACTCATGTAGAAGTCTTGTGAGATTTTCTGTGGGGTGATCAGTGTCAATAACACTGTGGCCTTTAACAGAGAATATTTCTATATATAAAAGTTAGTAGTTTCGTGCGTGTGTAGTGGGTCAATGACAGAGAGGAAACTTATCTGAGGCAACACAGATTTATTGTAACAATTATTTTCCCGCATATAACCCGTGGGGTATTCCACTTTTTACAAACAAAATGAGATCCTGCGGGGTATATAAAGGTGCGGGCTATCCCAAAAATTATTTTACACGTGTGACATGTCATAACTCGTTTAATTTTTTCATGGTAGGACTATCCACTATGCAACACTTACCTTTGACTAAAGCACTGCTGAATAAACCACTCACACTAAAATTGCACATGTTATCACGTTTTAAATGTTTCGAAATGTTCATACAATGAAACGACAATGTTTGAAGGGCGCACACTTTGTTTACCACAATACTTTCAGTGCTGTAGGGGGGTGTGAAAGTTTCAGCTGAGGCTATGGATTGCACAATGGGTAGGGCCTTAACAAGCGTCTACCAGACGCGGAATCATAATTGCTGAGTCACTTAGGCCGCTGCTATTGGCTGAGCACTATAAGTCGCGACCATGAGCTTTGTTTCAAACTTCCAATGACTTTGTTGCCAGGAGGCAATGGCGTTACCGTAGTACCACTATTGTCTGCGCAGTGCACAATCTACCAGTGCTAAAACTGTACAGGGGTAACTATGGGTCCAGTAGCTGTAATATGATGAGGTCGAATGCTGGTAAGCCTAACAGTACGCTTACTTACTTATCTACCAGTAATGTGTTACTTATTTATCAGATATTTACTTTGTTACTTATTTACTGTTTTATGTTCACTTGTTTCCAGTTATTTTGTTTTCTTTGTGCACGTTATTATATTAATGTTAACAATTGATAGTGGAATGTATTACAAATGTAAACTTTGTGTTAATATGATGGAATTATGCTGCAGTATCGACGTTAAAGATATGAATGCATGCAGGGTATATGGAGGTGTGGGCTTTCTAAAATTTGTTTTACACAAAACGCTATTTTTGCGGGGTATATGCATCTGCGGGTTATATGTATATGCGGGCTATATGCGGGAAAATACGGTAAACACAGAGGGGTGCGGCCCCTCACACTTGATACACTATGGAGAGTGTGCCCTCCAGACTAATACGCCTCTCACTGGCTAATCTATAACTTCTCCTTGAGTGAAGCTTGGATCTTCACTGGTACATAAGCTCAGCCGTCCCTTGCCAGGGGTACGGCTCTGCCCTTGGGCTCTTCAATCTTTAGGAGCTTCTTGTCTTCAGCTGGACGACGACTGACTCAGACCGTTCAGGGTCCGGCTTTTATCCTCGGCCCGTGGTTCACTCCACCCTAGCCACGCCTTCCTTCCAAACCTTCGAGAAGGATCTGGGAGTGATCATCCCCCGCCCCCCTCCTGGGGTCTGGGGTCTGTCCCTTTAACATAACGATCCATAGGCTAACCGTTGGGTCCTATGGCCCAGTCTCTCATACTGGGGCTCAACCCCTCGATTGCCCTCTATCGGCATGTAGCCGTTACTGCGAGCAACTGCATGGGAACGTCTTATCTTTTCCAAATAGCACCATTATACGTGTGTCACACGGTACTCGCATACAAAATGTAACGTTGTTTATTTATGGCCTCATAGTTGGCCAAAACAAATTCTAAAATATGGATGTTAACACAAATACTTTTTTAAATATTTAAAACATTTACATGTTTAATGGCAATTGAATGAAATTATTTATCCACGATTCCTGCAGCTTTAACCCACGGAAATAGAAACCATTATCAACCACAGGGGTGATTGTATCCCATTTTTTAGCAATTCTACAAATAAAACTTAACCCTATTCCATTGGTTTACATAGTAATTGTTTAATTATTGTAAAATATCAGTTGCAGTGATTGTATAATGCTGTGTCTTGTTTTTTTATGTTTTAAAGTATAAGTACTTGCGAAATTGTTGGTATAATTCCCCTGGTGAGTGAGTGGTACATTCTGAACAGCGCAACAGCAATGGTGAGTAATGTGGATCAAAGCAGATACCGGTAATGCAGTTTATTTTTACAGATGTTAATTTGGCATTATTTGACTGACATATATTAGAATCAGAATTTGTATTCATACTGGAGGAATCCAGTAGGGGCGGGTAAAAACGTTACAACAACAAATAGTACAAAAACATCATAGTAGTGCAAGTAAAAGGAAAGTAAATAAATTTACGAAACACATGTATGTATAAAAGTTAGTAGTTTTTTGCGTGTGTTTATAATCGGGGATTGCCAGAAAGTGTCTGTTTTATACACCGTTTGATTCGACGTGTCTCCATTTTATCACGGGTAATGACTCGATGACAAGTTTTATGAAGGGCCCCTTTTATTAAAAGTTTACAAAATAAGGACCCCTATTAACTACTTCCACAATGAGGGACCCTAGGCTTCGTGCTTATCTTCCAGCTTTTATCTTCTTCCAAACGTCCCAACTTCTCGTGCTTTCCCCTTTTTCGAACCTTCTTCTCCTTAATCTAGAATTGAAGCTTTCGTGACTGCAGGAATTACTATACTCATTGGTTCTTTCAGTAAAGTCACGTATGTAGATTTTTTTTTAAAATAAATCACAAATAAAATAAAATTAAAATAAATCACGACGTTTCGAATGCAACAAAAGCACTTGTCCTCAGGTGAAAATGGTGCAAAACACATAGCGAGGGAACACACAGAGCGACATTACACACAGAGCATACGGAGAACGGCAAACTGCACGGAGGCAAATACAACAAGAAGATGAGAGACGCGAACTCAACAAAACTTAGAAACATAATGTGATGCAAACCAGTCGGCCAACAACACAGTTAGACACTAAACCTGGTTGACCACGTATTTCAAAAGACTGCTACATTTTGTGTTCATCTTCTGGGCTGAACATACCAACGTAAACAGAGGATAAGGACTCGTGAACAGACACGAGGTACAAGGTAGCAGAGATACATGCACAGAGAATACAAGGAAATATGTTTTGGGCAGCACAGAGGAAAAACCAGGGTAACACCACACCAAGAGACATACAAACATGGAGATGAACACAAAAAGTATCAGTCTTTTGAAATACGTGGTCAACCAGGTTTAGTGTCTAACTGTATTGTTGGCCGACTGGTTTGCATCGCATTATGTTTCTAATGTTTGTTGAGTTCGCGTATGTTGTATATGTGGTGTGTGAAAATTTGATGAAAATTAAACGAAATTTGAAATTGGCATAATTTTTCCGAAATTATGTTGATGTGTGTAATTATGCGTACACATTATGCTAATTCGAGTGATAATCGTATTAATTTATTTGAGTGGGTGTGGTTATGTTAATGACAGCCTTTATGATAATCAGGCCCCGCCTCGTTGACGAGGATCGGTTATCAATCGGTATGAGACAATTGATCGTAAGCAGTTATGCAGTGTGATGCGATCATGCCAGAGTCAAACTCGGCTTCGCTGTTAACTTCGTATTATCGATCCGTATAATACAATTATTCTCACTTTAACATTTATTGAGTATGGATTAGTGTGTTATGTTATACGTCTCCTGATTCATATCTCCTCGCAGAATACAGTTCTTACGCATAAATCATAGGAAAGAACACGCCACAACTTCTGCATTAATCATTTTTTTTTCTAATTAAACCTTAACTCTACAATATGCAACTCTCGGCTTGGAATTTGCACAGTATCAACACAGTATCATCACGACTGCGATTTTTCACTTTGATAACAGCAAATTGATTAATTTCTCCCCCGCGCAACGCGAGCAGTTGGTTGAGAGAGAGAGAGAGTTAAAACATGCATATTCTATTCTAAACAAAACCTTCACTTTATTATATGCAAATTCGTATATTAAAAAAATTGCCCACACTGTTCTGCATTCATTTATAGATCCATAAGCAATCCTTCCAGGCAATTCTTATCCGTTGTTTCCCTTTTGGTATCAGATCAATTACTTCTTATGCAGTGTAACCCGAACACGTGCGGCAATTATGAACGAAAGGTACTTAAAAATCATCCAGCGATATTCATATGAAAAGACAATCAAAAACAGTTATTCTCAAAGGCACAAATATCAATAGGTCCATCAGCAAGATTATATGATTCCAGAAATGGCTTGGAGTGAGGCGTGCGATGGTGTGCGCGCTTCCCTTGAGATTCTTATCTTGGGCCAACTTTTAATTAATTATGGACCAGATCGCCTGATACGAAAACCGGTTGAACACGCTATCCCCCCCGCGCTTGAGCGTAGTTCCGCGGTGAAAGGGGCGAGGATTAATTCGTATTGATGGATCCGTTGGTAATTTATGTGATTAGAAGTACAATCCAAATAAAAGAATTAGGAGGAAATTATTACTATACTTATAACCGATGGATGTTTATCACTGGGTCTGTCGTGATGCTTCACGGCCACTGTTGGTTCAGCAGTTGTATGTGTTTTGAGTGATATGGGTTGTGCGGAGTTGGTTCAAAGTTCGGAATTAATTTATTTGCATCAAGAAGATGCCTGGTTGTCGTGTGGTGGAGGGCAATGTATCATACGTATGGTTGATTCGTCTTGACAGTAGTTGATTCGATCCTCGCGGGTTGACGGAGTGGCACGGTGCTGTAGTTGCTGCGCTCGGTCGGTAGATGGCGGTCACAGCTCGCCGCAGCTGTCGCGGCCGTGCGCCGGCGTAATGCGGCCGACGCGATCACAGCTCGCTGCAGCTGTCGCGGCCGTGAGCCGGCGGCGTGATGCGTGGCCGACGCGTTGTTGTAGTTGCAATGGTCGTCGGTAGATGGCGCTCGTCTGCTGGTCGCTGGCGATGCACGTTCGCTGCGAGGTTCCCTTCTGATGATACTGACTCGCACTGCGTAGCCTGTCGCTAAACAGCGAGTCTCGCCGTTCTGGCGATCTGTAGAGGCTTCTTCTGCGTCAGTAGGGCTGGTCTTCTGATGGTCACCGTCTTCTTCTGCTGCTGATGAGGAGCTGGCCCGCAGCTGATGCTGTCCGCTGGTTGACGAGTTGATGCAGGATGATGTCTCTCAACGCCGGAGCGCTCTGTCTTTATGCCAAAATGTATCCCCTTAGCTCCTCCTCCTTACATGGGCGGAGCCCCCTTTGATCTAGCCGTGTGTTGAGTGGTGGGTGTGTGTGTGTGTCTGTATGTGTGTGCATGTGTGTGTCATTATGACATAGTTCTGTTGTTGGCTTCCTCGAGCCATAAACCATCAAAGGACACAGCTGTTTCAAACTCGTCTCGAAGGCGTCCCTTAGTCTGCGTTCACAATCTGGAGGGAGGGGCGAGATTCCCCCCCCCCCCCCTGCGGGACATTTTCCGGCGCACAAGGAGCTTAAGGTTTTTAAAGTTAACATTTTATCCCATCACGGTTTGGCATCGTACCATTCGCATCTATGATTCTGTTAGTGATTCAAGGTATTTGGTTTTATTCCCACGAGGAGACGATGCTCTCTCGAGCGTATGTATATTCTGATCATGTGGTTTATGTTCACCAAGGTTGTGATTCGCCCCGTTCCTGTATTCAGTTTTTTTTTTATTTCCGTCATTCTGTGTGTATGCTTATCACAATATTTACCCTACTTCCAATATCCTGGGTTAAGGGGTATGCTTCTTGACCCTGTGAATTCGTATTCCTTGCAAGGTTATATAACGGAACATAGTCCACAGTGAACAGCGTTAACATTAATGTTATGTATGAAATTGTGTATTGCAATTTTCTTTAACTTAAAACCTGCTCGCCTGGCTTTGCTGCCAATGACTTGTCTGCCCATGGTTGCGGGGTGGGATGGGGGGACCCCCACTGAGTCCCGTGATAATGATCTCCTCGCTTTGGTGTGAGATTCCTTTCTCTCTCGCGCTGCGGGAGAGACAAAGACTGTCGGGAGTCTCTTGGAATATTGTTTAACTCGTTTTGTAAGTTTGCCCATTCGCCTCATTCCTTCTTGATAACCCTTGATGTGACTGTATTTCCTGTCTCCCAACTTTGTGCTTTAACAGTAAAAGTATTAAAGGTGAAAATCATTTTATATCGAAATAATAAAATGGGTAATGATTCACTTATGTAGCTTATGGTCTGGTTTAATTGGAGTGGGTGTGTGATGGTTGATAATGTTAGCTTATTTTGTTGTGGAATTTTGAACTTTAACCGTGGTTTAATAGCAAAATACGAGGCAAATTGACTAACTTGTGGCGCCACTCTGTCTGCGGCTGACAAAAGGGGGGGCGAATTTGGGGCTTGGAATCAGAACTCCCCCCTTGGTGACCCCAACCCAGTGGCACCTCAAACAGCTTGTCCATCTGGAGATCTCCCAGCTAACCACCACCCTTCCTTCGCCTCGAGATTTTTTTTATTTGTTTATTTATAATTGTCCTATTTACAATCTACATCTGTTTTTCTCAGAGAGTCTGGTTTGTGTTGCATTCATTATTCCAGTTACAAAAAAAATCGGTAAATATTCTTAATATTAATTTTGAAAAAGGCTCATATCCAACACGTCTCCCATCTTCTTGCTGTATTTGCTTCTTGTCCTTGTTTTTACCTCTTGCCAATCCCAGCCCTTTCCCTTTAACGGATCCTTTTTGTTGTCCCATTCAACACTTATTCTCCACTCCCTTTAAAGCCTGCCTCCCGACCAATCACCGTGGAACACTCTTTCCCCCAATAGGAGACCATTGTTTATTTTTAAATATCTGTTTAGGATGCATATGGCTTGGGGTAATTTTTCGGTCATTACACAAGTGTAGTGAGTCACTTCTGAGACAATAATAGTAGGAGGCAACACACGTTTATTCTACACCTTAGGCACTTGTTCACACACAGGATAACTATTACTGGGCCAGGACAGCCGGCACGCTGCCTGACCCCAGAGACGAAGACGTAGCATGACGGGTTCCATTCCAACGACAAACAGCCCTGATCCAGCCTCGGGACTTCCCTTTTATGCCCCCCGGCGTGGCTTGGCTGTGCCTTCAGCCACGCCCCCTTCTGGAGTGGACACGTGGGGCTATACCCTACGTGTCCCCTCGGTCACCTTTGCCCCAGATCCTTTTTCCTGGCCTATAATGTTCCCTGTTAGCCGGCCCGGCTGCTACGTCCTCATATGCCCCTTTCTGCCAGCAGCCAGCGCTACACACCCTAGTGACCCATTTCGTAGCATTGCATGCTCTGCTGGCAGAACGGCTGTTACACTCTGCTCTGCTGGCAGGTTGGCTGTCACGCCAACAATTCCCGTCTGTCAGTAAACAGCGCAATAAGCCATAATGACCCATTCTATGTCACTACACATGTGCTGTATCTGTACCATATTGTGGCAAAGGGCGTATGAATGTGCAATGTTGATACATAGGTGCATTTGTTGCATACCATTAATGGTTGAAACCTCATCAATGTGTCTTTTATTTCTCAATGATCTATCACTTATGTGACTTTTCCTTGACAACTAACACTTTTTATTTTCTCATAATACCCTCACCATTTACTGTCTACAGATCAGCTATTTTACATGGTGAGGGTATGCAACAACATTACACACACGTTTATTATATCTGAGCAATATACAGTAGATAGTGTGATGTGTAATGTTACGAAACAACCTCATTCCTTGGGTCCAGGTAACGGGGCCCCCCAGCTAGTATACAAAAAATGTGACGTTTTGGGAAAAGGCGCTTCTTCACTCATCAAAGATCCATTTATCATTCTCAAAAAATATCCATTGATCATTTACCCATCAAGGTTGTGCATTCTAACCAACGACCATGATCTATCCAAGTTAGAAAATCAGCCAATTATAAAGCTTACATTTTGTTTCAGAATTATTGACTATATTCTCATACATGAGCATGGTGGGGAAATTGATGAGCCAATGCAACCCAAGGTCTCGCCGGTGCAGCAGGGGTCAGCCTGAGATAGCTCCCATCTCCTGCCAGTACTTGCACGCTGTCGTCGCTCGTCCCCGTTAATGACTCCACTGAGGATGCATCACGTGGCTCTGTGCCCGCAGCCGGAACTGACCACTGACTCGGCAGAGCTGACCTTGGCGCACCTCCAAGTCTTTGTCCATCCATGATGCAGTTTTGGTTAGATCGTGTAAATGTGTCATGAACTCAGCAAATCAATAAGGTTTTGTCACGTTAACAATGTGCCAATTAGTTACTACTTCAGCACACCATATTCCCATCTCCAAAATTGTAGAAAACCCCTTTTCCTGAGCGCCCGGGATCCCATAGCCCCACGGCCGGGTCGCGACGGGTGGTCACCGAGCCTCCGCACTCGAGAAGGAGTCCCCCCCTCCCCCCGGCTCAGGCCATTCATCTCCCTCGCTCTCCATACCTGGAGGCTTAGCCAACTCCCCATAGGAGCCTCGAGGGGGGGGGGGGGCGTATTTGGTTGCTGAAGGTGATCCATGCTACATGAGCACAGCAGCAATAAAAACAAAATACCAAAACGTCAATATTGGAGCAAGGGAACGAGTACAGGGTCCTTCAGGAATACTGCACAACTAACAAGCAAAGTATTAAACGGTCGTGAATGAAACCCATAATAAAAAAAACAGTGGATATATGCATCTGTTTATATGTTGAACCTCTTTCGCACTTGGCATACCAAACCATGCTAAAACAATGAGAGCAACATGCACTAGAAAAAGTTAGGTAAGCAAGCTCGCTATTTTAGTCTAACAGTGACAGACACAAGAACATCGAAAAAAAGTGCAAGCATGTGGGAGCAAGAGGTGTCATAAATAAAGTTAGATACAGGTGCAAATATGATATTTATGTGTTTGCCTAATAGGGAAATAAAAAGGGGGAGTTGAAGGGAGGGAACCAAGCTATAGATGAGTAGCAAAAGTATTCCAGAAACGTGGAACAGCAACGCATACAGCAAAGGTTTAGCCAATGGAATGTTCCAAAGGAATAAGGAGGCACTTTTGAAGCTACAGGAAGGATTTAGAGGAACTGGGTTATCTTTTAGGTACCGGTAGTTGGCAGATTTGTTTAAGTGGACCCTTAGGATGAAGACAACCCAGTGTTGGGTCTCCGGATATTCACAGGGACATATTTTAGTTAATATTAGTTAGTTAATGCAACTCAGTTTGCATTTGTGGTGATTGTTATATTGGGGAAACGAAATTACGTATCTGGCCGCATTCGCGAGTCAGATTTGAGCCACGGTAGGACGAATTCTTCTGCTGTGGCTGATCATTGCTACAACGCGGTAAGTTCTCATGATATTGTTTTCTCCGATACCAAAGTACTCTGCAAGCCGTCTGGATACCACCAAAGATGTGTCCATGAAGCCATCCAAATATACAAACATAGACATAACTTCAACTGAGAGGATGGTTTCAAATTGAGCAATCATTGGAAGGAGGCTATTAACAAAGTAAACTTTAGCTGCATATAGTTTATATTTATACCCATATCTCCAGTCTTTTACTCCTGCCTTACACACTACCACTCTCCCCCGCCCCCCTGCCATCTCCCCCTCCATCCGTTGTATATGAGTACCATGCCCAGGAGCTTCTCTGATCCCTGTCCCCCAACACTCATCCCCCCCCCCCCCATCCTGCATCCGTCCTCCCTGGCTCCTCCCCTTTTCTTACCCTATATAATCTCGTGTCACAAATAGCTCTCTTTACTCACCGCAGTAATTTTGCTGTGACTGTTGCCACCTAATGACGGAAGCTTGTTTTGCCTCTGAAACGTCGTAATTTGTTTTTGTAGTTGTTTTCATTTTTTATTTTATTTTTTACCTACGTGACTTTACCGAAAGAACCAAAGAGTATGAATCCTTGCAGTCACGAAAACAATCAAATCTAGAATTAACCACAAGGCTTGTTTGAATTTAATCATCATCCGATGGGTCTTCACTATGCTCCAGCCACCTTCCAGTGATTGATGGAATAAGTTATAGCGGGCCTCCAGTGGGACTTGTGTCTAACAGATCTGGAGGATGTTATCGTTTTCAGCCTTACGTTTAAAGAACATTTAGAACAGTTACATGCTGTCTTTCTTAAGATGCATGTGGCGAATCTCAAATTTAAACCACAGAAGTGTCACCTGCTCCAAAAATCGGTTCGGTATTTTGGCCACAGTCAGTAAATCAGGGATAGCGACAGACCCGGACAAAACCGCTTGAGTTCGTATTTGGCCCACCCTCACGTCGGTGGGGGAGGTGCAGAGTTTCATTAGATTTGCGTCCTATTACAGTGAGGGAAAAAAGTATTTAATCCCCTTCTGATTTTGTACGTTTGTCCACTGACAAAGAAATGATCAGTCTATAATTTTAATGGTAGGTTTATTTGAACAGTGAGAGACAGAATAACAACAAGAAAATCCAGGAAAACGCATGTCAAAAATGTTATAAATTGATTTGCATTTTAATGAGGGAAATAAGTATTTGACCCCCTCTCAATAAGAAAGATTTCTGGCTCCCAGGTGTATTTTATACAGATAACGAGCTTTGATTAGCAGCACACTCTTAAAGGAAGTGCTCCTAATCTCACCTTGTTACCTGTATAAAAAACACCTGTCCACAGAAGCAATCAATCAGATTCCAAACTCTCCACCATGGCCAAGACCAAAGAGCTCTCCAAGGATGTCAGGGACAAGATTGTAGACCTACACAAGGCTGGAATGGACTACAAGACCATTGCCAAGCAGCTTGGTGAGAAGGTGACAACAGTTGGTGCGATTATTCGCAAATGTAAGAAACACAAAAGAACTGTCAATCTCTCTCGGCCTGGGGCTCCATGCAAGATCTCACTTCGTGGAGTTGCAATGATCATGAGAACGGTGAGCAATCAGCCCACAACTACACGGGAGGATCTTGTCAATGATCTCAAGGCAGCTGGGACCGTAGTCACCAGGAAAACAATTGGTAACACAGTACGCCATAAAGGACTGAAATCCTGCAGCGCCCGCAAGGTCTCCCTGCTCAAGAAAGCACATATAAATGCCCGTCTGAAGTTTGCCAATGAACATCTGAATGATTCAGAGGACAACTGGGTGAAAGTGTTGTGGTCAGATGAGACCAAAATGGAGCTCTTTAGCATCAACTTGCCGTGTTTGGAGGAGGAATGCTGCATATGACCCCAAGAACACCATCCCCACCGTCAAAGATTGAGGTGGAAACATTATGCTTTGGGGGTGTTTTTCTGCTAAGGGGACAGGACAACTTCACCGCATCAAAGAGACGATGGACGGGGCCATGTACCGTCAAATTATGGGTGAGAACCTCCTTCCCTCAGCCAGGGCATTGAAAATGGGTCATGGATGGGTATTCCAGCATGACAATGACCCGAAACACATGGCCAAAGCAACAAAGGAGTGGCTCAAGAAGAAGCACATTAAGGTCCTGGAGTGGCCTAGCCAGTCTCCAGACCTTAATCCCATAGAAAATCTGTGGAGGGAGCTGAAGGTTCGAGTTGCCAAACGTCAGCCTCGAAACCTTAATGACTTGGAGAATATCTGCAAAGAGGAGTGGGACAAAATCCCTCCTGAGATGTGTGGAAACCTGGTGGCCAACTACAAGAAACGTCTGACCTCTGTGATTGCCAACAGTGTTTTGCCAACAAGTACTAAGTCATGTTTTGCAGAGGGGTCAAATAGTTATTTCCCTCATTAAAATGCAAATCAATTCATAAAAAAATTGGCATGCGTTTTTCTGGATTTTTGTTGTTGTTATTCTGTCTCTGACTGTTCAAATAAACCTACCATTAAAATTATAGACTGATCATTTCTTTGTCAGTGGACAAATGTACAAAATTAGCAGGGGATCAAATACTTTTTTCTCTCACTGTAACTAGCAGGAACCCGCAAGGATTTAATTATGAGAAGAGCGCTACTCATCAGTAAACTCTTACAATTTAACACGCACACACAAAGACAAATATCTCCCATAGCTTTAACATACTATCGGGGCAATTGTTGTTAGCGAACAGCACCTATGATGGCCGGCACGGAACATATTTTTGGTACTTTGCTGTTCTCAATAATTTTGGCAACCTTATGTGGAAGGTATCTTACCGCTGATTCTACCTCAGCAATTATCTCATCGACTGGAATTGTGCGTGGGGTAATGGCAAAGTTAAGCCTTTATAAAGTATGGAAATTATGCCGCTGGTTAAATCAGTGTTAGTTGAGTTCAATACAGATATTGCTTTAAAAAAATGTGGTTATTAGTTGGGAATTGTTTGTTATGAAGTCTAGAGAATTCATTAATTTGGTTAGTTTAAGTTAGATTAAAAAAAAATTTGTATTTTGCAATTGATGCTTTTGAATAAGTGAAGCAGAAACCTAACTTATTCAACTGTTGTGCTCCCTTTGTAATTGAACAGACACCGCAGAGGATGATTCTTATTGGCGGGAAGTGATCCGCGCAAGCAAAAAAAAACTGATTGAATGGATCAGCGACGTCCCCTCCGACTTGCTGGATGAACTTAACAGTAAAGAACTAATTAACCGAGACGTTTATAAACAGGTTAAGGAAATCAGTTACTCTAAGAAGCAATCTCGCATCCTGCTCGACCACTTCATTGACAGCCAAGAGGATAATTGCAAGAATTTTCTACAATCGCTCAGAGATGTGAAAAATAATTACCATCCGGAGCTTCAGGATTGGATTGAAAATCTCGGTAAGTAACCATTTCAAGTGTGAAATATAGATCTCCCACAAATAGAAGAAATAGCTATTACATAGGCATTAAATTGTTACATTCATTTAACTAAGCATAATCTAAGTTGCACTGAAAACAACTACAAGAGCATTTTGTCAGAATACAATGCATAATCAGACACTATTGTTTTCTAAATTCATTACAGAGCAACGTAAAATGCAAATACGGTTAAAATTAGCAAATGTGAAACGGGTGCTTAATTGACATCCCTTAAAGTACAAACACCAAATCACTATGTGCCTGACCTTATTGCACCCAGCAAAAATGAGACTCGGACTATATTCTCTACTATTAATCAATTAATATTCACCACGAACTGAGCTCCGTGAAATAACCCTATCCGAGATCACTCTTCTGATCTTTGAATCTCGACCCATTGTCAACTAGGTTTCGCCAAAACAACTTTACTCGTCTGGCTTCATTTGTGATTGATCTGTTCAACAGACTTCTCAGCTTGGTTATTGTTCATTTCAAATTTAATGTGGCAGCTATAATGCCTCTTCTTTATAAGCCAGGTCTTGACCTAGAGTTGTTGGTTAACTTCCATCCAATCTCTATAAGGCCCTGGGGTGCTGTGGCTAATGGTTTCCAGCAATATCTGTAATTGAATGATCTGCTTGACCCCAATCAACCGGGATTCAGATAATGGAATAGCACGGAGGCTGCTTTGTTTAGGGTGGTGAATGACCTGTGGAATTCTGCAGGCCACAGTATCATTTGGGGTTCCTCAAGAAACGACACTCAGACCCATTTGGTTCCACTTGGAGCTTTCCTTCGATTTCTGGGGTTTTACTCTCACTGTTAGAGATGACACTGACATAATTTCAGCTGAGACCTGACTACATCAGTGACAAATATGCTTTCATCGTAACTCATTCATAACTTCTTGGTTGCAGAAGATTTTTCTTCAGCTGAAATGGT
This sequence comes from Petromyzon marinus, assembly GCF_048934315.1. Taxonomy (NCBI): domain Eukaryota; kingdom Metazoa; phylum Chordata; class Hyperoartia; order Petromyzontiformes; family Petromyzontidae; genus Petromyzon; species Petromyzon marinus. The sequence continues at coordinate 1,497,671 of NC_133732.1, forward strand.
GACAAGACTCAAGTCCTCTCTTGTTGGCTGTCCCCACCACTTGACCAAAATTGTATTACTCCACCTGGTGATCGATGGCCAGAACGTCTGCCAGACAAATGAGATTTAAAATCACGGTGTGCTATTTGACCAGTCTCATTCCTTTTACTTTTCTTCTGATTAGTTGTGGGGCCTCTCTAAACCTGTCGATGCAACACTACAACCAGTTTAGTATGACAGCCATACATCTTTTTTTTGCAAGCACATCTTCCATATGTGTCATCTCCCATATCGGCTATGTACCTGTTTTCAAATAAACTTTTGCTTCATCATCATTATCACTCCCCATCATCACCCTCACTACAATACATCCGCAGCATTACAACAACACAAACCTGTCACAACAGAAGCGCACAAGAAAACACTGTACACCACTATCCACGGAGTAATGGAAAGCCTGGTTCAAACCAGAAGATCTGCAATCCTAATGGCTTTGTCTCTACACCCAGGACTCCAAGAGCCAACGTATGAACATTCACTGAGTCTGCAACACTCACAGGTTCTTCAGAAGAGTAAAGGTTGGTGACTCTCACTTCACGAGAAGATGTGCCATACAAACTACGATTAATTTTACAACAGAGCACTCAGTACATGCAGGTGTAATGGGCTTAAATAGGCGCACACACTTCCTGGGAAACAACACTTTATTAACAACACCCTCGTTACACTAACATAGGGTGGTAACCACCGTTATGCTCTAACACACACACCGTCACTCTCTATCTCAGACTCTCGTATACACTAGTGTGACACAGCCAGGTAGGCTACTGGTGGGTCCACTGACTGGAGGCTTGACTCTTCTTCTACACAATCCCTCTTCATTCTTGACAAGGGCAGCCTCGAACCTCGTTCAGAGGCTACTTATATCGGCCTCGGCGTGCCTGAGCCACACCCCAGTCACGCCTCCCTTCGAAAACCCTCTCGAAGCATCCCTGCTGTGCACGTGCCCCCCAAGGTGCCCTCTAGGCCCCCGGCCCCCACTGGGATCTGGTCACGTGTCCAGCCGGGGTCACAGAGAGTTCCACGGCCTCACACCACCCTCGTGGCCTCCCGAGTCCAGAACCGGCCCTGACGTAATCCCCGCCTCCAGCCAGGATGGAGTCATGTGTGTGTGTGTCTATGCAATAGTGACGCTACTGGTCACTACATTAGCCCCCCCCCCCCGATCCGGCTGAGACAATCCCAAAAGAAAAACCCCATGTGCCTCCAACAACAACAGCAATAAATAACCGGAGGTATTAAATAAAGCAAGAACATATGTACATCATAACAGAACATGCAACAACCCAAGAACGCGGCGAGAGGAATGAACCAACCCCCAGCGCCAATCCTGTGGGGGGGAACCCATAACAAAGACGAAGCACGCTCGCCATAATAAATAACAGAACCTGACACCTGTGTGGAATGTTTATGTAAATCGTGCTGTGCGGGAGCGAGTCCGCGTGGTCGGACCCCCAGGCGATGCCGGCCGATGCATGCCAGAGGCTGATGGAGCCACGTCGCCACAGCTAGGTGGCCGCGTCCCCTCTAGCGGGAGCGACGAGGCTGGTGGGTGTCCCTGGGGCGATCCACGCACCACCTGGAGAGGGATGTCCGGACGGCCAGCTCCTGACGGCGTGGAGGGAGTCACGGGCTCTGGTCCTGCAGGCGGCACCACAGAGCCACCCTGAAGGAGCACCTCAACAGGCGCGTCCCCCAGCTCGCTCAGCGCACCAGACATGCGGCCCTTGGTGATTGGGGATGAATAACCGCGCCGGGGCGGAATGAACGCTTTAAGTCGTGACGGGTGCACAAACTACGACCGACGACCGAACCGAATCTTAACACATTAAGGGCGGTCGGCCTGCACAATATCGACCGGCCCATGCCAAGGTTTGTACAACTTTGGGGACGTCCCAACTCGTACCTGCGGGCAGTGTAGCCAGGCCCTGTCCCCAATGACCCACTGCTTGCCCGACACCTGACGGCCCCGCGAGCGCTCGTTGGCCTTCGGGTTGGCGTCCGAATAGGCCCTGGAGGCCTCGCTTGCCTCCGCGACCCGCTGAAGGGTGATTCGCATCGAATCGGGAATGACCACCTTGGCCTTGGAAGTGCTCACCCTGAGCTGAACGTCAATGGGGGGCTAGGTTCCCGACCATACATACATAAGGAAGAAAGGCGAGTAGCCCGTGGAAACAGGGGGGCCATCCTGTAGGCCACAAGCACCCTCGGGACGCGCAGGTCCCAATATTTTTGTGACTCGTCCATCTGGTGGATTAACATAGAACCCAAGGTCCGGTTAAGCCTCTCCACCATTCCATCTGTTTGTGGGTGGTAGGGCGAGGTGCGAATCTTCTCCTTAAGCAAGCTGGCCGAAAAATGTCACCCTTGATCAGTAAGGAGATGCTCCGGGGCCCCTTTGTCCAGCACGTATCCGTGCAGGAACGCCTCAGCGATGCTCACAGCCATCTGAATGCGGAGCGGCCAAGCAACAGACCACCGTGAGAAATATTCCACTCCCACAAGTAAATATAGTTACCCCGGGCCGTAGTGGGGAAGGGACCCAATATGTCAAGAGCCACCAGTTCATTTATACGGGACACTTAGATGGATTGTAAGGGCAGGCAGCATTTAACAGGCGGCTGCTTCCGGCGTGCACACTGCACACACCCAGACGCTATGCCAGGCCAAAAATAATCCAATTTCAGGGCGCAAGCATCTTCTGGCGGCCCAAATGTATCAGCCATTCATGAACGGCGATGACCAGCCAGCCCCTGAGGCATGTGGGCACCACAATGTTATACCGCTGCAGCCCGCCATCCCAACACATCAGTAAGCCCCCTTTCAGGATGACAGGAGCAACCTCCAGCCAGCCTGCGGCACCACGCGGCGCATCGCCTCGGCAGCGCAACTTGAGGAACGAAGCGTCCTTCACCCTGGAGGCGTCCCCTCTTGGAGTGGGACAACTCCAACACAGCATCGCAAATGAGCAGGGTCTCAGGGGAGGACATCGACGCTGCTGTGACAACGGGAGCTGGTTTTTGAGTCTCCGGGGACTGATAGCGGATCAAACCCAACAAGCAGGCACAATGGCCGCCCGAGGGAAGCCGCGACAACGCATCGGCGTTAGTGTGCCGGGTCCCTTTACAATGCGACACCCGGAAGGAGTAATCTTGGAGGATCTCCAACCAGCGTGACAACTGTCCCAAAGGCTGGTTAACACGCAATGCGTATTGTAGGGTGGCGTGATCGGAGCACACCTCGAAAGTCCGCCCATATAAATAGGGCTGGTACTGTTGTATGAAAAATACAATGGCAAGCAGCTCCCTCCGCGTCATGCAATAAAGCTGTTCGGCCGGCGAGAGCACCCTGCTCCCATACGCCACCACCCTCTTGACGCCGTCAATCACCTGGGACAGTACCGCCCCGATGCCCATATTACTGGCATCGGTGTCCAGGATGAAGTGTAGGTTAAAGTCAGTGTTCCGCAGGGGAGAGGCGCGCACCAACCCATCCCGGAGTGATACAAAGGCGTCCTCCTCCTCCTCCCTGCCCCAGTGAAATTTCTGACCCTTAGCCTGAGCGCGTGGAGAGGCTTAGCAATGCTGGTGAACCCCGGCACAAATCGACAGTAGTACGAGGCGAACCCGATAAAACTGCGGACCTCACCCATGTGCGCACGCAAGCAGTTTCATCAGGATCAGTTGTAACGCCTGACTCACTCACGATGTGTCCGATGTACCGTACAGATTTTTGCAACAAATGGCATTTTTGAGGTTTGAATTTGAGATTGGCCTGTCTCATTTTAAGGAAAACGGTGCAATCTACCGAGGTGTTCCTCAAACGAACGTCCGAAGACGATAACGTCATCTAGGTAAATTAGGCAGGAGTCCCACTGGAGCCCTGCCAAGACCAATTCCATTAGCCTCTGGAAGGTGGCCGGGGTGGAATGTAAGCCAATTGGAAGCCTGTTGAATTCGAACAGGCCTTGCGGCTTTCAAAAAGCCGTTTTAGGCCTGGACGATTCGAGAGGCAGTTGCCAGAAGCCGGAGATTAAATCTAACGTGGAAAAGAATTTAGCTCCAGCCAACGCATCCAACGAGTCATCCATACGGGGCAGGGGATATGCGTCAGCCACCGATACTTTATTGAGCTTGCGGAAGTCAATGCAAAAGCGCAGACTCCCATCTTGCTTTTTCACAAGTACTTTTGGGGCGCCCCAGGGACTCGTGGATGGGGATATCACACCGGCCACTAACATTTCCTCAACAGCGACCCGTACGTGTTCCTTCTCAGCCGGGCTCAGCTGGTAGGGGCTCTGACAAATAGGGGGAGAGTCCCCGGTATCAATGCGGTGGCTCAAGAGGGTGGAGCGGCCCAAGTCAAACTTGCCGTGACTAAACACGTCCTCATAGTCCAGCAACAAAGTTCGCAACATGGACCTCTGGTCGTGGGAAAGGTCCCGATTCTCATTACAAAGCGCGTCCACCCACGCAGTATTGCAAGGCCACGCGCGCACGCCACCCCGCGACCCATCAACAGCCACAACACAGTCAGCCCCTACTTCCACGGCCGACGCGTGGGTGAGTACCGTACCCGCCTGAATGACCGACACGTCGGAGCCAACATTTAAAACCTGGATGAAGGGCTGATGTTCCCTAGACACCAACGTCTGCGCCCCCACAAGCGCCATCGTTCGGGCTGCTTTATTCGCGGGCGCAAGCATGATACCCCCCTCGGTGTCATCCCAATCAAGCGGCTTGCGCAACCGGAGGGGGACGAGCATTTGTCCCCCTGGGGGAATCGTAACCGTGTCCGTCACCAGGGCCTGCATCGACGCACAGCCCTTGGCCACATCACTGGGCGACGACAAAAATGCTATCCGGCGTCCCGAAGGCAACTCCAGACACCTATGGTCTGTCAGGATTTTTAGGGGCATCTTCCCGAGGAAGTCTGTCCCCAACAGACACATATGTGTGTATGCAGTAGTGACGCTACTGGTCACTACACAGGTATTGAAGAGAGTAGGGGCATGGACATAGCCCTGATTCACACACAAATCACTGGGCAAAAGACAGAGATATACCCACTATACTGGACAGTGCTCTGATTTCCTGCATGCCGGCACACCATCATATCTCATATATTTTAGAATTCCAAAAAGTCTCAGGATTTCCTACAATGTCTCCTGATACACTGCATCAAATGCCTTCTTGTGGCGTAAATGCAGACTGTTCAGGCTGCTTAGTGGACACCATATAATGGAAGAAGCACATACACCGACAGAAGTCACATGATGAGTTGTTGCAGTCGTGCTGGTCACTCTTGCCTTTCCAGATAGGTATGACACAACTCTGCCTCCTCTCACCTGGATTGCAACCAGACTCCTGGGTGGCACACATATTTGCATGGAAAACCATGACGTCGTTCACCTGCAATGCCACCGACTCCAGTCGCTTTCCAACTCTTACATTCATCCTCCACCAATCGAGTTTCCTCAGCTAAGGGTGGAGCATCGATGATTGGAAAGTTAGCATCAAAACTTCTACTCCATTGGAATTAAACAGCTACTCAAATAAACTTGCCCAAATGGATCTGTACTCAGGAGTACAACCGACCACACACCTCTCTATTGGAAGTTCCTGAACGCATGGGCTTCAAACCGAGGAGTTTGAAGGGGTATAACGCGATTAATGTATTAGGGTACACATTTTAGTTGTATTTATGTTTTGGATGCGAATTGGATACAACGCAATTCAGTGAGCAGAACTACGTCACGCAGGTAGGCATAAGTAGTCTTACAGCTGCCACGACGTAGCATCACACAAGGCCGGATGCTGCTGGATTCTTCTAGATGCTTACGGCACACCTCAGTCTTTGTTTAGCCTGCGTACGAATCTAAAATGTTTTCAAGAACTGCTTCATCCTATATTACATATTTTCTACTATAACACGATTTTTTCCAAAACTCGGTGTTCTTCAGGAACACAACTACCTTGTTATCAGAGAACAAACTGTACTGGGAATCCAACATTACTTCTCCCTCCTTACAGAGGATTTCCCCTGACGACTCTGAAATCTGGCGTTTTATGACTTTTAGAATAGCGGTGTGCAGTCCACGCATTAGCCGGGCAGTGGTGGTGCATGTCGGTAATCCAGAATTGTTGTGGCAAGGGTTGGTGGATTGCACAAATGTTGCAAACCTCCTCTCCCATGGGTGTAGAGGTTGCATACCTTCTTCTTATGTTGACGTAGAGGAAAAGCTATAATTTTACGTTGGGGTGATTGAGCCAGATAAATGCATTAGCAGTAGTGGAATATATCTCAGTGATGCCTCCTTCATATTTGTGAATTGGGAATTGAGGCTTTACATGTTCGGTGGTTCTGTTATGTGTGACCATAGTCACACACTGGAGACTTTTCCCATCTCCATTGTGGAAAAAACCCTCCTACGTGCCATCTCTGCTGAAGGCAGTGGGGTCTTGTTGATAAATTTATGTCATTGTCTGGTAAAGTTCATGATGGATCTCTCAATTGGTGTTTTCGTAGTGTGGTCCTTTTGTGCTATCCACTAATTTGGAGGCTGTGCAATTGGGTGGAACTTTTGAGGAACGAAATTCATTCGGATGATTAGCTCCAAGACGTTCTAGAGTGAAGTGCAGTCCTTTAACTCATATATTATATTGCTGGCGTCTAGAAGCTTGAGCAGGGCCCTTACATCTTGTGTGCTGCCTGATAGCTTTGTACTGCTGGAGCAGAGCCTGGGTCTCTTTTGTTCAGCAGGGAGTATATTCTTCCCAGAACCCCCAGAGGTTGCTCTTCTTGGCAGAGATCAATGTTGCGGGGATTCGGATCACCACTTTCTATAGCTCTCCAACAGCAGTCCCAGTCGGCTTTGGCCACGTTCCCCTGTGGGATTAGTTTTGACATGATCATGGGGATTTCGTGATCATGTCGCATTATGATGGGCCTATGTTGGCTGTTGTGGAAGGCAGTGTGTATTTTGTGGGATATGTGAAGCATGCTTCTCGATGACCTTTGTATGCTATGGTAAGGTCCAGGTTGTAGTCTCTTTTCCAGCAGAGTGAAAATGTGCTGGTTTGGGATAAACGACTATTTGCATATCTTCTGCGGACATCTAGCTTGTGAGGTATTCGCCATCGGTTTCATTCACTTCATATCCCCACTAGAGTGGTGGCTGTTAAAGTCACCAATACACAGGTAAAGCGCTGGAATTGATGGACTTTGGATTTCTGGATTATGCCATTTCGAAGTAGGGGCTTTATGCATGATGGCAATGTGCAGGTCCCCTTTCTTGATGGCGGTGGTGTAGGAGGATTCTACTTCAGTCGCCGAGTTGACTGCATTAGCCGTGATTTCTCACTTACCAGAGTGGGTCACGTGCAGGTTGCTATCTTCTATTCTGATAGCTCTTGTTACTCATTCATGGGTCTTTAAAAAATATCGTTATGAGTCACTTAAAAACATAGTGAAAAATAAACACTTCGTTGTTTTTACATTTATCATAAAATTATTAACCTACATATCTCATCTTAAAAAAATAACAGATAAAGTAGAAGGTCACGACTAAACTTACATCAATTAGAAAAATATACAACTGTGATGTGTAAAATGTGTGGATCAGTGAGCTAGCACACACTCCCACTGACGTCACCTCACCCGTACGTGCATGCTAGTAATGATGGTGGCGTGTACCGGAGTGCTTCTCAACCTTTTTCACTCCATAGCACACTTTTGAGCTTGTTCGATCTTCATGGCACAAGAAATTCCCACACATCCGTGACAATAATTTTCCCAACTGCACGAGTATATCCATGTATGTGTTGAGGCGTAAATGACGACTCGGAGGCAGATCTTCATGTAGGGGCTTGCGCCAGCTGTTTTATTAAAGAATTCTCTTCGGACACGACTCCGTGTACTGCCCCCTCACTGTCTACGCTCCACACCCCAGGGTAAGGGTACTGAGGAAGTCCCTAGCACCCGCAGGCTACCCTAGCCTGGTGCCAATTTCCCCCTACCCTGGGTACCATCGCTCCCCCCAGGGTAAGGGTACTGGGGAAGTCCCTAGCACCCACAGGCTACGATAGCCTGGTGCCAATTTCCCTCTACCGTGGGTTCCATCACTCCCCCAGGGTAAGGGTAGTGGGGAAGTCTCTAGCACACCCCAGGCTCCTCGAGCCTGGTGCTAATTTCCCCCTACCCTGGGTCCCAACTTCCAACTTTACCCTTTCCTGGCTCCCCGCAATGACCACGAACACGTCACCGGTCCCAACCTAAATATCCCAGGAGGACATGATGTCACCGCCCCCCCCCCCCCGTGAAAAAAAAAAAATCAGCCGACCCGGCTGCAACCATTACGAGAGTAGAGCTCGGCAACCTGAATGGGAAGACAACTACATCAAAAGAGTGTAAGTGACATGTGTGTGAAGAGAACAGGACCGGCTGCTAGAACATAACCCAACACTGGGCAGCACGGTACAGGGCAACTTGGAGACGGTCCCCACACGGGACACCGGAACGTGTCCGACGAAGGTAGGGGACGAAGAACGGCCTCACTGGCCGTCACCGTATCCGCACGCCCCGCGAACGTGTGTGTGACGCCGGCCCGCTTTTCCGTGCCGCGTCGGCGTCTGAATCGGCGGTGTGCTGGCAGGTGTCCAGTCCGCCGGCCAATCTGCCAGGTGAGGTGCCGCTGGTGGAATTACTGGCGGGGCTTCTGCAGGCGCACACAAAGGCATGGCATCGCTCGCGCCATCACAACTCGTGCGGCCCGGCTCGGCGGACACAACAGACACCTGGCCCCTGAGTAGTGGAGATGAGGGGATTCCGGCCGGTGCGAGAGAAGAGAAAAAAAATAACAACACAAATTCAGACGCGTTGGATGCACAACCAACGCCGCGATGAACCCAAATACAGTAGAACCTCGGAGATGGAATGCACCAGAACCCGAACCAATTGGTGTTGGAATGGCCGTCTGGAACGAATTAAGTTTGATCTCCGGGGTACCCCTGTATGTCCACCTTCACCCACACAACACGGGTGGCAGGGTTCCTCGACCCCCAGCCACCGTTCCATCCACTAGACCAGACATGGGCAAAGTACGGCCCCCGGGCCGTATACGGCCCGTTGGGCTTTTTAATCCGGCCCGCCGAACTTGTCCAAATATTATTATTAAATAAAATTTTCCCTTTCTCCTGTAATGCTCCCATTTCCCCATTAGTTGGCACACTTTGACCAGGAGTTACGACATGTTTTTGTATTGTTCATGTTCGTGCAATTTGTTAAATTGCCTTGCAAATAAATGCTCTGCTACCTGTTAAAGGCCAAATCCTTTCATGTAATGATTTTTACATGTAATTTATATTAGTTCACACAAATACTCCATCCATCTGTTCCTGGCCCGGCCCCTCTGTCAAATTTTAGAGCCTATTGTGGCCCGCGAGTCAAAAAATTTGCCCACCCCTGCACTAGACGGTGATGAAGCGAAGATGGAAGAACCGCCTAGCGCTCACTTACTGCACAACATGTACCCTAACAACGGAGGGATACAGTCTCAACTCAACCGGACAACAACGCCCAAATACCACGAACCACCAGCCCTCTGTTGCAACGCAACCCGGAGTGTCTCGATCTCCAGGCTGGCAGGGCGAGCCTACAGCTCCAGACGCACCACGGAGGGTCTCAACCTCCGGGTCGCCAGGTCAAGCCGTCTGCCGTAGCACGACGGGACCACATTCTCCGAGCCATGTGAGCGCCCAGCCCACTAGGCTATCCACACCACAGAGTGTTTCAATCTCCGGGCGGCCAGGTCAAGCCGTCAGCCGACATGTCAGGCACGCAACACCCCCTGGACCATCCTGGTCAGGATCTGCGCCCCAAGAAATTTGATAGCCAGCACCACAATTCCAACACTGGCAGCATGTCACCATCTCGATTTAAATGCTCCGTACCAATGACGGCAGAGCCACAAACCAAGGCAATCATCCCCCGCACAATTGCAATCTCACACCCTCACAACACATACAATTTGAAATTTGCATTCCAAAATCCCCCTCAACATTTACCATGGGACTCGGGCATTCCAAATTGAGGAGCAGAATAAAAATTAATACACAAAACGCCCAATAATCGTCGAATGGGGTAATACAGTATATGCAGTCTATGCAGTCTGCATACAGCCAACCATCTCGAGCAATGCTCCATACAGTCCATACACTGTTAACAAACACAGCACAGCTATACATTAACAATGATGAACAGTTTTCCACAGTCACACATTGACAACTCACAAGCGAAGCGCCATACTGTATACCCAAAACAATCGCGACTCCGCAACGGCAACCAACAGTGTCAACAAATAATTATCTCGGCAATCCACTGGATCTTAACGGAGCCCGAGACACCCACCTAGCCGAAATGAACCAATAATGTAACACGCGGACACCCGACACGAACTTCACGGACAGACGCAAGTTATCAAAAGCAATTGGACGCCCCGCATACCGGCGGGAAAACAATAAAAAAATAACATTAACTCACATCCCGGAGTACGCAAGATGGATGAGGTGTCAACAGGGGCCGGTGTGCGTCGCGTCACGCCTCGCCTGACAAGCTGTGACGAGCGGAATACGGCAGGGTGGAGCGCTGGGATGCCCCGAAGAATCTTGCACGCCAACACGGACTCCTCTTGTGACTGCAGCCGCCGCCCGCGCTCGAGCAGAAGTCGGGGCGCCACTTGAAGTGTGGAGCTCCGTCTCCACAGGTGTTGACGTCGGCGGGAACGGCATTCTGGTGGGAACAGCGTCCCAGCCAGCCGCCGAAATGGCGGCCCCACCGCGGCCCCCGCATGCCCTCCGGGCCTCCCCGGCCAGCCCCCCGCAGCGACGATGACGTCCTCTCCTCGCGGCTCCTTCCCGCGCCACAGCTGCTTCAGCAGCAGGCTGCGCACCACGTGGCACCTCCAAAATGGCCGCTCCCGACCACTGCTCCGCCGCGATGGTCAAGATGGCGGCGGCCTGCCACGTGGTCGCTGGATGACCTGTAATGGAGGCCGTCTCCCCAGCGCACCCGATGTCCTCCACTGGTGCGGTAGATACACCAGCCGTGGGCGCAATAACTGGGGCCACGGAGCCCGGGGTCATCCGGTCCCGGGTCGCCGCCTCTGCGTCGTTGGAAGAAGCAACAGGTGGGTTCCGCCTTTTCAAGAGCATCGCCTTGAAAAAGTCCACTTCTGACGCCAGTTGTTGAGGGGTAAATGACGATTCGGAGGCAGATCTTCATGTAGGGGCTTGCGCCAGCTGTTTTATTAAAGACTTATCTTCGGACACGACTCCGTGTACTGCCCCCTCACTGCCTACACTCCACACCCCAGGGTAAGGGTACTGGGGAAGTCCCTAGCACCCGCAGGCTATGATAGCCTGGTGCCAATTTCCCCCTACCCTGGGTCCCATCGCTCCCCCAGGGTAAGGGTACTGGAGAAGTCCCTAGCACACCCCAGGCTCCTGGAGCCTGGTGCTAATTTCCCCCTACCCTGGGTCCCAACTTCCAACTTCACCCGTTCCTGGCTCCCCGCAACGACCACGAACACGTCACCGGTCCCAACCTAAATATCCCAGGGGGACATGTCACTGCCCCGCCCCCTGTCCATGACGTCACCATACGTGACGCCATCGTACCGGAGGGCGAGCGTGACATTACGTCACTAACTCCTACATATGTATGTATGTGTGTCTGTCTGTGTGACTTCATGTCTGTGTGTGCTTGTCTGTGTATGCATCATCATGTATGAAAATATGTTCAGGGGCTAATTGCCAATGTCACAGTCAGTTAGCCATGAGAGCGCATCGTGTAGTTTTGCTATTCCTCCATTGAATGAGTGCAGACTTCAGTGGTTCAATATATGGTCCATAGTTTCGGTTTCATGGCCACAATTGCATTGGTTTGTATTTAGTTCGTTTATGAATATGTGCATATTGGCCTGTTACTATTCTAAAGAAGTTGATGGTACACCGGTAGTTCGATATTTGGGTCTAAAATTAAGTGTTAATTGCGAATGTCCACGTTGTTTCACTGTTTGCCAGCATTCTTCGAGATCTGTGTGAGATTGTAGGATGGTGACAGTGATTCCAGAAGGGCAATCGGGAATCAATTCAGCGCCAATGTACATGTTTAAGGTCTTACAGTGAGGGAAAAAAGTATTTGATCCCCTGCTGATTTTGTACGTTTGCCCACTGACAAAGAAATGATCAGTCTATAATTTTAATGGTAGGTTTATTTGAAGAGTGAGAGACAGGATAACAACTACAAAATCCAGAAAAATGCATGTCAAAAATGTTATAAATTGATTGGCATTTTAATGAGGGAAATAAGTATTTGACCCCCTCTCAATCAGAAAGATTTCTAGCTCCCAGGTGTCTTTTATACAGGTAACGAGCTGAGATTAGGAGCACACTCTGAAAAGGAGTGCTCTTAATCTCAGCTTGTTACCTGTATAAAAGACACCTGTCCACAGAAGCAATCAATCAATCGGATTCCAAACTCTCCACCATGGCCAAGACTAAAGAGCTCTCCAAGGATGTCAGGGACAAGATTGTAGACCTACACAAGGCTGGAATGGGCTACAAGACCATTGCCAAGCAGCTTGGTGAGAAGGTGACAACAGTTGATGCGATTATTTGCAAATGGAAGAAACACAAAAGAACTGTCAATCTCCATTGGCCTGGGGCTCCATGCAAGATCTCACCTCGTGGAGTTGCAATGATCATGAGGCCGGTGAGGAATCAGCCCAGAACTACACTGGAGGATCTTGTCAATGATCTCAAGGTAGATGGGACCACAGTCACCAAGAAAACAATTGGTAACACACTACGCCATGAAGGACTGAAATCCTGCAGCGCCCGCAAGGTCCCCCTGCTCAAGAAAGCACATACATGCCCGTCTGAAGTTTGCCAATGAACATCTGAATGATTCAGAAGACAACTGGGTGAAAGTGTTGTGGTCAGATGAGACCAAAATGGAGCTCTTTGGCATCAACTCAACTCGCCGTGTTTGGAGGAGGAGGAATGCTGCCTATGATCCCAAGAACACCATCCCTACCGTCAAACATGGAGGTGGAAACATTATGCTTTGGGGGTGTTTTTCTGCCAAGGAGACAGGACAACTTCACCGCATCAAAGGGACGATAGACGGGGCCATGTACCGTCAAATCTTGGGTGAGAACCTCCTTCCCTCAGCCAGGGCATTGAAAATGGGTCGTGGATGGGTATTCCAGCATGCCAATGACCCAAAACACACGCCAAGGCAACAAAGGAGTGGCTCAAGAAGAAGCACATTGAGATCCTGGAGTGGCCTAGCCAGTCTCCAGACCTTAATCCCATAGAAAATCTGTGGAGGGAGCTGAAGGTTCGAGTTGCCAAACGTCAGCCTCGAAACCTTAATGACTTGGAGAATATCTGCAAAGAGGAGTGGGACAAAATCCCTCCTGAGATGCATGCAAACCTGGTGGCCAACTACAAGAAACGTCTGACCTCTGTGATTGCCAACAAGGGTTTTGCCCCCAAGTACTAAGTCATGTTTTGCAGAGGGGTAAAATACTTATTTCCCTCATTAAAATGCAAATCAATTTAGAACATTTTTGACATGCGTTTTTCTGGATTTTGTAGTTGTTATTCTGTCTCTCACTGTTCAAATAAACCTACCATTAAAATTATAGACTGATCATTTCTTTGTCAGTGGGCAAACGTACAATATCAGCAGGGGATCAAATACTTTTTTCCCTCACTGTAGTTGATGGGCAAGTTGCCATTGGCTAGAAATCACGTAAACTCCGTTGTAGTTTGAACGTCTCTCTGATGTCGGTTTCAAGTGTTCAGGTTATGATGACCATTGTGGAATTTAATTGTACATCTAGCAGTTGTGTACGAGGTCCCGGACTAGGTTGCAGCACAGCGATTCTGCCGCTGAGTGGATGAGTGAGAGGGTGGCAGTTCGCAGCGCATCAGCTGAGGCACCCCAGGCTGTTCTTACAAGTTTCTGTGGCAGGGCGATTTTTGATTTGGTATTTTCAGATTTGTTTTATGTGGGGATTGAAGGTCAGGCTTCTATCCATGATAACCCCTTGACATCCTGGAGTGGGGTCACAGCTCACTGGGCTACAAGTGACAGCTGTAATTTGCTGACCCGTCCCTATTGGACAACTGTGAAAAAGAGCGTCATGGCTCATCGGATTCCACATGCAGTCTAAATAAAGATTCTGATTCTGAAAAGATTTTGATTCTGCCGGATATATGCCTCCCATAAAGATCAGTTTTTAAAGTGTTGGCCTGTGCAGCAAGGGCTATGTTATCTACAAATATGAACTTGTGCGATGATGTGCACGGCAGTGCACTTATTAGATAATGTGCTGCACTGTAACACCTGCATAAGAGGTGCAATGAGTTGGGAGACTTTTGGGTATTCTCTGGCTGCTACAGCTCTCATCATGTGGCTGCCTTTCTGCGTATCTGTATTTCTCTGTATTATTGTGAGCAAATACTGTTGGCGTTACAAGTTTAAAGTATCATATCAGTGATAAGAATGTCAAGGTCTCAGATACATTAAACACATGCCAGTAATTGGTGATGCTGTGTTGGCAAAAGTGCATGTACACAAAAAAACTCACATTCGTCAAAGGTCATTGAATGTGTTTTTACTTGAGTAGCATTGCTCACAAAGCATTGGATATACAGAAGTGTCAAAACGACTGAGACTAGAGCATTAGATATAATTTTACCATGTTTGAAATGTGTTACCTTAACAAAAGGTTAAAGCTATGTTTTAGATACGTCTGAACACTATTTACAGAATTTTACAGTATCGATGGGATGACTGTGCACAGTCATAGGCTACTGCAGGAAAGTAAGATGAAGCTTGCTACCTGTATGATATTATTAAGCCAATAAATGCATTTTGTTGAATATGGTTTTCATTCCCTTGGCTGACCCTGCCCACTAGTTGCCCTGTGCTAGGGAACCTCTAGGGTGGAAGAGGAAGCCAAGGGTCATCTTGGTTGCATCAGATTGACCGTTCCTCTCAAGATGTAGGGAAAGAATAAGATCTTGCTTTGATGACTTTGCCAGCTAGAACTTTAGAACTAATAAAATTTACAAAAACTGAACAGATTGGATGAAGTGTGTAAAAATATACATATTTAAAACGAGAGTCAAAAAAGGTCACACTTTGGCCAAATGTACTCATGGCAAGATAGAAATGTAATAAAATGTGGAGAGAATGGTGACATTAACGATATTCAGTTAGACTATAGGAATACAATTTTGATTGTATTTACTTGGGCACGTAATTAAAGTGGGACTGAAAGAGAGTTTTGATTCCAGATAATGTCCAGATATTGAACGTTGTCAACCTGTTCAATACGTTTTGAGTCCAGAGCCACAATGCGCATTGGTGGCGAAACAGTTTTGGAGCAGCCGGAGAATAACATAACTTTTGTCTTTTTAACGTTGAGGACCTGTATTAGGGCATTAAGTAGAAATTAAGATAATTGAAATACTGTTGCAGATGAGATATAGCAGAGCTGTATCGACCATGACTAATGATGATAAATATTATTGCAGTATTACACAGTATTTTAAGTAATTTGGAATGGTTTGCTAGTTTGTTTATAGATGTTTCGAGAAAGTGATCTGACAGTTTCTGCTATAAACGCGTTCAAACGGGTAAACCGGAATTAACTGAATACACTTTGATGTCAGACAAACATAACACATCTGCAAAACCTGTACTGTTCACAGGTGGTTGGAATAAATCCAAACAAGACACATACAAGAAGTCCAGTAATACAAAATGTACAGATACAGGACCAGATTATCAATCCAGGTAATGGATGCTACACAATTGTCACGGCAAGTGATGTGGAAATAAGATAATTATAATTTAACAATGCAAAAAAACTCAATGAAAAGGTAATTAATGAAAGAAATATGATTCTAGCATAGTATAGAAAGTAATTCTAAATGCTATACATATAAAGTCATCCGTAATTATCAAAAATATATTATCATTAAACATCAGTTTTCTAGCTAAATATGTAATAATCTGCTGAAACTAAATATATACATACCTTGCAAAACTTCACACGTGAACAAAATACATCTCTCTAACTTGCAATGTACAGGCTATTTCTTCATATTTTATAGTTACAATTTTTACTTTACTCGATCTATCACATTTTATTTAGTAACTTTTTTTTAATTCACCACTACTTATATACTTTAAAACCCTTTAACACGTTTCATTAGTATATTTAGATTTACACTGCTCTACTGTATTATCCTACAAACCTACACTATCTCTGTTGAGCTATGCTGGACTGGTTTGCGATACTGTCTCCATCTCTATCTTGTGTGCACGACTCAGAGCTCTGTCTCTAACCCACTGATGCTCTTCTTCTTGTCTACAGGAAAGTTCGTATTGTCACAGAACATATTATTAAACCATAGCTAACCTTACGTTGTATATTTTAAGATTTAAACAGGTGTTTGTAACGTCTTGCCTTATGGGGCGTCCATAAATGACGTCACGCGATTTTGGACGATTTTTTACCCCCCCTTCGTTTTGTGACGTCACAAAAAGTCAGATCCCCCTTCAAATATGCCGTCACAAAGCTCTGCACCCCCCCCCCCCAAAAAAAAATAAAACATGCTTCAAATCGCTTTAAACAATTGTCATTGTAGCGCGAATTTAATGTGGCACTGCACTCTGCTGTTGTAGGAGAAAAACATTTATTAAAAAGTCTATTTTATTAAGTAGAACGTGTTGTCTATATTTATTTAAAGTTGCGCATTTTGATGTGACGTCAGATTTCTCAAACCCCCCCTGGTCATACATTGTCACAAATGTCTGACCCCCCCCCACCCCAGGTGCGTGACGTCATTTATGGACGGCCCCTTATATTAAATAGTATCTATATACAGTATCATGATTCCATTGTATGTGTGTGTGCTACATAGCGATCGTGTAGTGGTTAGTGTGCCACGCTACGAACCTGGCGACCCTAGTTCGATTCCCGTTAACGGCCAACACCAGTGACAATAATGATCTAAACCGGTCCTGGGCCTCCTAGGCCAACTCAGCCTCAAATGAGTACCTGATGTGATGTGTAAAAACATCGCTACTGGGGAGACAAAGGCGGTCGGGCATGGTACTGGCCACCCACCCCTCGTGTGCCATGCCGAACTTCATAGGTAAATGATGACGGCCGCTTGTGTTGCGATCGAAACGTCATGTGAGTTTTTGGTTGTCTCGAAGACAGCGCTGGAGTGAACACAGCCAAGCTCAGACCGCGACCTTTAAGCTGTGTGAGAGGAATTAAGGTGCCTTGACAAAGGAATTAGCATAAAAAATAGCATTTAATTGGCGACTTAGCATGATGAACGGTGTAGAGGGGGTGAACATGTGCAGGCCGGCGAGGGGGGGAGGGGGAGTTTACATATTGATGGTGTGAAAAGTTAATTTTAAGAAGCTGCGAAAGTTTGGGGTACCACTACTTGAAAAAATATACTGTACCATTGAAAATTAGTTTAATGTTTGGTTCGATTTAGAACATCTTTCCAATGGTTGCTTAATTTGAAACCATCTTCTCGGTTGAAATTGTGTCTGTGTTTGTAAATCTGAATTGCCTCGTGAACAAATCTCTGATAAAAACCCGTGAGTTTGCAAAGAACCTTGGTATCGGAGAAAATTATATCGTGATCCCCATAGCGTTGTAACAGTGATCAGCTACCGCAGAGGAATTCGTTCTGCCGTGTTTCAAATCTGATTTGTGCTCGCGAATTCGGTCAGAGATATGTCGCTTCGTATCCCCGATATAGCAATCACCGCAGGTACAACTCAATTTGTAAACCCCGGGGTACTGTAAGTCAGGAATGACATCCTTTTCACGGATGGGATCAGATCACGAATTTTGTGTACTGTATTGAACCGGACCTGGATCTTGTGTTTGTTTAGAATTTTGGAAATCTTTTTAGTAACGCCTGCTATATATGGTCGTGTGATGGTTTTGACAGGAGTATCAAGTGGTTGTTTCTGTATGGAGGGAGAAACAGCTTGGCGGATTGTACGGTCAGAGTATCCATTCCTTTTGAGGGCCAGGTGTACATGTGTTAATTCACTGGTCAGGTGGTGTTGGTCCGAAATGCAATGAGCCCTATGGTATAAAGTTTTGATGAGAGAATTATTTTGAGCTGGGTGGTGGTGGGAATCTGGTTTCAAGTAGGAATCTGTGTGGGTGGGTTTCCTGTAGACAGAATGCCCCAATGAGCCATCAGGTCTCCTCTCCAACGTACCTGCTGGGTACTAGTGCATTCCCCCCCCCCCGTGTCCCACACTCAGCTTCCCACTTCTCACCTCCCACTTTCCCCACCCCCCCAGCCTCACGTCTTCTCTCCCTAGCGCTCACGCAGCCCCCCCCTTCGCCCTACCCCACACCCCCCACCCCCCCTCTCTCTCTCTCCCCTTGCCTCCCCCCCCTCTTACCTAGATAACCTCTTGCCACGGCAGCTCTCTCGCCTACTTCAGCATTTTATTGCTGTGGTTGTTCCACCTGATGAAGATTGCTTGTGTTGTGATCGAAATGTCGTGATTTGTTTTGTTCTATTTCTACCTACGTGACTTTACCGAAAGAACCAAAGAATATGGATTCCTGCAGTCACGAACGCTTCAAATCAAGATTGTATGGATCTATGTTGAACTTCTTTGACACCGTACATAGCATTTCTAAAGAAATTAATTTTCAGTCTAGATTTAAAAGTACATAGCTCCAGTGTCTGCCTAATGTCAGAAGAGCATTCTAGAAGGCTACAGAATTGGATTTGAAAGCGGAAAGCGTTAGTTGCGGTGACCATCTTTGTCCAACGGCTAGCCAAAAGCCACTGTGAGGATGACCCGACTTTGCTTGATGGTTTATGCTCCTTGACGGGATCAGATATTGTGGTTCATTTGAGGTAAGAGCTTTGTGAGTAATGAGAGCGGCCTTGTAATTTATGTGTTCGGCAACCAGAAGCCCAATAGAAGCCAATAGAGCTCAGCGAGCACTGGATGGGTAGAGTCGAATATTTCAGTTCCCATAACAATCCGTGATAAATGATGTTGTACACGCTGCAGCTTGGTAATGTTTTGCCAGACATCTCGTAGAGTAGTTAATAATCGAGCCTTGTCGATACTACGCTACACACCAACGTGTTGGCTTTGTCACAACTCAATAGTGGTTAAATGTGTCGAGTCGTGATGAAAATTGCAGGACCTGGCCATATTTTGCACGTGGTGATAAAATTATATAATCTGGTTGAGTATACTTACAAGGCTCTTTAGATGAGTTGAAAACTGAATCCCGGATTCTGCAACTGCCAACCAGTAGAACCTCTAATTTTCCAGGAAAAATAAGCAGCATTTCCTTTAGCGCAAACCACACTGGTAATACACGCGTGCAATCTTCGAGGTTACCGAGCCTCTTCATATCAATTTAACGTAGCTATTTCTGTGACCATGTACAAGCTAATCACTCAGCTATTTCAATGCTAAATTCTATGCTAATTCCTTTGTCAAGGGGTGCCTCTGCGGATGTGTATGCTTTAACTTAGCTATTTCAATGCTAAATTCTATGCTAATTCCTTTATCAAGGGGTGCCTCTGCGGATGTGTATGCTTTAACTTTTAACATAGCTATTTCTGTGACCAGTCACAAGCTAATCACTCAGCCATTTCAATGCAAAATTATATGCTAATTCCTTTGTCAAGGCGCTTTGTTTCCTCTCACACAGCTTAAAGGTCGTGATCTGAACGTGGCTCTTTCACTCCAGCGCTGTCCTACCAGACAGTCTCGTCCCTTCACCTGATGAAGGCCGCTTGTGTTGTGGCCGAAACGTCGTGAGAATATTATTGTGTTATTTTATTTTATCAATTTATTATTTTATTCTCATTCTACGTGACTTTACCGAAAGAACCAAAGAAGATGAATCATTGCAGTCACGAAAGCTTTAAATCTAAATTCAGCATATAGTTATGGAACTTGATATCATGCAATACTATAACATCGGTGATCACAGAGATATATGTTGAAAATAGCAAGGGTCCAAGGATGGACCCCTGTAGTACGCCAACGAGGCACGGCATAGACGATGACTGTTCGTCACCCAGCTTGATGAACTGTGATTGACCATGTCGGGATGACTCAATCCACCCAATGCCGTACCCGATACTCCAAGGCTTGACCTTAGCCATGCAATGGGTATATCATGGTCAATAGTGTCGAAGGCAGCTGAGAGATCGAGGCCAATTAACCCTTTGGTGTAAGAATCAGCCATTTTCTTTTAGAGATCATCAGCAATTTTTCGTAGAGCCACCCCTGTGATTGTAACTTCCAGTACGCTGACTGCAAAGGGCCAAATCTGCCCATCGCAGCGACGTGGGAAGTAACCGCTTTTTAGTCGTGAAGTAGTATGCAAATTGATGTGCTGTGGGATTAGGGGAAGACGGCTGAGAGGGGCGGATGGATGAGATTAAGCGTTCAGAACAGTTGGCGGGTATTAGAGGCAAGGGACAAAATTATAATTAAGTAGTCCTGTTTGGCTACTTCTAAGGTGGCTAGAAAGTGAGTGAAAAGGGAGTCATAGGATGACCAGTTCTAAGCAGATGGGGAGAACTTCCACAATCATTCAGCTTTGCGTAGAGAACGACTATAAGATTTTAAGGGGGGGGGGGTAAACCATGGCTGGAAGAGCTGAGGTGATGGGGACAAGAGGCGTAGGGGGGCTAGGTAGTTGAGGGAAGATAGTACCATATAGAAGGAAGAAGTTGAAGAGTCAGGGCAGAGGGAGGAAAAGTAAGTGATAGAGGGGGGAATAGATGCGGGAAGTCAGAGAGCAATTGTCCAGGGAGCGAATGTTTCAGCATAAGATAGGGTGGGTAAGTGGGGGGATCGGAAGGAGTAAGAAAACGTAATACAAATTGTGAGGGAAAGGAGACAGTGGTTAGAGGAGGGGTGGAACTCAGTGGAGATAGATGATGCATTGTGATGAAGGTAAGATAAGGTCCAGTGTACTGCCAGATGTAAGCATAGGGGATGAAAGCAGGTGAAGACCAAACAAATTGATTAGGAGGGAGTAGGGCAGGGTCAATGGGGCTGCTAAGTTCAAGATTGAAATCAACAAGGAGAATAAAGAGATGGAAGAGGGGGAGGATAGAGAGAAGGCAGTTGAGGTGGTCAAATAAGGAAATATGGGGTCCTGAGGGATGATAGATAATGAAAAAAGTTTTGCAGTCGGGGGAGGTAAAATTGAGCTGAAATTAAAAAAAAATTAAGTGGTAGTTGTTACATTGGAGAAACCAAGCGCCATGTCTTGGACCGCATTCGTGAACACAAAGCAGACCTGAAACATGGTAGGCCCAACACCTCGGCCGTGGCAGATCACCGTTATAATTCAGTAGGTTCACATGACATTGACTTCTCTAAGACAGAGGTTCTTTGCAAGCCATCTGGCTACCATGAGAGATTCGTTCATGAGGCTATCCACATATACAAACACAGAGACAATTTCAACCGAGAAGATGGATTCTGACTTAGCAATCATTGGAAGGATTTGATAAACCATTTTGGGTCTTAATTGATTGATCAAGCTTAAGGTGGCTTTCAGACTCGCTCCATTAATTTTTCGTCTCCCTCCTCCTCTTTTCCGAACATTGATGGACTCGTCCATCTAAACAAACTGTCAAATCGCACTTCGTGGTTCTAACATTAAAAAACCGCCACTTTTTTCAAATTTTCTTGTTGTGGTTTTCACACCTGATGATGATTGCTTGTGTTGCAGTCGAAACGTCGTGTAAATTTTATTGTTTTATATATTTTTTATTTCATTGTTTCCCTTTTACGTGGTGACTTTACCGAAAATTAAGTAGTTACAGAGTGCAGAGATCCACGAGGGGTGGGGGGTATGCAGGCCAATGCTGCCATTCTTGCCAACTGGATGGGGAGGTGTGAAAGAATGAAGTAGCAGAAGAAGACAGGGCAGCGGGGGTGGCAGTGTTGAGTGGTGAGATCCAGATCTCAGTGAGAGCAAGGACATGGGGGTGTAAAGAAAATAAGGCATTGAGGGTGTCCACAGGTTTATTCCAAACAAAACGTGCATTAAATAGGGCTAGTTTGAATGATCGGCGGATAGTCGGAGGATAAGGTCAGTGGTGATTAGTGTGTAATGGGGACAGCTGGCAGATAGAGAAATATGAGATGTGAGTTTGGAGATAATAAGTGGTGGTAGTATACTTGAATGGCCCTGCGACCAGAGTGGTATTGATCCTCCTACAACCAGACCCCAGGTGATTGTAGGTGGGCCATCTCAGGATACTGAAGCTTTTGCAGACCAGTTACAGGCCAACATTCCCAAAATATGGAGTCAAATTGCTCCAGCAGGGAGGCCCGGCAGTAGACTGCCATGAGGGAAAGTTGGAGGGTCGGGTAGCCGTAGTTGTGGTTGTGGAAGCGGTGATGATAGTGGTAGTGGTTGAGATAGGGGTTGGAAGTGGCAGTAGTCGAGGTAGTGATCGTGGCAGTAGTTGAGCTAGAAATGTTTGACGGTACTGTATGTGTGTAATATAAAATAAATATATATGTACATCAATGCAAGTGTAGGGGAACACTATCTCAAGGCGTAAGTGTGCATATGATCCTTATGGCGGTACCCCAGGGTACCAAATAATAAAAAAATGGCCGAGGCAATTAAATATGTTATTTCTGGGACACTATTTTTCCAGGGGTGTACTTAACTCCGCGAGTGTGGTACCAATCAATCCGAAATCAGTGCTACTCCACGATGTCGAAATGCCAAACATTAGCATTTAAAAATCCGTTATCGAAAAAATCAACTTGAATAGTGCATCGTGTACAGCTCGTCGAGATGAGTCGATTGCCGCATCGCCGACCATCAACAGACTAAATATGACTACATCACGGACATTGTGCGTGAACCGGGGTACTCTGGTACCCCAGGGTACCACCATAAGGTTCATACACATGAGTGAAGAAGTATTTTGAGTCTGAGTGAATATGTGTGTGTGTGAATGTAGAAGAAATAATTTTTTTCACAAATGTATTTTATGAACAAAACAATTCAGGTACACACATAGGGTATGAAAAAAAAACATATTACGGATTACAGTGCAAATGGAAACCTGTCTAAACCGGATGTTCAATACACTCTATAACTCGTGTCTTCCTCAGCAATTCTACCCATGTAGGAGAAGAAAGAAATTGAAAGGTGGGGGAGGAGTGCCTAAATGCCCGAATAAATATCCACTGGTGGAGAGTTAGTAAAGGGGTTCCATGTTTGGTGGTAAGCTTCCTCCTTGCCCCTTAGTTTTGCACTTAGATGTTCGAAAGTGGCAATTTTTTACAATTTATTGGCCCATTCCTGCAGTGTGGTGGGAACATGCTCTTTTCAGTTGGCTATAATGGTGCATTTTGCCATAACATTTGGAAGTAGCAAGCGATAATAAAAAAAAACTTCTTAATGTCAGGATATTCCCAAAAGACATGTCTGTATGTTTGAGGGGTGTCCATTGGGCATCGTGGGCTGTTTGGGGAGGCTGTTTTGTCGAATTTGGCTCTTGTTTGGTGAGTTAAGTAATAGCCATGGAGACATTTAAATTGTGTTTCTCTGAGAGGGGCTGAGTAAAGATTGTGTAGCATCCTAGCCCAGAATGTCTCTTTCGGCACTTCATATTAGAGCATCATTAAGGGAACAACAGATTTTGTCGGTGTTCATTCATATTACGGAAAACTTTTTTTTTGGTTACAAGAGCATGACTGACTAAAAGCATGTTTTTTGTTCGGGATCCATGAGCCACGCCGTTGTTTTGGGGGCAGTAAGGTTTAGAGATAGTTTCTTATCCTGTGAGTTGGACATACCTAAGAAATCGGGAAGTGGATAAGTGGTTTTCTGTGCATAAGTTGTGGAAGGGTCGTAATTGTCCTTGTGAGTCTACTATATGTCGAATTAAGCTTGTGTTTTTATTTTGCCATTCCTGCCATATTATGGGTTTCTTATCTATTTTGAGAGATGGGTTTTCCCATAGAGCAGAATACAAAGCTAGCCCTCTTGGATATCCTAATAATAATAATAGGGTTTTTCCCCTTTTTTTCTGGCAACAAAACTGAAACCTTTTTACGATGATTAATGTCTGCATTAGCCACAATACTTACAGTCAAATTGCAACAACAAAAACCACTCTGATAATATAAGCATTGTCCTTGAAACTGATTTGTCCACACCAGAGCCCTCATCACTTTGATAGTGCATTGTCTTTGAGCTGGATTCCTTTTGGCGTCATCTGGTCGAGCACCAATTGAGACGAGGCTCAAAAGAAAGCTGTCTCTGGTGTGGACCAATCCGTTTCAAGGACAATGCTTATATTATCAGAGTGTTTTTTTTGCATTTTGACTGTAAGTATTGTGGCTAATGCAGACATTAATCATAGTAAAAAGGTTTAAGTTTTGTTGCCAGAAAAAAGGGGAAAAAACATATTATATTTTGATACTGGCAAAGGAGTTCTAATAATGATATCCTAATTGTTTATGGAGATGGCTCCAATTTCGTAATCCTATCTGTAGGGACCATAAGTTGGCTGAAAGAGGGGTGTAGTTGCTTGGGTCCGCGTGTATTTGCCCCTTCATCTGCGCTGGTTTAGCTTGTTTAAAAGCCCAGGCCACGTCATCGATTTGTCATGGTGTATAAAAAGATTTAATGTAGTAGCGCGATTGGTAGCAACTGAAGTTCGGGACGGCATAACTTCCTCCCGTCTTTGGAGCAGTTAAACTCTTTAGATCTATTCTAGGGTTCTTGTGGCTCCATAGAAAGTAAAAAGTGGTTGAGATTAGTTTTTGCAGGAAGGTTGTTGGGTTAGTGACAGGGAGCGCTCGAATCAGGAATATAAATTTGGTCAAAGTCATCATCTTAATTATATCTATTCTGGTTGAGAGAAGCAGTTTAAGTTTTCAGTTTATTTATTTTGGTAGAGCCCTGTGAGCCATTAGGCTCTTGAATCGGTTGCAACTACAACAACAAAAAACACGAACAAGAAAAACTTCTTAAAGTGACTATGTGACTGTGCAAACAGAAAATCCATGAAAAAAAGCAGCAAAATATTCCTGAAAAAAGCATCGTACACCAACGCTGTGTGCAAAAAATCCCAGCAAGTCAAACAACAACAACCACAATAAAAATTAGATTAAGGCCATCAGTCTAACTCCGTACTACAACAAAACAAACATGTCCAAACCAAAAAACTTTTCCAAATCACCAAAAAAAAGCCATAATTGCAACGTAACAGTGATCACAGGGACTGTGATCGAATTTTTACATTAAACTACATAAATAACATGTAACACCAAATCCTAGAGCCATAGCTGGCTGCATGAGTTACTCCACAACAAGAGAAGCATCAGTCGGAGTATCAAATTTTTCAATGCACCTTTAAGATCAGCACGCTAAATCAAAACAAAGATAATACTTTGCAGCGTCATCCGGAGCGAAACATTTTATTTTATTTTACGCTAATGAATAGCAGTGGCAGCTAGGGGTGTACAACTCCTCTAGAGCAGTTTTGAGAGAAGATCTCAATGGTAGTAATTCAAGTTGCAGTTTGTTGGCAATAGTATTCCAGACTCTGGGGGCATCAATAGCAAAGGCCCTTCCTCCAGTTTTTGTACGGCAATAGGGAATGTGAAGCTGGTAAATGAGCGAAGACCTGAGGTCAAATTTGTTCTTTGAAACAGAGAGGAGATCCAGCAGGTAGTCTGCGGATTTTTTTGGAAGTACATCATGAATAAATAAGATCTGGTGCACAAGCCGTCGAACATTAAGAGATGTTAAGTTTGACCTAATGTAGAGATCACAGTGGTGAGTCCTATATGGGCAGTTCAATGTAAATCTTAAGGCCGAGTGATAGATGGAATCAAGCTTCTTCAGTACAGTACTTGGGGCTGATTTATACACGATGTCACAGTAGTCAAGTAGAGGCAGTACGGTAGCTTTTATCAATTCCAAACGGAACATTGGGGGGAAGCAGTGCTTGTGTTCAATACAGAAAACCAATTTTTATTTTTGTCTTTTTACCAATATAATCAATGTGATCTTCAAAATTCAGTTTTGAATCCAGGATGACCCCAAGATACTTATAGATCTTGACTTGCTCTATTTGATAATCATTTAAGGAATGTAATCGGGGAAAAATAACTTCCTGCTTTAGTCCTGGTGAGAAGCATAGCACCTTGGTTTTGAAGGTATTCAGGACTAGTTTAAGAGCAACTAGCTGATGTTGTAGTTTGTTGAAATCACCCTGTAACTTAGCAATCACGTCATCCAGAGAGCGGCCAGCAGTAATCAGTATCGTGCCATCTGCAAAAAGATTTACCCTGGAATGATCCAGGTCAGAAGCAGTGTGCATTCCAAACATTGAAGTGAATGCAAGTCGACTATAGGAACGAATGGAAGTTAGCAGCGAAAAGAGAAGGTAGGTTTTTGTTATTTTCACCCCTAAATACTTTGTTCTGCTTAGTGACCAGACGAACTGGGCATTCTAAATCTCAGGAAAAGATTGCATAGATGGTGTCAGTAGCATAATCTCTGAGTTTGCTATATTTAGCTTATATCCTGCTGCTGTGCTGAAAATATTGATAGTATAGAGCATGTTTGGGATAGATTCAGAGGGGTTGGTTAGTGTTAGGAGAATGTCGATAGCATATACAGTAAAGGTATTTTCATACTTTCTCTCCCAGGACCTTGTACCCCCCTTTATTTTGTTTGATATCCTCAGGGCCATTGCCAGTCGTTCTATAGCTATTGCAAAGGAGTGGCGATGGAGGATATACCTGTCTCGTGCGTCTACTTAGAGGGAATCCAAGCTATTAATGCTTTGATAGTGCACTGTCTTTGTGCTGTTCGCCTTTTGGCGTCATCTGGTCTAACACTTTTGGAATCTAGGCTCTAAAGAAATATGTCTTTGGTGTGGACCAATCAATTTCAAGGACAATGCATATATTGCCGAAGCATGATTTGGTTTGCATGTTCACCACAACTATGTGTGGTTAATAGAGACATGATTCCTTGCAAAAGGTTTTGGTTTGGTGTTTTAACATCTTAACATCTGATTTATTGCCAGAAAGGGTAAAACCTTTGTTATATTTTAATACTGGCAGGAAAGGTCCCAAGAATTCCCAAATGTCGTCTGAAATCTGCATCAGTAATTACGTCTTTAAGAAGCGTTGCATTGAGTGACCATGTTCTGTGAACAAGCTTTTCTCGGTTAGAGAAAAATGGAGGGTAATAGGAGCATAGTCAAATAGTTGAAATTCCATGATTTTGGTCTCTGTAATTTGTGGGAGCAGTGTTCTGGGTATCAAAAATAAGCGAATTCGAGATAGCCTTTTGTGGGCTCGGGATATGTGAATGTAGTCGTTTTCAAGGGGGTGGGTTGTATGCCAAGAGTATATGAGATAGAGTTTTGACATCATAGCTAGTAGGGCTTTCCTGTCCTTTTTTCTCTTTAGGTGAAAGGGGAGTTTTTTTTTCTATTCTAGGGTTGAAAATCAGGTTCTGGTCCCCCCCTATTATGACAATATCATGAACGTTTGAATGTAGGTGCTTTGTGACCATTTTTATTGTGGAGGTGTTAACTTGAGGGGGTTATGGATATTGCAGTGTCAAAGGGGTTCAATCTTAATTTGAAGCTTTCGTGACTGCTGGAATCCATACTCTTTGGTTCTTTTTGTAAAGTCACATAGGTAGAAAAATTAAATACAAATAATATAAAATAATATATCGCCATGTATGATATATTGTTTTTATTTAATTTTTCTACCTACGTGACTTTACTGAAAGAAACAAAGAGTGTGTCAAAGGCGTGTCTTCTATTTTTCAACACACTTTTATGGAGGATGTGAAGGTAATTTTTTATGGATGAAACTGCAACACCTCTACTTTGAGATGTATGCGTTGCTGTAAAAACCTTTCCCACCCATGCAAGCTCTAGTTTAACTGAGTCAGGTAAAGTTAAGTGGGTTTCTCGTAGAAAAGAAATCAGTTTGTAGATTGTTTAAGTATCTCAGTGTTCTCTCTCTTGATTGGGTGGTTGAGACAATTAACATTTAAGGAGTAACTTGTCAGTAGGCTTGGTCAGGGATAAGAGGCTGCTCATCCCCGGATATTATGGAGGTTGAAAGGGGGAAGTCGGAGGGCAAAAGACAAGGGAAGGAGATAGGGAGGGTGCACCAAATACCGGTGGTACAAACTAAAACTATTCTTGCTTCCCGCATTGCATGTTGGACCTCCTATTTCTGACCCCCAACAGTTGAGAGGGGTTCTATGTTTATTTATCAGGTCTGAATGCTATTCTCAACACCTTAGTGGGGTGGTATTCCCCTCTCCAACTTTCCCTTTGTATTTGAGCTTGATTCTGGCCTACTGTCTAGGCCCAATGAGGCATTCTGGTCTATGGTCAACTAACTACCAACAATTCAACTAGCTTAATCCGCAGATATTTTTTTTATTCAATTGGACTATACTCTCTGGTTCTTTCGGTAAAGTCACGTAGATATAAAAAATAATAAAAGAGAACTCGACGTTTCGGTCACAACACAAGCGTCTGTCTTCAGGTGAGAAAATTATCTGTATTTGTAGCTGTATATAGGCACGGGAAGGGGGAAGGAGTTTTGGTGCGGTTTATCATCATGATAAACCGCACCAAGTTTTGACTGCTATGATTTTCACCCACCCACCCCGTGTGTCTTGTTGTCCAATTACAAATTGGAGCTCCTTTACTTGCTAATTTCTCCAGCCCCACCCTTCCCTGCATGCCACAAACCCTCCCCCCTCTCCCCTGTGAACTCCTACAGCAATGATTCGACAATACTCCTTCGCCCCCCCCCCGTGCCTATATAAAGCCACAACAGCAGAGGGACGCTTGTGTTGCGACTGAAATGTCGTGTTTTCTTTTATTATTTTTTCTATCTAAGTGACTTTACCGAAAGAACCTGGGAGTATAGATTCCTGCAGTCACGAAAGCTTCAAATCAATTGCACTAGTTGTTATATTTGTAACTATGAGAAAAATAAGGCTGTCCATTACTAACGGCTCAGTAGGCAGAGGTGCGGTATGTTTTCATCTTTTGGTGTGAAGGCTAGGAGGTGCTTACAGTATTCTGCACTCCCCGTTGTGAGCATCTTACCACATCTTTAATCCCTTCTTTAGTTTTGTAAGTGAAGCACACTGAACTGGGATCACCGAAACAATGACAACACTGAAAATTGTAGACAAATTTTGACATAATAAAAATATATATAAATTCTACATTTGAAGTTTTCGTGACTGCAAGGATCCATACTCTTTGGTTTTTTTGGAAAAGTAACGTAGATAAAAAAATAATAAAAATGAAAAGAACTAAATTACATCACAAATTTAAATAACATACAAAATGAAAACAACTAAATTAAATCACGACGTTTCGGAAGCAACACAAGGCTCCGTCTTCAGGTGTAACCGCCACAGCAAAATTACTCTAGTGAATAAAGAGAGCTGTTTAGAGAACCGTGATGGTGTGCTGTTTTTGAGTTGTACGCCTTTTGGCGTCTTCTGGTCCAACACCAGTGGAGACTGGGCTCTAAGAAAAGCCGTCTCGGGTGTGGACCAATCAAATTCAAGGACAGTGCATATTATCAGAATTGTCTTTTTTGTTTGCATTTTGACTACTTGTGTTGTGGTTATTGCAAACATGATCCCTTGTATAAAGGTGTCAGTTTTTGTGCCAGATAAAAGGGTAAAAACCTATTACTATATCGTGTTACTGGCAAAGGAGGTCTCATAATGCTCTTATAGTTGTTACAATCTGTGCGGTTCCCCTTCTTAAAGACGGGGACCACCAGGGCATCCTTCCAATCCTGTGGAACCCGTCCTGTGGTCCAGACAGTTGTGATGATGTCATGTAGGGCAGTCTGCAAACAGATGCCACCCTCAGCATTTCTCTTGGGAAATCATCTCTTCCCGGTGCTTTTCCTAATCTCAGGCTCCGAATCGCCCCTCACACTTTCTCCACAGATAGCACCTCAGCCAACCATTCAGAATGAGTGGCTACTTCTGACAATATTTTAGACACGGCAGCCCTAACAGGGTCGTCCCCACCTCGCCCCATGATGATGTCTGGGCTGAGGGAATTCCCCTCCCCCAAGACCTCACAAAATGCTCTTGGCTACGTACAGTGTGAAATAAGATCAACATACATTAACATTGGTTGACAACGAGGAAACATTGCATTAGTATAACAGCAAACCGCTCAGTTTATTATGCAGAACATTTAATACAAGATCTTTCAGATTATTATTAACAAATCTGCAGGGTATAAGTGTTGGAACTAAACACATTTTATTTGCACGTACCTTTGTTTAGAATATGACCTAAAGGGCAGATAATGAAATGAGAATAACCATGTGTGAAGAGGAGCCATATTTACGACGTTTAGTGATGTATTATTTCCAATTATATTTCAGAATATCTTCAACTTTTCCGAGAAGTCAAGACTATCATGATGATGCCCAGACAGATGAGCCAGGTGAAGAACAAGGCTGCATCAAGAAGCATTCACAAAGGTACCTCCAAAGAATTCCACCACGACATGGCATACACAATGTACTCTGTAAGGTACTATTAATTGCAAAAATAACTTAAATAATAACGTACAGATCCACAATTCAAGCCTATGTGCATGAATTAGATTGAGATCATTAAATTGATAAACTCATCTAATGAATGTTTCTCCAAATTCCGCCTAGATAGGGTGGGTTAAACTAATTGTGATCGATTGACAAAATATGTTAGTGATTGTATATTAATGTATCAAATATCAATTATACAACCCCATTTGGGCTGAATTGCATACGAATTTCAACAAATAATCCAAATCCAACCAAAGCTGACTCATTGCTTGAGTTTCAACAGCACAAACGTAAAACAAATTGCAATTCACATAAATTATAAGCACTAAATATACTGCGCAAAGTGAATAAAACAAACTAGTTCCTTAACGACATTTCCATCAATCTACTGGGTGGCTGTGGTATTGCTCAGATACAACGTGCCACTTGTGTTCAAGGGAGGGAATGGAACCCAGGTTTCTGGAAGCCTAGAGTGTTGCACTAATCACAACACACCATTGTAAATGTTTTCACTTTCACAACATGGTAACTTTTTTACATATATGTGAATATCAAATGCTTCACCTGGAAAGTCCGTTGAGATGCAACACATAATTTGTAAGGTTGTCAACAGAACTATTCAAAATAGACCTTAGACTGAAAATGTTCCACTGTAAACTAAATGTGTTTTGTGTATGGAGCATTAAAGTGTTTTACAATGGTAACACTGTGTTTAATATATTTCACAGTGTCAGGGACAGACTTCACATATTTGAGGCTAAAGCACAAACCACAAAAGCAGTTATCAAGCGATCCAACTCCTACTATGCTGAGTCAAGTTATTCAAAAGAAATTGGAGATAAAAAATCCACATCCACATACAGGTAAGCATGGTTCATGAAGGCTGTGAAAGAAAGTTGTGGCAGTCAAAATCTAGTCATGTAATTTATCATCACATGCCAGTTCTCAGAAGACACTTTTCTGTTTATGGGCTGTCACGTGCTCATAACAGAACATCAATTTATGCACTTGATGTAAAGCGTTTTCACTAGTACAAACAAGGATCAAATGAAACAACGAGTGTAGTAATTGAAATAACGTCTAGGGCAGTTGGGTATCTTCAAGTGATCAAAAACACCCTTCAAGTCACAACACAGCAGCTGGATTCCAAATCTAAATTATAACAGACACTTATCATATCTTACAAAATTTAATATGATATTTTTAACAAGCATTTTACAAGAAATATTTTAATATCTAAAATAAAACATCTGCCCAAAACATCTGTTGTACCTCCTACAGTCCCTTATAATACTGCATAAACGAAACAATACGTATTTACATAATTGATAAAAAAATATGCAAAATTGTCTTATCAATATGTAAATTAGAGTAATTATATTTTATACTCTTTGTTTTTTTTCGGTAAAGTCACGTAGGTTAAAAGAAAAGAAAATACAACTAAATTAAAACACGACGTTTCGGAGGCAACACAAGCTTCCGTCTTCAGGTGGTACAGACACAGTAAAAATTCGCTGTATCCTCAAATAAAACGGCTCTGGAATACCAGGGATTATATACAGGTTAAGGGGGGGGGGGGAGAGGAGCTAGGAAGGGACGTGGGTGGGGAGGGTAGGTCTGTACCACCTGAAGACGGAAGCTTGTGTTGCCTCCGAAACGTCGTGTTTTAAAAACAAAGAGTATGAATCATTGCAGTCACGAAAGCTTCAAATCTAGAATAAATTATATTTTATTTACAATAAACACATGATACAATTATTATTTCTTATACCAGTGTAGTGGGCCCAACTGAGTCGCAGACGAACTTCTAAGAGGCAACGCATTTATTACACCAACACGAATACACAAAGGGGTAGCTGCCCCTTTACCAGATACAGCCTAGGGTGTTGGACCACCTATCTAATTACACTAACATACTAGGAGTTAGATACAACTGACCGGACCCCTCTCGGGTCCCGGACCACGTGTTGGAGGCTTCTTCTTGACGTAGAACGTAGATCTTCAGATGACGGTAGCAACAACAACCGCGGTCCCTGCGGGGACCCGGCTTATATGCTCCCGGGTCGGGGCCGGCTCCGCCCTTGGCCCCGCCCACCTTCGAGAGAGCTCTGGCTCTCTCTCGACTCTTCTCGAGCACACTTTCCCCCGGACACGTGACCACCCCGTAGCCCCCATCTGGGGGCCCCCTGTCGACTTTACCGGTCACGTGCCATCGGGGTCAACCAGAGTGCCATTGCCCAGGGTAACAGTGTCCCTGGGCTGACACTCTCCCACTCCCTCTGGTAGGAGACAGCACTGCACGCCCATGCATGGTGCCACTGTGCTATCCCAGTGCTCACCAAGATCACACTAGGGCTGGTACTACACCCACCTACGTGGTGTTCGCAAAGACGGTGCATCGCACGCCATGCCTTGCTAGAGCCGGCATTACTCGGTGACATGCACGATCCTACTAAATATGTGATATCCACGATGTGAGTACATCGCACACCTTGCCTCTCTAGAGCCAGCATCATACAGTGACATCTGTGACGTCACTACACCCGTATCAGGAATCTAAGCACTGATAAAACACCTGTTCTGCCCCCCACATAAGCTCAATGTTAAAATTAAACTAAGTCAGCCATTTTGTTCCTTCCCAATGAATAGTACAACGCAACACAACATCAAATGTTAACGGTTCCAAAAACAACTTCTATTTTCATCACCAAAACACTCTAATAATCTTCCAATTACGTTATATCTATCAATTCTAGTTATTATTCACACTCATAGAACTAATTAAATTGCTTACCACGAGGCCGATTTCTCAAGGGGAAACGTCATGGAAAAACGGCAACCAATACAACTAAAACATAAGTGAAAATCTCGTACCTGCAAGTGATCAGAAACACCCTCCATGTCACAACACCGCAGTTGAATTCTGCTGTTAATGAGAATGTGCGCCAGTGTTAATGTTGTAGACTCAATTATTATAAGTATCTTATCTATTGAAATTAAATTTATCAACGTCTTAATTGTGCACATTTTCATTGCCACCAATATCTCAATCAACAGTCAATTAACATTACCAAGTTCCTGTCAGTTGATTGACATTCAAGTAAATATAAATTTAAGTTTCATCTTATTGGAGCAAATGTAATCTAAAGCTTACCAGTACGGAGTCAGCCAAAATCTAAACTGGGGGCATACCCCATACCCTGCTGTGCACGTGGGGGTCCGCGTCTAATCGCTGATAACCTTTGACGTCACATAGAATAAAACACGCATCTGGCTACCCGTAGCTATTACAGCTGTGAAACGTAATACAAAAAATGTCTTAGATTGCATCAACTCTTTGAGTGTTTTTTCCTTAAAATCCCTTGGTGGTTACTATTAAACCCATGCACAGTGAGTCAGACATTTTTCATACTATTCGTCATTGTATTGTTCCTACTAAATTACTCGCGATTGGGAATGCACATTAATTAATTATATAAGCAATCACACTAACTGAAATCTAGATGCGTGGCCCAGCAAAAGAGTGAGTAACATCTGGTGTGCTTATTTGATTATGTCCAGATGTTGATCTACCTGGTCAATGAGCATTCCCCAATGCCATCCTTGACATAGATGAGCTAAGTTCTTGAAGTGCGATATCCAAAATTTCATCCTCTTCATATATGAGCTGAGATCAAAATAATGAAGAAAGAAATGGACCTCAACAAGATGGAGTGATTTCAGAAAATGAATCCTATTTTATTGTACTCTTGCATATGACAAGATATTCAGGAGCTAAATGCCAATAGATGTTTTCTAACCACGGGAGTGCTCTAGGAGAAGGTTGGTGTAGTTTTAAGTAGCACAAACTACAGTGGTACATTGTAGAGGGCTTGGATGAGGGGTTGATGGTTATCCTTGGCAAGAAAACATGTAAATACCCTTTAGTTTGCATGTCTCCGCTGATATTTGGTGACACAATTTGACTAGAAAAGGAATCAATGTGATTGATATCGGTTTCAGTGTGGTTTGGCGATAGTGTACATTGTGTTTTTTTAATTGTACATCTCTCAGTTTTGTGTACGAGTTTCTGGACCAGGCTGGTGCACAATACTCTGCCACTGAATAGATCAAAGATATATAGGGTGGCAGTTGACAGTACGTCAGCTGAGGCATCCGAGGTTCATCCTGCAAATATTTGCAGCAGGACGATTCTTGATTTGGTCTTTCCACAGAACTGTTGTATGTGGGGCTTGATGATGACCCCTGGATATCTTGGAGTGAAGTCTTAGCGCACTGGGCTACCACAGTGATGGAAATATGCTTCTAATAAGTTGGATCAGTTGTTAGAGTATTAGCAATGTTCTTAGGTTTATACCCTGTGCGGCAAGAGCTATGTCATCTGCACATATACTCTTGCGAGGTAATGTATAATGTAGGCTACTTAAATATATATCCGTGTATCGTCAGTTCACTTACCTGTGTGTCTATAGCTCAAATGTAACTTTCCATTTTTTATTGAGGGGCTGTGTGTTGTTTTGGACTGTATTTTATGTTGAAAAAAATTAATGCACTTATGCAATTTGTACTTATATACTTAATGTCGTATTTATTTATAGTGACTTGCTAAACTTTTATCTACATTGCACTCCTATTTTTTGTATTAGCTGTTGTAATTCGCCATTCCACACCTACTGGACATCTGTGAAAAGGGCTTCACAGCTCATTGGATTCGTTCTCCAGTCTAAACAAGAATGCATTTCTAATTCTGATATAAATGCGAATTAGTGACAGTCTTATTACCGAATATGGAGGGAGCCCATTCAAAAATATGTTGCGGCTGTGTTCACTAATGAGGTGTACCCTGAACGTACAGTTGCTGAGCATCGCGACTTTTATGTGTAAAGTAGAAAGCCATCTTATCATTCTGACCAACATCAGCAGCAGGCCATGATGTCAAATGGCGTCATAGGCAGCAGAGCGATCATTCATTGTTGTGCTGGTTTTCTGTTGACACTGGAAACCAGCTTCCATGAGGATGCTGAAGGCAACGATCTGTACGCAGCAGCTATGGCCATTACACAATCCAGGATTATTCACAATGTAGTTGGGGGTCGATAAGGAGAGAAAGTCTGGAAAACATGGTATGTTCCATGAGCTTGTAAGTGGAGGACATGCGTGATTTCGGCATTCAGGGTTTCAGAATGGCAATGAATATGACTTGCTTCCAGTCTGTTGGGATACTGCTTGTCTTGTGCATGGCGGTGAAGAGGTTTGCAATCAATTCTTGTGCATACAGTCCCAGGTTCTTTAGTAACTTGGGACACAGGCCATCACATCCGGGTAATGTAAACCAATTAAAAGTAACCTATCAACGTGTTTAAAGGGCAAAGTGTTATCTTCAGTGTAACATAAGGACTTGCTCCAAAGAACTTGCAGACCTTTCACGTGAAAAATTTCAAACTCTCACTGAAAATAGTTTGTGGTCTGATGTATGGAAACATTCATGGACCCAGTATAATTTGCATCGAGGCTGTCATGAAGTTATTGGTCGAAAACTTTCAATAGGGTTTCTGGTTTTCAGTCCGTTACGGTCTTGGATAATTTAGCCTTCAAAAATGGAGTGGGGGGCCTTGCAATTGGTTTATCTTCAGCTATTGTGACATTTGTCCTAGCGATTAAGCAGGAAAGGCTCCCAATAAATTCAGGGATTGCCTCTTGGAACCTGCATAGTATTGAGTGTTTTTGTTCGAACGGCCATTCATTCATCTGGTTATGTCATTAAAAATCTTTAATGTCCAGTTATTTTGATTTATTACGATAACGTCTGCAAAGAAAAGCAGTCAAAATTAGGCCTTGAATGTTTATTCAGGAACCTCACCTCAGTGTGTGCCGAAAGACATCTGACACGGGGGGGGAGGGGGAGGGGAATTTACAAATGTACATATGATGGTGTGCGAGGAAATGACCGTACAGCAACATAATGGACCGCACGGGGGAAGGGGGGGGGAGTTTACAAACATTGTTTTGAAGGGAAATAAGCTGCTGTGAAAGTTTGGTATATCACTACTTGGATAAATATACTGTACCATTCAAAATTAGTTTAATGTTTGGTATGATTTGGAACATCTTTCCAATGATTGCTTAATTTGACACCATCTTCTCGGTTAAAATTGTGTTTGTGTCTGTGTTTGTAATTCAGATGATTGCTTAATTTGAAACCATCTTCTCGGTTGAAATTGTGTCTGTGTTTGTAATTCAGATGATTGCTTAATTTGAAACCATCTTCTCGGTTGAAATTGTGTCTGTGTTTGTAATTCAGATTTACAAACACAGACACAGCTGCTTTCCCTTCAGACACAATTCAGATTTACAAACACAGACACAATTTCAACCGAGAAGATGGTTTCAAATTAAGCAATCATTGGAAAGATGTTTTAAATCATACCAAACATTAAACTAATTTTCAATGGTACAGTATATTTATCCAAGTAGTGATATACCAAACTTTCACAGCAGCTTATTTCCCTTCAAAACAACGTTTGTAAAATCCCCCCCCCCCCCCGTGCCGGTCCATTACGTTGCTGTGTGGTCATTTCCTCGCACACCATCATTTGTACATTTGTAAATTCCCCCCCCCCCCTCCGTGTCAGGTGCTCTATCAGCACTTTATGCTAATTCCTTTGTCTAAGCGTTTTGTTTCCTCCCACACAGCTTAAAGGACGCGACCTGGCTTGACTTTCTTCATTCCAACGCTGTCTTCGTGACGGCACGATCCCTTCAGCTGATGAAGGCCACTTGTGTTGTGGCTGAAACGTCGTGATTTTTATTGTTTTATTTTTTACCTACGTGACTTTACCGAATAGAACAAAAGAGTATGAATAAGGATTATGTTTGGTGTTTTAACATCTTGACACCTGTTTCATTGCCAGAAAGGGTAAAACCTATTATTATACATTCTTTACCTGAATTGTGTCAGTCTGGCAATTTAAGAGTCATGTATTTTCCCTGAAGCACTAAAAGGCTTGGAATAAGTAGGGCTTGAAGAAGAGATGGGAGCTGGCTTTCAAGCAAGCCGTCGCCTCATGGTTCTGTGAATGCATCAGGGAAGCCTACAGAGTAAGGGTTCAGCGTTGGTTGGTAGATGCAACCCACATGGCACTCGGGCCATGGCAGTTTCCTGTGCAAGCAGAGCTGGTGTTTCCTTGTCCAAAATGTCTAGGGTAGCAGTGTGTAGTTCTCCACATATATTTACAAGTCACTATATGTTGGACATGCTGGTGTCATAGGATGGCCATTTTGGGAGAGCTGTTTTCTCAGCGACTGCTTCTCACCAGTTGGTAACTGTGGTTTTCTGTTTTTTCCCACTGCCTCGTGGTTCATCAATCTATTATATGAGGAGTGTATCGATGGCCAGTGTATGAACTATAGTGCTTTTCTCCTTATGAGCCGGTTTTCAGTGACGTTTATGTGCTCTGGTCTCCATTAGGCTAACCGTAGAAATTGTGCACGCATGAAACACCATAGAGCAACATTATTTGGTTCTTTAGCACATACTATTCATCATCTTATCTATATAAGTATTTTTTGTCTGTCTGTCTGCGTGTCGATCTGCGTGGGTACCTTGAGACGTTTTTAAATGACTAACTGTGGGGTTTACGGATCAAAAAAGTACACGGATACCACGCCGTATGCCCCGGGACAAAAAGCGCTATTCGTATTTCACATCTGTCAACTGTAAAGTAGTTTAATTAACAATTTATTCACTTTCATAAGCACAGGGTGGCGCCAGAGCACGCATCTGTGCATGCTCGAGAAAGCTGGCTCCATGGTGGTGGTTGCCCTAGCAACGTACACTCGCAATCGGTTGGGGGGGAATTCTCATTCGTATTAAAAATGCAAAAAAATACACAATGCTGAGGTAAATTCTTCACAGTGTGATATCCTCTTCTCCCCAATGTGTGCACTTACTACTAAAGGGTCGGTAGATACTACTATTATAGTCCTAAGATAATATTATTGTAGAGCAGGTGGGGGGATGGTGGGGGGGGGGGTAGCAGCCCAGCTTGCAAAGGTGCCACCTCGGCCGGCTGGGCAAGCTAGGTGAGGCCGGGGGTTCTGCACGGGACTAGACCTCACCATTACACTCTGTGAAGTTAGTATTATAGAGTCGACATGTACTATTATAGAGTCGTTTTATACGACTGTAGATGAGGTAGATACTACTGTAGAGTTTGTAGTTACTGCTACTGTAGAGCGGGCGTTGTGGGGGGGGGGGGGGGGGGGGGTGGTCAGTATAGCAGCCCAGCCTGCTAAAGTGCCACCTCAGCCAGCTGGGTAATCTAGGCAAGGGGGGGGCGGGGCTCTCCACGGGACTAGGCCTTACCACGTCACTTTGTATACTTACTATATACTATTATAGAGTCGATATATACGATTATAGGGTCGGTAGATACTACTACAGTCAGTAGATACCACTACAGTCAGTATATACTGATGCAGAGTCGGTAGATATGACTATAGAGTCTGCAGATACTGCTATATAGTCAGCAGATACTACTATGGAGTTAGTAGTTACTGCTATAGTCAGTAGATACTACTATTGAGTCAGCAGATACTACTGTAGTGTCTTGTAAAATCACTTAGACTGACACGTTGTAACAAGTCACCTGTTTAAACTTTATCAGCCTATTCTTGCATCAGTTGTAGGCACTCCTATCACTGTCTATAGGTCACTTCTGTTAGCTAATTCCCCCTATCTACGTTACACCTCGCTAACCTGCACACAGCAGCTCTCACTTTGAGCAGCTCCGCACTCAAGGCTTCGCACACCGCAGCCCTCATACAGAGACTTGCACCCAGTAGATCTCACACAGAGGCTTGCACTCAGCAGCTCGCTCTCACACAGAGGGTTGCACACAGCAGCGTTCACACAGAGACTTGCATGTCTTAATTAAAAGGAGACCTGATGGTTCAATGAGCCACCCTGTCTACAGGAAAGCTACCCATACGGATGCTTACTTAAAACCGGATTCCCACCACCATCCATCCCAGAAGAACTCCCTCATAAAGACTCTATACCATAGAGCCCAATGCATTTCCGACCAGGAACACATTGCCAGTGAACTCAAGCACGTACACCAAGCTCTCAAGGCTAATGGTTACTCCGACCAC
Source organism: Petromyzon marinus (assembly GCF_048934315.1). Lineage (NCBI taxonomy): Eukaryota > Metazoa > Chordata > Hyperoartia > Petromyzontiformes > Petromyzontidae > Petromyzon > Petromyzon marinus. Next base: position 1,537,610 of record NC_133732.1, read on the forward strand.
ACAATCCGCAAAGCCATCACTCCAGTCACGAAGAAGGATCCTCTGGAGGAGCCATTCAAAACCATCACCTTACCCTACATTGCGGGCGTCACAAAAAAGAACTCCAAAATCCTGAATAAACACAAGATCCAGGTCCAATTCAACACAGTACATAAAATCCGTGATATGGTTCCGTCTGTAAAAGATGTGGTCCCAGACATACAGTACCCGGGCGTTTACCAACTAAGTTGCCTCTGTGGCAGCAGCTACATCGGAGAAACCAAACGACATATCTCGGACCGCATCCGTGAACATAAAGCAGACTTGAAACACGGTAGGACGAACTCCTCAGCCGTGGCAGATCACTGTTATAACTCAGTGGGCTCACATGACATTGACTTCTCCAAGACGGAGGTTATCTGCAAGCCATCTGGCTACCATGAGAGATTTGTTCATGAGGCCATCCACATATACAAACACAGAGATAATTTCAACCGAGAAGATGGATTCGGGCTTAGTAACCATTGGAAAGATGTTATAAATCATTTCGGTTCTTAATTGATTGTATTTTACGGTGACCTTCAGACCGAAGTCCATTTGTCGGCACTGCCTCTTAATACCTTTCATACAACGGTCAATGGTATAGTTTATAGCATGTGGTATAATAATAAATAATACAACATCGTAATGTTTAACACAATTCATATGGCAATATATAGTATCCTAATTGTATAGTGAATATACAGCAGTGTGGCATATAGTGGGGTTGATAAAATAAGACAGTGTAAAGTTACAAGTCTAATATTTTATAGTCTAAAGTATAGGGCAGTGTAGAGTAATGCATTGTATAATTCAAAGGTGAATTTTTTTTTGTCTATGAATATGATATACCATGTAGTTTAGATTGAAAGGTATAATATTACATTGTATAGTAGTCCAGTTTATAGCATAGTTATTAACGCAATACAGGACAGAGCAGCGCACCTATCCTATCCCCCTTTTTTCTTTCCGTTTTTTCTGTGTACCCACCGCCACCCTCCCCCGATCCGGGGGTGCTGCTGCTGGTAACATGCTAATTCATATGTTAATTCCGCCCACACAGCTTAAAAAGATGCGGTCCAGGCTTGACAATGTTCACTCGAGCGCTGTCTTCTGGACAGTCCTGTTTATTCACCTGAAGAAGGCCACTTGTTTTGTGGCCGAAACGTCGTGAGAATCTTATTTTATTATGTTTATTTTTATTATTTTATTTCTATTCTACGTGACTTTACCGAAAGAACCAAGAAGATGAATCCCTGTAGTCACGAAAGCTTTAAATCGAAAATTAGGTGGCAGTTTGCTCATGCAACCTAATGTTGCACATGCGCACGTGTTTGTCCTTAGTTGCCCTCAGTCAACAGTGTGCGCCACATAGTTAACCACACTACACTACGATACAGTTAGTAGTTACTACTATAGAGTCGGTAGATACTACTGTAGGGTCAGTAGGTACTACTATGATCAGAAGTTACTAATACAGTTAAAAGATACTACTATACAGTCAGTAGCTACTACTGGGCCCAGTAGATACGACTGTAGAGCCAGATCCTACTGTATAGTTAAATAGTACCATAGAGTCACTAGATGATACTCACTCTCTTCTTTGGTTCTTTCGGTAAAGTCACATAGAATGAGAATAAAATAATAAATTGATAAAATAAAATAACACAATAATATTCTCACGACGTTTCGGCCACAACACAAGCGGCCTTCATCAGGTGAAGGGACGAGACTGTCTCGAGGACAGCGCTGGAGTGAAAAAGCAACGCTCAGATCGCGACCTTTAAGATGTGTGAGAAGAAACAAACGCCTTGACAAAGGAATTAGCATTGAATTTAGCATTGATTAGCTTGTGATTAGCTTGTGACTGGTCACACATCTTAAAGGTCGCGATCTGAGCGTGGCTTTTTCACTCCAGCACTGTCCTCCAGACAGTCTCGTCCCTTCACCTGATGAAGGCCGCTTGTGTTGTGGCCGAAACGTCGTGAGAATATTATTGTGTTATTTTATTTTATCAATTTATTATTTTATTCTCATTCTACGTGACTTTACCGAAAGAACCAAAGAAGATGAATCCTTGCAGTCACGAAAGCTTTAAATCGAAAAGATACTCACTCTATTGTGAGGCGCGTGATACAACTGAAGATGTGGAGCCCGTCCAAGCCTACGCATCGACCCAAGATGGAGGCTAACAAGGGGACGGCATGGTGCGACGGGATGAACAACAACGACCTCGGAGTGGGCTCTTTGTGTGCTAAAACTTCGGCCTAACGGGACAAGTCTTGTTGGGATGCTGCATACCACAACGATGCCTCCCCCGACCACCGCCATCGTTTGCTCGACCGTCCTCCTCTCCACTATACCCGAAGGCGAGTCGCGACCCATCACATACTCGGCCCCTGAATCCACCTCACTCATCTCGTTCTGTTGGTTTTCATTCCCGTTGTGCGTCGGTGCGAGAGGGTTCGGACTTTGATAGGGCCGACTGGTCAGTGGTCGGAGTTGGCCCGTAGAGTGGTTGCCGCGACTGCAGGTTCATCCACTGTTAATTGGATTGATAGAGGGGGTTGAAATAAGAATTCTCGTCAATACTGGTGGGTCGGCAACTATAATTTCCGAGTTGATTTTTAACATCTTGCCTCCTAAATGTCGTACCCTATGTCCTGTCGAAACTTCATGCCTTGCTGCAAACGGCGGCTCGTTGGGCATTGCGGATATCAAATTGACGGGACCAGTTCTTCTATCGATGTCCCTTGTTAGTCCTTGCTTGCTCGGGACTTACTTTTTGGGGAAGATGTCCCTGAAAATTATGATTGATCAAGGGTGCCTTGAGTTACCATCTGGCCGTCGATTGGCATTTTTACCTTATCCCACTCGTTTGTGCACAGCCAACGCTACCGTGCAAGCACTTGTGCGTAAGACCATAAAATTCCCCCAGGCATGCAAATGTTGGTTCCTCAATGATTGCAGAAGCCGCGAGACGAGGAGGCGACTGCGGGAAGAATCCTCTTGAGTCCCTCAAATAAAGCCATTCATGGGTTGACGTTAGTAGGGGCCCAGATGTTGGTATACAACGATCTGGAACCTTTTATTCAGGTCCTTAACGCAGGGTTAGACACGTCAGTCATTCAAGAGGGCACCGTGGTAGCTCATGCGTCACCAGCACTTCACGAAGGAAGCGTCATTGGCAGTGTGGGGGCCGCATCAAATACGCGGCGGCAAAAGGATTCTTATGAGAGGTGGATGGATAGGCGTTGCTCAGAAAATGCGGACTTGTCTGAGTTCCAGAGGGGGGAGTTGAGGGCACTCTTGTGTGAATTCTCTGATGTATTTAGCAAGGGCAAATTTGACATTGGTGGCAGTATGCTTCTGAGTTACCACATCGATACGGGCGACGCCGCTCCCATCCGGCAGAATCCCTACCGGCGGAGCCCTACGGAAAAAGAACACGTAGGGCTGGCGGTTGATGAAATGTTAGCCGAGGATATCATTTTGCCATCGACCAGCCCGTGGGGATCCCCAATTGCTCTTGTTAAAAAGCAGGATGGTAGTTTGCGCTTCTGTGTTGACTTCCGTAAACTTAACAAGATATCTGTTGCTGATGCATACCCTCTCCCTCAGATGGATGATTCCCTGGATGCTCTAGTAGGAGCAAATTACTTTTCCACTCTTAACCTCCTATCCGGATTTTGGCAGTTGCACGAGATGAAGTATCTAAGCCTAAAACAGCCTTTTGTAAGGCTTGTTCAAATGTAATCGGCTTCTGATGGGTCTTCACTCTGTGCCGGCTACGTTCCAGCGATTGATGGAACTGGTTCTAGCTGGTCTCCAGTGGGACTCGTGCCTGGTGTATCATGACGATGTTATCGTTTTCAGCCGTACGTTTAAAGAACACCTCAAATGCTTATGTGCTGTCTTTTTTTAAAATGCATGCAGCCAACCTCAAATTTAAACCACAGAAGTGTCACCTCAAAAAAATCTGTTCGGTATCTTGGCCACATTGTCAGTAAATTAGGTATTGTGACGTACATGGCCGACCCCCACGTTGGTGGGAGAGGTGTGGAGTTTCATAGAATTTGTGTCCTATTACCGCCGTTCTGTCGCCGAACCTCTCCAAGCCTTGACAGCAAAAGGTCAGAAATTCCATTAGGGGGAGGTGGAGGAGGTCGCATTTGTTGCACTCCTGGATGGCTTGGTGAACGCCCCTCCCCACCGCTACCCCGACTTTTCCTTGCCATTCGTCCTTGATTCTGCTGCGAGCAACACCGGAATTGGAGCTGTTCTCTCTTGAGTTGTCAATGGAGTCAAAAGTGTTGTTGCATATGGAAGCAGAATGCTGTCTCCGTCCTAACAACGGTACTGTGTCACACGCCGGGAACTTTTAGCCATTATTTTTTTTGTGCAACAGTATCGCCCCTATTTGTATGGTAGAAGCTTTGAGGTGTGCTCTGACCATGCAGCACTATAGTAAGAACTGCGTATTGTACAGCCATCTGACTAACTTTCACTTTGGTTGGAAGTCCTCCAGGACTAATCTTTTACTGTTTCTTAATGCAAAGGCACGCTACACACGAACTCAGACGCCCTGTCGCGATTACCAACGAGCAATGGGTGCGTGTGTTTTTCGGGCTTGGCGGCCGAGGTTGGAACATCTGAGGTAGCCGAGGGTCCTGTGGCTCGTGACACCGTCGTTGATTTGGACCATGCAGAATGGGGGTGCCTCCAGGTTGAGGACTCTTCCCTGCTTAAATTGCTACGCCATGTCAAGGAGGCTGATGGGGGTGGGGATAGATGGGGTTGTTGCCTCTGTCATTCTCAGAGGCGGATTACTTATGCATTAGGGCGGAGGGTTGCGCCGTTACAACATTGTCGTGCCCACTGCCCTGAGAGGTAAAGTCATTTGGGCATTGCACGAGTGACTGGCTACTCTTAAGCTGGACTTCTTCTGGACTGGCATGGCGGCCGATGTTGCAAATTTGTTGAACGGGTGCGTGCAGTATGCGCGGCGGAAACCACCGTCTAAACCATGTTGTCCACCATTGCAATCCATTCAGGTATCCTGCTTAAATGAGCTGGTTGCTCTGGATATCCTTGGTCCATTTCCTACTACCCCTCGTGGGAATAAGTATTTGCTAGTGGGAGTCGAGTATTTTTCATGATGGCCGATGGCCTGGCCACTCCCCCACCAGGTAGCGGCAGCGATCACGGAAGCATTCCTTAATGGTTGCGTGATGGATAAGGGTGCCCCCTAACATTTTCTGACCTATCATGGCAAAAATTTTTCTACGAAATCACTGCGTGAGGTGTCTGATTTGTTGGGAACAAAGAAAGTATGCACATCACCATCCCACCCACAGACGGATGGAATGGTAGAACGGCTGCACAGGACTCTCACCTCCATGTTGAGCCATCAGGTCAGCTAGTCCCAACTTGACTGGGACTTGCATATTCCCAGAGTCCTGGCTGCCTATATAATGGCCACTCACTCATCCACCAGCTACTTACCTTTTTTGTATTGGTCGGAAGAGAACACAACTCCCTGATTGATGTCCAATTACGAGCCGTGCCAAACAAGGCTAAATAAAAAAAAGTATGACTCCATGCGCTTTACCCTCCAAAAGCTTTCAGAAGCGCGGGAGGCGTCAAGAGACAATTCCAATTCGTGCCAATTGGCAAATGAGCAGCTGAGGGCTTCCCGTCCTTTCGCACATGAGTGGGTTCCAGGTGACAAAGCCTGGCTGCACTGTCTACAGGTGCCAGTGGGTACATTACCCAAATTGTTTAAACCCTGGAGGGGGCCTGTTGATGTGATTCGGGTCCTTCGGCCCCAGTGTGTTCATATTCGTTTGGCTCAGCGGAGTTAGTTTGTACATCCATCGCGCCTCAAGCATTTCATTGCACTGCATGGATTCATTCCATCTCCACTACGCAGGGGCCGAGTGTCAGATGTGTCTGGTGAGCTGAGGTGTGTACCCGCTGAGGTCGATCCTTAGTAGAGTCATGTGATCCCGTCCTCAGGTGCCGTGCGTCTAACGCCCCGCAAGCCGCCACCTGCACTGTCTCCACTGGATTTGGGAGAGGAGAGCCCGTCCACCCAGCCGACTGCTTTTTTTGAGGAGCCGGGTTCGACGGGACATTTGCAAATTCCCCCCGGGACCTGCAGGGAGAGTGAGCCCATCTCCCCTGGGGGCCCGGCCACAAGGACTTGATCAAATAATCTTTGGTTTTCGTTATCCCCATACACACATGCTCCCACACCGTCAGTTGGTTGTCGCACTCGGCAGGCCGTATCGGTTATAAGCTGATCCTAGCCTTTATTGTGCTTACGGGTGTTTTTACATAGTGAGGGTGGGAGATGTTGGTGATGGAGGGGTCCCAAGCATTCGCGTTTTTCTGCATTTTATTTTTCTCTCTCTCTATCTCCCCTTTGTTTTCTGTACTTCCACCCCCTTTCCCCATCCGTTACTGTACATTTGTAGATAGTGTATGTATTGTATAGGTGGGTTGGAGTATTTATTTGTTGAGGCACACATAGGGGTTTTGCTCACTTGTTCACTTTGTTCAATGTTAAAGGGGGAGGTGACAGCCGGAACGGCTGAGTGCAACGAAGGGGGAGGGGTGAGGTAGTGACATCGCGGGATGTCACTGATTTGTGCCGGCCCTAGAGAGGCACGGCGTGCGATGTATTGTCATCGCGGACACCACTTACATTTGGGTGAAGTACCGGTCCTAGTGGGGCCTGGTGAGCGCTGACTGACAGCGCTGGATGGCACCACGCTCTGCGTGCAGTGCCGGCCCCTACAGGATAGGGAGCGAGAGTGCCGGCCACGGGAATGGGGTTACTAAGGGCCGTGGCACTCTCGTTGACCCCAGAGGACACGTGATCTGTTAAGTCTACACAGGGGCCCCAAGTGGGGGCTAGGGGTGGTCACGTGTCAGGGTCGAGATCCTGCTCGAGGATTCTGGAAGGTGGTCGTGGCCAAGGGCGGAGCCAGCCACGCCACAGAGGATCTAAGCCGGGTCGCCCAGAGGGACGGGCGTTGTTGTTCATCCTGAAGAAACCTTTGTCTACGTTCTACATCCTATAGAGTCTCCAACGCGTGGACCGGGACCCAAGCTGGGGTCTGGTCCATTGTAGCTAGTTACGTTGTAATTAGTGTAGTTAGCCTGGTGGTCACCACCATAGGTTGTTATTTTGTTAAAGGGCAGTTACCCCGTGTGTTGGTGTTAATAAATGTGCTGCCTCCAAAGAGTACGTCTGCGACTCAGTTGAACTCACTACCTAGGTATACTGTATGTTATGTTTTTAAGAGAAGTTTTGAAGTATATTTTTCCCCCGGGCAACGCTGGGTACTTCCGGCGAGTCTTACCTATAAGAGTAATTTTTGTCTGTCTGTGTGTGTGGACACACCTTGTGACGCTTTTACCTGACAAACTGTGGGGTTTACGTATCAAAGGGTACCCAGATACCACGCGATAAGCCCCGGGATGAGACAGCGCTATTCGTATTTCCCATCCGTCAACTTTAAAGTAGTTAAATTAAGAATGTATTTATTTTATAAGCAGAGGGTGGCGCCAAATCACGCATCTGCACATGCGCGAGAAAGCTGACTCGGTGGGGGGAAATAAATTCTCATTCGCGTTCAAAATGCAATAAAAAAACAACGCTGAGGTAAATTCTTAAAAGTGTGATGTCCTCTTCTCACCCCCCCCCCCCCCCCCCAATGTGTGCAGTTACTACTATAGAATCGGTAGATACTTCTACTACTATAGTCCGTAGATACAACTACTGTAGAGCGAGCGGGGGGGGGGGGGGGGGTTAGCAGCCCAACCCCAGCCTGCCAAGGTGCCACCTCGGCCGGCTGGGCAATCAAGGTGAGGCCGGGGGATCTGCATGGTACTGGGCCTCACCACGGCACTCTGTTAAGTTAGTGGTTACTGCTATCGAGTCGATAGATACTATTATAGAGTCGGTATATACGACTATAGAGTAGGTAGGTACTAACATAGATTCGGTAGATACTGCTATAGAGTCAGCAGATATTGCAATAGGGTCTGCAGATAGTACTATAGAGTTAGTAGTTACTGCTATAGTCAGTAAAGACTACTATAGAATAAATAGATACTACTATAGATTCAGTAGATACTACTGTAGAGTCAGAAGATACTACTCCTATAGAGTCGGTAGATACTACTGTACTCAGTAGTTACTACTGTACAGTTAGTAGATACAACTACAGAGTCAGACGATACTACTATAAAGTCAATAGATACTATATAGTCAATAGATACTACTATAGAATCAGTAGCTACTATTGTAGAGCCAGATACTTATGTAGCGCCAGACACTACTATAGAGTCACTAGATACTACTCACTCTATTGTATTTAGGGTGTGTAGGGATATATGCCTATGGGGGGTAAAAACATTTTTTGAGGGGGGTGGTCGACAATTTTTGGAAACCTTTTTGATAAGATATTTACCCCCCACTTTCTATTATTTTTTGATTCAGGACTTCTGCAAGCCTCTTCTCATTTTGTTGACAGACAAATGGACAGACAAACGGGCTTTCACAATAGCTTTGTATTTATGTACGTATATGTTATGTTTTTAATTCAAGACAAGTTTGGAAGTATATTTTTCCCCCTGGCAACGCCGGGTACTTCCCGCTAGTAAATAATAAATAGGAAATAATTTTCAATGATTTTCTGCAATTTGCCCAACAGAACTGTGAGTGCCTTCTAGTTCCAAAATACATAACATCCTTGCATTTAATCTACATATTTATACATTACATGGGAAATGTGAATGCAGATAAGGGACAAGAAATCTTAATCTGTATATTGCTGACATTGGTTGACAACTCGGTAACCTTGGAAGTACCATAACAGAAAATCACAGGGTTTTTTGTGTGAAACATTTAATACAAGGTCAGCTAGGTTATTATGTAAATAAGTCTGGAGAGTGTAAGTGTTGGAACGATTCAAAATGTCATCACACATATCTTATTTCGGTATATGATCAATAGAGAAGACAATTCAATAAGATGAATAATGTGTGAAGAGGAGCCATATTTACGTGACTGTGTAATGTTTTATTCTCTAATTATATTTCAGAAAATCTTCAAGTAATCAGACAAATCAAGAATTTGTCGATGCCCAGAGAGACGGACTAGGTGAAGAACAAGGCTGCATTACGCAAGCATCTACTGTTGTAAAATCTACACATTTTCCAAGGTAAATCCAAAGAATGCAGCCTCTACATCACATCCACAATTTACTTGATAAGGCACTTTAATAAATAACCATTTATATTAATAGCGAACATTATTTAAATAATTCCTGTAAGGATGATATTATCTCATCAATGTTTCTACAAATCTTACCTAGATGTGGTGGATTCAACTGATTTTGATAAATTGGCATCAGATTTTAATTATTACATATGTATGCAAAAAGTAGCAATCAGATAAAACCATGAGGGGTAAATCGCATCCAAATATCAGGTAAGACTCCGAATCCGACCAAATCATAACAGAAAAACAAATTGCACTTAAAATACTGCCAATAGTGAATAACAAAAACCTACTAACACCATAATGGATATATCTATATGTATGTGATTACACAATGTAACACAATTTTTCTTCCGGGGTAATAAGTGTTATGTCGCAATTGCTTATGCCTAAAAAGTATAGAAAATGGCTATCAGTAGAGACAGGTGATGCATTGTCTGAAAGTAAGATACAGTTCAGGATACTGCCAGATGTATAAGTATGGGGGGATGAAAGCAGGTGGAGACCAAACGAGTTGACTAGGGAGAGTAGGGCAGAGGCAATGTGTCTACGAAGGTGGAGGTTGAAGTCCTCCACTTTAGCAAGGTGGAGGATTTCAATCACCAAGGTGGGGGGATAGAGGAGAAGAGGAAGTTGAAGTGGTCAAAGAAGGAACTATGGGGTCGTGATGGATGGTAGATAATGAGAAAAGTGATTAATGAAGTTAATTGCAATTCAAAAGAAGAACATACTTAGTTGAGTGTAGAGAAGCAGTCGAGCCGTTTACAGTAGTACAATACCATTTGTATAGACTACCAATATCACCACCACTCCACAGAATTCTGAAGCTTCCATAAAAAAAGAAAAAAAGGATCTATAAAAGGCGCACTGCAAGATGACAGATGGCTGTCGTAATATTTCTGGATATGTGAAGGAAGATTTATATTGCCGTCTATGACAATAGCTGGTTAATTGGGCATTGCAGATGGTAAAGTGCCAGACAATAGCGCTTTGCTGTATATATGTACATTACCTGAGAATGTTAATGCAGGAATGGACAAGAAACATTATTCGATACATGATTAACCTCCGATTTTCTCATGTACCTAGATCGAGCTAGCGCACCTCCAATTAGCACGGTTGGCTACATACGATGCAAAATAAGTAATCTTACGTACGTACATTAACATTGATCGACAACCAGGAAACTTTACTTGTAGCATAACAGCAAACGGTACGGTTTCTTCTACAGAACATTTAATAAAAGATCTGCCAGATGATTATCTAAATACATCTTCGAAGTGTAAGTGTGGGAAATAAACAATTATTCTTGGCATGGACCTTAATTCGGCATATGACCTACAGATCAGATATTGCAATAGGATTAATACTGTGGGAAGAAGAGCCATATTTACACAACTTTTGCGATGTTTTATTTTCCAGATTATCATCAAGTGTTCCTACAAGTCAAGACGTTAATGATGGTGCCGGGACAGACGAGCAAAGTGAAAAACAAGGCAGCATTAAACCAATATCTTCGTATGCAGAAAGTACAAATTCGCAAAGGTAAATCAAAATCATTTCATGTCTACATCACATGCACACTTGATTTTGTAAGGTACTCTTAATTAACAAGCATTGATATTAATTGCGACAATAATTAAAAACATACCTGTAGGGATTCACAGGTAATTCCTTTTTCCGTGGATTATTTGAGATCATGAATTTGACACTCAACTGGTCTATGTAATCAATGTTTCTCCAAATCCACCTTAGATGCGAATGGTTGAACTGAATCTGATCAATTGGCATCATATGTAATTGATTGCTACTGAAAATATCTTGTGGCAATGAGACAAAACCATTTGGGCAAAAAATGCACCCAAATTTTAATTGAGACTTCAAATCCAAGCAAGTCTAGGAGTGCAAACCAGCAGAACTCCAATTTTCCAAGATTGAGCAGCATTTATACTCTTTGTTTTTTTCGGTAAAGTCACGTAGGTAAAAAAATGAAATAAATTAAATTACGACGCTTCGGGCGGAACACAAGCATCCTTCTTCCTGAGACACACTTAAGCGAAAGCACACCGCTTAAGTGTCGCAGGGGGATGGGGGGAGGGGGCATGGTGAGTGTGGGGGCGGGGTGTGGGCTGGGAGGTAGCGTTGTGTACTCCAAGCAACGATTGGAGTTCAAACTGAGGCTTTGTAATGTAGATGGTGGAAGTAGCTAAGTCGCCTTTTGTTATGCTGCCAGGTAAATTAGTAACGCATAGAGTTCAAACTGAAATGTGCAGGCTAAAAAACGTGTGGTAAAGTGGGGTAACAGACTGGGAGTATGGATATGTTTATAAAATTTAATCTAAACTAGCTTTATCGCAGTGTATAGGATAATATACAATGTAGTTTAGATTGGAAGGTATAACATTGTAATGTATAGTAGTCTAGTTTATAACATAGTTGTAACGCAACACAGGACAGAGCAGCGCATCGTGGCTGTTTCTGCTCCCTCCTCTGTACTGAGCATAGATGGACTCGTACGTCTGAACAAAGCTCGTCGCTTTCCGTGGTGCTAACGTTGAAAAGAAAAAACCGCCACCCTTTTTTTTTCGACGTAGAATTGTAATGTATAACGACTTATTGTTAGTAGCTCAGCTGATTGGAGAGTATATTGAGTTTATTGATAACATTGATGTAGTTTATATTTAATTTTTTTATCAGTTTACTATATGGTATTCATTATGTAGGGTAGTGTATACCCAGTTACTTTATGTTAATATCTCAACTTATTGAATAATATATTGACTACATTTATTATATTGATGTAAAATTTTGATTTAAAGCTTTCGTGACTGCAGTAATTCATATTCTTAGTTCTTTCGGTAAAGTCACGTTGAAGGGAAACAATAAAATAATAATATATATATAAAACAATAAAAAATTCTCACGACGTTTCGACCATAACACAAACGGTCGTCTTCAGGTGTGTCGGTTTGCATAAATTTATTTATTTTTAAACGGCGTATCTATCGCTTTATTTATTTATTTAAAAAACGTTAGCGCCGCGCGCAGAGATTTGGCAGTTTATTTAGAAGGACTAGTCCAGCTATGTCTCGGACCGCATTCGTGAACACAAAGCAGACCTTAAACACGGTAGGACCAACACCTCAGCCGTGGCAGATCATTGTTATAATTAAGTAGGCTCACATGACATTGACTTTTCCAAGACAGAAGTTATTTGTAAGCCATCTGGCTACCATGAGAGATTCGTTCATGAGGCTATCCACATATACAAGCACAGAGACAATTTCAACCGAGAAGATGGATTCTGGCTTAGCAATCATTGGAAAGATTTGATAAACCATGTCAGTTCTTGATTGATTGTTCACGCTTACAGTGGCTTTCAGACAGCATACATTAAAAAAAAAATTCGTCTCCCCCCTCCTCTTTTCAGAACATAGCTGGACTAGTCCTTCTAAATAAACTGCCAAATCGCTGCGCGTGGCGCTAACGTTTTTTTTTATGAATAAATAAATACACCGTTTAAAAATAAATAAATCTATGCAAACCGACACACCTGAAGACGACCGTTTGTGTTATGGTCGAAACGTCGTGAGAATGTTTATTATTTTATATATATTTTATTATTTTATTGTTTCCCTTCAACGTGACTTTACCGAAAGAACTAAGTATATATATTGATGTAGTTTATACTTCGTTTTGTCACATCGGTTTATTCTATGATAGTTGGGTAGTTGCAGTCCTTTAGCGTCAGTATACTAAATGCCTCTGTTGATATGTAAACTCTGACTTGAACATATATATTTCCATGACCAGTTACATGCTAATCCCCCACATTAACATCATGCTAATCTCCCAGTTGCATGCTAATTTATGACTTTAACACCCTGTTGATCCAACACTTTAACACAGCTATTTCAATGCTAAATTCTCCTGTTGATATGTAAACTCCTTTGTCAAGGCGCTCTGCTCCTCCCACCTAACTTAAAAGACGCTGCGAAGCTTAGCAGCGTCCATTGAAGCGCTGTCGTCCTGACAGTTCTGTTCCTTCACCTGAAGAAGGCTACTTGTGATTTAAAGCTTTCGTGACTGCAGTAATTCATATTCTTAGCTCTTTCGGTAAAGTCACGTTGAAGGGAAACATATATTTTATTATTTTATTGTTTCCCTTCAACGTGACTTTACCAAAAGAGCTAAGAATATGAATAAGGCTACTTGTGTTGTGGCCGAAACGTCGTGAGAATTTTGTTTTAGTTTTATCATTGTATTTCCATTCTACGTGACTTTACCGAAAGAACCAAGAAGATGAATCCCTGCAGCCACGAAAGCTTTAAATCGAAATTTAACTTGTAGGCAGTGATGACAAAACTCTGCTTAACACTATCACCAATATGCTCTCAGCATCTCGTCTATGATCAGACATTAAATGTTTTAAAATCACATTCAACCCAACCCTTGGACATACACAAAGCCGAATTACATGATGGCCTAATCATTTGTATTCCATTTCGAAGTTCAAATGATCAAACAACACCTGAAACAAAACAATGGCGTGTGTCTCTAAAGTTTAAACTACACACGTTCCTATTTAAAGCTTTCGTGACTGCAAGGATTCATCTTCTTTGGTTCTTTCGGTAAAGTCACGTAGAATGAGAATAAAATAATAAATTTATAAAATAAAATAACACAATAATATTCTCACGACGTTTCAGCCACAACACAAGCGGCCTTCATCAGGTGAAGGGACTAGACTGTCTGGTAGGCCGCTTGTGTTGTGGCCGAAACGTCGTGAGAATATTATTGTGTTATTTTATTTTATCAATTTATTATTTTATTCTCATTCTACGTGACTTTACCGAAAGAACCAAAGAAGATACACACGTTCCTGTCTGTTGGGTATTGTGAAGGAGAGAACAAGACCTAAATATGTGTAATGATATACGTTTTTAGTCGTAAGAATTGTGATCAATTTAGTAGAATTATCTGAATACCACATTTGCTATTAAACACAAATGAATGTGATATCCAATGCTGTATTGTAATGTGACGTGTTTATTTTTCAGTGTTCTCGGACGGAGTAGAGGAGGCCGCATATTGGAAGAAAGCGAGCTGCATAGTAATCAAGACACGGTTGAAAAAAATGTCTCTTCAAAAGTTATATTTCAGACTGTTTTGAAGAAACTCACTTTGGACAAGTTTTACCCTAAAAAAATATCAATAAACCATGTTTTGAGCATAACTGGCTGTGAGGAATATCCCAAATCTCTCGAGGAAATTTCAAAACATTTCCTAAATAATTTAATGAGGGCAAATCCCAAGGCAAGAACCACAGAAAATGGCAAGTGTAGAATTGAATATGGAGATCCAAGTGATGACGATTTAATAAATCCACTGGACATGATAACTGCGGTTTTTCTCTGCGCTGACAGCTTCTTACAGCAGGTGCTTATGCAGAAGATGGCCCAGTGTCAGTTTGCCTTGCCTCTCTTACTGCCCGATTCGGGCAAAGGTGACGTCACATTTATGTTGTGGGCCATGAGGCAGATTGTGAAAAACTGGAAACTACAGAAAAATGCATCCAGTATGGAGGAGTCATTAGTCAGCATACAAATGCCTTTCATTTCATTTATTCGGGTTGGAGAGTGCAGTATCTCAAAATCAAAATTGCTAAATTCAATTCTTAGCAATGACAATCATGATTTATTTGTTCATCGAGACATGGAATGTGGTGATATCCCACGAAAATGTTCTGATGGTCTAGTTGAAATGGCTATGTTCTGTCCTTGTGGGAAATCAAATATAGATGTTTTCGAAACAGCGTTCAGCATTTTAAATCTCCGTGGTGATGCCCGGGATCACTTAGATCAGCTTAAGTTTTTAAAAGCAATCTCAAATGCCATGTTCATTGTCATTGACGGAAAAGTAGATGAAGAAGCAATGTCTATTCTTGCCGATTCGAAGGCTCAGTTGTTTATAATTACAAACCAGAAAGAAAATAGCAGAAGCAGCAATACAAAAGCATTCACCGACACTTTGTCTCAGCTGAAAATAAAGGCAACATTTATTGAGAAAGGGCGACACAATGACACATCATTTACTAGAAAACTACGTTCTGATATTACACATTTTTTACAATCTACTGAAAACCACGAGACATTAGAACGCATGGTTGACGTTGTTGGAAAGCTAAATATTAGAATCGATGAATGTAAAAGTAAATGCAGAGAAAGCAAAGATAAAGTCAACAGCATAATTGATATCATAGAAAAATCTCGCGTGAAAGAAAGTAAACAACGATATCTCCCTTTACAAGGAGATCTGTGGCACAATTGGGCAGAGACAAATAAAGAACAGAGTCGAGTGAAAAATATCGGACGTGAGAATTTTGAGGACTATATTATTGCAAATAAAATCAAACAAATCGACATTCGCAAAGAACAGAAAACAAAGGGTTTTTCAGATGTCGTGAAAATATTTGTTGATTTAATATTGAACGAGTCAATAGAAATGAAAATGTTTGTTCTTCAGTGGATGCAATTAAAACTAAATAATCTATCCAGAGTTACATTTTCCAAGTTAAGAGATGATTACAAAAAAATATATGTTCATCTCGATGTTGATTCAAAAATTAATGCAAAGAAATTGGAAGAAATTGAAGAATTAATGTCGTCCAGTTCATTGGGACTGGAACACTTCATACGGGAAATTGGGCAGTTTTACGAAGCAACTAAAGAAGTTCAGAAATATGCAGTGCCCAATAGCAAAGAACCTACCTACCGCAAGGCACTGACACTCCCAGCTGTTGCTGCGGAGTTGTTCTTGGAGGGGTTTCCCTTGGAGCTAATGGATGGTGACGTTGGCTGTATTCCCATTGACTGGGTGACCGACGTGCTTAAGGAAGTGAGGGCTACGCTTGGCCGAGATCCCCGCGTGTTCGTACTGACCGTGCTGGGGGTGCAGAGCACAGGCAAGTCCACGCTTCTCAACACCATGTTTGGGCTGCAGTTCACAGTGAGCAGTGGCCGCTGCACACGCGGCGCTTTCATGCAGCTCATCAGCATTGAGGATCACCTGAAACAAGAACTTGAGTGTGACTTCATCCTGGTGATTGACACAGAAGGGCTGAAAGCCCCTGAGCTGGCAACACTTCACGACAGCTACGAGCACGACAATGAGCTGGCCACGGTTGTTATTGGTTTGAGTGATGTCACGCTCATTAATCTGGCAATGGAGAATGTAGAAGAAATGAAGGACGTTCTGCAAATCGTTGTCCATGCATTTCTACGAATGACGGAAGTTGGGAAAAAAACAAAGTGCCTATTTGTGCATCAGAATTCTGGCGATGTCGCTGCTTCTGATAAGAACATGAGAGACAAGAAATGTCTTATTAATCAGCTGAATGTCATGACGGTGGCAGCTGCAAGAATGGAGCACAAGGAGTCCACTTACACTAAATTCACCGACGTCATGGAGCACGACGTGAGTCGGGACAACTGGTACATACCTGGTCTCTGGCATGGAACCCCTCCAATGGCTTCAGTCAGTGCTGCATACAGCGATCAGGTTTTTCAACTCAAGCAGCACCTGATAGACCATCTTAAAAAGAGACCAAAAACACAGAGAGCTTCAACACTAAAAGATTTCAGCACTTGGATAGGAAGCATCTGGGAAGCAGTGAAGAAAGAGAACTTTATTTTTAGTTTCAAAAACAGCTTGGTTGCCGATGCTTACAACCAACTGTGCATTCAGTATACTGGCTGGGAATGGGAATTTCGTAATGACATTATTTCTTGGACACAAGAGAAAAATAATTACATAAATAGTGTTAAATATGATCATCTTCAGAACCATTTTCAACAGTTGGAACGTGATTTAAGTAATGAGATTTCAAAAGGAAAAGCCACCTTACAGAGCAAAATAAAAAGGCACTTTGAAAACAAAAGCCAAAATGCGCATTTAGTTGAGAAATACAAAGAAGACTTTAACATCAGCGCAAAACAACTGTGCGTGAAGTTACAAGAGGAAGCCTTGAATAAATTCATGGAGTTGGTTTGTAGGAGACAGTCTGGACACTCCATTGAAGAACTTGAAACGCAGAGTAAAAAGACAATTGGATCGGAAGTCTGTAAACTCCTTCAGCGCTGCAAAGATGATGAAGTGAAATTAAATGAAATACGTCTAAACAAAGAGTTTAACGACATGTGGTCAAACGTGGTTACGCACCTTCCAAAAATTAATTTGACAAAACACGACGTTTACAGCGATATGGTGACATCACTGCGTGACATTAAATTAGAACATGCGTCAGCTGTCAGCCATCTTTTGTGTAAGTTTGGAAGCTCTGCAACATATTTTGAAAAAAATCGCAACAAAATATTTCAACTAAACCCAGAGCACTTCATTAAAGACGTATCTAAATTTAAAAAGATTTGCAATATATTCACAAAGCAAAACGATGCAACTGTGAAGGAGTTGACCAACATTTCACGTATGATTATCGAAAGCAGCACTAGGTTTATTAATGAAAAAATAAAAATGCATGATTATTGCTCATCCTATAATAACGATCTTCTGCAACACATCCATAAAGAACTGGAACAACAGCAGAATCAAATATTTACCAAAGACTTTTCAAGGGACATTACTGTATTCATTTGTTTTAAAGCCATAGTAATTTGGCAAAAAGGACACGACGTTTTCTTTGACAACAACAATCCAACTACTAAGATTAATAATATTAAGAAGAAATATTTTGTTATTTTTAAGGAACTATATCGTCAAGGGGATGAAAATATTAAACATGCAAAGACATTTTGTAACGAGTGCCTGAAGCCGTCTCTACTGGAGGCTGTCGACAACAAATTGGGGATGGATATTGCGACGAATGTGAAGAGCGATAGCGGTGGCCCAACGTTTTCGAGCCGAAAACACCTTCAGCTGGCCATGCATCTTCATTTGTTGGATGAAGACGACTTTGAAACTCACTATAGATACATAAACAAATATGCAGATTTTACAAAGGAATGGATAATGGCTGAGGTCATACAGCACTGCCAGAGAGAGAATGGGTCACACTCTCAGATGTACCATCTCTCAAGCGCCATTTTGAGCAATCTTATTAATGAAGTGAAGAAATCTGTGGACTCTGTGACCAAAACTATAACCACTCCGACCACACTTTTGGAATTCGCAGACAGCTTGGGCGAGTGTCTACTCAAGCACATTATTATCAATAAAGATGTCATTGACGTAGTTGGGTTTTTATCCTTCATAGACAAAGAAAGTGTCAAACAATTTTCGGAAGAGCTCAAGAGTTCGCTGGACTCTGCTGAAGAAGAAATGTTACAAGGGTTCAGTGTCGCCAGTGACACCGAGTGCGAGGCGTGGTTGAGTCGTCTCAGTGTGCAGCCGCACATAGAGCTCTACAAGAGCCTGGCTGGCTGTGAGAAGCAGTGTCCTTTCTGTGGGGTCCCTTGTGACCAGGGAGGTGGTGGACATGAGACACACTCTGCGGAGCTGCATTATCCTCAAGGCCTTAATGGCGTTAGTATAATTACTAACGACAAGTTGGTAGCTGAAGTTTGCACAACAGATGTTGCTGGCAATGGGCATTATAAAAGTTCAGCTACAAATGACCAATGGGTTCCCTACAAGGAATACCGCACTATCAACGATTACTTTGCCTCCTGGAGCATTCAGCCAGACACCAGCCTAGAGGCTACGACTTTCTGGAAGGTCGTATTCTGCAAATACAATCGCAATTTTGCTGAAAGACATCATGTTTCACCAGCAGATATTCCTAATGCATGGAAAGAGATCGATACAGATGAAAATAAGATGAAAGAAGACTTGATAAAATCATTCGCATTAACATTGTGAAAGCAGTAGCTAATTAAAAATATTAATCATAGTCATCACCCATCATCATTTACATTGCAAAGACCCCCACCACCCCCCCCCCCCGACCCCCCACACCGCCTCATTCACGCCCGTGCCTGTCCAAGTTGTCGCTGTGCCCACTCCTCATGGCCCCGTAGAATTCTATCGTTCTAGCACACCTATCTTTGTTAGCGTATGTTGTTTTTGGGTGCGGTTGCTGTTATTAGTTTACTTATAAATACAATTTATATTGTTGATCATCGCAAGATATTGCTATTATCGTTATGGGTTAAGGGCATAACAATTAGCCTACAGCAGTGTCTTAAAGGAATGGCCACGAGAAAAAAAGTGGTTACAAATCTTCAAACTTAAACGTCTTCAGAATCCATCATTTTGGTTATACTATGTTCTTTTTCAGGTCATTGTCTGGAACTTTAAGGTTTTTTTGTAATATACATTTAGGCTGTGCTATGGGTGAGGTGATTTTAATCTGTCTTTAATAACACAATTCTTATACTTGTGTTTATTATGTTTGTAATCAGGTGGTGTTGCTTGTAATCCCATGTGTGCCTAATAAATCCAGAATGTAATCACTCATTCCTCAGAGTGCTACTGAATGTCTGTGGCTTTAATATTTAAAAAAAATCTCCCAAGTATCACAGTAAGCATCTGTTTAGTTTTGAGAACACGGTCCTGAAAACGTCGTGACCTTCATTTCCAGGTCATCCGATTACTATAGTTGGCTACGTACGATGTGAAAGAAGTTCAACATATATACGTCAATCTCCAATTAAAACTATTTCTATAACATGCAGATTACATTTTAAATAATATAATAAAGAAAGACAATTTGCAAAAAATAAAACATGCTGATAAAACAAAACTGTAAAATGGATGTAGCTGGTAGTTTTATGTTAAAAGAAAACAGTATATGAGAACGAACATTTTTTGTACTCCTTTGGAAGTTTTGGTTTGCTCTCCTGCTCTTCACGTTCAAGTTCAAGTTTCATTTATTAGGTATAGCCCTGTGAGCCATGCGGCTCTTGAGTCGGGTGCAACCGCAATAAACTAAACATGAACAGAGAACATCTTAAAGTGATGATGCGCAACAGAAACATTCTGGATAAACCAGCAAATATTCCAGAAAAAAAGAAAACCGTATTACAACGCTGTGCAAAAATCCCAGTGTGATGCAAGTCAAACAATAACAACCATAAGACAATTTAGATAAAAGTTATCAGGCCAACTCCGCACTTCTGCAAGAAACATGGCTTTACCATGTTTTCGAAATCACCAAAATAGAGCTATAAAACAATGTAACAACAGTAATTATAGGACCTGTGATTCAAATTTAACAATAAACGATATACATAACATGAACGACCAAACTTGCAGCCATAGCTGGCAGCATGACACTCCCAGTGTATGATGTGTGAGTGAATCAGTGGTAGTGTGAGTGAGTGTATGATCTGTGAGTCAGCGTATGATGATTGAATTATTGTATGATGAGTGAATGGGTCAGTGGTTGTGCGAGTGAGTGTATGATGTGTGAGTCAGCATATGATGAGTGAGTCAGTGTATGATGTGTGAGTGAGTCAGTGGTAGTGGGAGTGAGTGTATGATGTGTGAGTGAGTCAGCGTATGATGAGTGAGTCGTTGTATGATGTGTGAGTGAGTCAGTGTATAATGTGTGAGTGAGTCAGTGTAAGATGAGTGAGTGTATCACGGCATCCTCCACACCATCACGGCCTCCTCCCCACCAACACAGCCTCCTCCACGCCATCACGGCCTTCTCCACGCCATCACGGCCTCCTCCACGCCATCATGGCCTCCTCCCCGCCATCACGGCCTCCGCCCCGCCATCATGGCCTCCTCCACGCCATCATGGCCTCCACCCCGCATCATGGCCTCCTCAACGCCATCACAGTCTCCTCCCCGCCATCACGACCTCCTCCACGCCTGAGGCGCGCTCTCAGCGTGCACTCCCAGCGGCTGACGGGGCCATTTCTGGTGGGCGAGAGGCGCGAACAGAGGGAGCCGACAGAGCCGACGGAGCCGACGGAGCCGACGGAGCCGAGGAAGCCGACGGAGCTGAGGGGAGGAGGCCGTTGATGGCGGGAAGAAGGCCGTGATGGCGTGGAGGAGGCCATGATGGCGTGGAGGGGGCCGTGAGATGGTGTGGAGGAGGCCGTGATACACTCACTCATCTTACACTCACTCACACATCATACACAAATTCACTCATCATACTCTGACTCACACATCATACACTGACTCACACTACCACTGACTCACTCACACATCATACACTGGGAGTGTCATGCTGCCAGCTATGGTTGCAAGTTTGGTCATACATGTTATGTATATCGTTTATTGTTAAATTTGAATCACAGTTCCTATGATTACTGTTGTTACATTGTTTAATAGCTTTATTTTGGTGATTTCAAAAACATATGGTTAATCTAAATTGTCCTATGGTTATTGTTTCACTTGCACCACACTGAGATTTTTGCACACAGCGTTGTAATACGGTGGGTTTTTTTTCTGGAAGATTTGCTGGTTTATCCAGGATGTTTCTGTTGCGCGTCGTCGCTTTAAGATGTTCTCTGTTCATTTTTTGCCGCATGGCTCACAGGGCTATACCTAATAAATGAAACTTGAAACTTGAAACGGCCTCCTCCCCGCCATCACGGCCTCCTCCACACCATCACGGCCTCCTCCCCGCCATCACGGCCTCCTCTACGCCATCATGGCCTCCTCCACGCCATCACGGCCTCCTCCACACCATCACGGCCTTCTCCACGCCATCACGGCCTTCTCCACGCCATCACCTGCATAATATATCTGTGTCAGATGTGAGCAGAACAATTAAAGATCAGCTAATATTTTTTTGGGTTAGATCGCATAAATATAAATGTGTCGTTACTCCCGAAACCACTCGATTAATATAGCAAATACAGCCATGGATGTCTTTTTCACTGCCCTGAATGGGTCTCAAACAACGTGGCTAAAATGTGAAGCTAATGGCAATGAATGAATGGAAATTTCAGCTGCCCAGACACCTCCCCGAGGCACAAATTACACTGTGTTGCAGCAGTTTCCAATATGAACAACTTAAAGTGTTATATTGATTATTCAATTCACGTTGAAAGAATCATTATTTTTTTTATTATCATAACAAAACTATTTATATAAAAGTCATTTTTCGATTTAAAGCTTTCGTGACTGCAAGGATTCATCTTCTTTGGTTCTTTCGGTAAAGTCACATAGAATGAGAATCAAATAATAAATTGATCAAATAAAATAACACAATAAAATTCTCACGACGTGTCGGCCACAACACAAGCGGCCTTCATCAGGTGAAGGGATGAGACTGTCTGGAGGACAGCGCTGGAGCGAAAAAGCCACGCTCAGATCGCGACCTTTAAGCTGTGTGAGAAGAAACAAAGCGCCTTGACAAAGGAATTAGCATAAAATTTAGTATTGAAATAGCTGAGTGATTAGCTTGTGACTGGTCACAGTAATGGCTATGTTAAAGTTAAAGCATACACATCCACAGAGGCACGCCTTGACAAAGGAATTAGCATATAATTTAGCATTGAAATAGCTGAGTGATTAGCTTGTGACTGGTCACAGAAATAGCTATGTTAAAGTCAGAGCATACACATTCACAGAGGCACCTAGTACAAATCAAACAGGAGAATTTAGCATTGAAATAACTAGGAGAATTTATCATTGAAATAACTGAGTGATTAGCTTGTGACTGGTCAAAGAAATGGCTATGTTGAAGTCAAAGCCTACACATCTGAGCTATTCACAGTAACTGGGTATACACGACAATATATAATGAATACTATATAGTGAACCAAGAAAAAACTAAAATATAAATTACCTCAATGTTATCAATAAACTCTATATATTCTCCAATCAACTAAGCTACCAACAATAAGTCGTTATATATCACAATGCTATATGGCGAAAAAATGGGTGGATTCTGACCCTCAACTTTAGCAACACGGATAGCTACGGGCCCCGTTCAGACGGACGAGTTCATCCATGGTCGGAATAGAGGAGGGGGAGAGAGAGACAGCTGCGAGGCGCTGTTATACTCCATGTTGTAAACCATACCATTAACCGTGGTGTGAGAGGTATTAAGAGTCAATGCCAGCGAAAGAGCTGCGGTCTGAAGGTCATCGTAAAATACAATTAATTAAGAACGGAAATGGTTTAAAACATCTTTCCAATGGTTACTAAGCCAGAATCCATCTTCTCGGTTGAAATTGTCTCTGTGCTTGTATATGTGAATGGCCTCATGAACGAATCATTCATGGTAGCCGGTTGGTTTGCAAAGAACCTCCGTCTTGGAGAAGTCAATGTCATGTGAGCCCACTGAATTATAACAGTGATCTGCCACGGCAGAGGAGTTCGTTCTACCGTGTTTCAAGTCTGCTTCATGTTCGCGGATGTGGTCCGAGATGTCGTTTGGTTTCTCCAATGTAGCTACTACCACAGAGGCACTTTAGTTTGTAAACGCCCGAGTACTGTATGTCTGGAACAGCATCTTTTACAGATGGAACTAGATCACGGATTTTATGTACTGTGTTGAATCGGACCTGGATCTTGTGTTTATTCAGGATTTTGGAGATTTTTTTTATTGACCCCAGCAATGTAGGGTAAGGTGATGGTTTTGAGTGGCTCCACAAGAGGATCCTTCTTCATGACTGGAGTGATGGCTTTGCGGATTGTGTAGTCGGAGTAACCATTAGCCCTGAGAGCCTGGTGTTACGTGCTTGAGTTCACTGGTAATGTGTTCCTGGTCGGAAATACATTGGGCTCTATGGTATAGAGTCTTGATGAGGGAGTTCTTCTGGGATGGATGGTTGTGGGAATCCGGTTTCAAGCAAGCATCTGTATGGGTAGCTTTCCTGTATACAGAGTGGCTCATTGAACCATCATGTCTCCTTTTAATTAAGACATCCAAAAAGGTTAGTTTGCCATCTTTTTCGACCTCCATGGTAAATCTGATGGCTGGGTGTATGGAATTGATGTGGTCGCAGAATTGGTCTAGAGCAGGCTGGCCATGTGGCCAGATGACAAAGGTGTCATCCACATACCTCTTCCAAAAGGTCGGGCGTAGAGTGGCAGCCTGGATGGCGTCAGTTTCAAATTTTTCCATGAATACGTTGGCTACAACCAGAGATAGGGGGGAGCCCATTGGGGTGCCCACAGTTTGTAGAAAGTTCCATTCCAGGTGAAGTATGTGTTGGTTAAGCAATGTATCACCAGGGGGGGGGGGGGGTACATCAGTATGCAGTCCTTGATGAACCAGGTCTTCAATGATAGCGATGGTGTCAGGTATCGGGACTTTGGTGAACAAGGACACCACATCAAAACTGACAAGCAGGTCGTCTGGGGACAGGGAAATGCCTTTGATTGTCGATACCAGGTGAGTAGAATTTAGTACCGCAGAGGTGGTTTTTCCAGTGAAAGGTCGCAGTATATCAGCAAGAAAACGTGCCAGTTTATAGGTGGGGCAGTTGATAGTAGAGACGATGGGACGAAGGGGTGTATCTTCTTTGTGTATCTTTGGAAGGCCATATAATCTTGGTGGTCTGGCAGCAGAGGGTTTCAACGAGAACTGTTTGGTCTGATCAATTAATGCTGTTGAATCAGAGATGATTTTGTTCGTTTTGGTAACCAGGCTGTTGGTGGGATCTCTTTTTATTTTTGTATAGCTGCCATCGTTGAGTAGTTCTTGAATTTTGTTGTTATATACTGTTTTGTCCATGATGACAGTGGCATTGCCCTTGTCGGCTGAGAGGACGACAATATCATCTCTCTTTTTTAATTGAGATAATTCAAAGCGTTCGTCTTTGCTGATGTTGCTGGGTGGCAACTTAGCGTTTTTGAGGGTTGCAGCGATTTCAGATCTTGCTACGTCTGCAGAGATGTGACTCAAGCCGTTGAGTGCAACGTCGACATGGGGAATGATATCATTAACCGGTATGTGTCTCGGTGTGACAGCAAAGTTTAGACCTTTAGCTAAAACGGATTTCAGACCATCAGAAATGGAACTGTTACTGCGATTAATTACGACTTTGTTGACGTCTATCTTTTCAGTGTGTGGATCCGATTTTTTGTTGGAGAGGTGATTGAATTTGGAAATCAAATTGTCCCTACATTTGGTCGATATAGTGGCAGCCGAAGAGGTAGTCATATTGTCTACATGTTCCCAATCCGATGTAGACATTGTTGCTGTCAATGTTAAGTGTGATTTGTAGAGTGTCTTGTCTAACTGATCGAGTTCGGTGCGTGTAAGTCTGATTTTTTCCGAGATAAGAGCGAAGCTAGTTTTAGCTAGAATTCGTTTTGCATTGAGAGAAGTTGCAGCAGCAGAGGTTAGAGTAAATGCGGTTGGTATTACCTTAGAGTAGCGGCATCTCTTCAGAAAGGTGAGAGACTCGATTAGTTAAGCCTTCTTATCCCGGAGTCTGTTAAATGATCTTAAGGTTGTGTGGAATCCCTCCCCGTAGAGGCGGTAAAATTTCGATTTAAAGCTTTCGTGACTGCAAGGATTCATCTTCTTTGGTTCTTTCGGTAAAGTCATGTAGAATGAGATTAAAATAATAAATTGATAAAATAAAATAACAATACATTTCTCACGACGTTTCGGCCACAACACAAGCAGCCTTCATCAGGTGAAGGGACCAGACTGTCTGGAGGACAGCGCTGGAGCGAAAAAGCCACGCTCAGATCGCGACCTTTAAGCTGTGTGAGATGAAACAACGTGCCTTGACAAAGGAATTAGCATAGAATTTAGCATTGAAATAGCTGAGTGATTAGCTTGTGACTGGTCACAGAAATGGCTATGTTAAAGTTAAAGCATACACATCCACAGAGCACCCCTTGACAAAGGAATTAGCATAGAATTTAGCATTGAAATAGCTGAGTAATTAGCTTGTGACTGGTCTCAGAAATAGCTATGTTAAGGTCAGAGCATACACATTCACAGAGGCACCTAGTACAAATCAAACAGGAGAATTTAGCATTGAAATAACTAGGAGAATTTAGCATTGAAATAACTGAGTGATTAGCTTGTGACTGGTCACAGAAATGGCTATGTTGAAGTCAAAGCCTACACATCTGAACTATTCACAGTAACTGGGTATACACTACAATATATAATGAATACTAGTGAACCAATAAAAAAACTGAAATATAAATTACCTCAATGTTATCAATAAACTCTATATATTCTCCACTCAACTAAGCTACCAACAATAAGTCGTTATATATCACAATGCTATATGGCGAAAAAATGGGTGGATTCTTACCTTCAACTTTAGCAAAACGGATAGCTACGGGCCCCGTTCAGAGGGACGAGTTCATCCATGGTCGGAACAGAGGAGGGGGAGAGAGACAGCTGCGAGGCGCTGTTATGCTCCATGTTGTAAACCATACCATTAACCGTGGTGTGAGAGGTATTAAGAGTCAATGCCAGCGAAAGAGCTGCGGTCTGAAGGTCATCGTAAAATACAATTAATTAAGAACGGAAATAGTTTAAGACATCTTTCCAATGGTTACTAAGCCAGAATCCATCGTCTCGGTTGAAATTGTCTCTGTGCTTGTATATGTGAATGGCCTCATGAACGAAACTCTCATGGTAGCCGGTTGGTTTGCAAAGAACCTCCGTCTTGGAGAAGTCAATGTCATGTGAGCCCACTGAATTATAACAGCAATCTGCCATGGCAGAGGAGTTCGGTCCGAGATATGTCGTTTGGTTTCTCCAATGTAGCTACTACCACAGAGGCACTTTAGTTTGTAAACACCCGGGTACTGTACACAAAGAAGATACACCCCTTCATTCCAACGTCTCTACTATCAACTCCCCCACCTATAAACTGGCACGTTTTCTTGCTGATATACTGCGACCTTTCACTGGAAAAACCACCTCTGCGGTACTAAATTCTACTCACCTGGTGTCCCCAGACGACCTGCTTGTCAGTTTTGATGTGGTGTCCTTGTTCACCAAAGTCCCGGTACCTGACACCATCACTATCATTGAAGACCTGGTTCATCAAGGACTGCATACTGATGTACCCCCCCCCCCCCCCTGGTGAGACATTGCTTAACCAACACATACTTCACCTGGAAAGGGACTTTCTACAAACAAACTGAGGGCACCCCAATGGGCTCCCCCCTATGTCCGGTTGTAGCCAACGTATTCATGGAAAAAATTGAAACTGACGCCATCCAGACTGCCACTCTACGCCCGACCTTATGGAAGAGGTACATGGATGACACCTTTGTCATCTGGCCACATGGCCAGCCTGCTCTAGACCAATTCCGCGACCACATCAATTCCATACACCCAGCTATCAGATTTACCATGGAGGTCGAAAAAGATGGCAAACTACCCTTTTTGGATGTCTTCATTAAAAGGAGACATGATGGTTCAATGAGCCACTCTGTCTACAGGAAGCTACCCATACAGATGCTTACTTGAAACCGGATTCCCACCACCATCCATCCCAGAAGAACTCCCTCATCAAGACTCTATACCATAGAGCCTGCATTTCCGACCAGGAACACATTACCAGTGAACTCAAGCACGTAACACCAGGCTCTCAGGGCTAATGGTTACTCCGACTACACAATCCGCAAAGCCATCACTCCAGTCATGAAGAAGGATCCTCTTGTGGAGCCACTCAAAACCATCACCTTACCCTACATTGCAGAGGTCACTAAAAAGATCTCCAAAATCCTGAATAAACACAAGATCCAGGTCCGATTCAACACAGTACATAAAATGCGTGATCTAGTTCCATCTGTAAAATATGCTGTTCCAGACATACAGTACCCGGGCGTTTACAAACTAAAGTGCCTCTGTGGTAGTAGCTACATTGGAGAAACCAAACGACATATCTCGGACCGCATCCGCGAACATAAAGCAGACTTGATACACGGTAGAACGAACTCCTCTGCCGTGGCAGATCGCTGTTATAATTCAGTGGGCTCACATGACATTGACTTCTCCAAGAGAAGGTTCTTTGCAAACCAACCGGCTACCATGAGAGATTCGTTCATGAGGCCATTCACATATACAAGCGCAGAGACAATTTCAACCGAGAAGATGGATTCTGGCTTAGTAACCATTGGAAAGATGTTTTAAACCATTTCCGTTCTTAATTAATTGTATTTTATGATGACCTTCAGATCGCAGCTCTTTCGCTGGCATTGACTCTTAATACCTCTCACACCACGGTTAATGGTATGGTTTACAACATGGAGTATAACAGCGCCTCGCAGCTGTCTCTCTCCCCCTCCTCTGTTCCGACCATGGATGAACTCGTCCGTCTGAATGGGGCCCGTAGCTATCCGTGTTGCTAAAGTTGAGGGTAAGAATCCACCCATTTTTTCGCCATATAGCATTGTGATATATAACGACTTATTGTTACTAGCTTAGCTGATTGGAGAATATATAGAGTTTATTGATAACATTGAGGTAATTTATATTTAAGTTTTTTATTGCTTCACTATGTAGTATTCATTATATTTTGTAGTGTATACCCAGTTACTGTGAATAGCTCAGTTGTGTAGGCTTTGACTTCAACATAGCCATTTCTGTGACCAGTCACAAGCTAATCACTCAGTTATTTCAATGCTAAATTCTCCTAGTTATTTCGATGCTAAATTCTCCTGTTTGCTTTGTACTAGGTGCCTCTGTGAATGTGTATGCTCTGACTTTAACATAGCTATTTCTGCGACCAGTCACAAGCTAATCACTCAGCTATTTCAATGCTAAATTCTATGCTAATTCCTTTGTTAAGGGGTGCCTCTGTGGATGTGGATGCTTTAACTTTAACATAGCTATTTCTGTGACCAGTCACAAGCTAATCACTCAGCTATTTCAATGCTAAATTCTATGCTAATTCCTTTGTCAAGGCGCTTTGTTTCTTCTCACACAGCTTAAAGGTCGCGATCTGAGAGTGGCTTTTTCGCTCCAGCGCTGTCCTCCTGACAGTCTCGTCCCTTCACCTGATGAAGGCCGCTTGTGTTGTGGCCGAAACGTCGTGAGAATATTATTGTGTTATTTTATTTTATCAATTTATTATTTTATTCTCATTCTACATGACTTTACCGAAAGAACCAAAGAAGATAAAAGTCATTTTTACTTGAAAAAATACTTCTCATCATCTGCTTGGTGGCACATCACCCCAACGTTCCTAGTGGATGAACCGCGCCTGGATTGTGAGTCTATCTGACCACTCTGCCGTTTTCTTTGAAATATCATTATTTCGCCCTGCTCGTTCATATTGTCGGATCTCCTTTCGTAATTTGAAATCACTTAGTCCCAACTGCACTTACGGATGCTTTATCTATTTCGGTTTCATCAGAGCCCAGTCTACTCCGTATTGATGAGGATGTGCTTCAGTGTAACAGTACACTCTCTGACATTCTCAACTCCATGGCTCCACTTAGGTCCCGGTTAATTTCAGGCAGCCACCCGTCCCCTTGGTATGCAAGAGAGCTACAGGCCCTTAAAACTAAAGCTCGTCAATCTGAACGGATTTGTAGGAAATCAAGCCTCACCATTCATTTTCTTATGCTTAAACAATTTCTCTGTACTTATGTAGAGGTGCTAACTACTCACTGTTCAGTAACCTGCATTGCCACTAGGTATCAAAGGGGCAGTGCAGTGTTACCTCTGTGTGAATAACGGTTGGGGTCAGACGAGGTGAACTGGATCGTAGCCACAGTTTGGTAAGAACCCATCAGACAGTTCCACGTGGGAATGTGGGATTGGTTAGACTTGGCCATAAGCGGGTATAAGGGTGAGCGCGCAGAGCGCAGGAAGTTCTCTCCCTACACGAAGACCGAAGCCCGGGCTGAAGATAGACAGGACCCTGGACCCAGCCTCCCAGCCCTTCTGAGGTCTAAGGCTCGGCATATCCAGTGGTCAAGACCCACCGAGCCAGCGGTGGGTCAGATAGCCTCCCGTAGGTCCAAGCCGGAGAACTCTAGGATAGCGGTAGACTCGAGAGTAAGTCACGCCAAGACAGGAGGCTGTACCTCCTTAGGTTAGCAAGAGACCTGTGTGTAGGTCCCGCTAAGTCTGGAGGCTGTACCTCCTTAGGTTAGCAAGAGACCTTGTATGTAGGTCCCGCTAAGTCCGGAGGCTGTACCTTTTTAGGGTATCGGGTGAGGGGACCATATGCCCCTTTGTGTGTTAGGGACTGTGTAATATAAGAAAGACAATAAACAGAGTGTGCCTCATAAGAAGTTTATTCGTCATTATAAACACTACATCTGGAGTCATAAGTGGTTGAAAAATTGAAACAAGAAGTTCAGCCCACGTGCGAGGTCAGAATAGAGAAAACACTGACTCATCTGCGGGAACCGCCAACTCTGCTGAAAATACCGGCGCATTGCCAACCGCCCAACCACCGGCTCAGCAGCCGATTGCTCCTCCTGCCATGGGGGATGGACTCCGGGCAGCACACAGCCGTCTTGCCCAACTTCTACATGCTGTAGCCTCAATTCTTGATGAGATCAACTTGGAGGCTGTGGGCAGATCAGATCAGCCGCCGGCGGATGTTCCCGCCATTGGCAAAGACGGACATTTTGAAATTCCCGCCGAGGCATTACGTGGTTCCGCCGGAAGCGGAAGCCAAGGGCATTCTGGGAATGATGGGGGCCAATCGCACCTCGCAGCATCATCAGCGGGCGACACTGTCAACTAACGCTACTCAGCCAACGCAGCATCATCACAGTACCTACAGAGTACAGTAGACGCTATCGGCCAGGCGATCACCGATTTCCAGCTCGAGTCTATGCAGGCTGATGAAGAAAAGCCGGCCGCCCTTCAACAGTGCCTGCCCATCTTTCATGAATTCGCGTCTACAGGGGGCGACTGGGCGGCGTTCCAGCGTCGCTTCCTGAGCCACCAAGAAATGATGGGCTGGTCGGACGCAGAGGCGCTTCGAGCGCTGCCGGCCACCCTGGACGACGACGCTCTCGCCATGCTCATCACCATCCCCAAGCAACAAAGGGCGACTCTACAATCGGCCCTTCAACGGATGTCCAACGTCTACGGGCCTCCGTCCGATGTCTGCAACAGGTTTCATGACAGGCGACGCCACCCTAAAGAATATCCACTATCGTTCCAGACCACTCTACTCGCGATGGCAAGAGCGACTTACCCTCGCATGAACGATGAAGCCATCGATGCTCTCGTCCTCCAGGAGATGCTGGAACTGGCGCGCAAGCTGTGCATCATCATTCAAGCAGTGGACAAGGATAATATGTGCTCGCTACGAGCCGCACGGTGCATCCACGTGCATCTATTGCTCCAAACGGATTCGACCATCGCTGCCTCGGCTTCGACATCGGAGCCTGCCAGCAGGGACGACGGATTCTCCCTCGACTGGGCCTTCATGGCGACCAGGGCAACGGGCCGGCGATCGTCCGACCACGCCGGTTGCTGCGACGACCAGCAGCAGGGACGGCCTCCTCCACGCAGCGACATGACGTGCTTCAACTGTGGCCGACGAGGCCACATCTCCTCCGACTGCCGTGCGCCTCGACGACACTCCTCCAGATCCTGAGGCCTGACTACAGGACTCCAACGGGATAACGGCGCAATCAGGCAAGCCGCGACGCCTTTCACGCTCGGCCCTCATTCACACCATACACACCGCAACGCACCATAAGAAATATTCGTGATTCGGCGTGTGATGTGCGGTGGTTCGGTGATTCTCCGTGGCCACTCCGACCTGGGCAGTGGTCTGAGCTGGCCCATAGGGTAGTCGCGGCGACGGCAGGTTCCTCTGTGGTTGTGGGCTCGATCAAGGGTGTGGAATTCCGTGTTTTGGTTGATACCGGTGCGTCGGCTACCATCATTTCGGATTTGATTTATAATATACTGCCCGTACGATGCCGACCCTTGGAACGGGTATCTATCCCGTGTTTCGCCGCTAATGGAAGTTCGCTGGGTATTATTGGGCAAATTCGCGTGCAAATTTCGATTGGTGACATTAAATTTGCGGGTCCTATTTTGGTCTCTTCCTCCCTCGCCGTGCCATGTTTGTTAGGCACTGACTTTCTCGCGAAAATGCCTATTAAAATCTTTGTGGATCAAGATTGCATCGAACTCCCGTCGGGCCATCGAATGACGTTCTTGTCCACGCCCGCACATCCACGCGTGGCAAATGCTTCTGTGCAGGCGTTCGTCGCTGGCACAGTACGTATTCCGACAGGAGCACAAATGCTCGTGCCCTTGCGATTAAAGAAACCGATAGCCCCGGACGCCTCGGCACATGGCGTTTTGCTGGGGCCTTCAAACACAGCTGTTAAAGGGTTGGATTTGGTGGCAGCACAGACGCTCCTAGCAGCTGACAGGGAGCCGTTCTTGCAGGTTTTGAATGTCGGGTTGTCCACAACCGTCATTCCGCAAGGAACTGTGCTCGCTCATGCGACCCCGGTGCCCCTGGGGACCAGGGTCGTGGGACACGTGCTTGACAGGCCACAGGTTCAACCTCCTTCCAAGTCGGGTGAGGAATGGTTGGATGCGCTCTGCGCAGACACGAGTGTTCTGTCCGGTTCGCTCTTCTGCGAGAATTTTCTGATATATTCAGTAAATCTAAATTCGATATTGGCTGCACCAAGTTGCTGCATCACCACATTGATACTGGTGACGAAGCCCCTATTCGACAAAACCGGGTTCGGCTTAGTCCGGCGGAGAAGCAGCATGTTGAATCGGCAGTGGAGTACATGCTGGAAGCCGATATCATTTCTCCTTACACTAGTCCCTGGGGTGCTCCAATAGTGCTGGTCAAAAAGCACGATGGCAGTCTTCGTTTTTGTGTTGATTTTCGGTGCCTAAATAAAATCTCGGTGGCTAACCCCTACCCTCTCCTTCGTATGGACGTGTCATTAAATGCCCTGGCAGGGGCGCACTATTTTTCCACTGTGGACCTTCTGTCGGGGTTTTGGCATCTTCCCCTCGATGAGACGTCAAAACCTAAGACTACTTTTCGGACACCACAGGGCCTTTTTGAGTTTAATAGACTTCCCATTGGTCTCCACTCGGCCCCAGCGACGTTCCAGAGGCTCATGGAGCTTGTCCTCGCTGGGTTCCAGTGGGAATCATGTCTCATTTATCTTGACGATGTCATCGTTTTAGACGCACGTTTGGCGAACACCTTGAGCGATTGCGTGCTGTCTTCTTGAAAATGTGGGCCGCTAACTTAAAATTCAACCCGCAGAAATGTCACCTTCTGCGTGAGTCTGTGCGCTATTTGGGCCACATAGTCAGCCGCTCGGGAATTTCTACTGACCCTGAAAAAACAAAATGCGTTAGCCAATGGCTGACCCCGACATCCACGGGTGATGTTTGCAGTTTTATTGGTTTTGCGTCATATTACCGGCGTTTTGTTGCTGGCTTCGCGACGATGGCCAAACCACTTCATGCCCTTACATCCAAGGGGGTGATGTTTCATTGGGGGGACGCGGAACAGGCTGCATTCGACTCTTTGCGGAACGCACTCGTGACAGTACTGTCCCTGGCATACCCCGATTTTCTGTACCATTTGTATTGGACACCGACGCTAGAAAAACGGGGATTGGCGGTGCTTTGTCCCAAAAGGTTGATGGCATTGAAAGGGTCGTTGCCTATGGTAGCAGAGTTTTGTCTCCTGCTGAACAACGATACTGTGTTACCCGACGTGAGCTGCTGGCCATTGTTTTTTTATTCAGCAATACAGGCCGCACCTGTATGGTCAGCATTTTACCGTGCGATCTGATCATACGGCATTACAGTACGCTCTGCGGGTTGACCAACCATCCGGCCAGCTTTCTCGGTGGCTCGAAGTCCTTCAGGACTATGATTTCAATGTTACTTACCATAAGGGTGCACAACACACGATTGCCGATGCATTGTCTCGCCTCCCGCCGGCTCGAAAATGTGCATGCTTTTTGGGCTCTGGCCGTTGTAAGCCGCCACTGCCTGAGCAGGTCGCGCCTCTCGAAATGGTGTCCACCGCGCTTCCCGTCGCCTAAGCGCCGATGTCGGACCATGCGGATCCAACGGCCAGTGACGACTTGCTGGGGCTGACTTTGGCCGAATGTAGTCAGCACCAGAGCGACGAAATGTCATTGTTGCGGTTGCGTCGTCACGCAATTAATGCGGCTCCGCGTCAGGGGAAATTAAATTCATTTGTTATGAAGCACGGCTTGCTTATGCATTGGGATGCTGACTCATGCCAACATAAAATCGTCGTGCCCTCAGCCTTTGCGATGTAAAGCCGTATGGGCAGCGCACGAGCGCTTGTTACACCTGGTGTTCATATAACCATTGGGTTGTTGCGGTTGCAATTTTTCTGGCCTGGCATGCTACGCAATGTGTCCGACATTCCAATGCGCGCAACGTAAACCACCGGCTAAACCGGCATGCCCGCCCCTGCAACCCATTTCGGTGTCTCGTATAAACGAGTTGGTGGCTCTTGATATTTTGCGCCCTTTTCCTACTATGCCACGTGGTATAAGTACCTTCTGGTTGGGGTAGAATATCTTATGCGGTGGCCTATGGCCTGGGCCATCCCCAACCAGTTGGCAGCGGCCATCGTGGACGCCTTTGTTCAGGGCTACGTCCTGGACAAAGGCGCATCAGAACGGTTGCTGACCGATCAGGGAAGACATTTTTCAGGAGTCCTTTTGAACGATGTGTGCCGCCTGTTGGGCACAAAGAAAGTGCGCACTTTGCCCTACCATCCCCAAACCGACGGCATGGTGGAGCACTTGCATAGAACTATCACTGCTATGTTATGCCATCAGGTCGATGAATCCCACCTCGACTGGGTCTTGCAGGTTCCGGGGGTCCTTGCCACATACCGCATAGCGCCTCACGTGGTCACGGGATTATCCCCGTTCTTTTAAATGTACGGCAGGGATGCATTCCTCCCGCCGACATTCGGCTGGAGATAGAACAGCCGCCTCAGAAATCCAAGCTTGTTGACCACTTGCGATTTAACCTCCGTAAGTTGGCTGAGGCACGGGAGGCTGCCATTGAATATTCGGCTTCCCGCCAGCGAGCGAATTTGAGACTGCATGATGTTCGGACGTCCACGCATCGGTGGACACTGGGAGACAGGGCATGGCTTCACTGCCCCCAGGTACCGGTGTCCACGTCAGCAAAACTCCTCAGGCCATGGCGGGGTCCGGTGGAGGTGGTTGAGGTCCTGCGTCCCCAATGCATTAAAATTTGCTGGGGACGGCGTCGCTGGTTCGTCCACCCTTCTCGGTTAAAACCCTTTATAGCGCTGCACGCCCCTGTGACACTGCGACACACACACAACACGGGGGCCGAGTGTGTGATGCGTCCAACGAGCCAGATGTTGCCCCATTGGTGCCTAACCCATAGAGCAGACGTGTCGTACCTCCTGCAGATGACACGGGAGTGACAGAGCCGTGCAGGCCACGTTCGGCCTCGATGGATCATGGGTCGTCAGGAGTCCCCACGGAGATGCCTCCAGACCCACCTGACGCTCTTGTTAATCTTCCTGAACCTCCTGTGCCGCCGAAGAAGCTGGCCGTCCCCTTCGATAGCCCCGCGAAACACACGCGCACTAAATCTCGCAGGTTTTTGTGATGTTCACCTTGCTTGCTGACACGTTCCCGGTTCCAAATCGGTTCGCAACACACGCCGCCTGCTCTATCGCGTCGTTTGTGTGTTCGGTGTCATTAATATTTTGCCTTGTACATGCATTGTGTTATTAGGGGGGGTATTAATATATGGGTTTCTCTTGTTCTGTTTTGTTCGCGAGGCACATTTCTTGCGTTGTTGGGGTTTTCGAGGTTCACATTCTAGCCCTCGCTAAGGCAGCTTTTCCATGCATGGACTGCGAAGGCATCGATGCTATGGTGACAGAGAAGCTTTAAGCGCTAGCACAAGAGCTGGGCATCATAGTCCTTGCTGCAGACGACGCTGACATATGCTCCTTGCGCGTCGCAAGGAACATTCATGCGCATGTGGTCCTGAAACGGCGGTCACGCCTCATCGCCAGTGCTTCGACTTCAGCATCCAGCGGAACATCAGACGCCCAACCTTCGGAGGAGGTTTTTGCCGCCGATCGACCCGGGGAGTGGAGTTCCGGTGGCCAACTGCCTCAGCACTCGGCACGCAAGCAGGAGCTGCCGAGGACTGCCGCAGCCCTCGTTACCTGTTACAACTGTGGCTCCACGACAACGTGCATCGAGACCTAGGCCAGACGATGCCCAAGATAAAAAAAGTCGACACAGCATTCTCCGGCAAGTCGCGGAATCACATATGCTCGGCCCCCACACACACCACACACGACTCACCGCATTGCGCTGAACAGTTGTCATGATTCGGGCGTCGGATCTACGGGGGTTGTCAGGTTCATACGGGCGATCGGACCGGGTCAGTGGTCCGAGCTGGCCCATCGGGTTGTTGCTGCATCGACCGGTTCATCTGTTGTTACGGGGTCCATCGAGGGTGTCGAGGTTCGCGTGCTGGTCGATACAGGGGCGTTGGTAACGATCATCTCCGACATTATTTATAATTTTCTTCCCGTCCACTGTCGGCCATTGCAACCGGTTGATGTCTCATGCTTTGCGGCAAATGGAGGATCGCTGGGTATCATTGGTCAAATCCGGGCAAAAATTTGCATTGGCAACATTAAATTATCCGGTCCAATCTTGGTCTCATCCTCTCTCGCAGTCCCATGTTTACTCTTTGGTTCGATTGGGTAAAGTCACGTAGGTGAAAATAAAATAACAAAAAATCACGACGTTTCGGCCACAACACAAGCGGCCTTCATCAGGTGAAGGGACGAGACTGTCTGGAGGACAGCGCTGGAGTGGAAGAAGCCACGCTTAGATCACGACCTTTAAGCTGTGTGAGAAGAAAAACACCAAGCGCCTTGACAAAGGAATTAGCATATAATTTAGTATTGAAATGGCTCATTGAAATAGCTAAGTTAAAGTATACACATCCGCAGAGGTACCCCTTGACAAAGGAATTAGAGCTGGAGTGGAAGAAGCCACGCTTAGATCACGACCTTTAAGCTGTATGAGAAGAAAAAGACCAAGTGCCTTGACAAAGGAATTAGCATATAATTTAGCATTGAAATGGCTCATTGAAATAGCTAAGTTAAAGTATACACATCCGCAGAGGTACCCCTTGACAAAGGAATTAGCATCGAATTTAGCATTGAAATAGCTGAGTGATTAGCTTGTAACTGGTCACAGAAATAGCTATGTTAAAGTTAGAGCATATACATTCACCGAGGCACCTAGTACTCATCAAACAGGAGAATTTAGCGAAACACAACCACGCTCAGACATCGGACCTGTGTGCGAGCAAACAAGGTGTTCTGACAAAGAAATTAGCATAAAAATTAGCATTTGATTGGCGGATTTTAGGAAAGAGGTGGTGTACGTGCCGGTGGACTTGCAGTTTGGCGCGGGGGGGGGGGGGGAAGGGGGGAGGGGGAGTTTACCTATTGATGGTGTGAAAAGGGGGAATTTATAAGAGCTGCAAAAGTTTGGGGTACCACTACTTGAAAAAATATACTGTACCATTGAAATTAGTTTGATGCTTAGTTCGATTTAGAACATCTTTCCGATGGTTGCTTAATTTGAAACCATCCTCTCGGTTGAAATTGTGTCTGTGTTTGTAGATCTGAATTGCTTCACGAACAAATCTCTGATGAAAGCCCGTGGGTTTGCAAAGAACCTTGGTATCGGAGAAAATTATATCGCGATCCCCCACAGCGTTGTAACAATGATCAGCCACGGCAGTAGAATTCGTTTTGCCGTGTTTCAAATCTGATTTGTGCTCGCGAATTCGGTCAGAGACATGTCGCTTTGTCTCACCGATGTAGCAATCACCGCAGGTACAACTCAATTTGTAAACCCCTGATTTACAGTACCCCGGGGGTTTTGGCATCTTCCCCTCGATGAGACGTCAAAACCTAAGACTGCTTTTCGGACACCACAGGGCCTTTTTGAGTTTAATAGACTTCCCATTGGTCTCCACTCGGCCCCAGCGACGTTCCAGAGGCTCATGGAGCTTGTCCTCGCTGGGTTCCAGTGGGAATCATGTCTCATTTATCTTGACGATGGCATCGTCTTTAGCCGCACGTTTGGCGAACACCTTGAGCGATTGCGTGCTGTCTTCTTGAAAATGTGGGCCGCTAACTTAAAATTCAACCCGCAGAAATGTCACCTTCTGCGTGAGTCTGTGCGCTATTTGGGCCACATAGTCAGCCGCTCGGGAATTTCTACTGACCCTGAAAAAACAAAATGCGTTAGCCAATGGCCGACCCCGACATCCACGGGTGATGTTTGCAGTTTTATTGGTTTTGCGTCATATTACTGGCGTTTTGTTGCTGGCTTCGCGACGATTGCCAAACCACTTCATGCCCTTACATCCAAGGGGGTGATGTTTCATTGGGGGGACGCGGAACAGGCTGCATTCGACTCTTTGCGGAACGCACTCGTGACAGTACTGTCCCTGGCATACCCCGATTTTCTGTACCATTTGTATTGGACACCGACGCTAGAAAAACGGGGATTGGCGGTGCTTTGTCCCAAAAGGTTGATGGCATTGAAAGGGTCGTTGCCTATGGTAGCAGAGTTTTGTCTCCTGCTGAACAACGATACTGTGTTACCCGACGTGAGCTGCTGGCCATTGTTTTTTTATTCAGCAATACAGGCCGCACCTGTATGGTCAGCATTTTACCGTGCGATCTGATCATTCGGCATTACAGTACGCTCTGCGGGTTGACCAACCATCCGGCCAGCTTTCTCGGTGGCTCGAAGTCCTTCAGGACTATGATTTCAATGTTACTTACCATAAGGGTGCACAACACACGAATGCCGATGCATTGTCTCGCCTCCCGCCAGCTCGAAAATGTGCATGCTTTTTGGGCTCTGGCCGTTGTAAGCCGCCACTGCCTGAGCAGGTCGCGCCTCTCGAAATGGTGTCCACCGCGCTTCCCGTCGCCTAAGCGCCGATGTCGGACCATGCGGATCCAACGGCCAGTGACGACTTGCTGGGGCTGACTTTGGCCGAATGTAGTCAGCACCAGAGCGACGACATGTCATTGTTGCGGTTGCGTCGTCACGCAATTAATGCGGCTCCGCGTCAGGGGAAATTAAATTCATTTGTTATGAAGCACGGCTTGCTTATGCATTGGGATGCTGACTCATGCCAACATAAAATCGTCGTGCCCTCAGCCTTTGCGATGTAAAGCCGTATGGGCAGCGCACGAGCGCTTGTTACACCTGGTGTTCATATAACCATTGGGTTGTTGCGGTTGCAATTTTTCTGGCCTGGCATGCTACGCGGTGTGTCCGACATTCCAATGCGTGAAACGTAAACCACCGGCTAAACCGGCATGCCCGCCCCTGCAACCCATTTCGGTGTCTCGTATAAACGAGTTGGTGGCTCTTGATATTTTGCGCCCTTTTCCTACTATGCCACGTGGTATAAGTACCTTCTGGTTGGGGTAGAATATCTTATGCGGTGGCCTATGGCCTGGGCCATCCCCAACCAGTTGGCAGCGGCCATCGTGGACGCCTTTGTTCAGGGCTACGTCCTGGACAAAGGCGCATCAGAACGGTTGCTGACCGATCAGGGAAGACATTTTTCAGGAGTCCTTTTGAACGATGTGTGCCGCCTGTTGGGCACAAAGAAAGTGCGCACTTTGCCCTACCATCCCCAAACCGACGGCATGGTGGAGCACTTGCATAGAACTATCACTGCTATGTTATGCCATCAGGTCGATGAATCCCACCTCGACTGGGTCTTGCAGGTTCCGGGGGTCCTTGCCACATACCGCATAGCGCCTCACGTGGTCACGGGATTATCCCCGTTCTTTTAAATGTACGGCAGGGATGCATTCCTCCCGCCGACATTCGGCTGGAGATAGAACAGCCGCCTCAGAAATCCAAGCTTGTTGACCACTTGCGATTTAACCTCCGTAAGTTGGCTGAGGCACGGGAGGCTGCCATTGAATATTCGGCTTCCCGCCAGCGAGCGAATTTGAGACTGCATGATGTTCGGACGTCCACGCATCGGTGGACACTGGTAGACAGGGCATGGCTTCACTGCCCCCAGGTACCGGTGTCCACGTCAGCAAAACTCTTCAGGCCATGGCGGGGTCCGGTGGAGGTGGTTGAGGACCTGCGTCCCCAATGCGTTAAAATTTGCTGGGGACGGCGTCGCTGGTTCGTCCACCCTTCTCGGTTAAAACCCTTTATAGCGCTGCACGCCCCTGTGACACTGCGACACACACACAACACGGGGGCCGAGTGTGTGATGCGTCCAACGAGCCAGATGTTGCCCCATTGGTGCCTAACCCATAGAGCAGACGTGTCGTACCTCCTGCAGATGACACGGGAGTGACAGAGCCGTGCAGGCCACGTTCGGCCTCGATGGATCATGGGTCGTCAGGAGTCCCCACGGAGATGCCTCCAGACCCACCTGACGCTCTTGTTAATCTTCCTGAACCTCCTGTGCCGCCGAAGAAGCTGGCCGTCCCCTTCGATAGCCCCGCGAAACACACGCGCACTAAATCTCGCAGGTTTTTGTGATGTTCACCTTGCTTGCTGACACGTTCCCGGTTCCAAATCGGTTCGCAACACACGCCGCCTGCTCTATCGCGTCGTTTGTGTGTTCGGTGTCATTAATATTTTGCCTTGTACATGCATTGTGTTATTAGGGGGGGTATTAATATATGGGTTTCTCTTGTTCGGTTTTGTTCGCGAGGCACATTTCTTGCGTTGTTGGGGTTTTCGAGGTTCACATTCTAGCCCTCGCTAAGGCAGCTTTTCCATGCATGGACTGCGAAGGCATCAATGCTATGGTGACAGAGAAGCTTTAAGCGCTAGCACAAGAGCTGGGCATCATAGTCCTTGCTGCAGACGACGCTGACATATGCTCCTTGCGCGTCGCAAGGAACATTCATGCGCATGTGGTCCTGAAACGGCGGTCACGCCTCATCGCCAGTGCTTCGACTTCAGCATCCAGCGGAACATCAGACGCCCAACCATCGGAGGAGGTTTTTGCCGCCGATCGACCCGGGGAGTGGAGTTCCGGTGGCCAACTGCCTCAGCACTCGGCACGCAAGCAGGAGCTGCCGAGGACTGCCGCAGCCCTCGTTACCTGTTACAACTGTGGCTCCACGACAACGTGCATCGAGACCTAGGCCAGACGATGCCCAAGATAAAAAAAGTCGACACAGCATTCTCCGGCAAGTCGCGTAATCACATATGCTCGGCCCCCACACACACCACACACGACTCACCGCATTGCGCTGAACAGTTGTCATGATTCGGGCGTCGGATCTACGGGGGTTGTCAGGTTCATACGGGCGATCGGACCGGGTCAGTGGTCCGAGCTGGCCCATCGGGTTGTTGCTGCATCGACCGGT
The DNA here is from genome assembly GCF_048934315.1 of Petromyzon marinus. NCBI lineage: Eukaryota > Metazoa > Chordata > Hyperoartia > Petromyzontiformes > Petromyzontidae > Petromyzon > Petromyzon marinus. The sequence goes on from NC_133732.1 coordinate 1,579,259, forward strand.
TCATCTGTTGTTACGGGGTCCATCGAGGGTGTCGAGGTTCGCGTGCTGGTCGATACAGGGGCGTTGGTAACGATCATCTCCGACATTATTTATAATTTTCTTCCCGTCCACTGTCGGCCATTGCAACCGGTTGACGTCTCATGCTTTGCGGCAAATGGAGGATCGCTGGGTATCATTGGTCAAATCCGGGCAAAAATTTGCATTGGCAACATTAAATTATCCGGTCCAATCTTGGTCTCATCCTCTCTCGCAGTCCCATGTTTACTCTTTGGTTCGATTGGGTAAAGTCACGTAGGTGAAAATAAAATAACAAAAAATCACGACGTTTCGGCCACAACACAAGCGGCCTTCATCAGGTGAAGGGACAAGACTGTCTGGAGGACAGCGCTGGAGTGAAAGATGCCACGCTTAGATCACGACCTTTAAGCTGTGTGAGAAGAAAAACACCAAGCGCCTTGACAAAGGAATTAGCATATAATTTAGCATTGAAATGGCTCATTGAAATAGCTAAGTTAAAGTATACACATCCGCAGAGGTACCCCTTGACAAAGGAATTAGAGCTGGAGTGGAAGAAGCCACGCTTAGATCACGACCTTTAAGCTGTATGAGAAGAAAATGACCAAGCGCCTTGACAAAGGAATTAGCATATAATTTAGCATTGAAATGGCTCATTGAAATAGCTAAGTTAAAGTATACACATCCGCAGAGGTACCCCTTGACAAAGGAATTAGCATCGAATTTAGCATTGAAATAGCTGAGTGATTAGCTTGTAACTGGTCACAGAAATAGCTATGTTAAAGTTAGAGCATATACATTCACCGAGGCACCTAGTACTCATCAAACAGGAGAATTTAGCGAAACACAACCACGCTCAGATATCGGACCTGTGTGCGAGCAAACAAGGTGTTCTGACAAAGAAATTATCATAAAAATTAGCATTTGATTGGCGGATTTTAGGAAAGAGGTGGTGTACGTGCCGGTGGACTTGCAGTTTGGCGCGGGGGGGGGGGAAGGGGGGAGGGGGAGTTTACCTATTGATGGTGTGAAAAGGGGGAATTTATAAGAGCTGCAAAAGTTTGGGGTACCACTACTTGAAAAAATATACTGTACCATTGAAATTAGTTTGATGCTTAGTTCGATTTAGAACATCTTTCCAATAGTTGCTTAATTTGAAACCATCCTCTCGGTTGAAATTGTGTCCGTGTTTGTAGATCTGAATTGCTTCATGAACAAATCTCAGATGAAAGCCCGTGGGTTTGCAAAGAACCTTGGTATCGGAGAAAATTATATCGCGATCCCCCACAGCGTTGTAACAGTGATCAGCCACGGCAGTAGAATTCGTTTTGCCGTGTTTCAAATCTGATTTGTGCTCGCGAATTCGGTCAGAGACATGTCGCTTTGTCTCACCGATGTAGCAATCACCGCAGGTACAACTCAATTTGTAAACCCCTGATTTACAGTACCCCGGGGTTTACAAATTGAGTTGTACCTGCGGTGATTGCTACATCGGTGAGACAAAGCGACATGTCTCTGACCGAATTCGCGAGCACAAATCAGATTTGAAACACGGCAAAACGAATTCTTCTGCCGTGGCTGATCACTGTTACAACGCTGTGGGGGATCACGATATAATTTTCTCCGATACCAAGGTTCTTTGCAAACCCACGGGCTTTTATCAGAGATTTGTTCATGAAGCAATTCAGATCTACAAACACAGACACAATTTCAACCGAGAGGATGGTTTCAAATTAAGCAACCATCGGAAAGATGTTCTAAATCGAACTAAACATTAAACTAATTTCAATGGTACAGTATATTTTTTCAAGTAGTGGTACCCCAAACTTTCGCAGCTCTTATACATTCCCCCTTTTCACACCATCAATAGGTAAACTCCCCCTCCTCCCTTTCGCCCCCCCCCCCCCCGCGCCAAACTGCAAGTCCACTGGCACGTACACCACCTCTTTCCTAAAATCCGCCAATCAAATGCTAATTTTTATGATAATTTCTTTGTCAGAACACCTTGTTTGCTCGCACACAGGTCCGATGTCTGAGCGTGGTTGTGTTTCGCTAAATTCTCCTGTTTGATGAGTACTAGGTGCCTCGGTGAATGTATATGCTCTAACTTTAACATAGCTATTTCTGTGACCAGTTACAAGCTAATCACTCAGCTATTTCAATGCTAAATTCGATGCTAATTCCTTTGTCAAGGGGTACCTCTGCGGATGTGTATACTTTAACTTAGCAATTTCAATGAGCCATTTCAATGCTAAATTATATGCTAATTCCTTTGTCAAGGTGCTTGGTCTTTTTCTTCTCACACAGCTTAAAGTTCGTGATCTAAGCGTGGTTTCTTCCACTCCAGCTCTAATTCCTTTGTCAAGGGGTGCCTCTGCGGATGTGTATACTTTAACTTAGCTATTTCAATGAGCCATTTCAATGCTAAATTATATGCTAATTCCTTTGTCAAGGCGCTTGGTGTTTTTCTTCTCACACAGCTTAAAGGTCGTGATCTCAGCGTGGCTTCTTCCACTCCAGCGCTGTCCTCCAGATAGTCTCGTCCCTTCACCTGATGAATGCCGCTTGTGTTGTGGCCGAAACGTCGTTATTTTTTATTTTATTTTCACCTACGTGACTTTACCCAATAGAACCAAAGAGTATAGTCCCTGAGATCCCTCTCTCGCTGGAAGGCAGGGATGCATTACTCAATTTGACTCTTACCGATTGGGGCCGCCTCCAAATGGAGGACGTGTGCCTTCTTATATTGCATTGTCAGGCGAGTGGATCCACTGAGGGCATGGTCAGGGTTGAATCTTGGGTAGTGCGGGGTGGCCTTCTCATGCAGTGGGACGGTATGTCCCTTCGTTATAGGATCGTTGTGCCATCCGCTCTGTGGGGTAGGGCTATTCTGGCCATACACGAGCGACTCTTGCATCTGGTGGACTCACAAGACCCTTGCCATACTCCAGCTTGAGTTCTTCTGGCCAGGCATGGCAAGGGATGTCGGACATCCTCATGGGTTGTACTCAGTGCGCCCAGCGGAAACTGCCACCCAAGGTGTCCAGTCCGCCGCTACAATCGATTCAGGTCACCCGCATCAACGAGCTCGTTGCGCTCGACATTTGTGTCCAGTCCGCCGCTACAATTGATTCAGGTCACCCGCATCAACGAGCTCGTTGCGCTCGACATTTTGGGGCCGTTTCCCACGACACCTAGTGGTAATAAGTACCTACTGGTTGGCGTTGAATATTTCCCTCGATGGCCATGGCCTGGCTGCTCGCCAACCAGTCGGTGGCAGCTGTTACTGAGGCTTTTGTCTTGGACAAAGGTGCACCGGAGCGGCCGCTGACTGACCAGGGAAAGAATTTCTCTAGCTCCTTGCTGCGTGAGGTGTGTGACCTCTTGGGTACTAAAAAGGTGCGCACCTCTCCATACCACCCTCAGATGGAGGGGATGGTGGAGCGGCTCCGCAGGATGCTCACGTCCATGTTATGCCACCAGGTGTGCGACTCACAGTTAGATTGGGATCTTCAAATTACCGGAGTTCTCGCCGTGGAGGCCCAGCTGCAGGTTTCCACACCCCACGCAAGGTCTAAATTGGCTGACTACGTTAAAGTCAATGTTTTGAAATTGTCTGAGGTATGGGCGGCTGCCGTCCATATACTCGAACTCTCGCCAGAAGGCAAATGAACGTCTGCGTTCTTTGGACACACACACATGGGTGGAAGCCGGGCGACAAGGCCTGGCTATATTGTCCCCAAGTGCCATTGGCGTCATCGCCCAAACTGCTTCGGCCGTGTCGAAATTGTACAGGTCACACATCCTCAATGTGTCCGGATCAGGTAGGGAAAACGTTGTTGGTATGTTCACCCCTCACGTCTGAAACCGTTCGTCGTGCCACATACCTCCACTACATGCCACAAGGGACGAGCATGTGATGTGTCCGTTGACTCTGAGAATGTGGTACCGCTGCCTGATCCTCACCTGCCACTAACCGTTCCGCCTTCAGATGCCCCGGAATTGACGGCTTCCCGGATGCATCCACCACCCAATCCCGATGGCAAGTGTGCAACCGGGAAGCACACTTCGTCCCCTCAGGGGCTACCCGCCTCAGCCACCGGACAACCCAGCCCTGCCCCTTACGATGGACCAGCCCCTCGGACTCGTGCTAGATTGCATCGTTTTTCGTGATGTTTTTGGCTGGATCCATCGCACCCACACGCACGTCGTGGCGACCACTTACCTGTTCACGTGTTCATTCTCTCGCCACGGATTGTGCGTTGATTTCGGGCAGGATGCATCGTCTGGCCGGGTTGGGGGATGGTGTGTATAATTGTTCATAGTGTTTATTTGTACAGGTGGGATGGGGTAAATTATTGCGGGTGTTACTGTTCTTGTTGTTCTTGTTGTTAATGAGGCACACGGGATTCCGGTTCGTCTTAAGATCTTTTATTGTAATTATTGTTGTTGCAGCCGGGACGGCTGTGGGCTGTACAGGGGGGGGGGGGGGGGGGGTGATGTGGTGGTAGTATTGAGACGCGTGCACACCAGCTCCAGTTAACTCCCATTACTTACCTGTGCGGGGCGATTGTGATATCCCTAGCTGGGGCCCCTCCCGGGGGGAGGGGACTGTGTGGTGTTTGGATCCCCCGCGCTCCTCCCAACGGGTGGGGGCTGCGGGGTGTGCTGTGATCCCACAGAATCCCGCCCCTCGGTGAGGAGTTTGTACAAAAGGTAGGGGCCCGAGAGAGATGTTGTATACGGCCCTTTTTCCACAATTAATTAATTAATATCCATAAGAATATTTACGGGTATATATACATATAGATTTTTTTCTTCCTTTTGTGACAAACAAAAAAATAATTAATAAAACCCGTAAGCCAGAAACACGAAAAACCAGATGTCAATCATAAACAGGCCATAAATATATAAAGAAATAATAAAACTCTCAAGGCGAGGATGTTAACAGCTATCCGCGAAAATCTCCAGATGAACAAGAGTTTGATGTGGCCCTAAGGAAAGGTCACGCAGAGGGAAGCCTCACAGGCAGATACGGGGGGGGCAACAGGGTAAACCATATATTTTTTTCCTTATTTGCCATTAAAACAATGGTTAAAATTTTAAAGGCAACAACAAGAATAAGATAAAATTAGCGGTCCTAACGCTCACTCCAATTAAGAACAGACCACCAGACACATCAGTGAATCCTTATCCAATTATTAATTCGACATCAAATGATTTTCACCTTTTAATACTCTTACTGTTAAATCACAAACTTGGGAGCAGGAACACCGAGTCACATCAAAGGTTATCGAGCAGGAATGAGGCAAACGGGCAAACTTACGAAAGAGTTTAAGCAATATCCCAAGCAACCCCGACCACCTTTGTCTCTCTCGCAGCACAAAGAAGCAGGAATTACACCTTATCACCACGGGCCATCTGGAAAAGCCAGCCGGGTTTAATGAGAAAACACAACCCACCCCACCCCACACACGGCAACCAGGCAAACAAAGTTTTAAAGAAAATTGCAATATAACATTAATAATAACGTGTTAACCTTAAACGATATTCAATTATATAACCTTACAGAACCAATGGATATGGATTCCAACAATCTGGAAACGGACCTCTTAAACTCAGGATGAAAATTATTTTTCTTTTTAATAACTCCATCATAACAATGCGAATCTCAGTAACCCGAGAGGTGCGTCGGGAGGACGTAGTTAGAAACACGAGTCTTGGTGAACATGGGACCAAATGGTATTTGAGCGATGTTAACTCAAAGTATAGAGAGAAGAAAGTGCTCCCGACCATCTTTGTCTCTCCCGCAGAGCGCGAGAGAGGAGTTTCACGCCAGGGCAAACAGATCGTTATCGCAGGAGCCATCTGTACACACACACACGAACGCACACACACGAACTCACACACACACAGACCACGCCCCCCCTTCACTGCACAGAGAGAAGAATGTCTTTGAATATAACGGTCAGCCGCATTTTCAAAAAGTGCAGTCGAGACGGATCAATGGCAAGAAGTCAGTCCAGCAGTCAAGCAGTCGCATGGAACGGCTGGCTCCGAGCCTTGCTGAGTAGCGAGGATCGTTGAGTCGCGTTGTATCAACGAAAGTGAGTCCAGGCAGGGAACAAAGTATCACTCGAAACTTTATTCCTACATCAAGTGCCAGCCATACAGCAGCGGAAAGAGCCTGTATCTGCCAGCACGAGCAGCCAAGCCGACGCCTCGAACGAGAACATACAGCAGTGGAAAGAGCCTGCTTACAGCACCGACAAGAAAGCGCGTGTGACTTGAGTCATCCAGCAGTGGAGGAAAGCTGCTGTCAGCGAACCAGCACGGGCGCGTTCGCGCAGCTCAACAGAGAGAGCGCGTGCGACTCAACTCACATAGCAGCGGAAAAGCTTGGCCAGCCGCCAACAAAGTGTCAGCATCTCCACAGAGAGAGCGCGTGCGACGTGGCTCGAATCAGCAGCGGAAAGAGCGCCGCCGGCGCAGCTAATCCAGCAGTGGAGAGAACTGTCAGCGAACCAGCACGGGCGCGTTCGCGCATCTTCAAGGAGAGGGAGCGCGCGCCATCAGCACCAGCGCTGAGAGGGCAGCAGGCCCGCACTCGACACCCATCATCGTGCGACGACGGCGAGCGTCGTGCTGACTCATCCAGCCAGTGGTGGACAGAAACTGTGGCAGCCTGTTGGTATGCCCCACTCCTCCCCCACACTCCCCCCCTCACTCCCCCACCGTTACACAACGCAAAAACATTGTTTTTTTTTTGACAAGGAATGTCAACCTAGGCGTTTGCTTAACGGAAGAAATCAACAACACTCATATTAAAACATACAAGAAGACTCATGCTAAATGTGTCAACTATTAGCTGATAAGGATCTCAAAGGGAAACATCGCCACCCATTGAGTTACGTTGATAAGGTCAAATTAGAAGTATTTGAGCTATTTTCTTTTTCTCTCTGCATAATCTTGCTGGTATCCATTAATGAAATGACGGATCTATGGACGCATATTTGTGCCTTTAGAAATAATAATGGTTTGAGTGTCCTTTCAGATGTCATTGAGTTGCATTATAATCAATCGTCCTACTGGTTAACAACGTGACAAGAATTTGCATTAAGGGTCGCTTATGATCAATGACCGAGTGCCTTGCTGTGTAACCATTCAAGCATACGAATTTACGTATGATAAAGTCCAGGTTTTTGTAGAATAGTTTGACGGTTTTAATCTCTCTCTCAACAACCGATCAATTGCGTTACGCGTCGGGAATTAACCACAGGTGCCGTTATCAAAGTGAAACAACGCAATCGTGATGGTCACCGTGTTAATGCTGTGTTGAAATTCCGAGATCGAGAGTTTTCATATTATCCAAAATTAAAGTTTAGCTAGAAAATAAAATTGATTAAAGCAGGAAGGTTGAGTGTGATTCTTTCCGCGATTCTGCATAAGATTGTTCTGCGAATGAGATCTGAACCTTGAGGGGACCTATCACTAAATCATAACCCACACATAATCCATAATGTTCAATCGAGAGTAATCGTATCCTTATCGATTAATTGCATTGTTCCAATTAATAACCAACCTTCGTCACCGAGGCTGGACCTAATTATCATAACGAACTGCATTATCATAACCACGCCCACTAGCATAAATTATGCACATAATTACACAAATTAACATAATTATGCAATTTTCATTTTTTATCTATTATAACAGTAATTTTCATCAAATTTCCATAATCTACATATACAAAAGAGAGCAGTACGGACAAGCCGAAGCCAGAAGAACCAGCTGAAGACTGAAGTCCAGCTAGCTAGACCCTGGGATTCTTCTGACCCGCTGTCCTTGTAAGGGCTGGGCAGAGCAAGCCAGTGGTGTGACCCCACAGCCTCGGAGCCGATGTCCTTGTAAGGACCGGGTCCGTGTGTCTGGTGTTCGAGACCTGCGCCTTGGCTGGGCCAGGTCAGGCAGTCTCATTAAGAGGAGGGTCGTGGTATAGGTGGGGAGTAGGCGAGTTAGATTGCGAATACCTCCCTTGAGAGTAGCGAGTGGAGAGTCTGTTACCTCTTCGAGTGTTAAGCTGTAACGGGGCTAAGTGTTAATAAAGCAGTGTTGCCTCTACTTCAACGTCTCTGTCATCACGGTGCCCACTACACAAGCACTTGTCCTCTCGCGAATTAATTACTGCAATGCCTTGCTGGTTGGTGTTTCAAATCAAGTCCTTGGTAGACTATAAATTATTTATAATGCGGCAGTTAGTGTGCTGACCCGAACCCCATTACGTGACCACATTTTTCTGTTTCTCTTATCATTATACTGGCTACCGGTCTTGAAACGAGTAGAGTTTAAGGGCTGGGACCACCACTATATATTCACGAGTTAATTCTTCCGTACACCCCCTCAAAGTCGTTAATATATGTAGACTGTGCTCTTCTGTGCTTACCTCGATACTGGCTGCGTTCGTGGGGTGAGTGGGCATTTACTGTCTGCGCCTCGATTGTGGGATTCCCTCCCGTTAGAAATTCGCTTATCTGACAATGTAGATACTTTTTAAATCCGTTCATTCTATTTTGCTCTTCTTTTCTCTTGGCCTTTCCTTAACCTTATCCTTACAAGATGTCTTGAAACATTAGAAGCGGTTAGCGCGCTGCGCTATGAACCTGGCAACCTAGGTTCGATTCCCACTCACGGCCAACACCAGTGACGATTATCTGAACCGGTCCCGGGCACCCCCTAGGTCGACTCAGCCTCAAATGAGTACCTGGTGCGGTGAATAAAAATATTGCCACTGGGGAGACTAAGGCGGTCGGGCGTGGTGCTGGCCACCCACTCCCCTCGTGTACCGTTCCGGCCTTCATAGGTGCTCGCTAACAGCACTTGCCCTACAGTCTGTTAAGGCTATATGGGGGATCTTTGATAGACACACACACACAGACACACACACAGACACACACCCAGACACACACACACAGACACAACAATAACAACTGCCATTCGCCACTAAGTGGCGGTGACATCACCACGACGCTTGTGACAGGCCATGTGCACCTTGAGGCCACGTGAAGTGTCGAACGCCCACGGGCAGGAGGTCACGGGGCAGACCCAAGTGCCACGGGTCGACTGACTAAGATGACTGAGATGACTGGCTGATGCACCGCCTGTGCCCCGTACTGTGACAACCTGCTGTGCTTTAGCCACCCAGCGCTCCGCTCATTGTTGTGAGCGTCGCTCCTCCGCCCTCTGTGAAGGACGCTGCCCAGTAGCGTCCTTCACGAGCCTCCCCTACAGAGGCCGATCTTGACACCGCTGGTACCAGTCATCGGCAAGTCCACATAGCTTCACGTCCTCGTGTACCACATCACTCCATCTCTTCTCTAGCCCGTGCCGCGCCCGTTTAGCCCGCTCAATCCGGCCAAACAAAAGCTGTTTCGGCATGCGGTGGCTGGGCATGCGGGCTACATGACCCAGCCAACGCAGCCTTGCCTGCCGGAGGAGCTCACCGATGGGACCTTGGCCAGATCTTTCAAGGAATTGTGAGCTCCTCACACAATCCAGCCTGGTTAAACCCAGGATGGATCGTAGGCAGGCCAGCCTAAATGTTTCCAACTGGCGAAGATGCTCCATTAAGGGGGTCCACGTTTCGCAAAGCGTAGAGAAGGGAGGGAATGACCGTGGCCGAGAAGACCTGAAGCTTAGTGCGGAGCGACAGACCAGGTAGCTTCCACACAGCGTTACGCAACCGATGAAAAGATATTGCCGCTCGACTGATTCGGAGTGAGACCTCTGCTGTTAAACTGGAGCCGGTCATAAGCACACTGCCCAGGTATGGGAAACTCTCCACTCTCTCCACAACTGCCCCAACACCGATTTGGAGTTGTGGGGGTGGAGTGTCCGATGGTACAAAATACCCAGGCAGGTGCTTAGTTTTGGTGCGGCTGATGGTAAGGCCCCATCTCTTAGTGGCACGCTCCAGTTTCAGCAGCAGCGTGTTGTATATGTGGGTTATGAAAATTTGATGAAAATAATGATAATTAAATGAAATTTAAAAGTATATTAATTTGTGTAATTATGAGTATAAATTATGCTAATTCGAGAGAAAATCGTATTAATTTATGCGAGTGGGTGTGGTTATGATAATGTAGGTCGTTATGATAATCGGGCCCCGCCTCGGTGACGAAGGTTGGTTATCAATTGGAACAATGCAATTAATCGTATGCATTTCGATTTAAAGCTTTCGTGACTGCAAGGATTCATCTTCTTTGGTTCTTTCGGTAAAGTCACGTAGAATGAGAATAAAATAATAAATTGATAAAATAAAATAACACAATAATATTCTCACGACGTTTCGGCCACTTGTGTTGTGGCCAAAACGTCGTGAGAATATTATTGTTATTTTATTTTATCAATTTATTATTTTATTCTCATTCTACGTAATCGTATGCAGTTATGCAGGTGTTGTGAGCGTGAATGAGTCAACTTAACTTCATTATTTAACTCCGTATTATCAATAAGCATACGATTATTCTCGCTTTAACATTTATTGATTATGTGTGTTAGTGTGCTTATGATAGGTCCACCAAGTTCAGATCTCAATCCCAGAACAATTCTTCTGCAGAATCACGGAAAGAATCACACACAACCCTTCTGCTTTAATCAATTTTATTTTCTAGCTAAACTTTGATTTTTGGATAATATGAGAACTATATTCTTGGTTCTTTCGGTAAAGTCACGTTGAAGGGAAACAATACACTAATAAAATATATATGAAACAATAAAATTCTCACAACGTTTCGACTGTAACACAGTCATCATCAGGTGTGAAAACCAATGGCAAGAACATTTGAAAGAAGTGGCGGTTTTTATTATTTTATTGTTTCCCTTCAACGTGACTTTACCGAAAGAACCAAGAATATGAATCACTGCAGTCACAAAAGCTTTAAATCAATATGAGAACTCTCAATCTCGGAATTTCAACACAGCATTAAGACGGTAACCATCACGATTGCGTTGTTTCACTTCAATAACGGCACCTGTGGTTAATTCCCGACGCGTAACGCAATTAATCGGTTGTTGAGAGAGATTAAAACATGCAGAACTATTCTACCAAAACCTTAACTCTATCATATGCAAATTCGTATACTTGAATTGTTACACAACACGGTACTCGGTCATTGATCATACGCGACCCTTAATGCAAATTCTTGTCACGTTGTTAACCAGTAGGACGATTGATTATTATGCAACGCTGTTCATATGATAAAATAAACTCAAACCATTATTATTCCTAAAGGCACAAATATGCGTTCATAGATTCGTCATGTTCATTCATGGATACATCAGCAAGATTATGCAATTAAAAACGAACGACTCAAATACTCCCAAGTGACCGTATCCACGTAACTCAATGGCCGCAATGTTTTCCTTTGAGATTCTTATCTTGGACCAATCTTTAATTTATTGTGGCCAGATCCCTGACAGGGAAACCGGTTGAACACGCTATTCACCTCCGTGAGCGGCGATCCGTGGTGAAGGTGCCAAGAATTAATCCATATTGATGGATCAGTTGGTAACTTATGCGATTAGAAGTATGGCCCCAAAACAAAATATTAATTAGGAAAATTATGAACACCCTTATAAACGACGGATTGTTCACTCGGTCATTCCGATGCTCTCACAGTCACGGATGGTTTACTGACTTGAGGTTTAGGCTTTGGTTCATGACCTGTGTATGTTGAGTGATATGAATTGTTGAGTAGTTAGTGTTCGGAATGGATTATTTGCGTCAAGCAGACGTCTTGCTATGACTGAAGCATTGCATGTTGACTGTGGTGGTATCCTGCTATGACTGCAGCAATGCATGCTGACTGTGGTGGTATCCTGCTATGACTATAGCAGTGCATGCCGACTGTGGTGGCATCCTGCTATGACTACAGCAGTGCATGCTGACTGTGGTGGTATCCTGCTATGACTACAGCATTGCATGCTGACTGTGGTGGTATCCTGCTTTCACTACAGCATTGCATGCTGACTGTGGTGGTATCCTGCTATGACTACAGCAGTGCATACCTACTTTTGGTGGGACATGCTTTCCCTAAACCAGTGCATAAACACTGTGCTGGTACCTGCTATCACTCCAGCAGTGCATATTAATTGTGGTGGTACCTGCTATGATTACAGCAGTGCATACTGACTGTGGTGGTACCTGCTATTACAGCAGTGCATACTGACTGCGGTGGTACCTGCTATTACAGCAGTGCATACTGACTGGTGGTACCTGCTATGATTACAGCAGTGGATACTGACTGTGGTGGTATCTTATGACTACAGCTGTAAATACTGACTGTGGTGGTACCTGCTATTACAGCAGTGCATACTGACTGCGGTGGTACCTGCTATTACAGCAGTGCATACTGACTGGTGGTACCTGCTATGATTACAGCAGTGCATACTGCTGTGGTCGTACCTGCTTTCACTACAGCAGTGCAAACCGACTGTGGTGGAAACTGCTATGATTACAGGAGTGCATACTGACTGTGGTGGTACCTGCTTTCACTACAGCAGTGCAAACTGTGGTGGTACGTGCTATGATTACAGCAGTGCATACTGACTGGTGATACCTCTTATGATTACAGCAGTGCATACCTACTTTTGGTGGGACATTCTTTCCCTAGACCAGTGCATAAACACTGTGCTGGTACCTGCTATCACTCCAGCAGTGCATATTAATTGTGGTGGTACCTGCTATGATTACAGCAGTGCATACTGACTGTGGTGGTACCTGTTTTCACTACAGCAGTGGAAACTGCTGTGGTGGTACGTGCTATCATTACAGCAGTGCATAATGACTGGTGATACCTGCTATGATTACAGCAGTGGATACTGACTGTAGTGGTATCCTATGACTACAGCTGTAAATACTGTGTTGGTACCTGCTATTACAGCAGTGCATACTGACTGCGTTGGTACCGGCTATTACAGCAGTGCATACTGACTGGTGGTACCTGCTATGATTACAGCAGTGCATACTGCTGTGGTCGTACCTGCTTTCACTACAGCAGTGCAAACCGACTGTGTTGGAAACTGCTATGATTACTCCAGTGCATACTGACTGTGGTGGTACCTGCTTTCACTACAGCAGTGCAAATTGTGGTGGTACGTGCTATGATTACAGCAGTGCATACTGACTGGTGATACCTGCTATGATTACAGCAGTGGATACTGACTGTTGTGGTATCCTATGACTACAGCTGTGCATACTGACTGTGGTGGTACCTGCTATTGCAGCAATGCATACTGAATGTGGTGGTACCTGCTATTACAGCAGTGCATACTGACTGCGGTGGTACCTGCTATTACAGCAGTGCATACTGACTGGTGGTACCTGCTATGATTACAGCAGTGCATACTGCTGTGGTCATACCTGCTTTCACTACAGCAGTGCAAACCGACTGTGGTGGAAACTGCTATGATTACAGGAGTGCATACTGACTGTGGTGGTACCTGCTTTCACTACAGCAGTGCAAACTGTGGTGGTACGTGCTATGATTACAGCAGTGCATACCTACTTTTGGTGGGACATGCTTTCCCTAGACCAGTGCATAAACACTGTGCTGGTACCTGCTATCACTCCAGCAGTGCATATTAATTGTGGTGGTACCTGCTATGATTACAGCAGTGCATACTGACTGTGGTGGTACCTGTTTTCACTACAGCAGTGGAAACTGCTGTGGTGGTACGTGCTATCATTACAGCAGTGCATACTGACTGGTGATACCTGCTATGATTACAGCAGTGGATACTGACTGTGGTGGTATCCTATGACTACAGCTGTGCATACTGTGGTGGAACCTGCTATTGCAGCAATGCATACTGAATGTGGTGGTACCTGCTATTACAGCAGTGCATACTGACTGTGGTGGTACCTGTTATGATTACAGCAGTACATACTGCTGTGGTGGTACCTGCTTTCACTACAGCAGTGCACACCGACTGTGGTGGAACCTGCTATGATTACAGCAGTGGATACTGTGGTGGAACCTGCTATGATTACAGCAGTACATATTTTGGTGGTACCTATGATTACAGCAGTGCATACTGTGGTGGTACCTGCTATCACTAAAGCAGTGTATACCGACTGTGGTGGTACCTGCTATCACTAAAGCAGTGTATATCGACTGAGGTGGTACCTGCTATCACGACAGCAGTGTATACTGACTGTGCTGGTACCTGCTATCAAGACGGCAGTGTATACCGACTGTGGTACCTGCTATGATTACAGGAGTGCATACAGCTGTAGTGGAGTCCTGCTATGCCTACCGCATTGCTTGCTGACTGTGGTGGTATCCTGCGATGACTACAGCAGTGCATACCTACTTTTGGTGGGACATGCTTTCCCTAGACCAGTGCCTACTCACTGTGGTGGTACATGCTATCATTACAGCAGTGCATACTGACTGGTGATACCTGCTATGATTACAGCAGTGGATACTGTGGTGGAACCTCCTTTCACTAGAGCAGTGCATACTGAATGTGGTGATACCTATGATTACAGCAGTGGATACTGACTGTGGTGGTACGTGCTATTATTACAGCAGTGCATACTGACTGGTGATACCTGCTATGGTTACAGCAGTGGATACTGACTGTGGTGGTATCCTATGACTACAGCTGTGCATACTGACCGTGGTAGTACCTGCTATTACAGCAGTGCATACTGACTGGTGATACCTGCTATGGTTACAGCAGTGGATCTGACTGTGGTGGTATCCTATGACTACAGCTGTGCATACTGACTGTGGTGGTACCTGCTATTACAGCAGTGCATACTGACTGTGGTGGTACCTGCTATGATTACAGCAGTGCATACTGACTGGTGGTACCTGCTATCACTAAAGCAGTGTATACCGACTGTGGTGGTACCTGCTATGATTACAGCAGTGCGTACTGCTGTGGTGGTACCTGCTATGATTACAGCAGTGCATAATCTGGTGGTACCTGCTATGATTACAGCAGCGCATACTGACTGTGGTGGTACCTGCTATGATTACAGCAGTGCAGACTGTGGTGGTATCTGCTATCACTAAAGCAGTGTATACTGACTGTGGTGGTACCTGCTATCACGACAGCAGTGTATACCACCTGTGGCGGTACCTGCTGTTACGACAGCAGTGTATACCGACTGTGGTGGTACCTGCTATGATTACAGCAGTGCATACTGCTGTGGTGGTACCTGCTATGATCACAGCAGTGCATAATATGGTGGTACCTGCTATGATTACAGCAGTGCATACTGCTGTTGTGGTACCTGCTATGATTACAGCAGTGCATATTGACTGTGGTGGTACCTGCTATGATCACAGCAGTGCATACTGACTGTGGTGGTACCTGCTATGATTACAGCAGTGATGATACGCTGAGTCACTCACACATCATACACTGACTCACTCATCATACGCTGACTCACTCACACATCATACACTGACTCATGTGCCGCCATTTTTTTTATTAGCCGCGAGCGAAAGTGTAAAAAAATATAAACTAATAATAAATAAACTTACGTGATCTGTAACTATGTCCAGATACACACAAATAAAACCGAATGAACATAATATCACTGACCAACCCCCGCACAGAGGGGGAAAGTGTGAATAAGCTGGAACCAAAGCATAACCAGATTTATTTAGTTAAATAATAACAAAGTCTAACAGGATGAAATTTGGTATCGTTAATAAATACTGTGTAACAAAAAAGTGATTATTTATTTAGTCCCTGCGTAGTAAGTGTTACTCTCTATATGCTTATGCCTCAAAAGTACCAAAAAGCTGTAATTTCCCTCAAACTTAGCTTTTGTGTCAAGGACATATTTAGAAATGTTGCAATTTTCAATGGTAATACGTGGTGTGCATTTGTGTCATTCCTTCACATAAAGGCCTGGTTACAAAAGCAAAGTTTGTGTGGAATATTAAGACATTTTCCATAAATAGTAGGCTTAAGCAAATTAAAAAATAACACTTTCTACCCAGGGGGAAAAAACGTGTTACATTATGCATATGTACAATCATCAAACATTGCTCAACCTCTATCATCTGACCTAATAATTAAGAGTAATACAAATTAGTAAAGAGTAATATCTATGTTTAAACGGAGCTGTGAATATGCGCGACTCACCTTGTAGCGTGCCCACGGTAATGAGAATCGCCCCTCCCCCTCCACGTTGCCAGGGGCAACCCTCGGTCAGCATTTCGCGCATGCGCAAATGTGTGCCATCGCGCGCTGAGCGGTAAAAATAAGGATAAATCTCACTAAATCGTTAATTAAACTACCTTAAAGTTTAGGGATGGGAAAACGGAATAGCCTATGCCAAGCAGGGGGCTTAGGGCTTGCCGCCGGTAAAAAAAAATTCGACGCGAACCCCGCGGTTAGAGAGCCAAATCCCTCGCAAGCGAGCGTCGTCGCTTCAAGACGATTCTAAAGGAATCTACAACCTTCGATTCCTTTGCGCGATTGAAAGAATAGATTCTTGGCGCGCTCGGATTTTATTTTAAACGGATTTTATTTTAAATTAATGAGTTATCTTTGCATTTGTATGTTATGTTTTTAAGTTTTCAGACGTTTTAAAATATATTTCCCCGCTAGTAGCAGTATATATCGACTCTAGAGCACAAAGTACTCACTTGACAGATTGCCGTGACGAGGCCTACTCCCGTTGCAAAGCCTCCGGCCTCGCCTAGAGTGCCCGGCCGGCCGAGGCTGTGGGCTGGGCCGCTACGCCCCCCCCCCCCCCGCGCTACAATTTACCTCAGCGTTGCGTGTAAATTTTTTGCATTTTGAATGAGCAATAGCGTCCCCTCCCTGCAGCGACGGCGTCTGTGAGTTGCCAGGGGCAACAACGCGCGTCTGTGCGTTACCAGGGCCAACAACTCGCGTCTGTGCGTTGCCAGGGGCAACAACTCGCGACTGTGCGTTGCTAGGGGCAACAACTCGCGTCGGCGTTTCGCGCATGCGCAGCAGCGATTCGGTCGGCAAAAGTAAATAAATAAAGAGGAATCGCACTAAATCGTTAATTTAACCATTTTAAAGGCAACGGACGGCAAAACGGAATAGCCTATACCAAGCAGGGAGCCCGGGGCGTGCCGCCCGGCAATTTTTTTTCCACGCGGACCCCGCAGTCTGAGAGCCAAATCCCTCGAAAGCGAGCGTACACAGACGGACAGACAGACAAAAATGACGTTTGTAGGTTAGACTAGCGGTAAGCACCCGGTGTTGCCCAGGTCAAAAAAATATTTTAGAGATACTCATAAAAAAACCTTACATATACATACACCATACATAGATACTAAGATCTTCTTGGTTCTTTCAGTAAAGTCACATAGAACCAAGAAGATGAATCCTTTAAAATCGAGATACTAAGATATTGTGAAAGCCCGGTGGGCCATTTGTCCATTTCACCACCAACAAAATTATAAGAGGCTTGCAAAAGTCCAAAAAGCAACAGAAAGTGTGGGGTAAATAGTTGATCTAAAAGGTTTCCGAAAATTGTGGACACCCTCCCCCTCAAAAAATATATTTACCCCCGCGTAGGTATCTATACCTACACACCCTACATACAACAGAGTAAGTAGTATGTCTTGAATCTGTAGTTGTATCTACTGACTCTACAGTAGTATCTACTGAGCCAGTAGTATCTACTGACTGTGTAGTAGTATTTGCTGATTGTAGCAGTAACTACTGACCGTAGTAGTATTTACTGGGCCTACAGTAGTATCTACCGACTCTATAGTAGTAACGACTAACTGTATAGTAGTATCTGCTGACTCTATAGTAGTATACACTGACTATAGTAATGTTGTATATGAGCCTTTTCCAAAATTGATATTAACAATAATATATGCCGTTATATATCATATTTTTTTTAACAAACGAAAAAAATAATCAATAAAACCCATAAGCCAGGCACACGATAAACCAGATGTCGGTCATAAACAGGCCATTAATAAATAAAGAAATAATAAAACTCTCGAGGCGAGGATGTTAGCAGCTATCTGCGAAGATCTCCAGATGAACAATAGTTTGATGTGCCCGAACGGAGGTCACGCAGAGGGAAGCCCTCCGCAAGCCAGAAACGAGGACGCCCACGGGTTAAACCATATATATTTTTTCCTCTGTCATTAAAACAACGGTTCAAAATTAAAATGCAATAACAAGAATAAGCTAAAGTTAGCGGTCCTCGCGCTCACTCCAATTAAGACCAGGCCACCAGATACATCAGTGAATTATTATCCAATAATTAATTCGCTATCAAATGATTTTCACCTTTGGTGCTTTTGCTGTTGAAGCAAAGCTTGGAGACAGAATACGGAGTCACATCAAGGGTTTTGGAGAAGGAATGAGACAAAGGGCAAACTTGCGAAAGAGTTTAAACAATATCCCAAGCAACCCCGACCACCTTTGTCTCTCTCACAGCGCGGAGAAGCAGGAATTACACCTTATCACAAGGGGCCATCTGGAAAAGCCAGCCGGGTTTGATGAGGAGACACACCCCACCCCACACACGGCAACCAGGCAAACAAGTTTTAAAGAAATTGCAATATAACATTAATAATAACGTGTTAACCTTAAACGATGTTCCATTATAGAACCTTACAGAACCAAGGGATATGGATTCCAACAATCAAGAAACGGACCTCTTAAACTCAGGATGAAAATTGTTTTTCTTTCTAATAACTCCATCATATCAATGCGAACCTCGGTGGCCCGAGAGGGGTGTCGGGAGGACGTAGTTACAAACACGAGTCTTGGCGAACATGGGACCAAATTGTATTTGAGAAATATAAAGTCGAGGGTATAAAGAGATGGGTGCTCCCGACCACCTTTGTCTCTCCCGCAGAGCGCGAGAGAGGAATTTCACGCCAGGGCAAACAGATCGTTATCGCAGGAGCCATCTGTACACACACACACGAACTCACACACACAGACCCCGCCCCCCCCCCCCTTTTCCACTGCGCAGAGAGAATTGCCTTTGAATATAACGGTCAGCCGCATTTTCAAAAGTTCAGTGAAGTTAAGTCAAGAGTCAAGACAGATCAGCGAGTCAAGACGTCCACAGGACGAGCAGTCGCATGGAGCGGCTGGCTCCGAGCCTCGCTGAGTAGCGAGGATCGCTGAGTCGCGATGTATCAACAAAAGTGAGTCATACAGCAGTGGAGGAAACCTGCTGTCAGCGAACCAGCACGGGCGCGTTCGCGCACTTCAACAGAGAGAGCACGTGCGACTCAACTCACTCAACAGAAGAAAAAGCTTGGCCAGCCGCCAACAAAGTATCAGCGAATCAGCGCTGCGAGCGCTCGAGCATCTCCAAAGCAAGCACGTGCAACGTGGCTCAACCAGCAGCGGAAAAGCACGAGCAGCCGCCAACAACTTCAGCAAACCAGTGGCCAAGCGCGTGCAACTTGAGTCATACAGCTGTGGAGGAAACCTGCTGTCAGAGAGCCGCCAACAACCTCAACAAAGAGAGCGCGTGCGACTCGGCTCACTCAGCAGAAGAAAACTTGACCTGTCGCCCGCAAGCGCAGAGTCAGATACTACAGCAGCGGAAAGAGCGCAGCCAGCAACGCCAAGCAAGAGCGTGCAGCAGCTCAGCCAGCAGTGGAGAGAAACTGCTATCAGCGAACCAACACGGGCGCGTTCGCGCATCTTCAAGGAGAAAGAGCGCGGCCAGCAACGCCAAGCAAGAGCGTGCAGCAGCTCAGCCAGCAGTGGAGAGAAACTGCTATCAGCGAACCAGCACGGGCGCGTTCGCGCATCTTCAAGGAGAGGGAGCGCGCGCCACCAGCGTGCCATCAGCACCAGCATCAGCACCAGCGCGTGCCAACAGCGCGCCACCAGCTTGCCACCAGCACCAGCACCAGCGCGTGCCAACAGCGTGCCACCAGCGTGCTACAGCGCGCAACTTCGCGTCACCAGGGCTGAGAGGGAAGCGGCCCCGCACTCAACACCCATCGGCGCGACGACGGCAAGCGTCGTGCTGACTCATCCAGCCAGCGGTGGAGAGAAACTGGCAGTCGTTCGTATGCCCCTCCCCCACACTCCCTTCTCACTCCCCCACCGCTACACAACGAACAAACATTTTTTTTTGACAAGGAAATCAACCTAGGCGTTTGCTCAACGCAAGAAATCAACAACCCTCCCATTAAACATACAAGACTCATGATAACTGCGTCAACTATTCGCTGATAACAAAAAAACATTGCCACCCATTGAGTTACGTTGATGAGGCAATCAGAATTATTTCAGTCGAACGCTTTAATCGCATAATCATTGATGAATCAATGAACGAACATCGCCGTGGTACTGTGCTGACGATTTCAAGCATAATAATTTCGCAGTGTTAAGGATTGGATACGAATCAAAGACCGAGTGCCGTGTTGTGTAATCATAAAATAATACGAGTTTGCATATTATAAGGTTAACGTTTTGATAGAATAGTTTGCATGTTTTTAATCTCTCTCTCAACAACCGATCGATTGCGTTACGCGTCGGGAATTAACCACAGGTGCCGCTATCGAGGTGAAACAACGCAATCGTGATGGTATCATGTTAACGCTGTGTTGAAATTCCAACATCCCGAGATTGAGTTTTCATATTATCCAAAAATTTAAGTTAGCTAGAAAATAAAATTTATCAAAGCAGAAGGTTTGTGTGTGATTCTTCCTGAAATTCTGCGTAATATTGTTCTGCGTATGAGATCTGAATCCTGGGGACCTATCATAAGCACACTATCACCACACATAATCCATAACACACATAATTCATAATGTTCAATCGAGAGTAATCGTATCCTTATCGATAATACGGAATTAAAGAGCAGAGTCGAATAGACTCTCTCTCATTCACGCTCACAACGCCTGTGTCACTGCATACGATTAATTGCGTTATTCCAATTCATAACTTAATCCTCGTCACCGAGGCTCGACCTGATAATCCATAACGACCTGCATTATCATAACCACGCCCACTCGCATAAATTAATACGATTATCTCTCGAATTAGCATAATTTATGTGCATAGTTACACTGATTAACATAATTTCGGAAAATTTATGCAAATCTCAAATTTCATTTAATTTTCATTATTTTCATCAATTTTCATGACACCTATATATATAACAGCAATATCACTACAGCAGTGCATACCGACTGAGGTGGTACCTGCTATAACTACAGCAGTGCATACTGACAGTGGTGGTACCTACTATGATTACATCAGTGCATACTGTAGTGGAACCTGCTATGATTACAGCAGTGCATATTGTGGTGGTACCTGCTATGACAGCAGTGCTTACTGCTGTGGTGGTACCTGCTATGATTACAGCAGTGCATACAGTGGTGGTACGTGCTATGATTACAGCAGTGCATACTGACTGGTGGTACCTGCTATGATTACAGCGTGCATATTGACTGTGGTGGTGCCTGCTTTCACGACAGGAGTGCATAAAGATTGGTAGTTCCTGCTTTCACGACAGCAGTGCATACTGACTGTGGTGGTACCTGCTATGATTATAGCAGTGCATACTGACTGTGGTGGTACCTGCTATGATTACAGCAGTGTATACCGACTGTGGTGGGACCTGCTATGATTACAGCAGTGCATACTGACTGTGGTGGTACCTGCTATGATTACAGCAGTGTATACTGACTGTGGTGGGACCTGCTATGATTACATCAGTGCATACTGACTGTGGTGGTTCCTGCTATGATTACAGCAGTGCATAATCTGGTGGTACCTGCTATGATTACAGCAGTGCATACTGCTGTGGTGGTATCTGCTATGATTACAGCTGTGCATACTGACTGTGGTGGTACATGCTATGATTACAGCAGTGCATAATCTGGTGGTACCTATGATTACAGCAGTGCATACTGACCGTGGTGGTACCTGCTATGATTACAGCAGTGATTATACGCTGTGTCACTCACACATCATACAATGACTCACTCATCATACGCTGACTCACTCACACATCATACACTGACTCATGTGCCGCCATTTTGTTTGTTTTATTAGCCGCGAGCGAAAGTGTAAATAAATATAAACTAATAATAAATAAACTTACGTGACCTGGAACTATGTCCAGATACACACAAATAAACCCGAATAAACATAATATCACTGACCAACCCCCGCACAGAGGGGGAAAGTGTGAATAAGCTGGAACCAAAACATAACCAGATTTATTAATTTAAATAATAACAAAGTCTAACAGGATGAAATTTGGTATCGTTAATAAATACTGTGTAACAAAAAAGTGATTATTTATTTAGTCCCTGCGTAGTGTTACTCTCTATATGCTTATGCCTCAAAAGTACCAAAAAGCTGTAATTTCCCTCAAACTTAGCTTTTGTGTCAAGGACATATTTAGAAATGTTGCAATTTTCAATGATAATACGTGGTGTGCATTTGTGCCATTCCTTCACATAAAGGCCTGGTTACAAAAGCAAAGTTTGTGTGGAATAATAAGACATTTTCCATAAATAGTAGGCTTAAGCAAATTAAAAAAATAACACTTTCTACCCAGGGGGAAAAAAACGTGTTACATTATGCATATGTACGATCATCAAACATTGCTCAACCTCTATCATCTGACCTAATAATTAAGAGTAATACAAATTAGTAAAGAGTAATATCTATGTTTAAACGGAGCTGTGAATATGCGCGACTCACCTTGTAGCGTGCCCACGGTAATGAGAATCGCCCCTCCCCCTCCACGTTGCCAGGGGCAACCCTCGGTCAGCATTTCGCGCATGCGCAAATGTGTGCCGTCGCGCGCTGAGCGGTAAAAATAAAGATGAATCGCACTAAATCGTTAATTAAACTACCTTAAAGTTTAGGGATGGGGAAACGGAATAGCCTATGCCAAGCAGGGGGCTTAGGGCTTGCCGCCCGTAAAAAACAAATTCGACGCGAACCCCGCGGTTAGAGAGACAAATCCCTCGCAAGCGAGCGTCGTCGCTTCAAGACGATTCTAAAGGAATCTACAACCTTCGATTCCTTTGCGCGATTGAAAGAATCGATTCTTGGCGCGCTCGGATTTTATTTTAAACGGATTTTATTTTAAATTAATGAGTTATCTTTGCATGTGTATGTTATGTTTTTAAGTTTTCGGACGTTTTAAAATATATTTCCCCGCTAGTAGCAGTATATATCGACTCTATAGCACAAAGTACTCACTTGACAGATTGCCGTGATGAGGCCTAGTCCCGTTGCAAAGCCTCCGGCCTCGCCTAGAGTGCCCGGCCGGCTGAGGCTGTGGGCTGCGCCACTACGCCCTCCCCCGCCCCCCTGCGCTACAATAATCCTATTTAATCGCTATAATTTTAATATCTACCGAGCCTATAATAGTAAGTGCACACATTGGGGTGGAGGGGGAGAAAAGAGGACGTGACACTTTGATGAATTTACCTCAGCGTTGCGTGTAAATTGTTTGCATTTTGAATTAGCAATGGCGTCCCCTCCTTGCAGCGACGGCGTCTGTGCGTTGCCAGGGGCAACAACGCGCGTCTGTGCGTTGCCAGGGGCAACAACTCGCGTCTGTGCGTTGCTAGGGGCAACAACTCACGTCGGCGTTTCGCGCATGCGCAGCAGCGATTCGGTCGGCAAAAGTAAATAAATAAAGAGGAATCGCACTAAATCGTTAATTTAACCATTTTAAAGGCGACGGACGGCAAAACGGAATAGCCTATACCAAGCAGGGAGCCCGGGGCGTGCCACCCGGCAATTTTTTTTCCACGCGGACCCCGCAGTCCGAGAGCCAAATCCCTCGTAAGCGAGCGTACACAGATGGACAGACAGACAGACAAAAATGACGTTTGTAGGTTAGACTAGCGGTAAATACCCGGTGTTGCCCAGGTCAAAAAAATATTTTAGAGCTACTCATAAAAACCTTACATATACATACACAGATACTAAGATCTTCTTGGTTCTTTCAGTAAAGCCACATAGAACCAAGAAGATGAATCCCTGCAGTCATGAAAGCTTTAAATCGAGATACTAAGATATTGTGAAAGCCCGGTGGGCCATGTGTCCATTTCACCACCAACAAAATTATACGAGGCTTGCAAAAGTCCAAAAAGTAACAGAAAGTGTGGGGTAAATAGTTGATCTAAAAGGTTTCCGAAAATTGTGGACACCCTCCCCCTCAAAAAATATATTTACCCCCGCGTAGGTATCTATACCTACACACCCTACATACAACAGAGTAAGTAGTATCTACTGACTCTACAGTATCTACTGAGCCAGTAGTAGCTACTGACTGTGTAGTAGTATTTGCTGATTGTAGCAGTAACTACTGACCGTAGTAGTATTTACTGGGCCTACAGTAGTATCTACCGACTCTATAGTAGTAACGACTAACTGTATAGTAGTATCTGCTGACTCTATAGTAGTATACACTGACTATAGTAATATCACTACAGCAGTGCATACCGACTGAGGTGGTACCTGATATAACTACATCAGTGCATACTGACAGTGGTGGTACCTACTATGATTACATCAGTGCATACTGTAGTGGTGGTATCTGCTATGATTACAGCTGTGCATATTGACTGTGGTGGTACATGCTATGATTACAGCAGTGCATATTGTGGTGGTTCCTGCTATTACAGCAGTGCATACTGCTGTGGTGGTACCTGCTATGATTACAGCAGTGAATAAAGACTCTGGTAGTTCCTGCATTCACGACAGCAGTGCATACTGTGGTGGTACCTGCTATGATTACAGCAGTGCATACTGACTGTGGTGGTTCCTGCTATGATTACAGAAGAGCATACTATGGTGGTATGTGCTATGATTACAGCAGTGCATACTGACTCGTGGTACCTGCTATGATTACAGCAGTGCATACTGCTGTGGTGGTACCTGCTATGATTACAGCAGTGCATATTGTGGTGGCATCTGCAATGATTACAGCAGTGAATACCGATTGTGCTGGTACCTCCTATGATTATAGCAGTGCATACTGCTGTGGTGGTACCTGCTATTATAGCAGTGCATACTGCCGTGATGGTACCAGCTATGATTACAGCAGTGCATACCTCCTTTTGGCGGGACCTGTTTTCCCTAGACCAATGCATACTGACTGTGGTGGTACCTGATATGATAACATCAGTGCATACTGACTGTGGTGGTATCCTGCAATCACTACAGCAGTGCATACTGACTGGGGTTGCACCTGCTATCACTACAGCAGTGCAAACTGACTGTGATGCTATCTGCTATCATTACAGCAGTGCATATTGCTGTGGTGGTACCTGCTTTCACTACAGCAGTGCAAACCGACTGTGGTGGAACCTGCTATTACAGCCGTGCATACTGGCTGTGGTGGTACCTGTTGATTACAGCAGTACATATTGTGGTGGTACCTGTTATCACGACAGCATTGCATGCTGATTGTGGTGGTACCTGCTATGACTACAGCATTGCATGCTGACTGTGGTGGTATCCTGCTATGACTGCAGCATTGCATGCTGACTGTGGTGGTATCCTGCTATGACTGAAGCATTGCATGTTGACTTTGGTGGTATCCTGCTATGACTGCAGCAATGCATGCTGACTGTGGTGGTATCCTGCTATGACTATGGCAGTGCATGCCGACTGTGGTGGCATCCTGCTATGACTACAGCAGTGCATGCTGACTGTGGTGGTATCCTGCTATGACTACAGCATTGCATGCTGACTGTGGTGGTATCCTGCTATGACTGAAGCATTGCATGTTGACTTTGGTGGTATCCTGCTATGACTGCAGCAATGCATGCTGACTGTGGTGGTATCCTGCTATGACTATAGCAGTGCATGGCGACTGTGGTGGCATCCTGCTATGACTACAGCAGTGCATACCTACTTTTGGTGGGACATGCTTTCCCTAGACCAGTGCATAAACACTGTGCTGGTACCTGCTATCACTCCAGCAGTGCATATTAATTGTGGTGGTACCTGCTATGATTACAGCAGTGCATACTAAGTGTGGTGGTACCTGTTTTCACTACAGCAGTGGAAACTGCTGTGGTGGTACGTGCTATCATTACAGCAGTGCATACTGACTGGTGATACCTGCTATGATTACAGCAGTGGATACTGACTGTTGTGGTATCCTATGACTACAGCTGTGCATACTGACTGTGGTGGTACCTGCTATTGCAGCAATGCATACTGAATGTGGTGGTACCTGCTATTACAGCAGTGCATACTGACTGTGGTGGTATCTGCTATGATTACAGCAGTACATACTGCTGTGGTGGTACCTGCTTTCACTACAGCAGTGCACACCGACTGTGGTGGAACCTGCTATGATTACAGCAGTGCATACTGTGGTGGTACCTGCTATGATTACAGCAGTACATATTTTGGTGGTACCTGCTATGATTACACCAGTGCATACTGTGGTGGTACCTGCTATCACTAAAGCAGTGTATACCGACTGCGGTGGTACCTGCTATCACTAAAGCAGTGTATATCGACTGAGGTGGTACCTGCTATCACGACAGCAGTGTATACCGACTGTGGTGATACCTGCTATCAAGACAGCAGTGTATACCGACTGTGGTACATGCTATGATTACAGCAGTGCATACAGCTGTGGTGGAGTCCTGCTATGACTACCGCATTGCTTGCTGACTGTGGTGGTATCCTGCTTTCACTACAGCATTGCATGCTGACTGTGGTGGTATCCTGCGATGACTACAGCAGTGCATACCTACTTTTGGTGGGACATGCTTTCCCTAGACCAGTGCCTAATAACTGTGGTGGTACATGCTATCATTACAGCAGTGCATACTGACTGGTGATACCTGCTATGATTACAGCAGTGGATACTGTGGTGGAACCTCCTTTCACTACAGCAGTGCATACTGATTGTGGTGATATCTATGATTACAGCAGTGGATACTGACTGTGGTGGTACGTGCTATGATTACAGCAGTGAATACTGACTGGTGATACCAGCTATAGTTACAGCAGTGGATACTGACTGTGGTGGTATCCTATGACTACAGCTGTGCATACTGACTGTGGTAGTACCTGCTATTACAGCAGTGCATACTGACTGGTGATACCTGCTATGGTTACAGCAGTGGATACTGACTGTGGTGGTATCCTATGACTACAGGTGTGCATACTGACTGTGGTGGTACCTGCTATTACAGCAGTGCTTATTGACTGTGGTGGTACCTGCTATGATAACAGCAGTGCATACTGACTGGTTGTACCTGCAATCACTAAAGCAGTGTATACCGACTGTGGTGGTACCTGCTATCACGACAGCAGTGTATACCGACGGTGGTAGTACCTGCTGTCACGACAGCAGTGTATACCGACAGTGGTGGTACCTGCTATGATTACAGCAGTGCATACTGCTGTGGTGGTACCTGCTATGATTACAGCAGTGCATAATCTGGTGGTAACTGCTATTACAGCAGCGCATACTGACTGTGGTGGTACCTGCTATGATTACAGCAGTGCATACTGTGGTGGTACCTGCAATCACTAAAGCAGTGTATACCGACTGTGGTGGTACCTGCTGTCACGACAGCAGTGTATACCGACTGTGGTGGTACCTGCTATGATTACAGCAGTGCATACTGCTGTGGTGGTACCTGCTATGATTACAGCAGTGCATAATCTGGTGGTACCTGCTATGATTACAGCAGTGCATACTGCTGTTGTGGTACCTGCTATGATTACAGCAGTGCATACTGACTGTGTTGGTACCTGCTATGATCACAGGAGTGCATACTGACTATGGTGGTACCTGCTATGATTACAGCAGTGATTATACGCTGAGTCACTCACACATCATACACAGACTCACTCATCATACGCTGCCTCACTCACACATCATACACTGACTCATGTGCCGCCATTTTTTTTATTAGCCAAGAGCGAAAGTGTAAAAAAATATAAACTAATAATAAATAAACTTACGTGACCTGTAACTATGTCCAGATACACACAAATAAACCCGAATAAACATAATATTATTGACCAACCCCCGCACAGAGGGGGAAAGTGTGAATAAGCTGGAACCAAAGCATAACCATATTTATTTATTTAAATAATAACAAAGTCTAACAGGATGAAATTTTTTGATTTAAAGCTTTCGTGACTGCAGTAATTCATGTTCTTAGTTTTTTCGGTAAAGTCACGTTGAAGAGAAACAACAGAATAACAAAATATATATAAAACAATAAAAAATTCTCACGACGTTTCGACCATAACTCAAACGGTCATCATCAGGTGTGTCGGTTTGCATACATTTATTTTTAAAAAACGGCATATTTATTTATTTATAAAAAAAATAACGTTTGCGTCACGCGCAGCGATTGGCAGTTTGCCCAGGACTAGTCCATCTATTTTTTGAAAAGAGGAGGGGGGAGACGAAATTTGTTTTTATGTATGCTGTCTGAAAGCCACTGTAAGCGTGAACAATCAATCAAGAACTGAAATGATTTATCAAATCTTTCCAATGATTGCTAAGATAGAATCCATCTTCTCGGTTGAAATTGTCTCTGTGCTTGTATATGTGGATAGCCTCATGAACGAATCTCTCATGGAAGCCAGATGGCTTACAAAGAACCTCCGTCTTGGAAAAGTCAATGGCATGTGAGCCTACTGAATTAGAACAATGATCTGCTACGGCCGAGGTGTTGGTCCTACCGTGTTTAAGGTCTGCTTTATGTCCACGAATGCGGTCCGAGATATGGCGTTTGGATTCTCCAATGTAACTACTACCACAGAGGCAACTTAGTTTGTAGACACCAGGGTATTGTATGTCCGGAATCACATCTTTTACAGACGGAACCAGATCACGGATTTTATGTAATGTGTTGAAACGGACCTGGATCTTGTGTTTATTCAAGATTTTGGAGATCTTTTTTGTGATCCCAGCAATGTAGGGTAAAGTGATGGTTTTGAAAGGCTCCTCAAGAGGGTTCTTCTTCATGGTTTGAGTGATAGCTTTGCGGATTGTATAGTCGGAGTAACCATTAGCCCTAAGAGCTTGGTGTACGTGCTTGAGTTCACTGCTTATGTGTTCCTGGTCGGATATGCATTGGGCTCTATGATACAGAGTCTTGATGAGAGAATTCTTCTGTGATGGATGGTGGTGGGAATCCGGTTTCAGATAAGCATCCGTATGGGTAGCTTTCCTGTAGACAGAGTGGCTCATTGAACCATCAGGTCTCTTTTTAATTAGGACATCCAAAAAAGGTATCTTGCCATCTATTTCGACTTCCATGGTAAATCTGATGGCTGGGTGTATGGAATTGATGTGGTCGAAGAATTGGTCTAGAGCAGGCCGGCCATGTGGCCAGATGACAAAAGTGTCATCCACGTACCTCTTCCATAAGGTTGGGCGCAGAGTGGCAGTCTGGATGGCGTCAGTCTCAAATTTCTCCATGAAAATGTTAGCTATAACTGGAGAAAGGGGGGAGCCCATTGGGGTGCCCTCAGTTTGTTTGTAGAAAGTTCCATTCCAAGTGAAGTATGTATTGGTTAAACAGTGTCTCACCAGGGGGGGTACCTCAGTGTTTAGTCCTTGATGAACCAAGTCTTCAATGATTGCAATGGTGTCAGGTACAGGAACCTTGGTGAATAAGGAAACTACATCAAAACTGACAAGCAGGTCGTCTGGGGACAGGGAAATACCCTTGATTGTTGATACCAGGTGAGTAGAATTTTGTACCGCAGAGGTGGTCTTTCCAGTGAAAGGACGCAGGATTTCAGACAAAAAACGAGCTAGTTTGTAGGTGGGGGAGCTGATAGTAGAGACTATGGGACGAAGAGGTGTATCAACTTTATGTATTTTTGGTAAGCCGTATAATCTTGGTGGCCTGGCAGCAGAAGGTTTCAACGAAAACTGTTTAGATTGATCAATTAATGCGGTTGAATCAGAAATTATTTTGTTGGTTTGTGTGACGAGGCTGTTGGTGGGATCTCTTTTTATTTTTGTATAACTACCATCGTCGAGTAATTCTTTAATTTTGTTGTTGTATTCTATTTTATCCATGATGACAGTAGCATTGCCTTTGTCAGCTGAGAGAACTACAATATCATTCCTCTTTTTTAATTTATATAATTCAAAACGCTCATCTTTGCTGAGGTTTCTAGCTGGTATCTTAGCGTTTTTGAGGGTTGCAGCGATTTCAGATCTTGCTACGTCTGCAGCGATGTGACCCAGGCCCCTGAGAGCAACGTCTACTTGGGCAATTATATCATTAACTGGTATGTGTTTAGGTGTGACTGCAAAGTTTAGACCTTTAGCCAAAACGGATTTCAGACCCTCGGAAATGGAACTGTTACTGCGATTAATTACGACTTTATTAACATCTACCTTTTTGGTGTGTGGGTCCGGTCTTTTGTTGAAGAGGAGGTTAAATTTGGAAATCAGGTTTTCCTTACATTTGGTCGACATAGTAGCAGCTGAAGAGGCAGTCATATTGTCTACATGTTCCCAATCCGATGTGGACATTATTGCCGTCAATGATAAGTGTGATTTGTAGAGTGTCTTGTCTAACTGATCTAGTTGTGTGCGTATAAGTCTGATTTTTTCTGAGATAAGAGCTAAGCTAGTTTTGAAAAGAATTCGTTTCGCATTAGAAGAAGTTACAGCAGCAGAGGTCAGTGTAAATGCGATTGGTATTACCCCAGAGTCGCGGCATCTCTTCAGGAAGGTGAGAGACTCGATCAGCTGAGCTTTCTTATCCCGGAGTTTGTTGAAGGATCTTAAAGTTATGTGAAAACCCTCCCCGTAGAGGCGATTACATTTTGATTTAAAGCTTTCGTGACTGCAGTAATTCATATTCTTAGTTTTTTCAGTAAAGTCACGTTGAAGAGAAACAACAGAATAACAAAATATATATAAAACAATAAAAGATGTGATTCCGGACATACAATACCCTGGTGTCTACAAACTAAGTTGCCTCTGTGGTAGTAGTTACATTGGAGAAACCAAACGCCATATCTCGGACCGCATTCGTGAACATAAAGCAGACCTTAAACACGGTAGGACCAACACCTCGGCCGTAGCAGAGCATTGTTCTAATTCAGTAGGCTCACATGCCATTGACTTTTCCAAGACGGAGGTTCTTTGTAAGCCATCTGGCTTCCATGAAAGATTCGTTCATGAGGCTATCCACATATACAAGCACAGAGACAATTTCAACCGAGAAGATGGATTCTATCTTAGCAATCATTGGAAAGATTTGATAAATCATTTCAGTTCTTGATTGATTGTTCACGCTTACAGTGGCTTTCAGACAGCATACATAAAAACAAATTTCGTCTCCCCCCTCCTCTTTTAAAAAAATAGATGGACTAGTCCTGGGCAAACTGCCAATCGCTGCGCGTGACGCAAACGTTATTTTTTTTATTTATAAATAAATATGCCGTTTTATAAAAATAAATTTATGCAAACCGACACACCTGATGATGACCGTTTGAGTTATGGTCGAAACGTCGTGAGAATTTTTTATTGTTTTATATATATTTTGTTATTCTGTTGTTTCTCTTCAACGTGACTTTACCGAAAAAACTAAGAATATGAATTACTGCAGTCACAAAAGCTTTAAATCAAAATTTAATCGCCTCTACGGGGAGGGTTTTCACATAACTTTAAGATCCTTCAACAAACTCCGGGATAAGAAAGCTCAGCTGATCGAGTCTCTCACCTTCCTGAAGAGATGCCGCGACTCTGGGGTAATACCAATCGCATTTACACTCACCTCTGCTACTGTAACTTCTTCTAATGCGAAACGAATTCTTTTCAAAACTAGCTTAGCTCTTATCTCAGAAAAAATCAGACTTATACGCACACAACTAGATCAGTTAGACAAGACACTCTACAAATCACACTTATCATTGACGGCAATAATGTCCACATCGGATTGGGAACATGTAGACAATATGACTGCCTCTTCAGCTGCTACTATGTCGACCAAATGTAAGGAAAACCTGATTTCCAAATTTAACCTCCTCTTCAACAAAAGACCGGACCCACACACCAAAAAGGTAGATGTTAATAAAGTCGTAATTAATCGCAGTAACAGTTCTATTTCCGATGGTCTGAAATCCGTTTTGGCTAAAGGTCTAAACTTTGCAGTCACACCTAAACACATACCAGTTAATGATATAATTGCCCAAGTAGACGTTGCTCTCAGGGGCCTGGGTCACATCGCTGCAGACGTAGCAAGATCTGAAATCGCTGCAACCCTCAAAAACGCTAAGATACCAGCTAGCAACCTCAGCAAAGATGAGCGTTTTGAATTATATAAATTAAAAAAGAGGAATGATATTGTAGTTCTCTCAGCTGACAAAGGCAATGCTACTGTCATCATGGATAAAATAGAATACAACAACAAAATTAAAGAATTACTCGACGATGGTAGTTATACAAAAATAAAAAGAGATCCCACCAACAGCCTCGTCACACAAACCAACAAAATAATTTCTGATTCAACCGCATTGATTGATCAATCTAAACAGTTTTCGTTGAAACCTTCTGCTGCCAGGCCACCAAGATTATACGGCTTACCAAAAATACATAAAGTTGATACACCTCTTCGTCCCATAGTCTCTACTATCAGCTCCCCCACCTACAAACTAGCTCGTTTTTTGTCTGAAATCCTGCGTCCTTTCACTGGAAAGACCACCTCTGCGGTACAAAATTCTACTCACCTGGTATCAACAATCAAGGGTATTTCCCTGTCCCCAGACGACCTGCTTGTCAGTTTTGATGTAGTTTCCTTATTCACCAAGGTTCCTGTACCTGACACCATTGCAATCATTGAAGACTTGGTTCATCAAGGACTAAACACTGAGGTACCCCCCCTGGTGAGACACTGTTTAACCAATACATACTTCACTTGGAATGGAACTTTCTACAAACAAACTGAGGGCACCCCAATGGGCTCCCCCCTTTCTCCAGTTATTGCTAACATTTTCATGGAGAAATTTGAGACTGACGCCATCCAGACTGCCACTCTGCGCCCAACCTTATGGAAGAGGTACGTGGATGACACTTTTGTCATCTGGCCACATGGCCGGCCTGCTCTAGACCAATTCTTCGACCACATCAATTCCATACACCCAGCCATCAGATTTACCATGGAAGTCGAAATAGATGGCAAGATACCTTTTTTGGATGTCCTAATTAAAAAGAGACCTGATGGTTCAATGAGCCACTCTGTCTACAGGAAAGCTACCCATACGGATGCTTATCTGAAACCGGATTCCCACCACCATCCATCACAGAAGAATTCTCTCATCAAGACTCTGTATCATAGAGCCCAAAGCATATCCGACCAGGAACACATAAGCAGTGAACTCAAGCACGTACACCAAGCTCTTAGGGCTAATGGTTACTCCGACTATACAATCCGCAAAGCTATCACTCAAACCATGAAGAAGAACCCTCTTGAGGAGCCTTTCAAAACCATCACTTTACCCTACATTGCTGGGATCACAAAAAAGATCTCCAAAATCTTGAACAAACACAAGATCCAGGTCCGTTTCAACACATTACATAAAATCCGTGATCTGGTTCCGTCTGTAAAAGATGTGATTCCGGACATACAATACCCTGGTGTCTACAAACTAAGTTGCCTCTGTGGTAGTAGTTACATTGGAGAAACCAAACGCCATATCTCGGACCGCATTCGTGAACATAAAGCAGACCTTAAACACGGTAGGACCAACACCTCGGCCGTAGCAGATCATTGTTCTAATTCAGTAGGCTCACATGCCATTGACTTTTCCAAGACGGAGGTTCTTTGTAAGCCATCTGGCTTCCATGAGAGATTCGTTCATGAGGCTATCCACATATACAAGCACAGAGACAATTTCAACCGAGAAGATGGATTCTATCTTAGCAATCATTGGAAAGATTTGATAAATCATTTCAGTTCTTGATTGATTGTTCACGCTTACAGTGGCTTTCAGACAGCATACATAAAAACAAATTTCGTCTCCCCCCTCCTCTTTTCAAAAAATAGATGGACTAGTCCTGGGCAAACTGCCAATCGCTGCGCGTGACGCAAACGTATTTTTTTTATAAATAAATAAATATGCCGTTTTTTTAAAATAAATGTATGCAAACCGACACACCTGATGATGACCGTTTGAGTTATGGTCGAAACGTCGTGAGAATTTTTTATTGTTTTATATATATTTTGTTATTCTGTTGTTTCTCTTCAACGTGACTTTACCGAAAAAACTAAGAATAGGATGAAATTTGGTATCGTTAATAAATACTGTGTAACAAAAAAGTGATTATTTATTTAGTCCCTGCGTAGTAAGTGTTACTCTCTATATGCTTAAGACTCAAAAGTACCAAAAAGCTGTAATTTCCCTCAAACTTAGCTTTTGTGTCAAGGACATATTTAGAAATGTTGCAATTTTCAATGATAATACGTGGTGTGCATTTGTGTCATTCCTTCACATAAAGGCCTGGTTACAAAAGCAAAGTTTGTGTGGAATAATAAGACATTTTCCATAAATAGTAGGCTTAAGCAAATTAAAAAATAACACTTTCTACCCAGGGGAAAAAAAACGTGTTACATTATGCATATGTACGATCATCAAACATTGCTCAACCTCTATCATCTGACCTAATAATTAAGAGTAATACAAATTAGTAAAGAGTAATATCTATGTTTAAACAGAGCTGTGAATATGCGCGACTCACCTTGTAGAGTGCCCACGGTGATGCGAATCGCCCCTCCCCCTCCACGTTGCCAGGGGCAACCCTGGTCAGCATTTCGCGCATGCGCAAATGTGTGCCGTCGCGCGCTGAGCGGTAAAAATAAAGATGAATCGCACTAAATCGTTAATTAAACTACCTTAAAGTTTAGGGATGGGGAAACGGAATAGCCTATGCCAAGCAGGGGGCTTAGGGCTTGCCGCCCGTAAAAAATGTTTCTACGCGAACCCCGCGGTTAGAGAGACAAATCCCTCGCAAGCGAGCGTCGTCGCTTCAAGACGATTCTAAAGGAATCTACAACCTTCGACTCCTTTGCGCGATTGAAAGAATCGATTCTTGGCGCGCTCGGATTTTATTTTAAACGGATTTTATTTTAAATTAATGAGTTATCTTTGCATGTGTATGTTATGTTTTTAAGTTTTCCGACGTTTTAAAATATATTTCCCCGCTAGTAGCAGTATATATCGACTCTATAGCACAAAGTACTCACTTGACAGATTGCCGTGATGAGGCCTAGTCCCGTTGCAAAGCCTCCGGCCTCGCCTAGAGTGCCCGGCCGGCCGAGGCTGTGGGCTGGGCCACTACGCCCTCCCCCCCCCCCCCCCCCCTGCGCTACAATAATCCTATTTAATCGCTATAATTTTAATATCTACCGAGCCTATAATAGTAAGTGCACACATTGGGATGGAGGGGGAGAGAAGAGGACGTGACACTTTGATGAATTTACCTCAGCGTTGCGTGTAAATTTTTTGCATTTTGAATGAGCAATGGCGTCCCCTCCCTGCAGCGACGGCGTCTGTGCGTTGCCAGGGGCAACAACTCGCGTCTGTGCGTTGCCAGGGGCAACAACTCGCGTCTGTGCGTTGCTAGGGGCAACAACTCACGTCGGCGTTTCGCGCATGCGCAGCAGCGATTCGGTCGGCAAAAGTAAATAAATAAAGAGGAATCACACTAAATCGTTAATTTAAACATTTTAAAGGCGACGGACGGCAAAACGGAATAGCCTATACCAAGCAGGGAGCCCGGGGCGTGCCGCCCGGCAATTTTTTTTCCACGCGGACCCCGCAGTCTGAGAGCCAAATCCCTCGAAAGCGAGCGTACACAGACGGACAGACAGACAAAAATGACGTTTGTAGGTTAGACTAGCGGTAAGTACCCGGCGTTGCCCAGGTCAAAAAAATATTTTATAGCTACTCATAAAAACCCTACATATACATACACAGATACTAAGATCTTCTTGGTTCTTTCGGTAAAGTAACATAGAACCAAGAAGATGAATCCCTGCAGTGATGAAAGCTTTAAATCGAGATACTAAGATATTGTGAAAGCCCGGTGGGCCAATTGTCCATTTCACCACCAACAAAATTATAAGAGGCTTGCAAAAGTTCAAAAAGTAACAGAAAGTGTGGGGTAAATAGTTGATCTAAAAGGTTTCCGAAAATTGTGGAAACCCTCCCCCTCAAAAATATATTTACCCCCGCGTAGGTATCTATACCTACACACCCTACATACAACAGAGTAAGTAGTATCTCTTGAATCTGTAGTTCTATCTACTGACTCTACAGTAGTATCTACTGAACCAGTAGTAGCTACTGACTGTGTAGTAGTATTTGCTGATTGTAGCAGTAACTACTGACCGTAGTAGTATTTACTGGGCCTACAGTAGTATCTACCGACTCTATAGTAGTAACGACTAACTGTATAGTAGTATCTGCTGACTCTATAGTAGTATACACTGACTATAGTAATATCACTACAGCAGTGCATACCGACTGAGGTGGTACCTGCTATAACTACAGCAGTGCATACTGACAGTGGTGGTACCTACTATGATTACATCAGTGCATACTGTAGTGGAACCTGCTATGATTACAGCAGTGCATATTGTGGTGGTACCTGCTATGACAGCAGTGCATACTGCTGTGGTGGTACCTGCTATGATTACAGCAGTACATACAGTGGTGGTACGTGCTATGATTACAGCAGTGCATACTGACTGGTGGTACCTGCTATGATTACAGCGTGCATACTGTGGTGGCGCCTGATTTCACGACATGAGTGCATAAAGACTGGTAGTTCCTGCTTTCACGACAGCAGTGCATACTGACTGTGGTGGTACCTGCTATGATTATATCACTGCATATTGTGGTGGTACCTGCTATGATTACAGCAGTGCATACTGACTGCGGTGGTACCTGCTATAATTACAGCATTGCATATTGTGGTTCCTGCTATTACAGCAGTGCATACTGCTGTGGTGGTACCTGCTATGATTACAGCAGAGCATACTGACTGTGGTGGTACATGCTATGATTACAGCAGTGTATACTGACTCTGGTGGGACCTGCTATGATTACATCAGTGCATACTGACTGTGGTGGTTCCTGCTATGATTACAGCAGTGCATGCTGACTGTGGTGGTACCTGCTTTCACGACAGGAGTGCATAAAGACTGGTAGTTCCTGCTTTCACGACAGCAGTGCATACTGACTGTGGTGGTATCTGCTATGATTATAGCAGTGCATGTTGTGGTGGTACCTGCTATGATTACAGCCGTGCATACTGACTGCGGTGGTACCTGCTATGATTACAGCAGTGCATATTGTGGTGGCTTCTGCTATTACAGCAGTGCATACTGCTGTGGTGGTACGTGCTATGATTACAGCAGTGCATACTGACTGTGGTGGTACCTGCTATGATTACAGCAGTGTATACTGACTCTGGTGGGACCTGCTATGATTACATCACTGCATACTGACTGTGGTGGTTACTGCTATGATTACAGCAGTGCATACTGTTGTGGGGGTATTTGCTATGATTAAAGCTGTGCATACTGACTGTGGTGGTACATACTATGATTACAGCAGTGCATACTGCTGTGGTGGTACCTGCTATGATTACAGCAGTGCATAAAGACTCTGGTGGTTCCTGCTTTCACGACAGCAGTGCATACTGCTGTGGTGGTACCTGCTATGATTACAGCAGGGCATACTGTGGTGGTACCTGCTATGATTACAGCAGTGTATACTGACTGTGGTGGGACCTGCTATGATTACATCAGTGCATACTGACTGTGGTGGTTCCTGCTATGATTACAGCAGTGCATACTGCTGTGGTGGTATCTGCTATGATTACAGCTGTGCATATTGACTGTGGTGGAACATGCTATGATTACAGCAGTGCATATTGTGGTGGTTCCTGCTATTACAGCAGTGCATACTGCTGTGGTGGTACCTGCTATGATTACAGCAGTGAATAAAGACTCTGGTAGTTCCTGCTTTCATGACAGCAGTGCATACTGTGGTGGTACCTGCTATGATTACAACAGTGCATACTGACTGTGGTGGTTCCTGCTATGATTACAGAAGAGCATACTGTGGTGGTATGTGCTATGATTACAGCAGTGCATACTGACTCGTGGTACCTGCTATGATTACAGCAGTGCATACTGCTGTGGTGGTACCTGCTATGATTATGGCAGTGCATATTGTGGTGGCACCTGCAATGATTACAGCAGTGAATACCGACTGTGGGACCTCCTATGATTATAGCAGTGCATACTGCTGTGGTGGTACCTACTCTTACAGCAGTGCATACTGCCGTGGTGGTACCTGCTATGATTACAGCAGTGCATACCTACTTTTGGTGGGACCTGTATTCCCTAGACCAATGAATACTGACTGTGGAGGTACCTGATATTATAACAGCAGTGCATACTGACTGTGGTGGTATCCTGTAATCACTACAGCAGTGCATACTGACTGGGGTGGCACCTGCTATCACTACAGCAGTGCAAACTGACTGTGATGGTATCTGCTATCATTACAGCAGTGCATACTGCTGTGGTGGTAGCTGCTTTCACTACAGCAGTACAAACCGACTGTGGTGGAACCTGCTATTACAGCCGTGCATACTGACTGTGGTGGTACCTGTTATGATTACAGCAGTACATATTGTGGTGGTACCTGTTATTACGACAGCATTGCATGCTGACTGTGGTGGTACCTGCTATGACTACAGCATTGCATGCTGACTGTGGTGGTATCCTGCTATGACTACAGCATTGCATGCTGACTGTGGTGGTATCCTGCTATGACTGAAGCATTGCATGTTGATTGTGGTGGTATCCTGCTATGACTGCAGCAATGCATGCTGACTGTGGTGGTATCCTGCTATGCCTATAGCAGTGCATGCCGACTGTGGTGGCATCCTGCTATGACTACAGCAGTGCATGCTGACTGTGGTGGTATCCTGCTATGACTACCGCATTGCATGCTGACTGTTGTGGTATCCTGCTTTCACTACAGCATTGCATGCTGACTGTGGTGGTATCCTGCTATGACTACAGCAGTGCATACCTACTTTTGGTGGGACATGCTTTCCCTAGATCAGTGCATAAACACTGTGCTGGTACCTGCTATCACTCCAGCAGTGCATATTAATTGTGGTGGTACCTGCTATGATTACAGCAGTGCATACTGACTGTGGTGGTAACTGCTATTACAGCAGTGCATACTGACTGCAGTGGTACCTACTATTACAGCAGTGCATACTGACTGGTGGTACCTGCTATGATTACAGCAGTGGGTACTGACTGGTGGTATCTTATGACTACAGCAGTAAATACTGTTTGTGGTGGTACCTGCTATTACAGCAGTGCATACTGACTGCGGTGGTACCTGCTATTACAGCAGTGCATAATGACTGGTGGTACCTGTAATGAGTACAGCAGTGCATACTGCTGTGGTCGTACCTGTTTTCACTACAGCAGTGCAAACCGACTGTGGTGGAAACTGCTATGATTACAACAGTGCATACTGACTGGTGATACCTGCTATGATTACAGCAGTGTATACTGACTCTGGTGGGACCTGCTATGATTACAGCAGTGCATACTGCTGTGGTGGAATTTGCTATGATTAAAGCTGTGCATACTGACTGTGGTGGTACATGCTATGATTACAGCAGTGCATACTGCTGTGGTGGTACCTGCTATGATTACAGCAGGGCATACTGACTGTGATGGTACCTGCTATGATTACAGCAGTGTATACTGACTGTGGTGGGACCTGCTATGATTACATCAGTGCATACTGACTGTGGTGGTTCCTGCTATGATTACAGCAGTGCATACTGCTGTGGTGGTATCTGCTATGATTACAGCTGTGCATATTGACTGTGGTGGTACATGCTATGATTACAGCAGTGCATATTGTGGTGGTTCCTGCTATTACAGCAGTGCATACTGCTGTGGTGGTACCTGCTATGATTACAGCAGTGAATAAAGACTCTGGTAGTTCCTGCTTTCACGACAGCAGTGCATACTGTGGTGGTACTTGCTATGATTACAGCAGTGCATACTGACTATGGTGGTTCCTGCTATGATTACAGAAGAGCATACTGTGGTGGTATGTGCTATGATTACAGCAGTGCATACTGACGCGTGGTACCTGCTATGATTACAGCAGTGCATACTGCTGTGGTGGTACCTGCTATGATTACGGCAGTGCATATTGTGGTGGCACCTGCAATGATTACAGCAGTGAATACCGACTGTGGTGGTACCTCCTATGATTATAGCAGTGCATACTGCTGTGGTGGTACCTGCTATTACAGCAGTGCATACTGCCGTGGTGGTACCTGCTATGATTACAGCAGTGCATACCTACTTTTGGTGGGACCTGTTTTCCCTAGACCAATGCATACTGACTGTGGTGGTACCTGATATGATAACAGCAGTGCATACTGACTGTGGTGGTATCCTGCTATCACTACAGCAGTGCAAACTGACTGTGATGGTATCTGCTATCATTACAGCAGTGCATACTGCTGTGGTGGTACCTGCTTTCACTACAGCAGTGCAAACCGACTGTGGTGGAACCTGCTATTACAGCCGTGCATACTGACTGTGGTGGTACCTGTTATGATTACAGCAGTACATATTGTGGTGGTACCTGTTATCACGACAGCATTGCATGCTGACTGTGGTGGTACCTGCTATGACTACAGCATTGCATGCTGACTGTGGTGGTATCCTGCTATGACTGAAGCATTGCATGTTGACTGTGGTGGTATCATGCTATGACTGCAGCAATGCATGCTGACTGTGGTGGTATCCTGCTTTAATTACAGCATTGCATTCTGACTGTGGTGGTATCCTGCTATGACTACAGCAGTGCATACCTGCTTTTGGTGGGACAGGCTTTCCCTAGACCAGTGCATAAACACTGTGCGGGTACATGCTATAACTCCAGCAGTGCATATTAATTGTGGTGGTACCTGCTATGATTACAGCAGTGCATACTGACTGTGGTGGTACCTGCTATTACAGCAGTGCATACTGACTGCGGTGGTACCTGCTATTACAGCAGTGCACACTGACTGGTGGTACCTGCTATGATTACAGCAGTGGATACTGACTGTGGTGGTATCTTATGACTACAGCTGTAAATACTGACTGTGGTGGTACCTGCTATTACAGCAGTGCATACTGACTGCGGTGGTACCTGCTATTACAGCAGTGCATACTGACTGGTGGTACCTGCTATGATTACAGCAGTGCATACTGCTGTGGTCGTACCTGGTTTTACTACAGCAGTGCAAACCGACTGTGGTGGAAACTGCTATGATTACAGCAGTGCATACTGACTGTGGTGGTACCTGCTTTCACTACAGCAGTGCAAACTGTGGTGGTAGTGCTATGATTACAGCAGTGAATACTGACTGGTGATACCTGCTATGATTACCGCAGTGCATACCTACTTTTGGTGGGACATGCTTTCCCTAGACCAGTGCATAAACACTGTGCTGGTACCTGCTATCACTCGAGCAGTGCATATTAATTGTGGTGATACCTGCTATGATTACAGCAGTGCATACTGACTGTGGTGGTACCTGTTTTCACTACAGCAGTGGAAACTGCTGTGGTGGTACGTGCTATCATTACAGCAGTGCATACTGACTGGTGATACCTGCTATGATTACAGCAGTGGATACTGACTGTAGTGGTATCCTATGACTACAGCTGTAAATACTGACTGTGGTGGTACCTGCTATTACAGCAGTGCATACTGACTGCGGTGGTACCGGCTATTACAGCAGTGCATACTGACTGGTGGTACCTGCTATGATTACAGCAGTGCTTACTGCTGTGGTCGTACCTGCTTTCACTACAGAAGTGCAAACCGACTGTAGTGGAAACTGCTATGATTACTGCAGTGCATACTGACTGTGGTGGTACCTGCTTTCACTACAGCAAAGCAAACTGTGGTGGTACGTGCTATGATTACAGCAGTGGATACTGACTGGTGATACCTGCTATTACAGCAGTGGATACTGACTGTTGTGGTATCCTATGACTACAGCTGTGCATACTGACTGTGGTGGTACCTGCTATTGCAGCAATGCATACTGACTGTGGTGGTACCTATTGCAGCAATGCATACTGAATGTGGTGGTACATGCTATTACAGCAGTGCATACTGACTGTGGTGGTACCTGCTATGATTACAGCAGTACATACTGCTGTGGTGGTACCTGCTATGATTACAGCAGTGCATACTGTGGTGGTACCTGCTATGATTACAGCAGTACATATTTTGGTGGTACCTGCTATGATTACAGCAGTGCATACTGTGGTGGTACCTGCTATCACTAAAGCAGTGTATACCGACTGTGGTGGTACCTGCTATCACTAAAGCAGTGTATATCGACTGAGGTGGTACCTGCTATCACGACAGCAGTGTATACCGACTGTGGTGATACCTGCTGTCAAGACAGCAGTGTATACCGACTGTGGTACATGCTATGATTACAGCAGTGCATACAGCTGTGGTGGAGTCCTGCTATGACTACCACATTGCTTGCTGACTGTGGTGGTATCCTGCTATGACTACAGCATCGTATGCTGACTGTGGTGGTATCCTGCTATGACTGAAGCATTGCATGTTGACTGTGGTGGTATCCTGCTATGACTGCAGCAATGCATGCTGACTGTGGTGGTATCCTGCTATGACTATAGCAGTGCATGCTGACTGTGGTGGCATCCTGCTATGACTACAGCAGTGCATGTTGACTGTGGTGGTATCCTGCTATGACTACCGCATTGCATGCTGACTGTGGTGGTATCCTGCTTTCACTACAGCATTGCATGCTGACTGTGGTGGTATCCTGCTATGACTACAGCAGTACATACCTACTTTTGGTGGGACATGCTTTCCCTAGACCAGTGCCTACTCACTGTGGTGGTACATGCTATCATTACAGCAGTGCATACTGACTGGTGATACCTGCTATGATTACAGCAGTGGATACTGTGGTGGAACCTCCTTTCACTACAGCAGTGCATACTGATTGTGGTGAAACCTATTATTACAGCAGTGGATACTGACTGTGGTGGTACGTGCTATTACAGCAGTGCATACTGACTGCGGTGGTACCTGCTATTACAGCAGTGCATACTGACTGGTGGTACCTGCTATGATTACAGCAGTGCATACTGCTGTGGTCGTACCTGGTTTTACTACAGCAGTGCAAACCGACTGTGGTGGAAACTGCTATGATTACAGCAGTGCATACTGACTGTGGTGGTACCTGCTTTCACTACAGCAGTGCAAACTGTGGTGGTAGTGCTATGATTACAGCAGTGAATACTGACTGGTGATACCTGCTATGATTACCGCAGTGCATACCTACTTTTGGTGGGACATGCTTTCCCTAGACCAGTGCATAAACACTGTGCTGGTACCTGCTATCACTCGAGCAGTGCATATTAATTGTGGTGATACCTGCTATGATTACAGCAGTGCATACTGACTGTGGTGGTACCTGTTTTCACTACAGCAGTGGAAACTGCTGTGGTGGTACGTGCTATCATTACAGCAGTGCATACTGACTGGTGATACCTGCTATGATTACAGCAGTGGATACTGACTGTAGTGGTATCCTATGACTACAGCTGTAAATACTGACTGTGGTGGTACCTGCTATTACAGCAGTGCATACTGACTGCGGTGGTACCGGCTATTACAGCAGTGCATACTGACTGGTGGTACCTGCTATGATTACAGCAGTGCTTACTGCTGTGGTCGTACCTGCTTTCACTACAGAAGTGCAAACCGACTGTAGTGGAAACTGCTATGATTACTGCA
This sequence comes from Petromyzon marinus, assembly GCF_048934315.1. NCBI lineage: Eukaryota > Metazoa > Chordata > Hyperoartia > Petromyzontiformes > Petromyzontidae > Petromyzon > Petromyzon marinus. The sequence continues at coordinate 1,623,170 of NC_133732.1, forward strand.
GTGCATACTGACTGTGGTGGTACCTGCTTTCACTACAGCAAAGCAAACTGTGGTGGTACGTGCTATGATTACAGCAGTGGATACTGACTGGTGATACCTGCTATTACAGCAGTGGATACTGACTGTTGTGGTATCCTATGACTACAGCTGTGCATACTGACTGTGGTGGTACCTGCTATTGCAGCAATGCATACTGACTGTGGTGGTACCTATTGCAGCAATGCATACTGAATGTGGTGGTACATGCTATTACAGCAGTGCATACTGACTGTGGTGGTACCTGCTATGATTACAGCAGTACATACTGCTGTGGTGGTACCTGCTATGATTACAGCAGTGCATACTGTGGTGGTACCTGCTATGATTACAGCAGTACATATTTTGGTGGTACCTGCTATGATTACAGCAGTGCATACTGTGGTGGTACCTGCTATCACTAAAGCAGTGTATACCGACTGTGGTGGTACCTGCTATCACTAAAGCAGTGTATATCGACTGAGGTGGTACCTGCTATCACGACAGCAGTGTATACCGACTGTGGTGATACCTGCTGTCAAGACAGCAGTGTATACCGACTGTGGTACATGCTATGATTACAGCAGTGCATACAGCTGTGGTGGAGTCCTGCTATGACTACCACATTGCTTGCTGACTGTGGTGGTATCCTGCTATGACTACAGCATCGTATGCTGACTGTGGTGGTATCCTGCTATGACTGAAGCATTGCATGTTGACTGTGGTGGTATCCTGCTATGACTGCAGCAATGCATGCTGACTGTGGTGGTATCCTGCTATGACTATAGCAGTGCATGCTGACTGTGGTGGCATCCTGCTATGACTACAGCAGTGCATGTTGACTGTGGTGGTATCCTGCTATGACTACCGCATTGCATGCTGACTGTGGTGGTATCCTGCTTTCACTACAGCATTGCATGCTGACTGTGGTGGTATCCTGCTATGACTACAGCAGTACATACCTACTTTTGGTGGGACATGCTTTCCCTAGACCAGTGCCTACTCACTGTGGTGGTACATGCTATCATTACAGCAGTGCATACTGACTGGTGATACCTGCTATGATTACAGCAGTGGATACTGTGGTGGAACCTCCTTTCACTACAGCAGTGCATACTGATTGTGGTGAAACCTATTATTACAGCAGTGGATACTGACTGTGGTGGTACGTGCTATGATTACAGCAGTGCATACTGACTGGTGATACCTGATATGTTTACAGCAGTGGATACTGACTGTGGTGGTATCCTATGACTACAGCTGTGAATACTGACTGTGGTAGTACCTGCTATTACAGCAGTGCATACTGACTGGTGATACCTGCTATGGTTACAGCAGTGGATACTGACTGTGGTGGTATCCTATGACTACAGCTGTGCATACTGACTGTGGTGGTACCTGCTATTACAGCAGTGCATATTGACTGTGGTGGTACCTGCTATGATTACAGCAGTGCATACCGACTATGGTACCTGCTATGATTACAGCAGTACATATTTTGGTGGTACCTGCTATGATAACAGCAGTGCATACTGACTGGTGGTACCTGCTATCACTAAAGCAGTGTATACCGACTGTGGTGGTACCTGCTATCACGAAAGCAGTATATACCGACTGTGGTAATACCTGCTGTCACGACAGCAGTGTATACCGACTGTGGTGGTACCTGCTATGATTACAGCAGTGCATACTGCTGTGGTGGTACCTGCTATGATTACAGCAGTGCATAATCTGGTGGTACCTGCTATGATTACAGCAGTGCATACTGCTGTTGTGGTACCTGCTATGATTACAGCAGTGCATACTGACTGTGGTGGTACCTGCTATGATCACAGCAGTGCATACTGACTGTGGTGGTACCTGCTATGATTACAGCAGTGATTATATGCTGAGTCACTCACACATCATACACAGACTCACTCATCATACGCTGACTCACTCCCACATCATACACTGACTGACTCACACATCATACACTGACTCATGTGCCGCCATTTTTTTATTAGCCGCGAGCGAAAGTGTAAAAAAATATAAACTAATAATAAATAAACTTACGTGACCTGTAACTATGTCCAGATACACACAAATAAACCCGAATAAACATAATATTACTGACCAACCCCCGCACAGAGGGGGAAAGTGTGAATAAGCTGGAACCAAAACATAACCAGATTTATTTATTTAAATAATAACAAAGTCTAACAGGATGAAATTTGGTATCGTTAATAAATACTGTGTAACAAAAAAGTGATTATTTATTTAGTCCCTGCATAGTAAGTGTTACTCTCTATATGCTTATGCCTCAAAAGTACGAAAAAGCTGTAATTTCCCTCAAACTTAGCTTTTGTGTCAAGGACATATTTAGAAATGTTGAAATTTTCAATGGTAATACGTGGTGTGCATTTGTGTCATTCCTTCACATAAAGGCCTGGTTACAAAAGCAAAGTTTGTGAGGAATAATAAGACATTTTCCATAAATAGTAGGCTTAAGCAATTTAAAATAACACTTTCTACCCAGGGGGAAAAAAACGTGTTACATTGTGCATATGTACGATCATCAAACATTGCTCGACCTCTATCATCTGACCTAATAATTAAGAGTAATACAAATTAGTAAAGAGTAATATCTATGTTTAAACGGAGCTGTGAATATGCGCGACTCACCTTGTAGCGTGTCCACGGTAATGAGAATCGCCCCTCCCCCTCCGCGTTGCCAGGGGCAACCCTCGGTCAGCATTTCGCGCATGCGCAAATGTGTGCCGTCGTGCGCTGAGTGGTAAAAATAAAGATGAATCGCACTAAATCGTTAATTAAACTACCTTAAAGTTTAGGGATGGGAAAACGGAATAGCCTATGCCAAGCAGGGGGCTTAGGGCTTGCCGCCCGTAAAAAAAATTTCTACGCGAACCCGCAGTTAGAGAGACAAATCCCTCGCAAGCGAGCATCGTCGCTTCAAGACGATTCTAAAGGAATTTACAACCTTCGATTCCTTTGCGCGATTGAAAGAATAGATTCTTGGCGCGCTCGGATTTTATTTTAAACGGATTTTATTTTAAATTAATGAGTTATCTTTGCATTTGTATGTTATGTTTTTAAGTTTTCAGACGTTTTAAAATATATTTCCCCGCTAGTAGCAGTATATATCGACTCTATAGCACAAAGTACTCACTTGACAGATTGCCGTGACGAGGCCTACTCCCGTTGCAAAGCCTCCGGCCTCGCCTAGAGTGCCCGGCCGGCCGAGGCTGTGGGCTGGGCCTCTACGCCCCCCCCCCCACCCGCGCTACAATAATCCTATTTAATCGCTATAATTTTAATATCTACCGAGCCTATAATAGTAAGTGCACACATTGGGGTGGAGGGGGAGAGAAGAGGACGTGACACTTTGATGAATTTACCTCAGCGTTGCGTGTAAATTTTTTGCATTTTGAATGAGCAATGGCGTCCCCTCCCTGAAGCGACGGCGTCTGTGCGTTGCCAGGGGCAACAACGCGCGTCTGTGCGTTGCCAGGGGCAACAACGCGCGTCTGTGCGTTGCCAGGGGCAACAACTCGCGTCTGTGCGTTGCTAGGGGCAACAACTCGCGTCGGCGTTTCGCGCATGCGCAGCAGCGATTCGGTCGGCAAAAGTAAATAAATAAAGAGGAATCGCACTAAATCGTTAATTTAACCATTTTAAAGGCGACGGACGGCAAAACGGAATAGCCTATACCAAGCAGGGAGCCCGTGGCGTGCCGCCCGGCAATTTTTTTTCCACGCGGACCCCGCAGTCCGAGAGCCAAATCCCTCGCAAGCGAGCATACACAGACGGACAGACAGACAGACAAAAATGACGTTTGTAGGTTAGACTAGCGGTAAGTACCCGGCATTGCCCAGGTTAAAAAAACATTTTTAGAGCTACTCAAAAAAACCTTACATATACATACACAGATACTAAGATCTTCTTGGTTCTTTCGGTAAAGTAACATAGAACCAAGAAGATGAATCCCTGCAGTCATGAAAGCTTCAAATCGAGATACTAAGATATTGTGAAAGCCCGGTGGGCCATTTATCCATTTCACCACCGACAAAATTATGAGAGGCTTGCAAAAGTCCAAAAAGTAACAGAAAGTGTGGGGTAAATAGTTGATCTAAAAGGTTTCCGAAAATTGTGGACACCCTCCCCCTCAAAAAATATATTTACCCCCGCGTAGGTATCTATACCTACACACCCTACATACAACAGAGTAAGTAGTATCTCTTGAATCTGTAGTTGTATCTACTGACTCTACAGTAGTATCTACTGATCCAGTAGTAGTTACTGTGTAGTAGTATTTGCTGATTGTAGCAGTAACTACTGACCGTAGTAGTATTTACTGGGCCTACAGTAGTATCTACCGACTCTATAGTAGTAACGACTAACTGTATAGTAGTATCTGCTGACTATAGTAGTATACACTGACTATAGTAATATCACTACAGCAGTGCATACCGACTGAGGTGATACCTGCTATAACTACAGCAGTGCATACTGACAGCGGTGGTACCTACTATGATTGCATCAGTGCATACTGTAGTGGAACCTGCTATGATTACAGCAGTGCATATTGTGGTGGTACCTATCACAGCAGTGCATACTGCTGTGGTGGTACCTGCTATGATTACAGCAGTGCATATTGTGGTGGTACCTGTCACAGCAGTGCATACTGACTGGTGGTACCTGCTATGATTACAGCGTGCATACTGACTGTGGTTGTGCCTGCTTTCACGACAGGAGTGCATAAAGACTGGTAGTTCCTGCTTTCATGACAGCAGTGCATACTGACTGTGGTGGTACCTGCAATGATTATAGCACTGCATATTGTGGTGGTACCTGCTATGATTACAGCAATGCATACTGACTGCGGTGGTACCTGCTATGATTACAGCAGTGCATAGTGTGGTTCCTGCTATTACAGCAGTGCATACTGCTGTGGTGTTACCTGCTATTATTACAGCAACGCATACTGACTGTGGTGGTACCTGCTATGATTACAGCAGTGTATACTGACTCTGGTGGGACCTGCTATGATTACATCAGTGCATACTGACTGTGGTAGTTCCTGCTATGATTACAGCAGTGCATACTGACTGTGGTGGTACCTGCTTTCACGACAGCAGTGCATACTGACTGTGTTGGCATCTGCTATGATTATAGCAGTGCATATTGTGGTGGTACCTGCTATGATTACAGCAGTGCATACTGACTGCGGTGGTACCTGCTATGATTACAGCAGTGCATATTGTGGTGGTTCCTGCTATTACAGCAGTGCATACTGCTGTGGTGGTATGTGCTATGATTACATCAGTGCATACTGACTGTGGTGGTTCCTGCTATGATTACAGCAGTGCATACTGCTGTGGTGGTATTTGCTATGATTTAAGCTGTGCATACTGACTGTGGTGGTACATGCTATGATTACAGCAGTGCATACTGCTGTGGTGGTACCTGCTATGATTACAGCAGTGCATAAAGACTCTGGTGGTTCCTGCTTTCACGATAGCAGTGCATACTGCTGTGGTGGTACCTGCTATGATTACAGCAGGGCATACTGACTGTTATGGTACCTGCTATGATTACAGCAATGTATACTGACTGTGGTGGGACCTGCTATGATTACATCAGTGCATACTGACTGTAGTGGTTCCTGCTATGATTACAGCAGTGCATACTGATCTGGTGGTATCTGCTATGATTACAGCTGTGCATATTGACTGTGGTGGTACATGCTATCATTACAGCAGTGCATATTGTGGTGGTTCCTGCTGTTACAGCAGTGCATACTGCTGTGGTGGTACCTGCTATGATTACAGCAGTGAATAAAGACTCTGGTAGTTCCTGCTTTCACGACAGCAGTGCATACTGTGGTGGTACCTGCTATGATTACAGCAGTGCATACTGACTGTGGTGGTTCCTGCTATGATTACAGAAGAGCATACTGTGGTGGTATGTGCTATGATTACAGCAGTGCATACTGACTCGTGGTACCTGCTATGATTACAGCAGTGCATACTGCTGTGGTGGTACCTGCTATGATTACAGCAGTGCATATTGTGGTGGCATCTGCATTGATTACAGCAGTGAATACCGACTGTGGTGGTACCTCCTATGATTATAGCAGTGCATACTGCTGTGGTGGTACCTGCTATTACAGCAGTGCATACTGCCGTGGTGGTACCTGCTATGATTACAGCAGTGCATACCTACTTTTGGTGGGACCTGTTTTCCCTAGACCAATGCATACTGACTGGGGTGGCAGCTGCTATCACTACAGCAGTGCAAACTGACTGTGATGGTATCTGCTATCATTACAGCAGTGCATATTGCTGTGGTGGTACCTCCTTTCACTACAGCAGTGCAAACCGACTGTGGTGGAACCTGCTATTACAGCCGTGCATACTGACTGTGGTGGTACCTGTTATGATTACAGCAGTACATATTGTGGTGGTACCTGTTATCACGACAGCATTGCATGCTGACTGTGGTGGTACCTGCTATGACTACAGCATTGCATGCGGACTGTGGTGGTATCCTGCTATGACTACAGCATTGCATGTTGACTGTGATGGTATCCTGCTATGACTGCAGCAATGCATGCTGACTGTGGTGGTATCCTGCTATGACTATAGCAATGCATGCCGAATGTGGTGGCATCCTGCTATGACTACAGCAGCGCATGCTGACTGTGGTGTTATCCTGCTATGACTACCGCATTGCATGCTGACTGTGGTGGTATCCTGCTTTCACTACTGCATTGCATGCTGACTGTGGTGGTATCCTGCTATGACTACAGCAGTGCATACCTACTTTTCGTGGGACATGCTTTCCCTAGACCAGTGCATAAACACTGTGCTGGTACCTGCTATCACTCCAGCAGTGCATATTAATTGTGGTGGTACCTGGTATAATTACAGCAGTTCATAATGACTGTGGTGGTACCTGCTATTACAGCATTGCATACTGACTGCGGTGGTACCTGCTATTACAGCAGTGCATACTGACTGGTGGTACCTGCTATGATTACAGCAGTGGATACTGACTGTGGTGGTATCTTATGACTACAGCTGTAAATACTGACTGTGGTGGTACCTGCTATTACAGCAGTGCATTCTGACTGGTGGTGCCTGCTATGATTACAGCAGTGCATACTGCTGTGGTCGTACCTGCTTTCACTACAGCAGTGCAAACCGACTGTGGTGGAAACTGCTATGATTACTGCAGTGCATACTGACTGTGGTGGTACCTGCTTTCACTACAGAAGTGCAAACTGTGGTGGTACGTGCTTTGATTACAGCAGTGCATACTGACTGGTGATACCTGCTACGATTACAGCAGTGGATACTGACTGTTGTGGTATCCTATGACTACAGCTGTGCATACTGACTGTGGTGGTACCTGCTATTGCAGCAATGCATACTGAATGTGGTGGTACCTGCTATTACAGCAGTGCATACTGACTGTGGTGGTACCTGCTATGATTACAGCAGTACATACTGCTGTGGTGGTACCTGCTTTCAGTACAGCAGTGCAAACCGACTGTGGTGGAACCTGCTATGATTACAGCAGTGCATACTGTGGTCTTACCTGCTATGATTACAGCAGTACATATGTTGGTGGTACCTGCTATGATTACAGCAGTGCATACTGTGGTGGTACCTGCTATCACTAAAGCAGTGTATACCGACTGTGGTGGTACCTGCTATCACTAAAGCAGTGTATATAGACTGAGGTGGTACTTGCTATCACGACAGGAGTGTATACCGACTGTGGTGATATTTGCTATCAAGACAGCAGTGTATACCGACTGTGGTACATGCTATGATTACAGCAGTGCATACAGCTGTGGTGGAGTCCTGCTATGACTACCCCATTGCTTGCTGACTGTGGCTGTATTCTGCTTTCACTACAGCATTGCATGCTAACTGTTGTGGTATCCTGCGATGACTACAGCAGTGCATACCTACTTTTGGTGGGACATGCTTTTCCTAGACCAGTGCCTACTCACTTTGGTGGTACATGCTATCATTACAGCAGTGCATACTGACTGGTGATACCTGCTATGATTACAGCAGTGGATACTGTGGTAAAACCTCCTTTCACTACAGCAGTGCATACTGATTGTGGTGATACCTATGATTACAGCAGTGGATACTGACTGTGGTGGTATGTGCTATGATTACAGCAGTGCATACTGCCTGGTGATACCTGCTATGGTTACAGCAGTAGATACTGACTGTGGTGGTATCCTATGACTACAGCTGTGCATACTGACTGTGGTAGTACCTGCTATTACAGCAGTGCATACTGACTGGTGATACCTGCTATGGTTACTGCAGTGGATACTGACTGTGGTGGTATCCTATGACTACAGCTGTGCATACTGACTGTGGTGGTACCTGCTATTACAGCAGTGCATATTGACTGTGGTGGTACCTGCGAAGATTACAGCAGTGCATACCGACTATGGCACCTGCTATGATTACAGCAGTACATATTTTGGTGGTACCTGCTATGATAACAACAGTGCATACTGACTGATGGTACCTGTTATCACTAAAGCAGTGTATACCGACTGTGGTGGTACCTGCTATCACGACAGCAGTGTATACCGACTGTGGTAGAACCTGCTGTCACGACAGCAGTGTATACCGACTGTGTTGGTACCTGCTATGGTTACAGCAGTGCATACTGCTGTGGTGGTACCTGCTATGATTACAGCAGTGCATAATCTGGTGTTACCTGCTATGATTACAGCAGCGCATACTGACTGTGGTGGTACCTGCTATGATTACAGCAGTGCATACTGTGGTGGTACCTGCTATCACGAGAGCAGTGTATACCGCCTGTGGTGGTACCTGCTATGATTACAGCAGTGTATAGCGACTGTGGTGGTACCGGCTATGATTACAGCAGTGCATAATCTGGTGGTACCTGCTATGATTACAGCAGTGCATACTGCTGTTGTGGTACCTGCTATGATTACAGCAGTGCATACTGACTGTGGTGGTACCTGCTATGATCACAGCAGTGCATACTGACTGTGGTGGTACCTGCTATGATTACAGCAGTGATTATACGCTGTGTCACTCACACATCATACACTGACTCACTCATCATACTCTGACTCACTCACACATCATACACTGACTCATGTGCCGCCATTTTGTTTTTTATTAGCCGCGAGCAAAAGTGTAAAAAAATATAAACTAATAATAAATAAACTTACGTGACCTGTAACTATGTCCAGATACACACAAATAAACCCGAATAAACATAATATCACTGACCAACCCCCACACAGAGGGGGAAAGTGTGAATAAGCTGGAACCAAAGCATAACCAGATTTATTTATTTAAATAATAACAAAGTCTAACAGGATGAAATTTGGTATCATTAATAAATACTGTGCAACAAAAAAGGGATTATTTATTTAGCCCCTGCGTAGTAAGTGTTACTCTCTATATGCTTATGCCTCAAAAGTACCAAAAAGCTGTAATTTCCCTCAAACTTAGCTTTTGTGTCAAGGACATATTTAGAAATGTTGCAATTTTCAATGGCAATACGTGGTGTGCATTTGTGTCATTCCTTCACATAAAGGCCTGGTTACAAAAGCAAAGTTTGTGTGGAATAATAAGACATTTTCCATAAATAGTAGGCTTAAGCAAATTAAAAATAACACTTTCTACCCAGGGGGAAAAAAAAAACGTGTTACATTATGCATATGTACGATCATCAAACATTGCTCGACCTCTATCATCTGACCTAATAATTAAGAGTAATACAAATTAGTAAAGAGTAATATCTATGTTTAAACGGAGCTGTGAATATGCGCGACTCACCTTGTAGCGTGCCCACGGTAATGAGAATCGCCCCTCCCCCTCCACGTTGCCAGGGGCAACCCTCGGTCAGCATTTCGCGCATGCGCAAAAGTGTGCCGTCGCGCGCTGAGCGGTAAAAATAAAGATGAATCGCACTAAATCGTTAATTAAACTACCTTAAAGTTTAGGGATGGGAAAACGGAATAGCCTATGCCAAGCAGGGGGCTTAGGGCTTGCCGCCCGTAAAAAAATTTCTACGCGAACCACGCGGTTAGAGAGACAAATCCCTCGCAAGCGAGCTTCGTCGCTTCAAGACGATTCTAAAGGAACCTACAACCTTCGATTTCTTTGCGCGATTGAAAGAATCGATTCTTGGCGCGCTCGGATTTTATTTTAAATTAATGAGTTATCTTTGCATTTGTATGTTATGTTTTTAAGTTTTCAGACGTTTTAAAATATATTTCCCCGCTAGTAGCAGTATATATCGACTCTATAGCACAAAGTACTCACTTGACAGATTGCCGTGACGAGGCCTACTCCCGTTGCAAAGCCTCGGGCCTCGCGTAGATTGCCCGGCCGGCCGAGGCTGTGGGCTGGGCCACTACGCCCCCTCCCCCCCTGCGCTACAATAATCCTATTTAATCGCTATAATTTTAACATCTACCGAGCCTATAATAGTAAGTGCACACATTGGGGTGGAGGGGGAGAGAAGAGGACGTGACACTTTGATGAATTTACCTCAGCGTTGCGTGTAAATTGTTTGCATTTTGAATGAGCAATGGCGTCCCCTCCCTGCAGCGACGACGTCTGTGCGTTGCCAGGGGCAACAACTCGCGTCTGTGCGTTGCCAGGGGCAACAACGCGCGTCTGTGCGTTGCCAGGGGCAACAACTCGCGTCTGTGCGTTGCTAGGGGCAACAACTCACGTCGGCGTTTCGCGCATGCGCAGCAGCGATTCGGTCAGCAAAAGTAAATAAATAAAGAGGAATCGCACTAAATCGTTAATTTAACCATTTTAAAGGCGTCGGACGGCAAAACGGAATAGCCTATACCAGGCAGGGAGCCCGGGGCGTGCCGCCCGGCAATTTTTTTTCCACGCGGACCCCGCAGTCCGAGAGCCAAATCCCTCGCAAGCGAGCGTACACAGACGGACAGACAGACAAAAATGACGTTTGTAGGTTAGACTAGCGGTAAGTACCCGGCGTTGCCCAGGTCAAAAAAATATTTTAGAGCTACTCATAAAACCTTACATATACATACACAAATACTAAGATCTTCTTGGTTCTTTCGGTAAAGTCACATAGAACCAAGAAGATGAATCCCTGCAGTCATGAAAGCTTTAAATCGAGATACTAAGATATTGTGAAAGCCTGGTGGGCCATTTGTCCATTTCACCACCAACAAAATTATAAGAGGCTTGCAAAAGTCCAAAAAGTAACAGAAAGTGTGGGGTAAATAGTTGATCTAAAAGGTTTCCGAAAATTGTGGACACCCTCCCCCTCAAAAAATATATTTACCCCCGCGTAGGTATCTATACCTACACACCCTACATACAACAGAGTAAGTAGTATCTCTTGAATCTGTAGTTGTATCTACTGACTCTACAGTAGTATCTACTGAGCCAGTAGTAGCTACTAACTGTGTAGTAGTATTTTCTGATTGTAGCAGTAACTACTGACCGTAGTAGTAGTAGTATTTACTGGGCCTACAGTAGTATCTACCGACTCTATAGTAGTAACGACTAACTGTATAGTAGTATCTGCTGACTCTATAGTAGTATACACCGACTATAGTAATGTTGTATATTAGCCTTTTCCAAAATTGATATTAACAATAATATTTGCCGTTATATATCATATTTTTTTTAACAAACGAAAAAAAATTAATCAATAAAACCCGTAAGCCAGGCACACGATAAACCAGATGTCGGTCATAAACAGGCCATTAATAAATAAAGAAATAATAAAACTCTCGAGGCGACTCAGCGATCCTCGCTGAGTAGCGAGGATCGCTGAGTCGCGATGTATCAACAAAAGTGAGTCATACAGCAGTGGAGGAAACCTGCTGTCAGCGAACCAGCACGGGCGCGTTCGCGCACTTCAACAGAGAAAGCACGTGCGACTCAACTCACTCAACAGAAGAAAAAGCTTGGTCAGCCGCCAACAAAGTATCAGCGAATCAGCGCTGAGAGCGCTCGAGCATCTCCAAAGCAAGCACGTGCAACGTGGCTCAACCAGCAGTGGAAAAGCACGAGCAGCCGCCAACAACTTCAGCAAACCAGTGGCCAAGCGCGTGCAACTTGAGTAATACAGCTGTGGAGGAAACTTGCTGTCAGAGAGCCGCCAACAACCTCAACAAAGAGAGCGTGTGCGACTCGGCTCACTCAGCAGAAGAAAACTTGACCTGTCGCCCGCGAGCGCAGCGTCAGATACTACAGCAGCGGAAAGAGCGCAGCCAGCAACGCCAAGCAAGAGCGTGCAGCAGTTCAACCAGCAGTGGAGAGAAACTGCTGCCAGCGAATCAACACGGGCGCGTTCGCGCATCTTCAAGGAGAAAGAGCGCGGCCAGCAACGCCAAGCAAGAGCATGCAGCAGCTCAGCCAGCAGTGGAGAGAAACTGCTATCAGCGAACCAGCACGGGCGCGTTCACGCATATTCAAGGAGAAAGAGCGCGGTCAGCAACGCCAAGCAAGAGCGTGCAGCAGCTCAGCCAGCAGTGGAGAAAAACTGCTATCAGCGAACCAGCACGGGCGCGTTCGCGCATCTTCAAGGAGAGGGAGCGCGCCACCAGCGTGCCATCAGCACCAGCATCAGCACCAGCGCATGCCAACAGCGCGCCACCAGCGTGCCACCAGCACCAGCACCAGCGCGTGCCAACAGCGTGCCACCAGCGTGCTACAGCGCGCAACTTCGCGTCACCAGGGCTGAGAGGGAAGCGGCCCCGCACTCAACACCCATCGGCGCGACGACGGCGAGCGTCGTGCTGACTCATCCAGCCAGCGGTGGACAGAAACTGGCAGTCGTTCGTATGCCCCTCCCCCACACTCCCTTCTCACTCCCCCACCGCTACACAACGAACAAACATTTTTTTTTGACAAAGAAATCAACCTAGGCGTTTGCTCAACGCAAGAAATCAACAACCCTCCCATTAAACATACAAGACTCATGATAACTGCGTCAACTATTAGCTGATAACGAAAAACATCGCCACCCATTGAGTTACGTTGATGAGGCAATCAGAATTATTTCAGTCGAACGCTTTAATCGCATAATCATTGATGAATCAATGAACGAACATCGCCGTGGTACTGTGCTGACGATTTCAAGCATAATAATTTTGCATATCAGAATGTGTTAAGGATTGGATACGAATCAAAGACCGAGTGCCGTGTTGTGTAATCATTCAAGAATACGAGTTTGCATATTATAAGGTTAAGGTTCTGATAGAATAGTTCGCATGTTTTTAATCTCTCTCTCAACAACCGATCGATTGCGTTACGCGTCGGGAATTAACCACAGGTGCCGCTATCGAGGTGAAACAACGCAATCGTGATGGTATCATGTTAACGCTGTGTTGAAATTCCAACATCCCGAGATTGAGTTTTCATATTATCCAAAAATTTATGTTAGCAAGAAAATAAAATTGATCAAAGCAGAAGGTTTGTGTGTGATTCTTCCTGAAATTCTGCACAATATTGTTCTGCGTATGAGATCTGAATCCTGGGGACCTATCATAAGCACACTATCACCACACATAATCCATAACACACATAATTCATAATGTTCAATCGAGAGTAATCGTATCCTTATCGATAATACAGAATTAAAGAGCAGAGTTGAATAGACTCTCTCATTCACGCTCACATCGCCTGCGTCACTGCATACGATTAATTGCGTTATTCCAATTCATAACACAATCCTCATCACCGAGGCTCGACCTGATAATCCATAACGACCTGCATTATCATAACCACGCCCACTCGCATAAATTAATACGATTATCTTTCGAATTAGCATAATTTATGTGCATAATTACACTGATTAACATAATTTCGGAAAATTTATGCAAATCTCAAATTTCATTTAATTTTCATTATTTTCATCAATTTTCATAACACCTATATATACAACAGTAATATCACTACAGCAGTGCATACCGACTGAGGTGGTACCTGCTATAACTACAGCAGTGCATAATGACAGCGGTGGTACCTACTATGATTACATCAGTGCATACTGTAGTGGAACCTGCTATGATTACAGGAGTGCATATTGTGGTGGTACCTGCTATGATTACATCAGTGCATACTGCTGTGGTGGTACCTGCTATGATTACAGCAGTGCATACAGTGGTGGTACGTGCTATGATTACAGCAGTGCATACTGACTGGTGGTACCTGCTATGATTACAGCGTGCATACTGACTGTGGTGGTGCCTGCTTTCACGACAGGAGTGCATAAAGACTCGCAGTTCCTGCTTTCACGACAGCAGTGCATACTGACTGTGGTGGTACCTGCTATGATTATAGCAGTGCTTACTGCTGTGGTGGTACCTGCTATGATTACAGCAGTGCATACTGACTGTGGTGGTACCTGCTATGATTACAGCAGTGTATACTGACTGTGGTGGGACCTGCTATGATTACATCAGTGCATACTGACTGTGGTGGTTCCTGCTATGATTACAGCAGTGCAAACTGCTGTGGTGGTATCTGCTATCATTACAGCTGTGCATACTGACTGTGGTGGTACATGCTATGATTACAGCAGTGCATAATCTGGTGGTACCTGCTATGATTACAGCAGCACATACTGACCGTGGTGGTACCTGCTATGATTACAGCAGTGATTATACGCTGTCACTCACACATCATACACTGACTCACTCATCATACGCTGACTCACTCACACATCATACACTGACTCATGTGCCGCCATTTTGTTTTTTTATTAGCCACGAGCGAAAGTGTAAATAAATATAAACTAATAATAAATAAACTTACGTGACCTGTAACTATGTCCAGATACACACAAATAAACCCGAATAAAGATAATATCACTGACCAACCCCCGCACAGAGGGGGATAGTGTGAATAAGCTGGAACCAAAGCATAACCAGATGTATTTATTTAAATAATAACAAAGTCTAACAGGATGAAATTTGGTATCGTTAATAAATACTGTGTAACAAAAAAGTGATTATTTATTTAGTCCCTGCGTAGTAAGTGTTACTCTCTATATGATTATGCCTCAAAAGTACCAAAAAGCTGTAATTTCCCTCAAACTTAGCTTTCGTGTCAAGGACATATTTAGAAATGTTGCAATTTTCAATGATAATACGTGGTGTGCATTTGTGTCATTCCTTCACATAAAGGCCTGGTTACAAAAGCAAAGTTTGTGTGGAATATTAAGACATTTTCCATAAATAGTAGGCTTAAGCAAATTAAAAATAACACTTTCTACCCAGGGGGGAAAAAAACGTGTTACATTGTGCATATGTACGATCATCAAACATTGCTCGACCTCTATCATCTGACCTAATAATTAAGAGTAATACAAATTAGTAAAGAGTAATATCTATGTTTAAACGGAGCTGTGAATATGCGCGACTCACCTTGTAGCGTGCACACGGTAATGAGAATCGCCCCTCCCCCTCCACGTTGCCAGGGGCAACCCTCGGTCAGCATTTCGCGCATGCGCAATTGTGTGCCGTCGCGCGCTGAGCGGTAAAAATAAAGATGAATCGCACTAAATCGTTAATTAAACTACCTTAAAGTTTAGGGATGGGAAAACGGAATAGCCTATGCCAAGCAGGGGGCTTAGGGCTTGCCGCCCGTAAAAAAAATTTCTACGCGAACCCCGCGGTTAGAGAGCAAAATCCCTCGCAAGCGAGCGTCGTCGCTTCAAGACGATTCTAAAGGAATCTACAACCTTCGATTCCTTTGCGCGATTGAAAGAATCGATTCTTGGCGCGCTCGGATTTTATTTTAAACGGATTTTATTTTAAATTAATGAGTTATCTTTGCATGTGTATGTTATGTTTTTAAGTTTTCGGACGTTTTAAAATATATTTCCCCGCTAGTAGCAGTATATATCGACTCTATAGCACAAAGTACTCACTTGACAGATTGCCGTGATGAGGCCTAGTCCCGTTGCAAAGCCTCCGGCCTCGCCTAGAGTGCCCGGCCGGCCGAGGCTGTGGGTTGGGCCACTAAACCCCCCCCGCCCTGCGCTACAATAATCCTATTTAATCGCTATAATTTTAATATCTACCGAGCCTATAATAGTAAGTGCACACATTGGGGTGGAGGGGGAGAGAAGAGGACGTGACATTTTGATGAATTTACCTCAGCGTTGCGTGTAATTTTTTTGCATTTTGAATGAGCAATGGCGTCCCCTCCCTGCAGCGACGGCGTCTGTGCGTTGCCAGGGGCAACAACTCGCGTCTGTGCGTTGCTAAGGGCAACAACTCACGTCGGCGTTTCGCGCATGCGCAGCAGCGATTCGGTCGGCAAAAGTAAATAAATAAAGAGGAATCGCACTAAATCGTTAATTTAACCATTTTAAAGGCGACGGACGGCAAAACGGAATAGCCTATACCAAGCAGGGAGCCCGGGGCGTGCCGCCCGGCAATTTTTTTTCGACGCAGACCCCGCAGTCCGAGAGCCAAATCCCTCGCAAGCGAGCGTACACAGACAGACAGACGGACAGACAGACAGACAAAAATGACGTTTGTAGGTTAGACTAGCGGTAAGTACCCGGCGTTGCCCAGGTCAAAAAAATATTTTAGAGCTACTCATAAAAACCTTACATATACATACACAGATACTAAGATCTTCTTGGTTCTTTCGGTAAAGTAACATAGAACCAAGAAGATGAATCCCTGCAGTCATGAAAGCTTTAAATCGAGATACTAAGATATTGTGAAAGCCCGGTGGGCCATTTGTCCATTTCACCACCAACAAAATTATAAGAGGCTTGCAAAAGTCCAAAAAGTAACAGAAAGTGTGGGGTAAATAGTTGATCTAGAAGGTTTCCGAAAATTGTGGACACCCTCCCCTTCAAAAAATATATTTACCCCCGCGTAGGTATCTATACCTACACACCCTACATACAACAGAGTAAGTAGTATCTCTTGAATCTGTAGTTGTATTTACTGACTCTACAGTAGTATCCACTGAGCCAGTAGTAGCTACTGACTGTGTAGTAGTATTTGCTGATTGTAGCAGTAACTACTGACCGTAGTAGTATTTACTGGGCCTACAGTAGTATCTACCGACTCTATAGTAGTAACGACTAACTGTATAGTAGTATCTGCTGACTCTATAGTAGTATACACTGACTATAGTAATATCACTACAGCAGTGCATACCGACTGAGGTGGTACCTGCTATAACTACAGCAGTGCATACTGACAGTGGTGGTACCTACTATTATTACATCAGTGCATACTGTATTGGAACCTGCTATGATTACAGCAGTGCAAATTGTGGTGGTACCTGCTATGACAGCAGTGCATACTGCTGTGGTGGTACCTGATATGATTACAGCAGTGCATACAGTGGTGGTACGTGCTATGATTACAGCAGTGCATACTGACTGGTGGTACCTGCTATGATTACAGCGTGCATACTGACTGTGGTGGTGCCTGCTTTCACGACAGGAGTGCATAAAGACTGGTAGTTCCTGCTTTCACAACAGCAGTGCATACTGACTGTGGTGGTACCTGCTATGATTATAGCAGTGCATATTGTGGTGGTACCTGCTATGATTACAGCAGTGCATACTGACTGTGGTGGTACCTGCTATGATTACAGAAGTGTATACTGACTGTGGTGGGACCTGCTATGATTACATCAGTGCATACTGACTGTGGTGGTTCCTGCTATTACAGCAGTGCATACTGCTGTGGTGGTATCTGCTATGATTACAGCTGTGCATACTGACTGTGGTGGTACATGCTATGATTACAGCAGTGCATATTGTGGTGGTTCCTGCTATTACAGCAGTGCATACTGCTGTGGTGGTACCTGCTATGATTACAGCAGTGCATACTGACTGTGGTGGTACCTGCTATGATTACAGCAGTGTATACTGACTGTGGTGGGACCTGCTATGAATACATCAGTGCATACTGACTGTGGTGGTTCCTGCTATTACAGCAGTGCATACTGCTGTGGTGGTACCTGCTATGATTACAGTAGTGCATACTGACTGTGGTGGTACCTGCTATGATTACAGCAGTGTATACTGACTGTGGTGGGACCTGCTATGATTACATCAGTGCATACTGACTGTGGTGGTTCCTGCTATGATTACAGCAGTGCATACTGCTGTGGTGGTATCTGCTATGATTACAGCTGTGCATACTAACTGTGGTTGTACATGCTATGATTACAGCAGTGCATAATCTGGTGGTACCTATGATTACAGCAGTGCATACTGCTGTTGTGGTACCTGCTATGATTACAGCAGTGCATACTGACTGTGGTGGTACCTGCTATGATTACAGCAGTGATTATACGCTGTGTCACTCACACATCATACACTGACTCACTCATCATACGCTGACTCACTCACACATCATACACTGACTCATGTGCCACCATTTTGTTTTTTATTAGCCACGAGCGAAAGTGTAAAAAAATATAAACTAATAATAAATAAACTTACGTGACCTGTAACTATGTCCAGATCCACACAAATAAACCCGAATAAACATAATATCACTGACCAACCCCCGCACAGAGGGGGAAAGTGTGAATAAGCTGGAACCAAAGCATAACCAGATTTATTTATTTAAATGATAACAAAGTCTAACAGGATGAAATTTGGTATCGTTAATAAATACTGTGTAACAAAAAAGTAATTATTTATTTAGTCCCTGCGTAGTAAGTGTTACTCTCTATATGCTTATGCCTCAAAAGTACCAAAAAGCTGTAATTTCCCTCAAACTTAGCTTTTGTGTCAAGGACATATTTAGAAATGTTGCAATTTTCAATGATAATACGTGGTGTGCATTTGTGTCATTCCTTCACATAAAGGCCTGGTTACAAAAGCAAAGTTTGTGTGGAATAATAAGACATTTTCCATAAATAGTAGGCTTAAGCAAATTAAAAATAACACTTTCTACCCAGGGGGAAAAAAAAAACGTGTTACATTATGCATATGTACGATCATCAAACATTGCTCGACCTCTATCATCTGACCTAATAATTAAGAGTAATACAAATTAGTAAAGAGTAATATCTATGTTTAAACGGAGCTGTGAATATGCGCGACTCACCTTGTAGCGTGCCCACGGTAATGAGAATCGCCCCTCCCCCTCCACGTTGCCAGGGGCAACCCTCGGTCAGCATTTCGCGCACGCGCAAATGTGTGCCGTCGCGCGCTGAGCGGTAAAAATAAAGATGAATCGCACTAAATCGTTAATTAAACTACCTTAAAGTTTAGGCATGGGAAAACGGAATAGCCTATGCCAAGCAGGGGGCTTAGGGCTTGCCGCCCGTAAAAAAAATTTCTACGCGAACCCCGCGGTTAGAGAGCAAAATCCCTCGCAAGCGAGCGTCGTCGCTTCAAGACGATTCTAAAGGAATCTACAACCTTCGATTCCTTTGCGCGATTGAAAGAATCGATTCTTGGCGCGCTCGGATTTTATTTTACACGGATTTTATTTTAAATTAATGAGTTATCTTTGCATGTGTATGTTATGTTTTTAAGTTTTCGGACGTTTTAAAATATATTTCAACGATTTAGTCGATATATACTGCTAGTAGCAGTATATATCGACTCTATAGCACAAAGTACTCACTTGACAGATTGCCGTGATGAGGCCTAGTCCCGTTGCAAAGCCTCCGGCCTCGCCTAGAGTGCCCGGCCGGCCGAGGCTGTGGGTTGGGCCACTAAACCCCCCCCGCCCTGCGCTACAATAATCCTATTTAATCGCTATAATTTTAATATCTACCGAGCCTATAATAGTAAGTGCACACATTGGGGTGGAGGGGGAGAGAAGAGGACGTGACATTTTGATGAATTTACCTCAGCGTTGCGTGTACATTTTTTGCATTTTGAATGAGCAATGGCGTCCCCTCCCTGCAGCGACGGCGTCTGTGCGTTGCAAGGGGCAACAACTCGCGTCTGTGCGTTGCTAAGGGCAACAATTCGCGTCGGCGTTTCGCGCATGCGCAGCAGCGATTCGGTCGGCAAAAGTAAATAAATAAAGAGGAATCGCACTAAATCGTTAATTTAACCATTTTAAAGGCGACGGACGGCAAAACGGAATAGCCTATACCAAGCAGGGAGCCCGGGGCGTGCCGCCCGGTAATTTCGACGCAGACCCCGCAGTCCGAGAGCCAAATCCCTCGCAAGCGAGCGTACACAGACGGACAGACGGACAGACAGACAGACAAAAATGACGTTTGTAGGTTAGACTAGCGGTAAGTACCCGGCGTTGCCCAGGTCAAAAAAATATTTTAGAGCTACTCATAAAAACCTTACATATACATACACAGATACTAAGATCTTCTTGGTTCTTTCGGTAAAGTAACATAGAACCAAGAAGATGAATCCCTGCAGTCATGAAAGCTTTAAATCGAGATACTAAGATATTGTGAAAGCCCGGTGGGCCATTTGTCCATTTCACCACCAACAAAATTATAAGAGGCTTGCAAAAGTCCAAAAAGTAACAGAAAGTGTGGGGTAAATAGTTGATCTAGAAGGTTTCCGAAAATTGTGGACACCCTCCCCTTCAAAAAATATATTTACCCCCGCGTAGGTATCTATACCTACACACCCTACATACAACAGAGTAAGTAGTATCTCTTGAATCTGTAGTTGTATTTACTGACTCTACAGTAGTATCCACTGAGCCAGTAGTAGCTACTGACTGTGTAGTAGTATTTGCTGATTGTAGCAGTAACTACTGACCGTAGTAGTATTTACTGGGCCTACAGTAGTATCTACCGACTCTATAGTAGTAACGACTAACTGTATAGTAGTATCTGCTGACTCTATAGTAGTATACACTGACTATAGTAATATCACTACAGCAGTGCATACCGACTGAGGTGGTACCTGCTATAACTACAGCAGTGCATACTGACAGTGGTGGTACCTACTATTATTACATCAGTGCATACTGTATTGGAACCTGCTATGATTACAGCAGTGCAAATTGTGGTGGTACCTGCTATGACAGCAGTGCATACTGCTGTGGTGGTACCTGATATGATTACAGCAGTGCATACAGTGGTGGTACGTGCTATGATTACAGCAGTGCATACTGACTGGTGGTACCTGCTATGATTACAGCGTGCATACTGACTGTGGTGGTGCCTGCTTTCACGACAGGAGTGCATAAAGACTGGTAGTTCCTGCTTTCACAACAGCAGTGCATACTGACTGTGGTGGTACCTGCTATGATTATAGCAGTGCATATTGTGGTGGTACCTGCTATGATTACAGCAGTGCATACTGACTGTGGTGGTACCTGCTATGATTACAGAAGTGTATACTGACTGTGGTGGGACCTGCTATGATTACATCAGTGCATACTGACTGTGGTGGTTCCTGCTATTACAGCAGTGCATACTGCTGTGGTGGTATCTGCTATGATTACAGCTGTGCATACTGACTGTGGTGGTACATGCTATGATTACAGCAGTGCATATTGTGGTGGTTCCTGCTATTACAGCAGTGCATACTGCTGTGGTGGTACCTGCTATGATTACAGCAGTGCATACTGACTGTGGTGGTACCTGCTATGATTACAGCAGTGTATACTGACTGTGGTGGGACCTGCTATGAATACATCAGTGCATACTGACTGTGGTGGTTCCTGCTATTACAGCAGTGCATACTGCTGTGGTGGTACCTGCTATGATTACAGTAGTGCATACTGACTGTGGTGGTACCTGCTATGATTACAGCAGTGTATACTGACTGTGGTGGGACCTGCTATGATTACATCAGTGCATACTGACTGTGGTGGTTCCTGCTATGATTACAGCAGTGCATACTGCTGTGGTGGTATCTGCTATGATTACAGCTGTGCATACTAACTGTGGTTGTACATGCTATGATTACAGCAGTGCATAATCTGGTGGTACCTATGATTACAGCAGTGCATACTGCTGTTGTGGTACCTGCTATGATTACAGCAGTGCATACTGACTGTGGTGGTACCTGCTATGATTACAGCAGTGATTATACGCTGTGTCACTCACACATCATACACTGACTCACTCATCATACGCTGACTCACTCACACATCATACACTGACTCATGTGCCACCATTTTGTTTTTTATTAGCCACGAGCGAAAGTGTAAAAAAATATAAACTAATAATAAATAAACTTACGTGACCTGTAACTATGTCCAGATCCACACAAATAAACCCGAATAAACATAATATCACTGACCAACCCCCGCACAGAGGGGGAAAGTGTGAATAAGCTGGAACCAAAGCATAACCAGATTTATTTATTTAAATGATAACAAAGTCTAACAGGATGAAATTTGGTATCGTTAATAAATACTGTGTAACAAAAAAGTAATTATTTATTTAGTCCCTGCGTAGTAAGTGTTACTCTCTATATGCTTATGCCTCAAAAGTACCAAAAAGCTGTAATTTCCCTCAAACTTAGCTTTTGTGTCAAGGACATATTTAGAAATGTTGCAATTTTCAATGATAATACGTGGTGTGCATTTGTGTCATTCCTTCACATAAAGGCCTGGTTACAAAAGCAAAGTTTGTGTGGAATAATAAGACATTTTCCATAAATAGTAGGCTTAAGCAAATTAAAAATAACACTTTCTACCCAGGGGGGAAAAAAACGTGTTACATTGTGCATATGTACGATCATCAAACATTGCTCGACCTCTATCATCTGACCTAATAATTAAGAGTAATACAAATTAGTAAAGAGTAATATCTATTTCGATTTAAAGCTTTCGTGACTGCAATGATTCATCTTCTTTGGTTCTTTCGGTAAAGTCACGTAGAATGAGAATAAAATAATAAATTGATAAAATAAAATAACACAATAATATTCTCACGACGTTTCGGCCACAACACAAGCGGCCTTCATCAGGTGAAGGGAGCGAGACTGTCTGGTAGGACAGCGCTGGAGTGAGAGAGCCACGTTCAGATCAGGGCTTTTAAGCTGTGTGAGAGGAACAAAGAGCCTTGACGAAGGAATTAGCATAAAATTTAGCATTGAAAAGGCTGAATGATTAGCTTGTGACTGGTCACAGAAATAGCTATGTTAAAAGTTAAAGCATACACCTCCGCAGAGGCACCCATTGTTAAAAGGAATTAGCATAGAATTTAGCATTGAAATAGCTAAATTAAGGCATTCGCTTGTAACTGCTACAGAAATAGTTACGTTGAAGTCAGAGCATACACATTCACCGAGGCACTTAGTACAAATCAAAACAGGAGAATTTAGCATTGAAATAACTAGGCGAATTTAGCATTGAAATAACTGGGTGATTTGCTGGTGACTGGTCACAGAAATGACTACACATCTGAACTATTCACAGTACTATATAGTGAACCAATCAAAACTAAAATATAAATTACCTTCATGTTATCAATAAACTCTATATTCTCCAATCAGCTAAGCTACCAACCATAAGTCGTTATATATCACAATGCTATATGGCGAAAAAATGGGTGGATTCTTACCCTCAAATTTCCGTACCACGGATAGCTACGGGCCCCGTTCAGACGGACGAGTTCGTCCATGGTCGGAACAGAGGAGGGGGAGAGAGACAGCTGCGAAGCCCTAGTATACTCCATGTTGTAAACCATACCATTAACCGTGGTGTGAGAGGTATTAAGAGGCAATGCTGGCGAAAGAGCTGCGGTCTGAAGGTCATCGTAAAATTACAATTAATTAAGAACAGAAATGATTTAACACATCTTTCCAGTGGTTACTAAGCCTGAATCCATCTTCTCGGTTGAAATTGTCTCTGTGCTTGTATATGTGAATGGCCTCATGAACGAATCTCTCATGGTAGCCAGTTGGTTTGTAAAGAACCTCCGTCTTGGAGAAGTCAATGTCATGTGAGCCCACTGAATTGTAACAGTGATCTGCCACGGCAGAGGAGTTCGTCTTACCGTGTTTCAAGTCTGCTTTATGTTCGCGGATGCGGTCCGAGATATGTCTTTTGGTTTCTCCAATGTAGCTACTACCACAGAGGCACTTTAGTTTGTAAACGCCCGGGTACTGTATGTCTGGAAGAGCATCTTTTACAGATGGAACTAAATCACGGATTTTGTGTACTGTGTTGAATCGGACCTGGATCTTGTGTTTATTCAGGATTTTGGAGATCTTTTTAGTGACCCCTGCAATGTAGGGTAAGGTGATGGTTTTGAGTGGCTCCACAAGAGGATCCTTCTTCATGACTGGAGACATATCTCGGACCGCATCCGCGAACATAAAGCAGACTTGAAACACGGTAAGACGAACTCCTCTGCCGTGGCAGATCACTGTTACAATTCAGTGGGCTCACATGACATTGACTTCTCCAAGACGGAGGTTCTTTGCAAACCAACTGGCTACCATGAGAGATTCGTTCATGAGGCCATTCACATATACAAGCACAGAGACAATTTCAACCGAGAAGATGGATTCAGGCTTAGTAACCACTGGAAAGATGTGTTAAATCATTTCTGTTCTTAATTAATTGTAATTTTACGATGACCTTCAGACCGCAGCTCTTTCGCCAGCATTGCCTCTTAATACCTCTCACACCACGGTTAATGGTATGGTTTACAACATGGAGTATACTAGGGCTTCGCAGCTGTCTCTCTCCCCCTCCTCTGTTCCAACCATGGACGAACTCGTCCGTCTGAACGGGGCCCGTAGCTATCCGTGGTACGGAAATTTGAGGGTAAGAATCCACCCATTTTTTCGCCATATAGCATTGTGATATATAACGACTTATGGTTGGTAGCTTAGCTGATTGGAGAATATAGAGTTTATTGATAACATGAAGGTAATTTATATTTTAGTTTTGATTGGTTCACTATATAGTACTGTGAATAGTTCAGATGTGTAGTCATTTCTGTGACCAGTCACCAGCAAATCACCCAGTTATTTCAATGCTAAATTCGCCTAGTTATTTCAATGCTAAATTCTCCTGTTTTGATTTGTACTAAGTGCCTCGGTGAATGTGTATGCTCTGACTTCAACGTAACTATTTCTGTAGCAGTTACAAGCGAATGCCTTAATTTAGCTATTTCAATGCTAAATTCTATGCTAATTCCTTTTAACAATGGGTGCCTCTGCGGAGGTGTATGCTTTAACTTTTAACATAGCTATTTCTGTGACCAGTCACAAGCTAATCATTCAGCCTTTTCAATGCTAAATTTTATGCTAATTCCTTCGTCAAGGCTCTTTGTTCCTCTCACACAGCTTAAAAGCCCTGATCTGAACGTGGCTCTCTCACTCCAGCGCTGTCCTACCAGACAGTCTCGCTCCCTTCACCTGATGAAGGCCGCTTGTGTTGTGGCCGAAACGTCGTGAGAATATTATTGTGTTATTTTATTTTATCAATTTATTATTTTATTCTCATTCTACGTGACTTTACCGAAAGAACCAAAGAAGAGTAATATCTATGTTTAAACGGAGCTGTGAATATGCGCGACTCACCTTGTAGCGTACCCACGGTAATGAGAATCGCCCCTCCCCCTCCACTAAATCGTTAATTAAACTACCTTAAAGTTTAGGGATGGGAAAACGGAATAGCCTATGCCAAGCAGGGGGCTTAGGGCTTGCCGCCCGTAAAAAAAAATTCTACGCGAACCCCGCGGTTAGAGAGACAAATCCCTCGCAAGCGAGCGTCGTCGCTTCAAGACGACTCTAAAGGAATCTACAACCTTCGATTCCTTTGCGCGAATGAAAGAATCGATTCTTGGCGAGCTCGGATTTTATTTAAAACGGATTTTATTTTAAATTAATGAGTTATCTTTGCATGTGTATGTTATGTTTTTAAGTTTTCAGACGTTTTAAAATATATTTCCCCGCTAGTAGCAGTATATATCGACTCTATAGCACGAAGTACTCACTTGACAGATTGCCGTGATGAGGCCTAGTCCCGTTGCAAAGCCTCCGGCCTCGCCTAGAGTGCCCGGCCGGCCGAGGCTGTGGGCTGGGCCACTACGCCCCCCCCCACCTCCTGCGCTACAATAATCCTATTTAATCGCTATAATTTTAATATCTACCGAGCCTATAATAGTAAGTGCACACATTGGGGTGGAGGGGGAGAGAAGAGGACGTGACACTTTGATGAATTTACCTCAGCGTTGCGTGTAAATTTTTTGCATTTTGAATGAGCAATGGCGTCCCCTCCCTGCAGCGACGGCGTCTGTGCGTTGCCAGGGGCAACAACGGGCGTCTGTGCGTTGCCAGGGGCAACAACTCGCGTCTGTGCATTGCCAGGGGCAACAACTCGCGTCTGTGCGTTGCTAGGGGCAACAACTCGCGTCGGCGTTTCGCGCATGCGCAGCAGCGATTCGGTCGGCAAAAGTAAATAAATAAAGAGGAATCCCACTAAATCGTTAATTTAACCATTTTAAAGGTGACGGACGGCAAAACGGAATAGCCTATACCAAGCAGGGAGCCCGGGGCGTGCCGCCCGGCAATTTTTTTTCCACGCGGACCCAGCAGTCCGAGAGCCAAATCCCTCGCAAGCGAGCGTACACAGACGGACAGACAGACAGACAAAAATGACGTTTGTAGGTTAGACTAGCGGTAAGTGCCCGGCGTTGCCCAGGTCAAAAAAATATTTTAGAGCTACTCATAAAAACCTTACATATACATACACAGATACTAAGATCTTCTTGGTTCTTTCAGTAAAGCCACATAGAACCAAGAAGATGAATCCCTGCAGTCATGAAAGCTTTAAATCGAGATACTAAGATATTGTGAAAGCCCGGTGGGCCATTTGTCCATTTCACCACCAACAAAATTATACGAGGCTTGCAAAAGTCCAAAAAGTAACAGAAAGTGTGGGGTAAATAGTTGATCTAAAAGGTTTCCGAAAATTGTGGACACCCTCCACCTCAAAAAATATATTTACCCCCGCGTAGGTATCTATACCTACACACCCTACATACAACAGAGTAAGTAGTATCTACTGATTCTACAGTATCTACTGAGCCAGTAGTAGCTACTGACTGTGTAGTAGTATTTGCTGATTGTAGCAGTAACTACTGACCGTAGTAGTATTTACTGGGCCTACAGTAGTATCTACCGACTCCATAGTAGTAACGACTAACTGTATAGTAGTATCTGCTGACTCTATAGTAGTATACACTGACTATAGTAATATCACTACAGCAGTGCATACCGACTGAGGTGGTACCTGCTATAACTACAGCAGTGCATACTGACAGTGATGGTACCTACTATGATTACATCAGTGCATACTGTAGTGGAACCTGCTATGATTACAGCAGTGCATATTGTGGTGGTACCTGCTATGACAGCAGTGCATACTGCTGTGGTGGTACCTGCTATGATTACAGCAGTACATACAGTGGTGGTACATGCTATGATTACAGCAGTGCATACTGACTGGTGGTACCTGCTATGATTACAGCGTGCATACTGTGGTGGTGCCTGCTTTCACGACAGGAGTGCATACTGACTGTGGTGGTACCTGCTATGATTATAGCACTGCATATTGTGGTGGTACCTGCTATGATTACAGCAGTGCATATTGTGGTGGTTCCTGCTATTACAGCAGTGCATACTGCTGTGGTGGTACCTGCTATAATTGCAGCAGTGAATAAATACTCTGGTAGTTCCTGCTTTCACGACAGCAGTGCATACTGCCGTGGTTGTACCTGCTATGATTACAACAGTGTATACTGACTCTGGTGGGACCTGCTATGATTGCATCAGTGCATACTGACTGTGGTGGTTCCTGCTATGATTGCAGCAGTGCATACTGCTTTGGTCGTATCTGCTATGATTACAGCTGTGCATACTGACTGTGGTGGTACATGCTATGATTACAGCAGTGCATACTGCTGTGGTGGTACCTGCTATGATTACAGCAGTGCATACTGACTGTGGTGGTTCCTGCTATGATTACAGCACTGCATACTGACTGTGGTGGTTCCTTCTATGATTTCAGCAGTGCATTCTGACTCTGGTGGTTCCTGCTTTCACGACAGCAGTGCATACTGTCTCTGATGGTTCCTGCTTTCCCGACAGAAGGTGCAGACTGACTGTGGTGGTACCTGCTATGATTACAGCAGTGCATACTGCTGTGGTGGTCTCCTGCTATGACTACAGCATTGCATGCTGACTGTGGTGGTATCCTGCTTTCACTACAGCATTGCATACTGACTGTGGTGGTATCCAGCTACAACTACAACATTACATGCTGACTGGGGTGGTATCCTGCTGTGATTACAGCAGTGCATACTGCTGTCGTGGTACCTGCTATTACAGCAGTGCATACGTCTGTGGTGGTACCTGATATGATTGCAGCATTGCATGCTGACTATGGTGGTATCCTGCTATGACTACAGCAGTGCATACTGCTGTGGTGGTACCTGCTATTACAGCAGTGCACACGACTGTGGTGGTACCTGCTATGATTACAGCAGTGCATACCTACTTTTGGTGGGACCTGCATTCCCTAGACCAGTGCATACTGACTGTGGTGGTACCTGATATGATAACAGCAGTGCATACTGACTGTGGTGGATGGTACCTGCTATGATTAAGCAGTGCATACTGACTGTGGTGGTACCTGCAATGACTGTAGCAGTGCACACTGACTGTGGTGGGACCTGCTTTAACTACAGCAGTGCATACCGACTGTGATAGTTCCTGATATCACTACAGCAATGCATGCCGACTGTGATATTTCCTGCTTTGACTACAGCATTGCATGCTGACTGTGGTGGTATCTGCTATGACTACAGCATTGCATGCTGACTGTGGTGTTATCCTGCTATGACTACAGCATTGCATGCTGACTGTGGTGGTTTCCTGGTATGACTACAGCAGTGCATACTGACTGTGGTGGTATCCTGCTATGACTACAGCATTGCATGCTGATCATGGTGGTATCCTGCTATGACTTCAGCAGTGCATACTGACTGTGGTGGTATCCTGCTATGACTACAGCATTGCATGCTGATCATGGTGGTATCCTGCTATGACTACAGCAGTGCATGCTGACTGTGGTGGTACCTGCTTTCACTACAGCATTGCATTCTGACTGTGGTGGTATCTTGCTATGACTACAGCATAGCATGCTGAGTATGGTGGTATCCTGCTAAGACTACAGCATTGCATGCTGACTGTGGTGGTATCCTGCTATGACTACAGCATTGCATGCTGATTGTGGTGGTATCCTGCTATGACTACAGCATTGCATGCTGACTGTGGTGGTATCCTGCTATGACTGAATCATTGCATGCTGACTGTGGTGGTATGTGCGGGCTACCGTCCCCCGCCATCACCGAATTGTGGGGGCCGTTGGCCCCCGACTCCCCCATTAAATTTATACCACAACTGCAACAACCGGTCTATGATTATGCACGTGGGTACCCGTGTACCTCACGGCGCAGCTCTACTCACGCGGTAACCACCGCCAGCAGCATCGCGTGCTTGAATTGTGTAATCTTGTTTTATTTATCATCGCAGCCGTTCGGAAGCAACTAATTAGGCTGCGCTGTGGAATACCCGCTCACCAATTTATCTCTACGCGCTACACGCGCGGCGCGTGCCGTGAGCGCCGCTGCCCCTACACCCTTGTGAGCGTAAAACACGTGGGTAAAATTACTCACTCACACGCAAACAAAAGAATCACCGTGGGCGGTCTCGCCACACCACGCACCGCCCCTCCGTACTCACAGAGACAACACGACACGGTTTATACCCAACGGACGGTTTATTCCCCACGAATACACGAACTAGACTGTGCGTGTCAGTATGGACCAGCAGGACAGGTCTAACCTATCTCTCTACTGCCTGATTCTTAATCGGCCTGCCCGCTCTCTATTTTCTCTCCGAATTTCGTCCCTTTGTCTTACCTGTCTCCCTCGTACTTACGGTCCGACCTCGCAGCGACGGAGGTCGCGGATAGATGATCCTGTAAACAGACTCTGGCTGTTCTCTGCCCCGTCCCACGGACGTGCGAGTAACAGTGAGATGACGGCTCCTCGGTCCCTCCTTCCTCTTAATCTCCAGTCAAAAAAAATGGCCCCGTGCTTCCCCAAAGCGTCCCTTTTTATGGTCCTTTCAAAGCCCTCACACTGCCCATCCGCAGTGCATCACGGGTCGGGCCGTTAATCCGCGGTGCATCATGGGTAGTTCCGTTAATCCGCGGTGCATCATGGGTAGAGATGCTAACCCGCAGTGCACCATGGGTAGAGACGCTTAACCCGCGCTGCCCCACTCCCCACCTGTCTGCTGGTCCGCGTGTGTCCTGGGCATCTCCTCACTGCGGTTCTCAGTGAGTTCGCCGTGGTCATTTAATTCTAAGTTAAGCCATGGCGCCGCAGTGCCATTTGGCCTGGGGGGGGGGGGGGGCTACCAATTCCCTGACCCTGAGAAACCGTGGAGTACCCCCACGAGGGTGCCTCTCGGGTAAAAACTCAGGGCAGGTGCCCCCTCCTCCACATGAGGCCCTACTTGAGTGTGTGTGTGCTTATGTGGGGGTGGCGGGGGAAGTGCTGTGATGGGAGCCGGGTGGCTTCTCGGTAGCAGCAGCACAGCGACGGCTCCGGTTTCGACGGAGTGGCTAAGCTGTTGTGGCACCACATAGCCCCCCAAGGCGCCAGTCCCCATCCCGGGTTGA
Source organism: Petromyzon marinus (assembly GCF_048934315.1). Taxonomy (NCBI): domain Eukaryota; kingdom Metazoa; phylum Chordata; class Hyperoartia; order Petromyzontiformes; family Petromyzontidae; genus Petromyzon; species Petromyzon marinus. The sequence goes on from NC_133732.1 coordinate 1,653,852, forward strand.
CTGGAGCACCTCGCCTGGGTTGCCCCTATGAGGTAGCGCCGCGGGGTCCGCTGGACTCATCCGACTCTCGTGGCTGGCCTCGGCGGTGGCGGTTCCATCTCCCGGGGTTCTGGCGGCGGTCTCCTCCTCCACTCCAGTGGTTCTCTCCGGTCCTGGATACCTGCGGGCAGGGAGACATACTCGGGGGTGGTGGGGTTCAGGGACCGTCGTCCCCGTCTCTCCTGGCTTTGGTCGGGACCCCCTGGGGCCCGGGGCCCCGTGGGGCCCATATACTGTGCGAGGCCCCCAGGTATGGGGGGTGTGGGGACCCCGGGGTTTCGGGGTCTTCGAGCGGTGGGGTTCTCCCTCGCTGGGGCCGCCCTCCATGGTTTTAGTCGCCGAACATTAACTACCATCTCCCGGCCCCCTTCTCCCCCCTGAATCATTACCGTCCAGGGGCAGATCTGTCACCCCACCGTCCAGGGTCCCCGCCAGTAGGTGGTTAACTTCCCCACCTGTCTGGCCCCGACGCGAGTTGTGTGCAGCCACACCTTAGAGCCCACTGAGTAGAAGGGGGGCTCCATTCGGGGTCAGGCGCCCCGCTCCTGCCGCTGGTGTGCGGTCTTGCCTTGCGGGTAGGCCCGGACCCTAGTTTCTCGTAGGGTCTCCATCAAGTGCTCCACGGGGCGGCTCCCTTCCTCCCGTTGTGGCGGAGGGACACTGAACAGCAGATCTGTGGGTCAGCGAGACTCGCGACCAAACATCATTAGGAATGGGGTCTGTCCCGTGGATGTGTGTACTGTGGTGGTGTAGGCGAACAGCGCATAGGGGAGGTGTTCGTCCCAGTCCCGTTGATTTGCGGCTGCCATGCGTTTAAGCTTCCCGGCTAGAGTCTGGTTCATCCTCTCTACCATCCCGTTTGCCTGGGGGTGATACGCCGTAGTTCGGTCCTTCTGGATCCCGAACTCTCGGCACAGTGCCTGGAATAGCTGTGCCTCGAACTCACTACCCTGATCAGTAATGACTCGTTCGGGGATCCCGTGCTTAAGTACGTAGTGTTCCATGAACGCTCCGGCCACTACGAGAGCTGTCTTATTGGGGATGGCCACCGCTATGGGATAGCGTGTGAGGTACTCCACCGCTACGAGAATATTCCGGTTGCCCCGGTGGGATCGCGGGAAGGGTCCCTGCAGGTCGATCCCAACTGGCTGGTTCATCCGGCTGACACGGAACGGTCTCAGGGGTACCTGGTATCGCGCTGGTTTCAGCCCGCATTGCTGACACGCGCGGCAGCCCTGCACCCAGGCGGCCACGTCTTGTGCCAACTTGGGCCAGAGATACTGGCAACGCAGGGTTTCCCGAGTGTGCCGTTCCCCGTCATGGCCCCAAAGCGGGTGGTCGTGTACTAGCCTTAGCAGCTGGGGTCGCACCTGGGCGGGAACGCAGATGCATCCCGGCTGGCCGGCTTCGGTTAGTTCCCGTACTACCCCATTCTGCACGCACAACCGGACATACAAACCACTCCAGGGTCCCAGTAGGGCGTCCTTCTTCTCCCGTAGGGCCGTCTCCACCGCTGCTAGATCTGGATCCCACAGCTGGGTCCGTCTCAGTTGCTCGTCATCCAAGCCCGGGAAGGCGCAGCCAATGTCCTCCTGGATCCGATCGGGTGGGGTTGGGCGACCCGTCGGGCCCCGGGGTCCCTGGTTCCCCCTGCCGGGGTCTCTGTTGCGCATACTGCACTGTCTCTCACCGGGGGGGGGGGGGGGGGTTAGTTTCAGTGCGCTCCTGGGGGCCCACCACCTGCCGGCAACGGCCCCCCGTGAAGCACGGGCAGACTTCCTCCACCCTTGTCTCAGCGCACACCGTGGGCCGCCTCGACAAGGCGTCCGCGTTTGCGTGCGTACGCCCAGCTCGGTACTCAATTTGCAGGTTGTACTCCTGCAGCTGTGCCAGCCATCGGGCCATCTGCCCCCGCGGTTCCTTGAATGTAAGGAGGAACTGCAGGGCATAATGGTCGGTGCGCACCCGGCATTTCCTGCCGTACAAATACAGTCGGAACTGTTTACACGCGAAGACCACGGCATACAGTTCTTGACGGGTCATGCAATAATTCAGCTCGGCCCCACTCAGGGTCTGACTGGCGTATGCGATGACCCGCTCCGTCCCACCCTGCACCTATGACAGCACCGCGCCCAGCCCACTGCTGCAGCCGTCGGTGTCTAAAATAAAATCAGTGGTGAAATCGGGGAAAGCTAGGGTGGGGGTGTGGGTAAGGTGGTCTTTGAGGGTGGTGAAGGCCGTCTGGCAGGCCTCCGTCCACTGATAGGGGTTCTTAGGGGAGGTGAGTTGGGTGAGGGGGCGTGCAACCTCGCTGAATCCCTTTACGAATCGGCGATAATAGGTGGCGAGTCCCAAGAATGACCTGATCTCCATCAGGTTCCTTGGCCGTGGCCATTCCACTACGGCGCGTTCCTTCTCCGGATCGGTGCGCACCCCTGCCTCGCTTACTCGGTGTCCGAGGTACCCCACCTCGCACTGCGCAAGGTAACACTTACGCGGCTTGAGTTTGAGATGGGCTGCTCGCAATCACTGGAACAGCTCTCGTAGCCTGGACCAGTGCTCAGACAGAGATCTACTGAACACTATCACGTCGTCCAGGTAAATCAGGCACTGTTCCCACTGCAAGCCCCGCATCACCAACTCCATCAACCGCTGGAACGTCGCAGGTGCATTAGTGAGTCCAAACGGAAGCACTCGAAACTAGAACAGTCCCATCGGGGTGGTAAATGTGGTTTTTGGCCGATCCTCCTCCGCCATCTCCACCTGCCAGTACCTGGACGCCAGATCGAGGGTGGAAAAATACCGTGCTCCTGCGAGGCTGTCAAAGGTGTCATCGATGCGCGGTATGGGGAAGGCGTCGCCGAGGGTGACTGCGTTCAACTTTCGGTAATCAACGCAGAACCCGGTCGACCCATCCTTTATCGTCACTAGCACCACTGGGGCAGACCAGGGGCTCACCGAGGGCTGGATTATGTTATCACATAGCATATCCGCGACTGCCTCCTTGATCTGGGTCCGTTCAGGCGCGCCCACTCGGTATGCGGGGAGTTTGATAGGTCGGGCTGCACCTGTGTCAATTTGGTGCTTAACAAGGTCTGTCCGGCCTACATCTGAATCCTGCTCACTGAACACGTCGGCGTACTCCTGCAACAACCCGTGCAGCTGATCGGCCTCCCCCTTAGGTAAATCTGCCCAAGGCACATGCAAGGGAACGATCTCGGCCCGGGGGGTCGGGCCGACCCGCCAGGCCAGATCCTGGTTGTCTTCGGGGCGGCCAGGGTCTTCTGCCCAGAGGGCAAACACTGAGTTGTTAGAGTGGCGCGCGTGCAGGGGGTGTATGGTAGCTACTGTGGTGCGTCGTCGTAGCATTGCCGGGGTACTGTGTGGGTTAAACACCCGCATAAACAGTCGGCCCCCATCTGCGTTTACCAGCGTGGTTGACCCTACGACTCCGTACCGCGCTGCCAACTCCGGGTGAGGAGTTAGCATTACCTCGCCCGATGGTCGGTGTGTGGGGTCGGCGGAGGGGGTTGTCACTGGCACCAGCATCTCGGCGAGCGGTCCGATGGTGACGGGCGACACCATCGTCGCGGCCACGGGTGTGAAGCAAGGGCGATTCAGCTCGGGTCCCAGGAATGGGATCCGCTCCCCGCTGCCCTCCATGGTGGCGCATCGCTGGTGGGGCTGCACATTGAGCCCCAGCTTTTCCAGGAGGTCCGTACCTGCAATACACTCGTGGCACAACACACTCGAGACATAGAATTCCTGTGTGCACACCTGGTGTCCAAGACGGACCTCGAGGGAGATCCTTCTCAGCAGCCCCATCCCGGCTCCGCTTGCTGTGTGCAGCGCGCGATCCGGGGCCTGCAGGCGGCTCACGTCAACCCCGAGCACGCTGCAATGCGCGGCGCTCACGAGTGAGGCCACCGCCCCCGTGTCCAGCAGAATCCGGGTGCGCCGCCCGTTCACCTGTCCTTCTACCAGCGACGTCGCCCCCGTGATTCCCGCCACCAGCTCCCGCAGCCAGTCGCCCGTCCTCACCGCGTCCTTGGGTGTTGTGGTCGGAATCTGCGTGGGGGTCACTCGCTCACTATTATAATTATTATTATCGTCGTTTTGTTTTGGGACCTCGTTGATTGCACCCCTAGGTGGTCCACTTTCTAGGGGGCGTAGGCGTTTAACCATGGCACGTTTCTAGCGCGGGCGATCTGAGGACAGTCTCTTACGAGGTGCCCTCGACGGTCGCACAGGTAACACGCTCGGGGGAGGGCGGTGGCCCCGTAGGAGCTTCCCCGCCCGCTCCCTCTTTCCCCTCCCGTACGCTGATGCCCAGACTCTGCCTCTAGTCGGGCTACCCTCCCAGCTAGCCCTCCTACCTCGGTCTGGACCGTCTCCACCGTAGTCTGTAGCGTAGTCATATGTGCCCGTACTTGGGTTACCTTGCTGTCGATCCCTTGTTGTCCACCTGGGTTATTCTCTAACCTACTTGGGTCACCTGACTGGAACACCCGTACTTGGGTTACCTTGCTGTCGATCCCTCCAATGCCCGTCTGTATCCCCGCTACCCATCCCGGGGTTGTCTCGCGGGATACCGGAGGCTCCTTTCCTGACCCCTTACCGTCCTGGCGAGTTCCTGTTCCTCCTCTTCCTCCTCTAGGGACAGGCTTGCGATGGTGCGCTCTCGTCGCAGCCCCCGGAGCTGCGCGCGTTCTCTGGAAATTATTTCATATTAATGCGCGCGCTTGACAAGGTCATTAAAGGGGAGACATGTACAGCTCATGTCTGGCTGCCACCACAACATGCGAGCCAAGTATCGCTGGATCTTCTCGGCGGCAAGCTCCTCAATCACCTCTGTCGTGTATCCCGGGCGTGCGATCTTTGTTAGCTCGCGCACATCCTCGGAATAATCACGCAGGTCCTTGCCGGGTTGGCGACAGCGTGCCTCTAAGGCTGCTTTTGCCTCTTCATTACTCACGCCAAACCGTGAGTCAAGTTTGCGCATTAGCTTTGCTAGCTGGGTTTGCGCGCTTGTGGGTAGGGCTTCCACAAAATCGGCTGCCCGCCCATCCAGGTTCATAATAAGTTGGCGTAACGCCTGCGTGTCCGTCCACCCATTAATCTACTTAGCCCCTATGATGTTGCGGACAAACGTTTTCCACGAAGGAGTCCCCCAGCCGGTAAATATATGCCTTATTTTTGCGTGGGGTAACGCGAGGGTTCGTACCGCTTCTGACGCCAAACTGTGGGGGCTACCGTCCCCGTCCATCACCGAATTGTCAGGGCCGTTGTCTCCCGACTCCCCCGCTACCTTCGTCCCACTACCGCTCGGCTGTTCTGTAGGGTCCGGGCTACCGGCCTCCACTTCCTCACCCCCCTGTACCCCCGACTTCGTTGCTGACCGCGTCGGCATGTTTCAATCGGTGAGGCCGCCTGCTCTACACTTACGACACGCTACACTGTTCAGTGGCGGCGTGCCGCGGTGAGCGCGCCCGCAAAGTAAAACCCCGTCCCGCACGTGAACAAGCAGGTACGGCGCGCCGACGCGTGATTCCCTCACACACACGCTCTACGCGCTCAAGCAACAACAAACACGACGCTGCTACCCGCCGAGCCCCGTGCACCATTCACACGCGAGGGAGTGGGGGGTCGGGGGTGGGAGGCCAGGGGCATCTGCCGCTGCGCGTGTCGCTGATTGGAGGGAGTCACCCGGCTCCGATTTAAAGGGCCGTTTAAACAGCCGCGCGAATACGCGCACACCAGGCGCTTAGATCTCTACCTCGCTATCGACAACCGTGCATGCACGCGATCGCAAGACAGTCGCACAGGCACGTGAGCGCTAAGCACTACTGTAAACAATCGCACAGGTATGCGAGCGCTAAACACTACTGAAAACTGTCGCGTAGGCACGCGCACGCTGAACACTCCGCCTTGTGGTAAACAACTGCGCATGCACGCGAACACCAAGCACACTCTACCCTCCTCTTCACACTCCCAAAGACCACATGACACAGTTTATCCCCCTACTAGTTATTTTATTTACCGCGAGTAACCCGTTAAACTATGCGTGATTGTGTGAGTCAGCAGGCCCTCCTAGCCTATGCTTCGGGAATCCTAGGCTCAATTTATCCTGCCTATCGCTCCGCTCTCTACCCTCGATTAAATCGTTCACACTCACCTCTCTCTTACTTACGCTTACTTCCACTCTGCTGTGCTGAAAGCTGTAGACGGGCGAGCCTGTGGGCTGTCTCCATAGAGGGTTGAGCCTGGCTGCGCTGGAGCTCGTCACACGGACGTCTCGAACGGCTGCCTCTCCTGCTCCGTGGACAGCGATGATTTGAAGAACTCTCCCCTCACTACCCCAAGCCTCCGCTTTTTATCCACCCTCTCTGTGGTGCTTTCGTTCGTCCACCCGTGCCCTTTGCATAATCGTAGGCCGAGTTATTCTCGTCCCTTTCACATTCGGGTCTATAATCTTACCTATAACAAAAAAGGCATTCAGATGCTTCCGTACCCGTGCCGCCCTGTCTAATCGGAAGGCCGAGTTATTTTCGTCCCTTTCACATTCGGATCTGTAATCTTACCTATAACAAAAGCGTTCCGCTGTTCCCACACCCCGTGCTGCCTTGTCCATTCAGATGTCGGAATGCTCCTGTCCCCTTGTTATTGGGGTCCCTAATTCTACCTATAACAAAGGCTTACCGCTGTTCCCACGCCCCGTGCCATGTGTGTGTGATTTCATCCGTGGTGGCTTTACCGCCCCTGCCGTAACCATGCCATTATAATATCAGGTCATGGCACCGTGGTGCTGGCCAGCCTCGGTGGTAGGTCGCCCAATTTCCTGGCCGCAGGAAACCATGAAGCTTGATCCCATTAGGGGCTTCTGGATAAAAACCCGTCGGCCAGGTGACCTTCCCTCCCGGATCTACGCGGGGTGTGTGTGCATTCGTGCGGAGGGGGGGGGGGGTGGCGAGGGCGCACCACGTCGGCGTTGTCACTCCCCGGTGGTGGTGTCACGGCGATGGGCACGGCCCCCGACGGAGCTGCTCCGCTGCGGCGGCACCACAGAACGTGTTGTCTATATTTATTTAAAGTTGCGCATTTTGATGTGGCGTCACATTTCTCAAACCCCTTCCCCCTCCCCCCCCATCGTCACACATCGTCACAAATGTCTGTCCCCCCATCCCTAGGTGCGTGACGTCATTTATGGACGGCCCCTCACGGCTTTCGAGTCAGCACGCTGACAGCCGTTAGATGCAACGCTGCACGCTCACAGGCTGTCTGCACGCCAGGCTCGATCTGCAGCTGGAGCATGCTGCGGAAACGCTGGCTCAGTGCGCTGCCTGTCAGCAGCCTTGGGAGTGGCTTGGTGTGCGAGCACCCCTTGTGGCACCCTCCTGGAGAACTCACGCTGGGCAGCAGCCTGCACGTGACCGCACTCACTCTTCTGGCCTCTCCACAACTCACACAATATCAGTCACTGGCTCGGCCATCAACAGAAATTTTCCAGCCGATAGCTTGGACAATATTTTATGCACACTCTATATTGGTGTCTAACTCAAATCTCCACTTAACTTCTCCCACGTCTTGGCTTATCACAGTATTATATAGAAAATCCCTTCGCACAATACATACCTGTCAACCCTTTATCAGTGCCTACCTTATTACAGACAAATTCAGACCTTATTGGTCACCCTGCACCCTTATCAATTTCCTACAAAGTCCTATCACAAAGGAGAAACACAAACAAACAGACAGCACATTTTTTTGCCCGTATTGAAACGGCTGTATGCCGTATGGATATGTAGTGGAGTAGGAAGGTGCCGAGTGAAAACAGCATGATAACGTGATAACACAGACAGTACGGGTTATGTTGGGTCAGCCTGTAGTGAAGGCAACGACAGTACAGGTTATGTTAGGGCAATTACGCTGGGAGTGCCAAGGACGGCTGGGATTGGTGGGTGATGTTGCCAAGGATGGAGGGGCGTCTTGAAGTCTGGCGAGGAACAGGTGTACGGTCACGCGGAGTGCCGTTGGGACGCAGGTTAATTAATTGGGGAGTAATGAGAGCGGGGATAAATTGGGGGGTCGGCAATTGGAGCGAGGTTGTTGAAGTTGAGGAGCTTGGAGTGAAGAGTTTGGATTTGAAGTTGGAGTCAACAGCGGGGAATTGAAGTGTGGGGAGCTGGCAGACAGAGAGTTGGAAGGATAGAGTTTGGTAGACAGAGTTGGAGATGGAGCTTGGAAACAGCGTAGCGATAGCGGAGCTGAAGAAGAGAAGCAGCTAGCAGTGAAGAAAGCGTAGCGATAGCGGAGCTGAAGAAGAGAAGCAGCCAGCAGTGAAGAGAGCATCGCGAAAGCGGAGATGAAGAAGAGAAGCAGCTAGCAGTGAAGAGAGCGTAGCGATAGCGAAGCTGAACAGAGACGAAGCTGTTAGCAGTGGGGAGAGCATAGTGACGGTGATAGCGGTGAACAGAGACGAAGCAGTTAGCAGTGGGGACAGCGTAGTGATGGTGATAGCGGCGAACAGAGACGAAGCAGCCAGCAGTGGAGAGAGCATAGTGACGGTGATAGCGGAGAGCAGAGACGAAGTAGTTATCAGTGGAGAGAGCATAGCGACGGTGATAGCGGAGAGCAGAGACGAAGAAGTTAGCGGCGGAGTAAGCAAAGTAATCGTGGGGAGTGGAGAGACAAAGGTGGCGAGCGAGTCGATTGAAGCACGGTGAGCGAGCTGTGGCGACATGGATGCTGTGAAGTGTTGAGGACATGCTAAGAGTTGTAAGTAAAGCGGTGTTCGAAGAAAGACAAAAGTTGTCCGAGTGAAATCGAACACTACATTTGGTGTCAGAGTGACTACGAACCACGCCGAGATGTCAAAGAAGGCGGCCAAGAAGAAGAACGTGCCGGTGGACTCGTCCGACGACAGGAACGATGAGGACGTGCTGCCCGCGTCCGACCAAGTGGCCGATACTTCTCCGGAGGGCCTGGTCGAACGAGAGTCTACAAAACGAGATGGCGGTTCGAGCGGGGCCGAGACCCCGGGACCGTCGGGAGATTGGAGAGTCCTCATGGCACAGTGGGAGGCCAGGATGGCAACGTTGACGAAGGCGTTTAACCGCTTTGTGACATCGGACCAGGTACAACCGACAGTGTCAAGTCGACCAGCATATGTTGCCGCGGGGTCGGAGCGATTGGAGAAATCCGACGACGATGAAGCGCCGCCATCGGGAACAGCACGGCGACTTCATGTGCAGCAGTTCGAGGCCAAAGTTTGGGATTGGACGGCATTTTCAAGACGGTTCCGAGCGGCTTATCAATCTCTGGAGTGGACTGAGGGTGCCGCACTGCGGGCACTGCCGACGGACCTCGATGATGATACTTTGGCGACATTTAATGGATTCCCTGCCGCCGTCAGGTCAACGCTGGACGGGGCATTCGCGGCAATGAGAAAGGTGTATGAGCCGCAGTTGGTCGCCAAACGTAGGTTCCAGCAAAGGAAGCGGGAGGGCACGGAATCCCCTCTTGCGTTCTGCAGTGCGCTGTTGGCCCTTGCTCAAGTAGCATACCCGGCAATGGACCAGGAGGCCCTGGATTCTTTACTGCAGGAGAAGCTTTTGCAGTTCGCGAAGGAGCTACGAGTCGTCCTTTCGCTTCCTGAGAGCCACAACGACGACGACATGTCGTCTCTACAGATCGCCAGGAACATCCAAGTCAACCTGGATCTCCGCGTCCGAGAGCGCGGTGGTAGTGGGTGAGGTGCCGCCGATTGCAGCGGCGGCCGGGGTGCCACCCGCGGGCATGCTGCGTCGCCCCGCGGTGTATGGAGGTGGCACGCAGCGGACGTGCAACGAGTGCGGACGGAGAGGACAGCTCGTCCGCGACTGTTGGTGGCGCAGGGGCAGCCTTCCAAGGGCGCCGACCAGCTACAACTGAGAATTTCCCCAGGACCGAGGATTCCGGGTGAGTCGCGATACATTCAATATACGTTCGCTCTTTTCACATCATCCATCGGCGTCATCTCACCCATTGACATCTCATTCGTATGTTGCGCACGGTCAGGACGTATGGGTGCACGTTGGTGCATCATGTTTTGGGAGCTGCGCCGGGGTCGTCGGATGTGATAGCACTTATTCAAGGGGTGATGGTCAGGGTTATCGTTGACACGGGGGCTTCTGCGACCCTTATCTCATTACAAACTTTTCGCTCATTGCCAACTTTGCCCCAGGCCCTAGAACCGGTTGATGGGCCGTGCATAGCAGCAAATGGTATTATGGGTTGTATGGTCGCGATGATTCAAATTGGGGAAGTGAGCGTTACGGGGAATGTTTTGGTTTCCACGGCCTTGGCGGTACCGTGTTTGTTGGGAACAGATTTCTTGCAAAGGATGCCGCTTAAGATTTCTATAAGAGAAGGGGTGTTTGGAATTGCCATTGGGAAAATGTCTAAAATTTTTAGGAACGCCTTCTAAGTTCGCAGTTGCGAACACCATGGTGCAGGCCATGGTGGGCCACACCATTCGCGTTCCGCCGGCCACGCAGATGCTTGTGCCGCTGCGCTTTAAAAAAGTTGCCTTTCAACGAGCAACAGGAGGGTATATTGCTGACGCCCTCAAATGCTGTAACACGGATGCCCACTTTGGTAGGGGCTTTGACTATTGTACCGGCAAATTGCGACCCTTTCACACAAATTGTAAACGCGGGACACGAACCGGTCGTCATTCAGGAGGGTACCACATTGGCGCATGCAACAGCAGCGCCGGGTCCGGAAGGGGAGGCGTGTTTGGTAACGGGACAGAGTGAGATGTTGCCGGGTGATGGAGATGATCCGGACTGGTTGCGAGATCTATATATGCAAAACCCCGAACTAACGCCTGTGCAGCGTTCGCGTCTCCATGGGTTGCTCGTGGAATTCAAAGATGTGTTCAGTTCAGGTAAATATGACGTGGGTCGTACGTCATTGTTGCGGCATCACATTGACACTGGGAATGCACCCCCAATCCGAATGAATACCCATCGTGTAAGTCCGCTGGAGAAAGATTGTATTCGGCGAGCCGTTGATGAGATGTTAGAACAGGAGATCATTTCTCCTTCATCCAGCCCGTGGGGAGCTCCTATTGTACTCGTTAAAAAGCACGATGGGGCCATGCGATGTTGTGTTGACTACCGAAAATTAAATGAGGTTTCTGTTGCGGAAGTGTATCCGCTCCCACGTATTGATGATTCACTAGACGCCCTGTCCGGCGCGAAAATTTTTTCGACCCTCGATCTGTTGTCGGGCTTTTGGCAATTGCCCCTGGATGAGGAGTCTAAACCCAAGACCGCTTTTTGGACACCACAAGGGTTGTTCCAATTCAATGTACTCCCGATGGGGCTCCACTCTCGCCGGCCACCTTCCAACGATTAATGGAACTCGTGTTGTCAGGACTGCAGTGGGAGTCGTGTTTAATATATCTGGACGACAACATTGTTTTCAGTAAGGATTTTGATGAACATTTGCAACGGTTGCGTGCCGTTTTTGGCCGAGTGCGGTGCGCTGGATTGAAATTTAAACCCCAAAAGTGCCATTTGTTAAGGACATCGGTTAAATATTTGGGGCACGTTGTTAGCGCGTCTGGGGTGGCCACCGATCCTGAGAAGACGAGTTGCATGCCAACGTGTCCGGTACCGAAAACGGTAGGGGAGGCACGTAGCTTCGTGGGCTTCGCGTCGTATTACCGACGATTTGTTAAGGATTTTGCCACAATTGCGAGGCCATTGCACACGCTCACTGGTAAGGGTGTGAAATTTCAGTGGGGAGATGTAGAACAACGATCGTTTGAGGTGCTGTGGGCCGCGTTGGCGGACGCACCGCCGCTTGGATACCCTAATTTAACGAAAACCTTTATTCTTGACACGGATGCCAGTGATACGGGCATAGGCGCGTTTTGTTGCAAATGGTGGATGGTGTTGAGAAAGTTGTGGCATATGGCAGCCGGGTGTTGTCTCCGGCTGAACAGAAGTATTGTGTAATGTGCAGGGAGTTGCTGGCCATCGTGCACTTTGTTCGATTGTACTGACCGTATTTGTACTGCAGAGATTTTTTGATCCGCACTGATCATGCGGCACTACAGTACTCATTGCGGGTTGACCAGCCGTCTGGACAGATGGCCCGTTGGCTCGAGACCCTGCAGGAGTACTCATTCACAATCCAGCATAGGAAGGGGACACGTCATGTCAACGCTGACGCCTTGTCGAGATTGCCGCAACCGACTGGTTCATGTCGGTGTGCAGAGGGCTCGCTGCATTGCAGTCCGCCGCTGCAGGACGTTCCGGCAATGGTCGCTGCAGCAGATTCAATTCGGCCAGAAGCGATTCCCGCTGTGGGATCGGGGTTGTTGGGGTTGACATTGGGTCAGTGGAAACGCTTACAGGTGGATGACTCCTCCTTGACGAGGATGAGGCTTCGTGCCTCTCGCTCAAGGGGATCGGAAGATCGGCCCTTTCTAAAACTCGTCGATGGTCTCCTCATTCGCTGGGATGTTGAAGCACAAAAGTTCTGTATTGTTGTTCTGATTGTGTTGCGCGGGAAGCTCATTAGTGATACCCATGACAAATTGATGCATTTAGGGGAGAAAAAGACCGCGCTAACCTTGGGGAAAGATTTCTACTGGCCGGGGATGTATAACGATGTTCAGCGAGTTGTGAAAGCATGCCATGAATGCACGCAGTGGAAGGCGCCGGCGCGACCCTATCGTGTAACATTGCAATCGATACGGGTTTTGCGTGTCAACGAAATTGTCGCCCTAGATATATTGGGTCCGTTTCCCGTCACCCCCCGGGGGCATAAGTATCTGCTCGTCGGGGTAGAGTTCCTTACTCGCTGGCCTATGGCATGGCCACTGGTGGACCAATCTGCGGGGTCGATCGCAGAGGCTTTCTTGCAGGGATATGTTTTCGATAAGGGCGCCCCGGAGCACTTGCTCACTGATCAAGGCAGAAATTTTTCGTCACGATTGCTTAAGGAGGTGTGTGATTCATTCGGGACCAAAAAGATTTGAACGTCCCCGTACCACCCGCATACCGACGGGATGGTTGGATGCCTGCAAAGGGCGCTGACGTCTATGCTTTGCCACCAGGTTAATGCCTCACAGGATGATTGGGACCTGCATGTTGCGGCGACTCTGGCCGCTTACAGACTGGCCCCGCATGCCTCGATGGGGTACTCGCCGTTTTATTTGATGTATGGGCACGAACCAGAAGCGCCAGCCTTGGTCAAATTGGGTGTGCAAAAACAGGGGAAGTCACCAATGGTGCCTGCTCCTATGCAGGTGTCATTGGACCGTCTGAGAGAGGCTCGGGAGGCCTCGTTGGGTAACACGGCGCAACGACAAGCCGCCAACGAACGGTTGCATGGTACGCAGCGGCCTCGAGATCCGTGGTGTGTTGGGGACAAAGCGTGGTTGCATTGCCCCATGGTACCGGTGGGAACGTCTCCAAAGTTCCATCGGCCCTGGCAGGGGCCTGTTGAGGTCGTTGAGGTTCTCCGGGACCAAAGTGTACGGATTCGATTCAGTCGTCAAATATGGTTTGTTCACCCGTCGCGCCTTAAGAAATTTGTATTGTCATATGACGCGTCATCTCCCATCCCAGAGCGGCCTGTATTGGATGTGTCCGACGAGCCTGTGAGGCGGTCGCATGTGTACGCGCCTCAGAAATCTGCTTCCCGTGTGCCTACAGGACCATCCCTATTGACTCGACGAGGGGGTTCTGGCAAGTTTACTGGCCAGACACCGGTTGACCGGCCGCAACCTTGAGATACTGTCCGGCCCGCGCAGGGACGAGGGACTGTCCCGCCGGCAGATGGTCGCTGTGACAGGGACGGGTGTGCGTCGAGGACCAGACGCAGCCCTCACTTAACAGAGGAGCGTAGCCCGCCCTTGCCCCACGGTGTCCCGTGTAGGGGAAATGGGCCGGCAGCTGGAACTCGCTCCTGAGGACGGATCTTTCATTGACTCTGCGTGTTGCGGTTCTTGTACAAAGTTGTTATGTTGTGTTAATTGTTATGTCCTAGGTACTCCACTGCCCAGACGTCGAAGTGTCATCATATCCGGGACGGCTAGATATTTTCATCACGGGAGGGGGGGGGGGGTGATGTAGTGGAGTAGGAAGGTGCGTAGTGGAAACAGCGTGATAATGTGATAACACAGACAGTACGGGTTATGTTGGGTCAGCCTGTAGTGAAGGCAAATACAGTACAGGTTATGTTAGGGCAATTCAGCTGGGAGAGCCAAGGACGGCTGGGATTGGTTGTTGCTGTTGCCAAGGATGGAGGGGCGTCTTGAAGTCTGGCGAGGAACAGGTGTACGGTCACGCGGAGTGCCGTTGGGACGCAGGTAAATTAATTGGGGAGTAATGAGAGTGGGGATAAATTGGTGGGTCGGCAATTGGAGCGAGGTTGTTGAAGTTGAGGAGCTTGGAGTGAAGAGTGGGGATTTGAAGTTGGAGTCAACAGCAGGGAATTGAAGTGTGGAGAGCTGGCAGACAGAGAGTTGGAAGGATAGAGTTTGGGAGACAGAGTTGGAGATGGAGCTTGGAAACAGCGTAGCGATAGCGGAGCTGAAGAAGAGAAGCAGCTAGCAGTGAAGAAAGCGTAGCGATAGCGGAGCTGAAGAAGAGAAGCAGCCAGCAGTGAAGAGAGCATCGCGAAAGCGGAGCTGAAGAAGAGAAGCAGCTAGCAGTGAAGAGAGCGTAGCGATAGCGAAGCTGAACAGAGACGAAGCAGTTAGCAGTGGGGAGAGCATAGTGACGGTGATAACGGTGAACAGAGACGAAGCAGTTAGCAGTGGGGACAGCATAGTGATGGTGATAGCGGTGAACAGAGACGAAGCAGCCAGCAGTGGAGAGAGCATAGTGACGGTGATAGCGGAGAGCAGAGACGAAGTAGTTAGCAGTGGAGAGAGCATAGCGACGGTGATAGCGGAGAGCAGAGACGAAGAAGTTAGCGGCGGAGTAAGCAAAGTAATCGTGGGGAGTGGAGAGACAAAGGTGGCGAGCGAGTCGATTGAAGCACGGTGAGCGAGCTGTGGCGACATGGATGCTGTGAAGTGTTGAGGACATGCTAAGAGTTGTAAATAAAGCGGTGTTCGAAGAAAGACAAAAGTTGTCCGAGTGAAATCGAACACTACATTTGGTGTCAGAATGACTACGAACCACGCCGAGATGTCAAAGAAGGCGGCCAAGAAGAAGAACGTGCCGGTGGACTCGTCCGACAATAGCAACGATGAGGACGTGCTGCCCGCGTCCGGCCAAGTGGCCGATACTCCTCCGGAGGGCCTGGTCGAACGAGAGTCTACAAAACGAGACTGCGGTTCGAGCGGGGCCGAGACCCCGGGACCGTCGGGAGATTGGAGAGTCCTCATGGCACAGTGGGAGGCCAGGATGGCGACATTGACGGAGGCGTTTAACCGCTTTGTGACATCGGACCAGGTACAACCGACGGTGTCAAGTCGACCAGCAGATGTTGCCGCGGGGACGGAGTGATTGGAGAAATCCGACGACGATGAAGCGCCGTCATCGGGAACAGCACGGCGACTTCATGTGCAGCAGTTCGAGGCCAAAGTTGGGGATTGGACGGCATTTTCAAGACGGTTCCGAGCGGCTTATCAATCTCTGGAGTGGACTGAGGGTGCCGCACTGCGGGCACTGCCAACGGACCTCGATGATGATACTTTTTACGACATTTAATGGATTCCCTGCCGCCATCAGGTCAACGCTGGACGGGGCATTCGCGGCAATGAGAAAGGTGTATGAGCCGCAGTTGGTCGCCAAACGTAGGTTCCAGCAAAGGAAGCGGGAGGGAATGGAATCCCCTCTTGCGTTCAGCAGCGCGCTGTTGGCCCTCGCTCAAGTAGCATACCCGGCAATGGACCAGGAGGCCCTGGATTCCTTACTGCAGGAGAAGCTTTTGCAGTTCGCGAAGGAGCTACGAGTCGTCCTTTCGCTTCCTGAGAGCCATAACGACGACGACATGTCGTCTCTACAGATCGCCAGGAACATCCAAGTCAACCTGGATCTCCGCGTCCGAGAGCGCGGTGGTAGTGAGTGAGGTGCCGCCGATTGCAGCGGCGGCCGGGGTGCCACCCGCGGGCATGCTGCGTCGCCCCGCGGTGTATGGAGGTGGCACGCAGCGGACGTGCTACGAGTGCGGACGGAGAGGACAGCTCGTCCGCGACTGTTGGCGGCGCAGGGGCAGCCTTCCAAGGGCGCCGACCAGCTACAACTGAGAATTTCCCCAGGACCGAGGATTCCGGGTGAGTCGCGATACATTCAATATACGGTCGCTCTTTTCACATCACCCATCGGCGTCATCTCACCCATTGACATCTCATTCGTATGTTGTGCACGGTCAGGACATATGGGGCACGTTGGTGCATCATGTTTTGGGAGCTGCGCCGGGGTCGTCGGATGTGATAGCACTTATTCAAGGGGTGATGGTCAGGGTTATCGTTGACACGGGGGCTTCTGCGACCCTTATCTCATTACAAACTTTTCGCTCATTGCCAACTTTGCCCCAGGCCCTAGACCCGGTTGATGGGCCGTGCATAGCAGCAAATGGTATTATGGGTTGTATGGTCGCGATGATTCAAATTGGGGAAGTGAGCGTTACGGGGAATGTTTTGGTTTCCACGGCCTTGGCGGTGCCGTGTTTGTTGGGAACAGATTTCTTGCAAAGGATGCCGCTTGAGATTTTTATAAGAGAAGGGGTGTTTGGAATTGCCATTGGGAAAATGTCTAAAATTTTTAGGAACGCCTTCTAAGTTCGCAGTTGCGAACACCATGGTGCAGGCCATGGTGGGCCACACCATTCGCGTTCCGCCGGCCACGCAGATGCTTGTGCCGCTGCGCTTTAAAAAAGTTGCCTTTCAACGAGCAACAGGAGGGTATATTGCTGACGCCCTCAAATGCTGTAACACGGACGCCCACTTTGGTAGGGGCTTTGACTATTGTACCGGCAAATTGCGACCCTTTCATACAAATTGCAAACGCGGGACACGAACCGGTCGTCATTCAGGAGGGTACCACATTGGCGCATGCAACAGCAGCGCTGGGTCCGGAAGGGGAGGCGTGTTTGGCAACGGGACAGAGTGAGATGTTGCCGGGTGATGGAGATGATCCGGACTGGTTGCGAGATCTATATATGCAAAACCCCGAACTAACGCCTGTGCAGCGGTCGCGTCTCCATGGGTTGCTCGTGGAATTCAAAGATGTGTTCAGTTCAGGTAAATATGACGTGGGTCGTACGTCATTGTTGCGGCATCACATTGACACTGGGAATGCACCCCCAATCCGAATGAATACCCATCGTGTAAGTCCGCTGGAGAAAGATTGTATTCGGCGAGCCGTTGATGAGATGTTAGAACAGGAGATCATTTCTCCTTCATCCAGCCCGTGGGGAGCTCCTATTGTACTCGTTAAAAAGCGCGACGGGGCCATGCGATGTTGTGTTGACTACCGAAAACTAAATGAGGTTTCTGTTGCGGAAGTGTATCCGCTCCCACGTATTGATGATTCACTAGACGCCCTGTCCGGCGCGAAAATTTTTTCGACCCTCGATCTGTTGTCGGGCTTTTGGCAATTGCCCCTGGATGAGGAGTCTAAACCCAAGACCGCTTTTTGGACACCACAAGGGTTGTTCCAATTCAATGTACTCCCGATGGGGCTCCACTCTCGCCGGCCACCTTCCAACGATTAATGGAACTCGTGTTGTCAGGACTGCAGTGGGAGTCGTGTTTAATATATCTGGACGACATCATTGTTTTCAGTAAGGATTTTGATGAACATTTGCAACGGTTGCGTGCCGTTTTTGGCCGAGTGCGGTGCGCTGGATTGAAATTTAAACCCCAAAAGTGCCATTTGTTAAGGACATCGGTTAAATATTTGGGGCACGTTGTTAGTGCGTCTGGGGTGGCCACCGATCCTGAGAAGACGAGTTGCGTGCCAACGTGTCCGGTACCGAAAACGGTAGGGGAGGCACGTAGCTTCGTGGGCTTCGCGTCGTATTACCGACGATTTGTTAAGGATTTTGCCACAATTGCGAGGCCATTGCACACGCTCACTGGTAAGGGTGTGAAATTTCAGTGGGGAGATGTAGAACAACGATCGTTTGAGGCGCTGTGGGCCGCGTTGGCGGACGCACCGCCGCTTGGATACACTGATTTTACGAAAACCTTTATTCTTGACACGGATGCCAGTGATATGGGCATAGGCGCGGTTTTGTTGCAAATGGTGGATGGTGTTGAGAAAGTTGTGGCATATGGCAGCCGGGTGTTGTCTCCGGCTGAACAGAAGTATTGTGTAATGTGCAGGGAGTTGCTGGCCATCATGCACTTTGTTCGATTGTACTGACCGTATTTGTACGGCAGAGATTTTTTGATCCGCACTGATCACGCGGCACTACAGTACTCGTTGCGGGTTGACCAGCCGTTGGGACAGATGGCCCGTTGGCTCGAGACCCTGCAGGAGTACTCTTTCACGATCCAGCATAGGAAGGAGACACGTCATGTCAACGCTGACGCCTTGTCGAGATTGCCGCAACCGACTAGTTCATGTCGGTGTGCGGAGGGCTCGCTGCATTTCGGTCCGCCGCTGCAGGACGTTCCGGAAATGGTCGCTGCAGCAGATTCAATTCGGCCAGAAGCGATTCCCGCTGTGGGATCGGGGTTGTTGGGGTTGACATTGGGTCAGTGGAAACGCTTACAGGTGGATGACTCCTCCCTGACGAGGATGAGGCTTCGTGACTCTCGCTCAAGGGGATCGGAAGATCGGCCCTTTCTAAAACTCGTCGATGGTCTCGTCATTCGCTGGGATGTTGAAGCACAAAAGTTCCGTATTGTTGTTCTGATTGTGTTGCGCGGGAAGCTCATTAGTGATACCCATGACAAATTGATGCATTTAGTGGAGAAAAAGACCGCGCTAACCTTGGAGAAAGATTTCTACTGGCCGGGGATGTATAACGATGTTCAGCGAGTTGTAAAAGCATGCCATGAATGCACGCAGTGGAAGGCGCCGGCGCGACCCTATCGTGTACCATTGCAATCGATACGGGTTTTGCGTGTCAACGAAATTGTCGCCCTAGATATATTGGGTCCGTTTCCCGTCACCCCCCGGGGGCATAATTATCTGCTCGTCGGGGTGGAGTACCTTACTCGCTGGCCTATGGCATGGCCACTGGTGGACCAATCTGCGGGTCGATCGCAGAGGCTTTCTTGCAGGGATATGTTTTCGATAAGGGCGCCCAGAGCACTTGCTCACTGATCAAGGCAGAAATATTTCGTCACTATTGCTTAAGGAGGTGTGTGATTCATTCGGGACCAAAAAGATTTGAACGTTCCCGTACCACCCGCAAACCGACGGGATGGTTGGATGCCTGCAAAAGTCGCTGATGTCTATGCTTTGCCACTAGGTTAATGCCTCACAGGATGATTGGGACCTGCATGTTGCGGCGACTCTGGCCGCTTACAGACTGGCCCCGCATGCCTCGACGGGGTACTCGCCGTTTTATTTGATGTATGGGCACGAACCAGAAGCGCCAGCCTTGGTCAAATTGGGTGTGCAAAAACAGGGGAAGTCATTAATGGTGCCTGCTCCTATGCAGGTGTCATTGGACCGTCTGAGAGAGGCTCGGGAGGCCTCGTTGGGTAACACGGCGCAACGACAAGCCGCCAACGAACGGTTGCATGGTACGCAGCGGCCTCGAGATCCGTGGTGTGTTGGGGACAAAGCGTGGTTGCATTGCCCCATGGTACCGGTGGGAACGTCTCCAAAGTTCCATCGGCCCTGGCAGCGGCCTGTTGAGGTCGTTGAGGTTCTCCGGGACCAAAGTGTACGGATTCGATTCAGTCGTCAAATATGGTATGTTCACCCGTCGCGCCTTAAGAAATTTGTATTGTCATATGACGCGTCATCTCCCATCCCAGAGTGGCCTGTATTGGATGTGTCCGACGAGCCTGTGAGGCGGTCGCATGTGTACGCGCCTCAGAAATCTGCTTCCCGTGTGCCTACAGGACCATCCCTATTGACTCAATGAGGGGGTTCTGGCAGGTTTACTGGCCAGACACCGGTTGACCGGCCGCAACCTCGAGATACTGTCCGGCCCGCGCAGGGATGAAGGACTGTCCCGCCGGCAGATGGTCGCTGTGACAAGGACGGGTGTGCGTCGAGGACCAGACGCAGCCCTCACTTAACAGAGGAGCGTAGCCCGCCCTTGCCCCACGGTGTCCCGTGTAGGGGAATGGGCCGGCAGCTGGAACTGGCTCCCGAGGACGGATCTTTCATTGACTCTGCGTGTTGCGGTTCTTGTACAAAGTTGTTATGTTGTGTTAATTGTTATGTCCTAGGTACTCCACTACCCAGACGTCGAAGTGTCGTCATATCCGGGACGGCTAGATTTTTTCATCACGGGGGGTGGGGGGGGGGTGATGTTGTGGAGTAGGAAGGTGCGTAGTGGAAACAGCGTGATAATGTGATAACACAGACAGTACGGGTTATGTTGGGTCAGCCTGTAGTGAAGGCAAATACAGTACAGGTTATGTTAGGGCAATTAAGCTGGGAGAGCCAAGGACGGCTGGGATTGGTTGGTGCTGTTGCCAAGGCTGGAGGGGCGTCTTGAAGTCTGGCGAGGAACAGGCGTTCCCTCTATAGAGTACGGGTGAAGAGGCCGTTACCTCTTCAAGTATCAGATTCGCCACTGTAATTGAAGCGTCTGTAATAAATACGTGTTGCCTCAAGTGAACAGTCTCCGACGTTAATAAGGCTACTACACAAGGATTCATGTCTGCATTAACTACAATACTTGCAGTGAAAATGCAAACAAAAACAAAAAAACACACTAATAATCATATAATCAGAGTGTTTATGTAAAAAGGTTTCAGTTTTGTTGCCAGAAAAAAGGGGAAAAGCCCTATTATTATATTTTGGTACTGGTAAAGGAGGTCGAGTGATATACTGAAGTTGTTTGTGTGTGGTAATTGCTGGAGCATTGCATGCTTCACATGCTGACTGTTTAACTGCTGTATTTAATATTTGGATACCGTTTGTATCCCGAAACGCATGCCACCTGTGTTAACTTTTAGTTACAGTATTTTTATTTAGATATTGATAGGTGCATCCAGGGTGGGTGTTTGTGCAAACCGCATTACACGAGAGGCAGGGTGGACTCGTAAATCGAGCTGACTCGTAAACCGAGCCAACTATGACCGAGGATCGAGTATTTCCTTCCCTCGGTAACATTAGCTTAGAGTTCCATTACATTTGCGACTTTGCAATAACAGAGAATCAACTTTGACTGTGTAAGGTGTATGAGTGTGGTCGATCAGGATGTGGATGTGCCTGCATCAAACTATTAACTGTTAAAACTATTTGAATTTTACCAGTCAAGGCCCACTGAGCTATATAGCTCTTTATTGCAAGTAACCTGACCACAAATGATAGCTCAACGAAGTGGCTTATCACTTGCAAATGTCTAGCAACCAAATACTCTAAATGCAGAGACCCGGAGAAACATCCACGTGGCCATAGGGTAAACATGCAAACTCCAAATATACAGCAGGCGTCAAGGTCGGAATCAAACCCAAGACTTCCTGTAAACAAGGTGAGGCAGTTAACGTCTCGTATTAATGAGCTTTATTTGCCTGTTCAAAGCTTATGATACCATCTATCCAGGGCTCTGGATTGTTATTTGTGCTTTCGTAGTCCCCGTCTCTGCTCACAGTCACAAATGACCTTCATGATGGCGGGCCAGCACGAGTAAAGCTGCGTGGCTGGGAGTCACAGCCTTTTTCTGTCCACCGTGAGTGTGACAGGAATGTCATCGGGCCCCTACACTATTTAACAACTTTTTCGACTACGTAGTTTGATAAGTTTTCCATGGCTATACCTGAGAAATTTCCATCTTGTACAAATACAATGAGAGGCTGAAACATACCCAGGTGTGATCAAGGCATGGCTATTGGTCAACCAGGTTATGTATACTCTTGGGTTCTTTCGGTAAAGTCACGTAGGTAGAAAAAAAATCACGACGTTTCGATCACAACACAAGCAATCGTCCTCAGGTGAAAAGATACAGCAGGCGAACTGCTGCCTCAGCAGGCGAACTGCTGCCTCAGCAGTTCGCCTGCTGCCTCAGCAGTTCGCCTTCTGTATTTTTTTTTACCTGAGGACGATTGCTTGTATTGCGATCGAAACGTCGTGATTCATTATTTTTACACGCTTTTTATTAACTCACTGTCTGTTGTATCCTCAAATCTTGTAACTCAATTTTTACCCATTTCCCAATGTGGTATCGACTGCAAACTTGGTAAACTTATGTCATACTGATGACAATACTATATTATTTCATTTACAAAAATATATATCTATTTTTCAACATTATTTTTTATATGTTATTTTTCGGCTTGGGTCTAATTGTCCACGCTCAACTGACCTTGGCTGTAAATCACTACGGGTCCCTTACGTTGTTACAAGTTTCAGGGCCACTTCCTGGAGTCGTGGAGTTCTTCCATTAATAGTACGGTACATTTCATTAAAGCGTGTTTTAAAAAAAGTTTTTTTTAAAAAATATGACTTATTTCTACCTACGTGACTTAACCGAAAGAACCAAAGAGTATGTATTCCTGCAGTCACGAAAGCATCAAATCAAGACAGGTTAAGTATGTTTATTATCTGGTAATTTCTGCCCACTCTGAATAATTGGAGACTTCTGCTGCTGAGCCTGGAGCATGCCATCAGCCCCACGAAAACTAAGCACCTGTCTGGGTGTTTTATATCATATGCAGGCTAGCTCATTTAACGAGTTACAATCTGAGAAACGTTTTGCCTGTCTTGAACAACTTTTTATCCATTGATGATTTTTGAAATATAATTTTAAATAAATTAATAAAACATCAAATGTAATAATGTACAGAAATCCCCTGCTACAAGTTGCCACATAATGCGGATTCGCATATGCGTTGCTGATTAATTTTGAAATGTTTCCTTATAATGTTAATGCATTGCATATGCGTGTTTTTAATGGGCCAATATGTTTGTAATGTTATTAATAATTAACATTTATTTGTAAGGCACCTTCCACTAATGTTTCAAGACATCTTGTAAGGATAAGGTTAAGGAAAGGCCAAGAGAAAAGAAGAGCTAAATAGAATGAACGGACTTAAAAAGTATCCACATTGTCAGATAAGCGAATTTCTAACGGTAGGGAATCCCACAATCGAGGCGCCGACACAGCAAATGCCCACTCACCCCACGAACGCAACCGGGATCGAGGTAAGCACAGAAGGGCCCAGTCTGCAGATCTTAACGACTTTGAGGGGGTGTACGGAATAATTAACTCGTGAATATATAGTGGTGGTCCCAGCCCTTAAACTCTACTCGTTTCAAGACCGGTAGCCAGTATAATAAGAGAACCAGAAAAATGTGGTCACATAATGGGGTTCGGATGAGCACACTAACTGCCGCATTATAAATAATTTATAGTCTACCAAGGACTTGATTTGAAACACCAACCAGCAAGGCATTGTAATTCATTCGCGAGAGGACAAGTGCATGGACCAACCTTTCAGAATCAACTGGTGTAATGATGTTTCGCAGTCGAGCAATGTTTCACAACCTTATTAACATGAGCATCGAAGTGAAAGGGACGCATCAAATATCACCCCAAGATGATTAATCTCATGCGTCGGGCAGACGTGCTGGCCTTCAATAACAAGGCTGAAAAGTCCCAGTTTTTTCAACTGTTGGGGAGAGCTGACTAATCGGAGTTCGGTTTCATGTACATTTAGCTGGAGAAAATTGTTCTGCATCCATGATTTTACAGTTCTTAAAGATGATTAAAGCAAATATATTGCTGCTGTACAATCTGATGTTAGCTGGAGGTTAATTTGGGTGTCGTCTGCATAACAGCGGTAGCGCAACCCTAGAAATGATAGCAGTGCTCCAAATGGGGCCACGTAAATGCTAAACAGAATGGAACAAAGCACCGATCCTTGAGAAACCCCATCATGCGTGAAAATCACAGCAAGAAAATTTGCTGTGGTTTTCACACCTGATGATGATTGCTTGTGTTGCTGTCGAAACGTCGTGAGAATTTTATTTTTTATGTTTATGATTTTATTGTTTCCCTTCTACGTGACTTTACCGAAAGAACCAAGAATATGAATCCCTGCAGCCACGAAAGCTTTAAATCAAAAGTGTGAAGGTAGTTCAATAAAAACGTTTGACTGGCGTTAACATGATCTTGTCTATGTTATCTGCGTTATTTCTTTGCTCATTAACCCCTGGAAATCCTCATATTCCTTTGTGTTGTTCTTTGAAACCCCCAGGAATTCGTTTACTCTTTGCCTTTAACCTAGCCTTGGATTCAGTTTATTTTGGCAGGCCTGCAGTTCGAGACAAAAACTGAGACTTTGTATAACTTGTACTGTGATTTATAATGTGAGGTTGAGAACACATCTCTAGAAAACCAATCTGTGGCTGGACTCCATCTCATTTCGTTGCTGGCTGTTTGGTTTGTCTGGGCACGTGGACCTCTTTTGGGGAAGTTTGGGTGTGGACCTTTAGGAGTTTATCTAATATCGGCATTTTAGAGGCAATAGTCTGACCTCACAATAACTATAGCTATCGTTGGTTGCTTACATTTCCATCATGCTACCAGATTGTGCCTCATGTGGAGTGAGCACCATGGCTCAAATTCAATATCTAATCAGGGCTCACACTCCGACAATGGTGTGATCCACGAGGTTATCCCAGTTCCCAAGTGATGTTTGTGCATTTCAGCAGAGCAGTCTCCAGGTCCTTGATCTTTACCGGATCCTGTCCAGTAGCCAGTGCGTTGTTGCTACCTTGCTGGAGACCATAAACGACGCAATGCTCAGCCAGTCACATGCTCCCTGAAGCTGCCTTATATAATGTGCCCAGTGTGGCCACATTGATTCTGTTGACAGGGCCTGTGTGTATGAGGAGCAACCTGTGCATAGCAATGCAACTCAGGTTAATTTGATTCTCGTAAAAAATCTTCCAGTTCGGTGTGTGATGGTTTAACTTGATCTTCATTGACCGAGCAAATTGTGTAAAGAGAAAAAAGCATAGGGGAGTGAAGGAACTCTTGTATGAAGAGAGTCATTCCTGAGATGTCACACTATACATATATATCCTGTAAAGGACAATGTTAATGACGAATATGACCTTCTCGCTTTTGTATTCTTTCATAACTTCCAATGGAGTACTAAACATTTTCATTCTAAAATACTGTTTTCTTTACATCAAAGTTACAGCGACATCCTCTTATGAAAATTTGTTTAATCAACATATGGTAAATATTAATTTGTTCATAAATTGTCTTTATCATATTAATAAAAATGTCATCCGCATGTTATAGAAAGAGTATTAATTAGAGATGTTTGTAAGTATGTATGTTGAACTTCTTTCACACCGCGCATTGCCAACCGCTAATCAGAGGTGCCGGACATTAAGGTCACGAAGTTTATGGAACGTGTTCTGAAAACTAAACGTATCCCTACTGTGACACTTGGAAGATTGTTATTAATATTTAAACTGCAGACATTCAGTAGCACTTTGAGGAATGAGTGATTGATTACATTCTGACTTTATTCATATACATGGGATTACAAACAACACCACTTGATCACAAATATAATAAACACAGATATAAATGTTGTGTTATTAAACACATTAAAATCACCTCACCCTTATCACCGCCTTATTTTAGATATTAAAAAAGCCTTTAAGGTCCCAGACTATGGCCTAGAAGGGGACATCGCATGACCAAAATTATGGATTACTCAAGCAAGTTGAATTTTAAACAATACAAAAATATATATTTTAGTAGGACAAGTTTATGAGGAATAGTGTTTACATACAGGGTCTTCCATATACATAGGCTTTTGCCTATACATTAGCGAATCACATCTTATTACATATAGTCTATTTACTCATGGCCATTCCTTTCGTACACTGATGTAGGTTAATTATCTTCCCCTTAACCCATAACTATAATAGTAATATGATTAACAATAGAACTTGTATTTATAAGTCAATGATATCAATCACATCTCAAACACGAGGCACTAACGTGCGTCGTGTTTGAGATTGTTTGTAAGCTAGGAGACAGGATGAGGGGCATGAGGAGCACAACGATAGAAGTCTACGGGGCCATGAGGAGTGGGCACAGGGACAACTTTGACAGACAGGCAGGAGAGACAAGGTATGTTGAGCCCTGAGCGTAAATGAGCGGGGGGGGACTTGGTAATGGAGATGATGGGTGATGATGACGATGATTAACATTTTAATAAGCTACTGCTTTCACAATGTTAACTTGAATGTTTTTTTCAAGTCTTCCTTCATCTTATTTGTATCCTTTTCGATCTTTTTCCATGCATGAGGAATATCAGCTGGTGAAAGCTTATGTTTTTTAGCAAATCTTTCATTGTATTTGCAGAACACGACCTTCCAGAATGTCGTGGCTTCCAGGCTAGTGTCTGCCTGAATGCTCCAGGTAGGATAGTAGGTGCTGTATGTCTTGAAGGGAACACGTTGTCCATTTGTAGCGGCGCTTTTAAAAGTACCATCGCCAGCAACATCTGTTGTGCAAACTGCAGTTGACAACTTTTTGGTCGAACTTCCATGAAAACCATAAAGACCTTGAGGATAATGCAGCTCCGCACAGTGTGTCACATGACCACCACCTCCCTGGTCACAAGGCACCCCACAGAAAGGACACTTCTTCTCACAGCCAGCCAGGCTCTTGTAGAGCTCTATGTGCGGCTGCACACTGAGACGACTCAACCACGCCTCGCACTCGGCGTCACTGGCGACACTGAACCCTCGCAACATTTCCTCTTCAGCAGAGTCCAACGAACTCTTGAGCTCTTCCGAAAATTGCTTGACACTTTCTTTGTCTCTGAAGGATAAAGACCCGAGGATGTCAATAAAATCTTTATTGATTCTTATGTGTGTGAGTAGACACTCACCCAAGCTCTCTGAGAATTCCAAAAGTGTGGTCGGAGTGGCTAAAGTTTTGGTCACAGAATCCACAGATTTCTTCACTTCATTAATCAGACCGCTCAAAATGGCGCTTGAGAGATGGTACATCTGAGAGTGTGACCCATTCTTACTCTGGCAGTGCTTTATGACCTGAGCCTTTATCCATTCTTTTGTAAAACCTGCATATGCGTTAATATATCTGTCGTAATTTTCAAAGTCGTCTTTTTCCAACAAATGAAGATGTATGGCCAGCTGAAGGTGTTTTCGGCTCGAAAACGTAGGGCCACCGCTATCGCTCTTCACATTCGTTGCAACATCCATACCCAATTTGTTGCATACAGCCTCAAGTAGAGATGGCTTCAGGCACTCGTTACAAAAGGTATTTGCATGTTTCATATTTTCATCGCCTTGATGATATAGTTCCTTAAACATGACAAAATAGGACTTCTTAATTTGTTTCATCTTAGTCATTGGATCGTTGTTGTCATAAAAAATGTCGTGTTGTTTTTGCCAATTTACTATGGCGTTAAAACAAATGAATACAGTGATGTCCTTTGAAAATTCTTTGCTAAATATTTTATTCTGCTGGTTTTTCAGTTCCTTAGTAATGTGTTGCAGCAGATTATAAGTGTGGGTTGAGCAATAATCATTTCTTTTTTCCTCAATCCACGTATTGCTGCTTTCAACAATCATATGTGAAACCTTGGTCAACTCGGTCACAGTTGCATCACTTAACATACATGCTTCATTTCTTGAGTGTTCTGGTTTTAGTTGAAATTGGTTGTTGTTAATTGTTTCAAAATACTTTTCAGGGGTTGCAAATGTATTGAAAAGATCACCGGCATTTCTTTCATATTCGATTTTACTGTCCAAAAGTGATTTCTTCATATCTTTGTAAACGTTATGCTTTATCAATCTTATTTTTGGGAGGCGTTTAACCACGATTGACCACATGTTGCTAAACTCTTTTTTTAGATGTTCTTCGTCTAAATTAACGGTATTATTTTTGCAGTGCTGAAGGAGTTTACAAACTTCCTCTCCAATTGTCTTTTTACTCTGGGTTTCAAGTTCTGCAATGGAGTGTCCAGATTCTCTCCTACAAACCAACTCCAGGAATTTATTGAAGGCTTCCTCTGTCAACTTCATGCAAACTTGATTAGTGCTGATGTTAAAGTCCTCTTTGTATTTCTCAACTAAATGCACATCATTGCTTTTGTTTTCAAAGTAGCTTATTATGTTGTTTTTTAAGGTGGCTCTTCCTTTTGAAATCTCATTGCCTAATTCAGATTCCAACTGTTGAATAACATTCTGAAGATGAGCATATTCTACATTATTTATGTAATTATTTTTCTCTTGTGTCCAAGAAATAATGTCATTACGAAATTCCCATTCCCAGTCTGTATAGTGAATGCACAGTTGGTTGTAAGCTTCAGCAACCAAGCTGTTTTTGAAACTGAATATGAAGTTCTCTTTCTTCACTGCTTCCCAGATGCTTCCAATCCAAGTGCTGAACTCTGACAGTGTTGAGGCTCTCTGTGTTTTTGTTCTTTTTTTAAGATATTCTATCAGGTGCAGTTTGAGGTGAAAAACCTGATCGCTGTACGCAGCACTGACTGCAGCCATTGGAGGGGTTCCATGCCAGAAACCAGGTATGTACCAGTTGTCCCGACTCACGTCGTGCTCCATGACGTCGGTGAATTTACTGTAAGTGGACTCCTTGTGCTCCATTTTTGCAGCTGCCACCGTCATGGCATTCAGTTGATTCATAAGACATTTCTTGTCTCTCATGTTCTTCTCAGAAGCAGCGACATCGCCAGAATTCTGATGCACAAATAGGCACTTTGGTTTTTTCCCGACTTCCGTCATTCGTAGAAATGCATGGACAACGATTTGCAGAACATCTTTCATTTCTTCTACATTTTCCATTGCAAGATTAATGAGAGTGACATCACTCAATCCAATAACCACCGTGGCCAGCTCATTGTCGTGCTCGTAGCTGTCATGAAGTGTTGCCAGCTCTGGGGCTTTCAGCCCTTCTGTGTCAATCACCAGGATGAAGTCACACTCCAGTTCTCGTCTCAGCTCATCGTCAATGCTGATGAGCTGCATGAATGCGCCGCGTGTGCAGCGGCCACTGCTCACTGCGAACTGCAGCCCAAACATGGTGTTGAGAAGCGTGGACTTGCCTGTGCTCTGCACCCCCAGCACGGTCAGGACGAACACGCGGGGGTCTCGGCCAAACATAGTCATCACTTCCTTAAGCACGTCGCTCACCCAGTCAATGGGAATACAGCCAACGTCTCCATCCATCAGCTCCAAGGGAAAGCCCTCCAAGAATAACTCCGCAGCAACAGCTGGGAGTGTTGGTGCCTTGTGGTAGGCAGATTCTTTGCCATTGAGCTCTTCAGGTTTCGGAACCGTTTTTGTTGCTTCGTAGAACTGTCCAATTTCCCGTATGAAGTGTTCCAGTCCCAATGAACTGGACGACATTAATTCCTCAATTTTTTTCATTTTTTTTACATTATTTTTAGACTCATCATCGTGTTCAACATATATTGTCTTGTATTCAGCTCTTAACTTGGAAAATGTAACTCTGGATAGATTATTTAGATTTAATTGCATCCATTGAACAACAAACATTTTCGTTTCAAATGACTCGTTCAATATTGAATCAACAAACATTTTCATCACATCTGAAAAACCCTTTGTTTTCTGTTCTTTGCGAATGTCGGTTTGTTTATTTTTTTTTTCAAAAATATAGTTCTCAAAATGCTCATGTCCGATGTTTTTCACTCGACTCTGTTCTTTGTTGGTCTCTGCCCAATTGCGCCACAGATCTCCTTGTAACGGGAGATATCGTTGTTTACTTTCTATCACACTAAATTCATTTATTTTATTCATGATTCTCTTGACTTTATCTTTGCTTTCTGTGCATTTACTTTCAAATTCATCGATTCTGATATTTAAAATTTCAGCAACGCTGACCATGCTTTCTAATGTATTGTATCTTTCAGTAGATTGGAACAATGTTGTAATATCAGAACGTAGTTTTTTAGTAAATGTTGCGTCATTTTGTCGTCCTTTCTCAATAATGTTTGCCGTTATTTTAAGCTGAGACAAACCGTCGCTGATTGCGTTGGTATTGCTGCTTCTGTTATTTGTTTTCTGATTTGTTATTATAAACAACTTGACTTTAGAATCGGCAAGAATAGACATTTCTTCTACATCTACTTCTCCGTTGTCAATGAGAATGAACATGGCCTTTGAGATTGCTTTTAAAAACTCAAGCTGAACTAAGTGATCCCGGGCATCACCACGGAGATTTAAAATGCTGAACGCTGTTTCAAAAACATTTATATTTGATTTCCCACAAGGACAGAACATAGCCATTTCAACTAGACCATCAGAACATTTTCGAGGGATATCCCCACATTGCATGTCTCGATGAAGAAAGAAATCGTGATTTTCATTGCTAAGAATTGAATTTATCAATTTTGATTTTGAGACACTGCAGTCTCCAACCCGAATGAATGAAATGAAAGGCATTGGTACACTGACTAATAACTCCTCCGTACTGGATGCATTTTTCTGTAGTTTCCAGTTTTTAACAATTTGTCTCATTGCCCACAACATAAATGTGATGTTTCCTTTGCCCGAATCAGGCAGTAAGAGAGGCAAGGCAAACTGACACTGGGACATCTTCTGCATAAGCACCTGTTGTAAGAAGCTGTCAGCGCAGAGAAAAACCGCGGTTATCATGTCAAGTGGATTTATTAAATCGTCATCACTTGGATCTGCATATTCCATTCTACACTTGCCATTTTCTGTGGTTCTTGCCTTGGGATTTGCCCTCATTATATTATTTAGGAAATGTTTGGAAATTTCCTCGAGAGATTTGGGATGTTCCTCACAGACAGTTATGCTCAAAACATGGTTTATTGATATGTTTTGGGGGTAAAATGTGTCCAAAGTGAGTTTCTTCAAAACAGTCTGAAATATAACTTTTGAAGAGGCAATTTTTTCAACCGTGTCTTGATTACTACGCAGCTCGCTTCCTTCCAATATGCGGCCTCCTCTACTCCGTCCAAGAACACTGAAAAATAAACACGTCACATTACAATACAACATTAGATATCACATTCATTTTTGTTTAATAACAAATGTATTCAGATAATTATACTAAATTGATCACAGTTCTTATGACTAAAAACGTATATCATTACACATATTTAGGTATTGTGCTCTCCTTCACAATACCCAACAGACAGGAACGTGTGTAGTTTAAACTTTAGAGACACACGCTATTGTTTTGTTTCAGCTGTTGTTTGATAATTTGAACTTCGAAATCGAATACAAATTATCAGGCCATCATGTAATTCGGCTTTGTGTATGTCCAAGGGTTGGGTCGAATGTGATTTTTAAACTTATTTAGTGTTTTAGCGTAGACGAGATGCTGAGAGTGTCGTCGTGATAGTGTTAAGCAGAGTTTTGTCATCACTGCCTACAAGTGTCCATCTCCTGAGCAACCCATGACCACCACTCAAACTTGCAGTGCTGAACGACTCTCCAGACCTCTGGGTGAGGATTGAGATATGATGTAGTTAATGGAATGTGATATTTGATCTGTGCTCATGTTATAGTTTACATGGTGGTTGGTAGCTCAGCTAGAGACTGAGTAGCAGTTGACTCTCGTAGTACTCTTTGTTTTTTTCAGTAAAGTCACGTAGAACAACCACAGCAAGAAACAACTGCAGCAGTTGTTTCTTGCTGTGGTTGTTCCACGTGATGATGGACGCTTGTGTTGCGACCGAATCGTCGTGATTTAATTCATTTTATTTTATACCTACGCGACTTTACCGAAAGAACCAAGAGTACGGATCCCTGCAGTCATGAAAACTTCAAACCCTGCCTTCCTCTTTCCCTACCCCCACAGTCCTTGAAATTGCACACTTGCTTCACCTCTAAAAAGCGGTTACTTCCCATGTCGCTACAATAAACTTATTCTACCAATTTTAGTCGACATACTGGACATTACACAGCACTGAGACGGATCTACTAAACATTACTGATCTTAACAAGATCATGGATGACCGGTAGGCCACAGCATTGGTTGGCCCGATCTCTCAGCTGCCTTCAATACCATCGACTGTGAGATACTCATCAGGTAGCTATGGTCAAGGTTTGGAGTATCAGGTATGCCACTGGAGTGGATTGAGTCCTAACTTTTTGGTCAATCACAGTTCAAGCTGGGTGACAAACAGTCATCACCTTTGGATGGAGTGGTCCATCCAAAGGCTTTTGCTATTTTCAGCATACGCCTCTCCGATCGCCGATGCATGATATCAAGTTATATCAATATGTTGGTGATACACAATTATACACCACTATGAAGACAAAGTTAGATATGAAGACCCTGGAAAACCTCTACATTTGCACCCAAGTGGTGCAAGTGTGGTTTGCACGAAACTAACTGCTGCTCAATCCAGGGAAATTGGAGTTCTGCTTGTTGGAACCTCTAGACTTGCTTGGATTTGAAGTCTCAATTAAAATTTGGGTGCAATTTTAGCCCAAATGGTTTTGTCTCATTGCCACAAGATACATTCATTACTAATCATTTACATGTGATGCCAACTGATCAGAATCAGTTCAACCATTCCCATCTAGGGTGGATTTGGTGAAACATTGATTACATAGACCAGTTGAGTGTCAATTTCATGATCTCAGTCTAATCCACAGAAAAAT
Organism: Petromyzon marinus; assembly: GCF_048934315.1. Taxonomy (NCBI): domain Eukaryota; kingdom Metazoa; phylum Chordata; class Hyperoartia; order Petromyzontiformes; family Petromyzontidae; genus Petromyzon; species Petromyzon marinus. The sequence continues at coordinate 1,686,662 of NC_133732.1, forward strand.
GATTTACCCGTGAATCCCTACAGGTATTATTTAAATTATTGTAGCAATTAATATAAATGCTTGTTTATTAAGAGTACCTTACAAAATCAAGTGTGTATGTGATGTAGATATGAAATTATTTAGATTTACCTTTGCGAATTTGTACGTTCTGCACACGAAGATGTTGGCTTAATGCTGCCTTGATTTTCACTTCGCTCGTCTGTCTGGGCACCATCATCAGAGTCTTGACTTGTAGGAAAACTTGATGATAATCTAGAAAATAAAACATCGCAAAAGTCGTGTAAATATGGCTCTTCTTCCCACAGTATTCATCCTTTCTAGATTTAAAGCTTTCGTGACTGCTAGGATCCATACTCTTTGGTTCTATTGGGTAAAGTCACGTAGGTGAAAATAAAATAACAAAAAATCACGACGTTTCGGCCACAACACAAGCAGCCTTCATCAGGTGAAGGGACGAGACTGTCTGGAGGACAGCGCTGGAGTGGAAGAAGCCACGCTTAGATCACGACCTTTAAGCTGTGTGAGAAGAAAAAAACCAAGCGCCTTGACAAAGTAATTAGCATATAATTTAGCATTGAAATGGCTCATTGAAATAGCTAAGTTAAAGTATACACATCCGCAGAGGTACCCCTTGACAAAGGAATTAGCGCTGGAGTGGAAGAAGCCACGCTTAGATCACGACCTTTAAGCTGTGTGAGAAGAAAAAGACCAAGCGCCTTGACAAAGGAATTGGCATATAATTTAGCATTGAAATGGCTCATTGAAATAGCAAAGTTAAAGTATACACATCCGCAGAGGTACCTCTTGACAAATGAATTAGCATCGAAATTAGCATTGAAATAGCTGAGTGATTAGCTTGTAACTGGTCACAGAAATAGCTATGTTAAAGTTAGAGCATATACATTCACCGAGGCACCTAGTACTCATCAAACAGGAGAATTTAGCGAAACACAACCACGCTCAGACATCGGACCTGTGTGCGAGCAAACAAGGTGTTCTGACAAAGAAATTAGCATAAAAAATAAGCATTTGATTGGCGGATTTTAGGAAAAAGGTGGTGTACGTGACGGTGGACTTGCAGTTTGGCGCGGGGGGGGGGGGGGTGGGGAAGGGGGGAGGGGGAGTTTACCTATTGGTGGTGTGAAAAGGGGGAATTTATAAGAGCTGCGAAAGTTTGGGGTACCACTACTTGAAAAATATACAGTACCATTGAAATTAGTTTAATGTTTAGTTCGATTTAGAACATCTTTCCAATGGTTGCTTAATTTGAAACCATCCTCTCAGTTGAAATTGTGTCTGTGTTTGTAGATCTGAATTGCTTCATGAACAAATCTCTGATAAAAGCCCGTGGGTTTGCAAAGAACCTTGGTATCGGAGAAAATTATATCGTGATCCCCCACAGCGTTGTAACATGTACACCTGGCCCTCAAAAGGAATGGTTACTCTGACCGTACCATCCGCCAAGCTGTCTCTCTCCCCATACAGAAACAACCACTTGATACTCCGGTCAAAACCATCACACTACCATATATAGCAGGCGTTACTAAAAAGATTTCCAAAATTCCAAACAAACACAAGATCCAGGTCCGGTTCAATACAGTACACAAAATTCGTGATCTGATCCCATCCGTGAAGGATGTCATTCCTGATTTACAGTACCCCAGGGTTTACAAATTGAGTTGTACCTGCGGTGATTGCTACATCGGTGAGACAAAGCGACATGTCTCTGACCGAATTCGCGAGCACAAATCAGATTTGAAACACGGCAAAACGAATTCTTCTGCCGTGGCTGATCACTGTTACAACGCTGTGGGGGATCACGATATAATTTTCTCCGATACCAAGGTTCTTTGCAAACCCACGGACTTTTATCAGAGATTTGTTCATGAAGCAATTCAGATCTACAAACACAGACACAATTTCAACCGAGAGGATGGTTTCAAATTAAGCAACCATTGGAAAGATGTTCTAAATCGAACAAAATATTAAACTAATTTCAATGGTACAGTATATTTTTCAAGTAGTGGTACCCCAAACTTTCGCAGCTCTTATAAATTCCCCCTTTTCACACCATCAATAGGTAAACCCCCCCTCCCCCCTTTCCCCCCCACCCCCGCGCCAAACTGCAAGTCCACTGGCACGTACACCACCTCTTTCCTAAAATCCGCCAATCAAATGCTTATTTTTAATGCTAATTTCTTTGTCAGAACACCTTGTTTGCTCGCACACAGGTCCGATGTCTGAGCGTGGTTGTGTTTCGCTAAATTCTCCTGTTTGATGAGTACTAGGTGCTTCGGTGAATGTATATGCTCTAACTTTAACATAGCTATTTCTGTGACCAGTTACAAGCTAATCACTCAGCTATTTCAATGCTACATTCGATGCGAATTCCTTTGTCAAGGGGTACCTCTGCGGATGTGTATACTTTAACTTAGCTATTTCAATGAGCCATTTCAATGCTAAATTATATGCTAATTCCTTTGTCAAGTCGCTTGGTCTTTTTCTTCTCACACAGCTTAAAGGTCGTGATCTAAGCGTGGCTTCTTCCACTCCAACGCTGTCCTCCAGACAGTCTCGTCCCTTCACCTGATGAAGGCCGCTTGTGTTGTGGCCGAAACGTCGTGATTTTTTGTTATTTTATTTTCACCTACGTGACTTTACCCCATAGAACTAAAGAGTATAGTATTCATCCTATTGCAATATCTGTTCTATAGGTCATATGCTGAAATAAGGTACATGCCAAGAACAATTGTTTATTTCACACAATTACACTTCGAAGATGTATTTAGATAATCATCTGGCAGATCTTTTATTAAATGTTCTGTAAAAGAAACCATACCGTTTGCTCTTATGGTACATGTAAAGTTTCCTGGTTGTCAATCAATGTTAATGTATGTACTGTTGTGTATGAGCCTTTTCCAAAATTGATATTAACAATAATATTTGCCGTTATATATATCATTTTTTTTAAACAAACGAAAAAAAATAATCAATAAAACCCGTAAGCCAGGCACACGAAAAACCAGATGTCGATCATAAACAGGCCATTAATAAATAAAGAAATAATAAAACTCTCGAGGCGAGGATGTTAGCAGCTATCTGCGAAGATGCCCTAAGGGAGGTCACGCAGAGGGAAGCCCTCCGCAAGCCAGAAACGAGGATGCCCACGGGTTAAACCATATTTTTTTTCCTTTGTCATTAAAACAACGGTTAAAATTTAAAATGCAATAACAAGAATAAGCTAAAGTTAGCGGTCCTCGCGCTCACTCCAATTAAGACCAGGCCACCAGATACATCAATGAATTATTATCCAATAATTAATTCGCTATCAAATGATTTTCACCTTTAATACTTTTACTGTTAAGACAAAGCTTGGAGACAAAATACAGAGTCACATCAAAGGTTTTCGAGAAGAAATGAGACAACGGGCAAACTTGCGAAAGAGTTTAAACAATATCCCAAGCAACCCCGACCACCTTTGTCTCTCTCGCAGCGCGGAGAAGCAGGAACCACACCTTATCACAAGGGGCCATCTGGAGCTAGCCAGACGGATTAATGAGAAAACACACACAACAGCCAGCAAACGCGTTTTTAAGTTAAAGAAGTGGCTACACATCAGTCACACGTAAAATTAAGAATAACGTGTTCACCTTACACGACATTCCATTATAGAATCTTACAGAACCAAGGGATATGGATTCCAACAATCAAGAAACGGACCTCTTAAACTCAGGATGAAAATTATTTTTCTTTTTAATAATTCCATCATAACAATGCGTACCTCGGTAAACCGAGAGGGGTGTTGGGAGGACGTAGTTACAAACACGAGTCTTGGCGAACATGGGACCAAATGGTATTTGAGAAATATAAAGTCGAAAGTATAAAGAGATAGGTACTCCCGACCACCTTTGTCTCTCCCGCAGAGCGCGAGAGAGGAATTTCACGCCAGGGCAAACAGATCGTTATCGCAGGAGCCATCTGTACACACACACGAACTCACACACACACAGACCACGCCCCCCCCCCCCCTTCACTGCACAGAGAGAAGAATGTCTTTGAATATAACGGTCAGCGCATTTTCAAAAAGTTCAGTTAAGTCAGTCAAGACAGATCAGCGAGTCAAGACGTGCACAGGACGAGCAGTCGCATGGAGCGGCTGGCTCCGAGCCTCGCTGAGTAGCGAGGATCGCTGAGTCGCGATGTATCAACAAAAGTGAGTCATACAGCAGTGGAGGAAAACTGCTGTCAGCGAACCAGCATGGGCGCGTTCGCGCACTTCAACAGAGAGAGCACGTGCGACTCAACTCACTCAACAGAAGAAAAAGCTTGACCAGCCGCCAACAAAGTATCAGCGAATCAGCGCTGTGAGCGCTTGAGCATCTCCACAGAGAAAGCACGTGCAACGTGGCTCAACCAGCAGCGGAAAAGCATGAGCAGCCGCCAACAACTTCAGCAAACCAGCGACCAAGCGCGTGCAACTTGAGTCATACAGCCGTGGAGGAAAACTGCTGTCAGAGAGCCGCCAACAACCTCAACAAAGAGAGCGCGTGCGACTCGGCTCACTCAGCAGAAGAATACTTGACCTGTCGCCCGCGAGCGCAGCGTCAGATACTACAGCAGCGGAAAGAGCCCGCCGGTGCAGCTCATCCAGCAGTGGAGGAAACTGCTGTCAGCGAACCAGCACGGGCGCGTTCGCGCATCTTCAAGGAGAGGGAGCGCGCGCCACCAGCATGCCATCAGCACCAGCATCAGCACCAGCGCGTGCCAACAGCGTGCCACCAGCGTGCCAGAGCTCGCAACTTCGCGTCACCAGGGTTGAGAGGGCAGCGGCCCCGCACTCAACACCCATCGGCGCGACGACGGCGAGCATCGTGCTGACTCATCCAGCCAGCGGTGGACAGAAACTGGCAGCCGTTCGTATGCCCTCCCCCCCACACTCTCCCCCCCTCCTCACTCCCCCACCGCTACACAACGAACAAACATTTTTTTGACAAGGTAAATCAACCTAGGCGTTTGCTCAACGCAAGAAATCATCAACGCTCCCATTAAACATACAAGACTCATGATAACTGCGTCAACTATTAGCTGATAACGAAAAACATCGCCACCCATTGAGTTACGTCGATGAGGCAATCAGAAGTATTTCAGTCGAACGCTTTAATTGCATAATCGTTGATGAATCAATGAACGAACATCGCCGTGGTACTGTGCTGACGATTTCAAGCATAATAATTTCGCATATCAAAATGTGTTAAGGATTGGATACGAATCAAAGACCGAGTGCCGTGTTGTGTAATCATTCAAGAATACGAGCTTGCATATTATAAGGTTAAGGTTCTGATAGAATAGTTATGCATGTTTAATCTCTCTCTCAACAACGGATTGATTGCGTTACGCGTCGGGAATTAACCACAGGTGCCACTATTGAGGTGAAACAACGCAATCGTGATGGTATCATGTTAACGCTGTGTTGAAATTCCAAGATCGAGAGTTTCATATCCAAAAATTTAAGTTAGCTAGGAGATACAATTGATTAAAGCAGAAGGTGTGTGTGATTCTTCCTGAAATTCTGCATAAGATTGTTCTGCGTATGAGATCTGAACCTTGAGGGGACCTTTCACCACACATAATCCATAACACACATAATTAATAATGTTCAATCGAGAGTAATCGTATCCTTATTGATAATACGGAATTAAATATCAGAGTCGAATCGACTCTCTCTCTCATTCATGCTCACAACACCTACAGAACTGCATACGATCAATTGCGTTATTCCAATTCATAACACAATCCTCGTCACCGAGGCTCGACCTGCATTATCATAACCACGCCTACTCGCATAAATTAATACGATTATTTCTCGAATCAGCATATTTTATGTGCATAATACCACCAATTAACATAATTTCGGATAAATTACGCAAATTTCAAATTTCATTTAATTTTTTATTATTTTCATCAATTTTCATAACACCTATATATACAACAGTACGAAAGAAGAACTTATTTTGTATGGTAAGTAGCCAACAGTGCTAATTTGGGGTGCGTAAGCTCGATCTAGGTACATGAGGTAATCGGATGTTAATCATGTATCGAATAATGTTTATTGTCCATACCTGTATTAACATTCTCAGGTATTGTACATATATACAGCAAAAGCGCTGTTGTCTGGCACTTTACCATCTACAATGCCCAATTAACCAGCCCTTGTCATAGACGGCAATATAAATCTTCCTTCACATATCCAGAAAGATTACGACAGCCATCTGTGATCTTGCAGTGCGCCTTTCATTGATCCTTTGTTGTTTACGGAAGCTTCAGAATTCTGTGGAGTGGTGGTGCTATCCTCAGTCTATACATCGTATTGCACTACGGTAAACGGCTCGACTGCTTCTCTACACTCAACTAAGTATGTTCTTCTTTTTAATTGCAATTCACTTCATTAATCACTTCCTACTGCATCACTTTTTTCATCTACCATCCCTCAGGACGCCATATTTCCTTCTTTGACCACTTCAACTTCATCTTCTCTTCTATCCCCCCTCCTTGGTGAAATCCTCTACCTTGCTAAAGTGGAGGACTTCAACCTCCACCTTCGTAGCCGCATTGCCTCTGCCCTACTCTCACTAGTCAACTTGTTTGGTCTCCACCTGCATTCATCCGCCCATACTTATACATCTTTTAGTAAACTGAACCGTATCTTACTTTCAGACAATGCATCACTTGTCTCTATTGAGTTACACCCCACCCTCAACCACTTTCTAATGTCCTTCAAAATTTGTTTAATTTCTCTTGCTCCTTCCACTCTATCGGCTTACCCCCAAGCTATCCTTTGCTGGAACTTTCACTCCTATGGACACTTTCTTCCTAAATTCTTGCTTATATTCCCTCCAACGTTATATCACTGACATTTCCTCCCTCTGCCCTGACTCTTCCTATTCTTCCCTCTCTATTGTACTATCCTCTTCCCTCAACTACCTAGCCCCCCCCCCCCCACACCTGTGCTCCGCGTCAGCTAAGCCCCCCCCAGCCGTGGATATCTGCCAACCTCAAATGTAACAGTCGTTTTTTATGCAAAGCTGAATGACTGTGGGAGTTCTTCCCATCTCCTCAGAACTGGTCATCCTAGAACACCCTTCTCACCCACTGTCAAGCCACCTTAGAAGTAGCCAAACAAGCCTGCGTAAATATATTTTTGTCCCGAGTCATTCATCTCTACCAACACTTCTTAACCCTTAGCAACCTCATCAATCAGCCCCTCTCAGCCCTGCCTTCCTATAATCTTTGGTTCTTTCGGTAAAGTCACGTAGGTATAAAATTAAATAAATTAAATCACGACGTTTCGGGCGCAACACAAGCATCCGTCATCAGGTATAACAACCACAGCAAGAAACAATGAGAACAACCACAGCAAGAAACAACTGCAGCAGTTGTTTCTTGCTTTGGTTGGTCCACGTGATGACGGACGCTTGTGTTGCGACCGAAGCGTCGTGATTTAATTCATTTTATTTTATAACTACGTGACTTTATCGAAAGAACCAAGAGTATGGATACCTGCAGTCGCGAAAACTTCAAACCCCGCCTTCCACTTTCACTACCCCCACAGTCCTTAAAATTGCACACTTGCTTCACCTCTAAAAAGCGGTTACATCCCATGTCGCTACAATAGACTTATTCAACCACTTTTAGTCGACATACTGGACATTACACAGCACTGAGACGGCTCTACTAAACATTACTGATCTTAACAAGATCATGGATGACCAGTACGCCACAGCATTGGTTGGCCTTGACATCTCAGCTGCCTTCAATACCATCGACTGTGAGATACTCATCAGGTAGCTATGGTCAAGGTTTGGACTATCAGCTATGCCGCTGGAGTGGATTGAGTCCTAACTTTTTGGTCAATCACAGTTCGTCAAGCTGGGTGACAAACAGTTATCACCAATGCAGTGCCTAGTTGGCGTACGAGTGGTCCATCCAAAGGCTTTTGCTATTTTTAGCATATGTCTTTCCGATCGCCGATGCATGACATCAAGTTATATCAATATGTTGATGATACACAATTATACACCACTATAAATACAAAGTTAGATATGAAGAACCTGGAAAACCTCTACATTTGCACCCGAGTGGTGCAAGTGTGGTTTGCACGAAACTAAATGCTGGTCAATCCAGGGAAATTGGAGTTCTGCTGGTTTGCACTCCTGGACTTGCTTGGAATTGAAGTCTCAATTAAAATTTGGGTGGAATTTTAGCCCAAATGGTTTTATCTCATTGCCAAAAGATACATTCATTAGCAATCATTTACATGTGATGCCAATTGATCAGAATCAGTTCAAGCTTTCCCATCTAGGGTGGATTTGGTGAAACATTGATTACGTAGACCAGTTGAGTGTCAATTTCATGATCTCAATCTAATCCACAGAAAAATGATTTACCTGTAAATCCCTACAGGTATGATTTAAATTATTGTAGCAATTAATATCAATGCTTGTTTATTAAGAGTACCTTACAAAATCAAGTGTGTATGTGATGTAGAAATGAAATTATTTAGATTTACCTGTGCGAATTTGTACGTTCTGTACACGAACATGTTGGCTTAATGCTGCTTTGATTTTCACTTCGCTCGTCTGTCTGGGCACCATCATCAGAGTCTTGACTTGTAAGAAAACTTGATGATAATCTGGAAAATAAAACATCGCAAAAGTCGTGTAAATATGGCTCTTCTTGTGTTGCGCTAGAAACGTCGTGATTTAATTTATTTAATTTTATACCTACGTGACTTTACCGGAAGAGCCAAAGAATATACGAAGGCAGGGCTGAGAGGGGCTGATTGATGAAATTACTAAGGGTTAAGAAGAGTTGGTAGGGATGGTAGTAGGCTTGTTTGGCTACTTCTAAGGTGGCTTGACAGTGGGTGAGAAGGGTGTTCTGGGATGACCAATTCTGAGGAGATGGGAAGAACTCCCACAGACATTCAGCTTTGCATAAAAAAACGACTGTTACATTTGAGGTTGGCAGATATCCAAGGCTGGGGGGCTCTTAGCTGACGCGGAGCAAAGATGTGGGGTCGGGGGGGGGGGGGGTGGCTAGGTAGTTGATGGAAGAGGATAGTACAATTGTAGTCGGTTCCAGGACACGGAGATGGCAGAGTAGAGGCAGCACTATTTATTCAAGCTTTAACAAGGGTTACACTGGAAGGGGTAGCGGCCCCTTCACCCGTATACCTCAGGAACAACCCCAGGCTATCTAGCCTAAGTCTCTCCCAATTCCTCCGGATATAGGCTCTAGAGGAGGCTATCTGATCTGGCCCTGGTCAGACACAGATTTCGGCACCCCACCAACCAGACCGGCCCTTAGAAGGACTCTGGCTCTGGGGCTGCACCATTGGCTTGCTGTGCCGGCCCTGAAAAGGGCAGCGGTCACAGGAGTTCCAGGGTCTCACCTAGCCGGCCTTCTTTCTTCACTGGTGCTTCAGCCTTGGCCCCAACACTCTGCCCTGAGCTCTCTGGCTCCCCGCCCTTTGTACCCACTGGGGGTGAAGCCATAGCGGACGTGGTTGTAGCCACCAAGGTGTGGGTGTAAAATACCTTCCCGCACCATGTGTTTGTTCCCCATAGTACCCCTCCACAATAGAGAGGGAAGAAGAGGAAGAGTCAGGGGAGAGGGAGGAATGTCAGTGATATAAATTTGGAGGGAATATAAGCAAGAATTTGGGAAGAAAGTGTCCATAGGAGTGTGATTAAGCCAATAGAGTGGAAGGAGCAAGGGAAGTTAAACAAATTGTGAGGGACATTAGAAAGTGGTCGGGGGGGGGGGTGTAACTCAGTAGAGACAAGTGATGCATTGTCTGAAAGTAAGATACGGTTCAGTTTACTAACAAATGTATAAGTATGGGGGGATGAAAGCAGGTGGAGACCAAACAAGTTGACTAGTGAGAGTAGGGCGGAGGCAATGCGGCTACGAAGGTGGAGATTGAAGTCCTCCACTTTAGCAAGGTAGAGGATTTCACCAAGGAGGGGGGATAGAAGAGAAGAGAAAGTTGAAGTGGTCAAAGAAAGAAATATGGCATCCTGAGGGATGGTAGATGAAAAAAGTGATGCAGTAGGAAGTGATTAATGAAGTGAATTGCAATTAAAAAGAAGAACATACTTAGTTGAGTGTAGAGAAGCAGTCGAGCCGTTTACAGTAGTACAATACTGTGTATAGACTGAGGATAGCACCACCACTCCACGGAATTCTGAAGCTTCCGTAAACAACAAAGGATCAATGAAAGGCGCACTGCAAGATGACAGATGGCTGTCGTAATCTTTCTGGATATGTGAAGGAAGATTTATATTGCCGTCTATGACAAGGGCTGGTTAATTGGGCATTGTGGATGGTAAAATGTCAGACAACAGCGCTTTTGCTGTATATATGTACAATACCTGAGAATGTTAATACAGGTATGGACAATAAACATTATTCGTCTTCTTTGGTTCTTTCGGTAAAGTCACGTAGAATGAGAATAAAATAATAAATTGATAAAATAAAATAACACAATAATATTCTCACGACGTTTCGGCCACGACACAAGCGGCCTTCATCAGGTGAAGGGGCGAGACTGTCTGGTAGGACAGCGCTGGAGTGAGAGAGCCACGTTCATATCACGGCTTTTAAGCTGTGTGAGAGGAACAAAGAGCCTTGACAAAGGAATTAGCATATAATTTAGCATTGAAATGGCTGAATGATTAGCTTGTGACTGGTCACAGAAATAGCTATGTTAAAAGTTAAAGCATACACATCCGCAGAGGCACCCATTGTTAAAAGGAATTAGCATAGAATTTAGCATTGAAATAGCTAAGTTAAGGCATACACATCCGCAGAGGCACCCCTTGACAATGGAATTAGCATAGAATTTAGCATTGAAATAGCTGAGTGATTCGCTTGTAACTGCTACAGAAATAGCTACGTTGAAGTCAGAGCATACACATTCACCGAGGCACTTAGTACAAATCAAACAGGAGAATTTAGCATTGAAATAACTAGGCGAATTTAGCATTGAAATAACTGAGTGATTTGCTAGTGACTGGTCACAGAAATGACTACACATCTGAACTATTCACAGTACTATATAGTGAACCAATAAAAACTAAAATATAAATTACCTTCACGTTATCAATAAACTCTATATTCTCCAATCAGCTATGCTACCAACAATAAGTCGTTATATATCACAATGCTATATGGCGAAAAAATGGGTGGATTCTTACCCTCAAATTTCTGCACCACGGATAGCTACGGGCCCCGTTCAGAACGGACGAGTTCGTCCATGGTCGGAACAGAGGAGGGGGAGAGAGACAGCTGCGAGGCCCTAGTATACTCCATGTTGTAAAACTATACCATTAACCGTGGTGTGAGAGGTATTAGGAGTCAATGCTGGTGAAAGAGCTGCGGTCTGAAGGTCATCGTAAAAATACAATTAATTAAGAACAGAAATGATTTAAAACATCTTTCCAGTGGTTACTAAGCCTGAATCCATCTTCTCGGTTGAAATTGTCTCTGTGCTTGTATATGTGAATGGCCTCATGAACGAATCTCTCATGGTAGCCGGTTGGTTTGCAAAGAACCTCCGTCTTGGAGAAGTCAATGTCATGTGAGCCCACTGAATTGTAACAGTGATCTGCCACGGAAGAGGAGTTCGTCCTACCGTGTTTCAAGTCTGCTTTATGTTCGCGGATGCGGTCCGAGATATGTCTTTTGGTTTCTCCAATGTAGCTACTACCACAGAGGCACTTTAGTTTGTAAACGCCCGGGTACTGTATGTCTGGAAGAGCATCTTTTACAGATGGAACTAAATCACGGATTTTATGTACTGTGTTGAATCGGACCTGGATCTTGTGTTTATTCAGGATTTTGGAGATCTTTTTAGTGACCCCTGCAATGTAGGGTAAGGTGATGGTTTTGAGTGGCTCCACAAGAGGATCCTTCTTCATGACTGGAGTGATGGCTTTGCGGATTGTGTAGTCGGAGTAGCCATTAGCCCTGAGAGCCTGGTGTACGTGCTTGAGTTCACTGGTAATGTGTTCCTGGTCGGAAATGCATTGGGCTCTATGGTATAGAGTCTTGATGAGGGAGTTCTTCTGGGATGGATGGTGGTGGGAATCCGGTTTCAAGTAAGCATCTGTATGGGTAGCTTTCCTGTAGACAGAGTGGCTCATTGAACCATCATGTCTCCTTTTAATTAAGACATCCAAAAAGGGTAGTTTGCCATCTTTTTCGACCTCCATGGTAAATCTGATGGCTGGGTGTATGGAATTGATGTGGTCGCGGAATTGGTCTAGAGCAGGCTGGCCATGTGGCCAGATGACAAAGGTGTCATCAACGTACCTCTTCCATAAGGTCGGGCGTAGAGTGGCAGTCTGGATGGCGTCAGTTTCAAATTTTTCCATGAATACATTGGCTACAACCGGAGATAGGGGGGAGCCCATTGGGGTGCCCTCAGTTTGTTTGTAGAAAGTTCCATTCCAGGTGAAGTATGTGTTGGTTAAGCAATGTCTCACCAGGGGGGTACATCAGTATGCAGTCCTTGATGAACCAGGTCTTCAATGATAGCGATGGTGTCAGGTACCGGGACTTTGGTGAACAAGGACACCACATCAAAACTGACAAGCAGGTCGTTTGGGGACAGGGAAATGTCTTTGATTGTCGATACCAGGTGAGTAGAATTTAGTACCGCAGAGGTGATTTTTCCAGTGAAAGGTCGCAGTATATCAGCCAGAAAACGTGCCAGTTTGTAGGTGGGGGAGCTGATAGTAGAGACGATGGGACGAAGGGGTGTATCTTCTTTGTGTATCTTTGGAAGGCCATATAATCTTGGTGGTCTGGCAGCAGAGGGTTTCAACGAGAACTGTTTGATCTCATCAATTAATGCTGTTGAATCAGAGATAATTTTGTTCGTTTTGGTGACCAGGCTGTTGGTGGGATCTCTTTTTATTTTTGTATAGCTGCCATCGTTGAGTAGTTCTTGAATTTTGTTGTTATATTCTGTTTTGTCCATGATGACAGTGGCATTGCCTTTGTCAGCTGAGAGAACGACAATATCATCCCTCTTTTTTAATTGAGATAATTCAAAACGTTCGTCTTTGCTGATGTTGCTGGGTGGCAACTTAGCGTTTTTGAGGGTTGCAGCGATTTCAGATCTTGCTACGTCTGCAGAGATGTGACTCAAGCCCTTGAGTGCAACGTCGACATGGGCAATTATATCATTAACCGGTAAGTGTCTCGGTGTGACAGCAAAGTTTAGACCTTTAGCTAAAACGGATTTCAGACCATCAGAAATGGAACTGTTACTGCGATTAATTACGACTTTGTTGACGTCTATTTTTTCGGTGTGTGGATCCGATTTTTTGCTGGAGAGGTGATTGAATTTGGAAATCAAATTGTCCCTACATTTGTTCGACATAGTGGCAGCCGAAGAGGTAGTCATATTGTCTACATGTTCCCAATCCGATGTAGACATTGTTGCTGTCAATTTTAAGTGTGATTTGTAGAGTGTCTTGTCTAACTGATCGAGTTCGGTGCGTGTAAGTCTGATTTTTTCCGAGATAAGAGTGAAGCTAGTTCTAGCTAGAATTCGTTTTGCATTGAGAGAAGTTGCAACAGCAGAGGTTAGTGTAAATGCGGTTGGTATTACCTTAGAGTCGCGGCATCTCTTCAGAAAGGTGAGAGACTCGATTAGTTGAACCTTCTTATCCCGAAGTCTGTTGAATGATCTTAAGGATGTGTGGAATCCCTCCCCGTAGAGGCGGTTAAATTTCGATTTAAAGCTTTCGTGACTGCAATGATTCATCTTCTTTGGTTCTTTCGGTAAAGTCACGTAGAATGAGAATAAAATAATAAATTGATAAAATAAAATAACACAATAATATTCTCACGACGTTTCGGCCACAACACAAGCGGCCTTCATCAGGTGAAGGGGCGAGACTGTCTGGTAGGACAGCGCTGGAGTGAGAGAGCCACGTTCAGATCACGGCTTTTAAGCTGTGTGAGAGGAACAAAGAGCCTTGACAAAGGAATTAGCATATAATTTAGCATTGAAATGGCTGAATGATTTTATTATTTATTATTATTTTATTCTCATTCTACGTGACTTTACCGAAAGAACCAAAGAAGATGAATCATTGCAGTCACGAAAGCTTTAAATCGAAATTTAACCGCCTCTACGGGGAGGGATTCCACACATCCTTAAGATCATTCAACAGACTTCGGGATAAGAAGGCTCAACTAATCGAGTCTCTCACCTTTCTGAAGAGATGCCGCGACTCTAAGGTAATACCAACCGCATTTACACTAACCTCTGCTGTTGCAAATTCTCTCAATGCAAAACGAATTCTAGCTAGAACTAGCTTCGCTCTTATCTCGGAAAAAATCAGACTTACACGCACCGAACTCGATCAGTTAGACAAGACACTCTACAAATCACACTTAAAATTGACAGCAACAATGTCTACATCGGATTGGGAACATGTAGACAATATGACTACCTCTTCGGCTGCCACTATGTCGAACAAATGTAGGGACAATTTGATTTCCAAATTCAATCACCTCTCCAGCAAAAAATCGGATCCACACACCGAAAAGATAGACGTCAACAAAGTCGTAATTAATCGCAGTAACAGTTCCATTTCTGATGGTCTGAAATCCGTTTTAGCTAAAGGTCTAAACTTTGCTGTCACACCGAGACACTTACCGGTTAATGATATCATTGCCCATGTCGACGTTGCACTCAAGGGCTTGAGTCACATATCTGCAGACGTAGCAAGATCTGAAATCGCTGCAACCCTCAAAAACGCTAAGTTGCCACCCAGCAACATCAGCAAAGACGAACGTTTTGAATTATCTCAATTAAAAAAGAGGGATGATATTGTCGTTCTCTCAGCTGACAAAGGCAATGCCACTGTCATCATGGACAAAACAGAATATAACAACAAAATTCAAGAACTACTCAACGATGGCAGCTATACAAAAATAAAAAGAGATCCCACCAACAGCCTGGTCACCAAAACGAACAAAATTATCTCTGATTCAACAGCATTAATTGATGAGATCAAACAGTTCTCGTTGAAACCCTCTGCTGCCAGACCACCAAGATTATATGGCCTTCCAAAGATACACAAAGAAGATACACCCCTTCGTCCCATCGTCTCTACTATCAGCTCCCCCACCTACAAACTGGCACGTTTTCTGGCTGATATACTGCGACCTTTCACTGGAAAAACCACCTCTGCGGTACTAAATTCTACTCACCTGGTATCGACAATCAAAGACATTTCCCTGTCCCCAAACGACCTGCTTGTCAGTTTTGATGTGGTGTCCTTGTTCACCAAAGTCCCGGTACCTGACACCATCGCTATCATTGAAGACCTGGTTCATCAAGGACTGCATACTGATGTACCCCCCCTGGTGAGACGTTGCTTAACCAACACATACTTCACCTGGAATGGAACTTTCTACAAACAAACTGAGGGCACCCCAATGGGCTCCCCCCTATCTCCGGTTGTAGCCAACGTATTCATGGAAAAATTTGAAACTGACGCCATCCAGACTGCCACTCTACGCCCGACCTTATGGAAGAGGTACGTTGATGACACCTTTGTCATCTGGCCACATGGCCAGCCTGCTCTAGACCAATTCCGCGACCACATCAATTCCATACACCCAGCCATCAGATTTACCATGGAGGTCGAAAAAGATGGCAAACTACCCTTTTTGGATGTCTTAATTAAAAGGCGACATGATAGTTCAATGAGCCACTCTGTCTACAGGAAAGCTACCCATACAGATGCTTACTTGAAACCGGATTCCCACCACCATCCATCCCAGAAGAACTCCCTCATCAAGACTCTATACCATAGAGCCCAATGCATTTCCGACCAGGAACACATTACCAGTGAACTCAAGCACGTACACCAGGCTCTCAGGGCTAATGGCTACTCCGACTACACAATCCGCAAAGCCATCACTCCAGTCATGAAGAAGGATCCTCTTGTGGAGCCACTCAAAACCATCACCTTACCCTACATTGCAGGGGTCACTAAAAAGATCTCCAAAATCCTGAATAAACACAAGATCCAGGTCCGATTCAACACAGTACATAAAATCCGTGATTTAGTTCCATCTGTTAAAGATGCTCTTCCAGACATACAGTACCCGGGCGTTTACAAACTAAAGTGCCTCTGTGGTAGTAGCTACATTGGAGAAACCAAAAGACATATCTCGGACCGCATCCGCGAACATAAAGCAGACTTGAAACACGGTAGGACAAACTCCTCTGCCGTGGCAGATCACTGTTACAATTCAGTGGGCTCACATGACATTGACTTCTCCAAGACGGAGGTTCTTTGCAAACCAACCGGCTACCATGAGAGATTCGTTCATGAGGCCATTCACATATACAAGCACAGAGACAATTTCAACCGAGAAGATGGATTCAGGCTTAGTAACCACTGGAAAGATGTTTTAAATCATTTCTGTTCTTAATTAATTGTATTTTTACGATGACCTTCAGACCGCAGCTCTTTCACCAGCATTGACTCCTAATACCTCTAACACCACGGTTAATGGTATAGTTTTACAACATGGAGTATACTAGGGCCTCGCAGCTGTCTCTCTCCCCCTCCTCTGTTCCGACCATGGACGAACTCGTCCGTTCTGAACGGGGCCCGTAGCTATCCGTGGTGCAGAAATTTGAGGGTAAGAATCCACCCATTTTTTCGCCATATAGCATTGTGATATATAACGACTTATTGTTGGTAGCTTAGCTGATTGGAGAATATAGAGTTTATTGATAACGTGAAGGTAATTTATATTTTAGTTTTTATTGGTTCACTATATAGTACTGTGAATAGCTCAGATGTGTAGTCATTTCTGTGACCAGTCACTAGCAAATCACTCAGTTATTTCAATGCTAAATTCGCCTAGTTATTTCAATGCTAAATTCTCCTGTTTGATTTGTACTAAGTGCCTCGGTGAATGTGTATGCTCTGACTTCAACGTAGCTATTTCTGTAGCAGTTACAAGCGCATCACTCAGCTATTTCAATGCTAAATTCTATGCTAATTCCATTGTCAAGGGGTGCCTCTGCGGATGTGTATGCCTTAACTTAGCTATTTCAATGCTAAATTCTATGCTAATTCCTTTTAACAATGGGTGCCTCTGCGGATGTGTATGCTTTAACTTTTAACATAGCTATTTCTGTGACCAGTCACAAGCTAATCATTCAGCCATTTCAATGCTAAATTATATGCTAATTCCTTTGTCAAGGCTCTTTGTTCCTCTCACACAGCTTAAAAGCCGTGATCTGAACGTGGCTCTCTCACTCCAGCGCTGTCCTACCAGACAGTCTCGCCCCTTCACCTGATGAAGGCCGCTTGTGTTGTGGCCGAAACGTCGTGAGAATATTATTGTGTTATTTTATTTTATCAATTTATTATTTTATTCTCATTCTACGTGACTTTACCGAAAGAACCAAAGAAGATGAATCATTGCAGTCACGAAAGCTTTAAATCGAAACATTATTCGATATATGATTAACATCCGATTACCTCACGTACCTAGATCGAGCTTACGCACCCCAAATTAGCACTGTTGGCTACTTACCATGCAAAAGAAGTTCATCTTTCGTACATACATTAACATTGATTGACAACCAGGAAACTTTACATGTACCATAACAGCAAACGGTACGGTTTCTTCTACAGAACATTTAATAAAAGATCTGCCAGATGATTATCTAAATACATCTTCGAAGTGTAATTGTGGGAAATAAACATTTGTTCTTGGCATGTACCTTATTTCAGCATATGACCTATAGAGCAGATATTGCAATAGGATGAATACTGTGGGAAAAAGAGCCATATTTACACGACTTTTGCGATCTTTTATTTTCCAGATTATCATCAAGTTTTCCTACAAGTCAAGACTGATGATGGTGCCCAGACAGACGAGCGAAGTGAAAATCAAGGCAGCATTAAGCCAACATCTTCGTGTGCAGAACGTACAAATTCGCAAAGGTAAATCTAAATAATTCCATCTCTACATCACATACACACTTGATTTTGTAAGGTACTCTTAATAAACAAGCATTGATATTAATTGCTACAATAATTTAAATCATACCTGTAGGGATTCACAGGTAAATCCTTTTTCTGTGGATTAGATTGAGATCATGAAATTGACACTCAACTGGTCTACGTAATCAATGTTTCATCAAATCCACCCTAGATGGGAATGGTTGAACTGATTCTGATCAATTGGCATCACATGTAAACGATTGCTAATGAATGTATCTTTTGGCAATGAGACAAAACCATTTGGGCTAAAATTCCACCCAAATTTTAATTGAGACTTCAAATCCAAGTAAGTCTCGGAGTGCAAACCAGCAGAACTCAAATTTCCCTGGATTGACCAGCATTTAGTTTCGTGCAAACCACACTTGCACCACTCGAGTGCAAATGTAGAGGTTTTCCAGGCTCTTCATATCTAACTTTGTCTTTATAGTGGTGTATAATTGTGTATCATCAACATATTTATATAACTTGATATCATGCATCGGCGATCGGAGAGACGTATGTGGAAAATAGCAAAAGCCTTTGGATGGACCACTCGTACGCCAACTAGGCACTGCATTGGTGATGACTGTTTGTCACCCAGCTTGACGAACTGTGATTGACCAAAAATTTACGACTCAATCCACTCCCGTGGCATACCTGATAGTTCAAACCTTGACCATAGCTACCTGATGAGTATCTCACAGTCGATGGTATTGAAGGCAGCTGAGAGATCAAGGCCAACCAATGCTGTGGCGTACTGGTCATCCATGATCTTGTTAAGATCAGTAATGTTTTAGTAGAGCCGTCTCAGTGCTGTGTAATGTCCAGTATGCGGACTAAAAGTGGTTGAATAAGTCTATTGTAGCGACATGGGAAGTAACCGCTTTTTAGAGGTGAAGCAAGTGTGCAATTTCAAGGACTGTGGGGGTAGGGAAAGTGGAAGGCAGGGTTTGAAGTTTTTGCGACTGCAGGTATCCATACTCTTGGTTGTTTCGATAAAGTCACATAGGAATAGAATAAAATGAATTAAATCACGACGCTTCGGGCGGAACACAAGCGTCCGTTATCACGTGGACCAACCACAGCAAGAAACAATTGCTGTAGTTGTTTCTTGCTATGGTTCTCATTGTTTCTTGCTGTGGTTGTTATACCTGATGACGGACGCTTGTGTTGCGCCCGAAACGTCGTGATTTAATTAATTTAATTTTATACCTACGTGACTTTACCGAAAGAACCAAAGATTATAGGAAGGCAGGGCTGAGAGGGGCTGATTGTTGAGGTTGCTAAGGGTTAAGAAGTGTTGTTAGAGATTAATGACTCGGGCCAAAAATATATTTACGCAGGCTTGTTTGGCTACTTCTAAGGTGGCTTGACAGTGGGTGAGAAGGGTGTTCTAGGATGACCAGTTCTGAGGAGATGGGAAGAACTCCCACAGACATTCAGCTTTGCATTAAAAAAACGACTGTTACATTTGAGGTTGGCAGATATCCACGGCTGGGGGGGCTTAGCTGACGCGACCAAACTGCAGCCATAGCTGGCAGCTTGACACTCCAAGTGTATGATGTGTGAGTGAGTCAGCGTATGATGAGTGAGTGTGTGATTAGTGAATGGGTCAGTGGCTGTGTGAGTGAGTGTATGATAATATAAGTTGGTTGCATGTCAGCAAGTATGCTAAACATTTCGAACAGACACATTCACAAATGTCATTTTCATATATAACATAGATATAGTCAGCATGTACTACTGTAGTGAAAGCTGTGATCATAGCAGGAACCACCATAGTCAGCTTGCAATGTTGTAGTCATAGCAGGATACCACCACAGTCAGCATGCACTGCTGTAGTCATAGCAGGATACCACTATGGTCAGCATGCATGCTGTGGTCATAGCAGGATACCACCACGGTCAGTATGCAATGCTGTAGGCATAGCAGGATATCACCACAGTCAGTAGGCACTGCTGTAGTCATAGCAGGATACCACCACAGTCAGTATGTAATGCTGCAGTGATAGCAGGATACCACCACAGTCAGCATGCAATACTGTAGTGAAAGCAGGATACCACCACAGTCATCATGCACTGCTGTTGTTAAAGCAGGTATCACCAAAGTATGCACTGCTGTAATCATAGTAGGTACCACCACAGTCATGATTCACTGCTGTCATCATAGCAGGTACTACCACGGTCAGTATGCACTGCTGTAATCATAGCAAGTACCACCACAGTCACTATGCACTGCTGTAATCATAGCAGGTACCATCACAGTATGCACTGCTGTTATCATAGTAGGTACCACCACAGTCACTATGCACTGCTGTAATCATAGTAGGTACCACCACAGTCAGTATGCACTGCTGTAGTCATAGCAGGTACTAACATAGTCGGTATGCACTGCTGTCGTGAAAGCAGGTACCACCACAGTGGGTATGCGCTGCTGTAGTTAAAGCAAGTACCACCACAGTCGGTATGCACTGCTGTGGCGATAGCAGGAACGACCACAGTCGGTATGCACTGCTATAGTGATAGCAGGTACAACCACAGTATGCACTGCTGTAATCATAGCAGCTACCACCACAATATGCACTGCTGTAATCATAGCAGGTACCACCACAGCAGTATGCACTGCTGTAATAGCAGGTACCAGCACAGCAGTATGCACTGCTGTAATCATAGCAGGTACCACCACAGTCAGTATGCAATGCTGTAGTAATAGCAGGATACCATCACGGTCAGCATGCAATGCTGTAGTCATAGCAGGATACCACCATGGTCAGCATGCACTGCTGTAGTCATAGCAGGATACCAATATGGACAGCATGCATGCTGTGGTCATAGCAGGATACCACCACGGTCAGTATGAAATGCTGTAGGGATAGCAGGATACCACCACAGTCAGTAGGCACTGCTGTAGTCATAGCAGGATACCACCACGGTCAGTATGAAATGCAGTAGGGATAGCAGGATACCACCACAGTCAGTAGGCACTGCTGTAGTCATAGCAGGATACCACCACAGTCAGTATGCAATGCTGTAGTCATAGCAGGATACCACCACAGTCAGCATGCAATGCTGCAGTCATAGCAGGATACCACCACAGTCATCATGCACTGCTGTTGTTAAAGCAGGTATCACCAAAGTATGCACTGCTGTAATCATAGTAGGTACCACCACAGTCATGATGCACTGCTGTCATCATAGCAGGTACCACCACGGTCAGTATGCACTGCTGTAATCATAGAAGGTACCACCACAGTCACTATGCACTGCTGTAATCATAGCAGGTACCACCACAGTCAGTATGCACTGCTGTTATCATACTAGGTACCACCACAGTCACTATGCACTGCTGTAATAGCAGGTACCACCACAGCAGTATGCACTGCTGTAATCATAGCAGATATGACCACAGTCAGTATGCACTGCTGTAATCATAGCAGGTACCACCACAGCAGTCTCCACTGCTGTAATCATAGCAGGTACAGCCACAATCAGTATGCACTGGTCTAGGGAAAGCAGGTCCCACCAAAAGTAGGTATGCACTGCTGTAGTCAAAGCAGGTAACCACATTTTTTCGATTTAAAGCTTTCGTGACTGCAATGATTCATCTTCTTTGGTTCTTTCGGTAAAGTCACGTAGAATGAGAATAAAATAATAAATTGATCAAATAAAATAACATAACATATTATTGTGCTATGTTATTTTATTTTATCAATTTATTATTTTATTCTCATTCTACGTGACTTTACCGAAAGAACCAAAGAAGACAGGTAACCACAGTCAGTTTGCACTGCTGTAGTGAAAGCAGGAACCACCACAGTATGCACTGCTGTAATCATAGAAGGTCCCACCGCAGTCAGCATGCACTGCTGTAGTGAAAGCAGGAACCACCACAGTATGCACTGCTGTAATCATAGCAGGTCCCACCACAGTCAGCATGCACTGCTGTAACCATAGCAGGTTCCACCACAATCAGTATGCACTGCTGTAATCATAGCAGGTACCACCACAGTCAGTGTGCACTGCTGTAGTGATAGCAGGTACCACCACAGTATGCACTGCTGTAATCATAGCAGGTCCCACCACAACAATATGCACTGCTGTAATCATAACAGTTACCACCACATTCAGTGTGCACTGCTATAGTGATAGCAGGTAACACCACAGTCAGTCTGCACTGGTCTAAGGAAAGCAGGTCCCACCAAAAGTAGGTATGCACTGCTGTAATCATAGCAGGTACCACCAGTCAGTATGCACTGCTGTAATCATAGCACGTACCACCACAGTATGCACTGCTGTAATCATAGTAGGTACCACAAGTCAGTATGCACTGCTGTAATCATAGAAGGTACCACCACAATATGCACTGCTGTAATCATAGCAGGTACCACCACATCAGTTTCCACTGCTGCAATCATAACAGGTACCGCAACAATCAGTATGCACTGCTGTAATCATAGCAGGTACCACCACAGTCAGTGTACACTGCTGTAGTGATAGCAGTTACCACCACAGTCAGTATGCACTGGTCTAGGGAAAGCAGATCCCACCAAAAGTAGGTATGCACTGCTGTAGTCAAAGCAGGTAACCACAGTCAGTTTGTAGTTATATATACCTACGCGGGGGTAAAGATATTTTTTGAGCGGGGGGGGTCGACAATTTTCAGAAACTTTTTAGATCAATTACTTACCCCACACCTTCTATAACTTTTTGGACTTGTGCATGCCTCTTATAATTTTGTTGGTGGTGAAATGGACAAATGGCCCACCGGGCTTTCACAATACCTTAGTATCTGTGTATGTATATGTAAGGATTTTAAGAGTAGTTCTAAAATATTTTTTTGACCCGGGCAACGCTGGTTACTTACCGCTAGTTAGATATAAATATGCCAATGAAACTTGTCAAAAGGGTTGTTAGTATATATCGGTTATAAAAGTTAGGAAATGAAATATGACCTCTAAATTGAAGTACAGTTGTCACTCAAAATATGAAGAAATAGCCTGTATAGTCCAATATATAAGTGAAAGTTGTGAAAGATATGTGGATGTATATATAGTTTAAACAGATTATCAAATATTCAGCTCGACAACTGATGTTTACTGCCAATCTATTTTTTGTAATTATATATTACTTTATGTGTATAGCATTTGGAATTGCTTTCTATTCTACGCTAGAATTTTGATTGATTTAATTAACTACCCTTTCATAGAGTTTGTTTTAATTAAATTCGTAAGCGTTATTGAATGATGATAAACTCGTTACCATATCACTTGTCATGACAATTGTGCAGCATATATTACCTGGGTGGATTATTTGGTCCTGTTTCTACACATTTTGTATCATTGGACTTCTTGACTATGTATTGTTTGGATTCATTCCAGCCACCTGTGAACAATAAAAATTTTGCACATGAGATCCAGATATTTTATGTTTGTCTGACATCAAAGTGTAATAAATATATTGAATTAATTCCGGTTTACCCTTTGAACGCATTTAAAGCAGAAAATGTCAAATCACTTTCTTGACATATCTATAAATACACCAGCAAAATATTCCACATTACTTAAAATACTGTGTAATCATGCAATAATGACCATTATCATTAGTCGTGGTCAATACACCTTTGCCATCTCTCATCTACAACATTACTTCGATAATCTTCTCCAACTTCTACTTAATGCCTAAAACTGGTCCTCAACGCTAAAAAGAGAAACGTTATGTTATTCTCCTATGCACTTATTAAGCATGTTGACAACTTTCTGTATCTAGGCGTTATCTGGATTCAAACTCTCTTTCGAGACACATTGATCACGTGCCCGAGAAAATACAAACAAATATTGTATAATCCCTCTCGTCCACTCAATATAGTTAATGCCACCATCTTGCCCATATTTGATTGAATCATTAATAAATCTGAGATTATAATTTCTTTCACCATTATCATTTGCATCTTTGTTTCTTAAAACCAATTGTTTGGAAAATCATATTTCTACGTTGCTGTGAAAAACTTTGGCCAAAATGTCACCTTTTCTGACTCCTATTTTAAATGTGTATTGGTACTCTCTTCATCTAATCTTAGATTTCCTGTTCAGTTATTGTACGTTAATTGCATTATTTTTAAGTTCCTCATGGCAGTCAGCAAGCAAGATCCCATTTTTCCTACATTTTGACAGGAACGGTCAATCTGATGCAACCAAGATGCTCCTAGTTGATCCCTTTACATTAGCATTTAGCTCCTGGCCATATTTCCATACATGACGATGCATACACAGACACGAAGATACACACACAAGGACACACACAGACATGGAGTCACACAGAGACACACAGACATACATGAATACACTCGTGCAGTTGGGAAAATTATTTTCACAGATGTTGGCAGCGCCACTTGATGTCTTCCTTCTCGATAAGTATCACATTCCCATCCACTCGCTGTGTGGGAATTTGTTGTACCACGAAGATCGAGCAAGCTCCAAAGTGTGTGTGCCATGCAGTGAAAACGGTTGAGAACTAATCCAGTACACACCACCATCATTACTACCATGCACGTACGGGTGAGGTGACTTCAGTAGGAGCGTGTGATAGCTCTCTGTTCCACACATTTTACACATGACAGTTGTATTTTTTTCTAATAAATATAAGTTTAGTCATAACCTTCTACAACGATGTGTTTATTTTTCACTGTGTTTTTCGATGATCCACCACGATATCTTACAAGACCCACAAGTGGCTCACAAGAGGTATCAGAGTGGAAGATTGCCCTGGACGTGACCCACTCTGCTAATTGAGAAATCACAGCTAATGCAACCAACTCTGCGACTGAAGAAGAAACCTCATTCACCACCACCATCAAGATAGGGTACCTGCACATTACCATCGTGACTAAAGCCCCTACTTCGACAAGAATAATCTAGCACTCCAAAGTGAACCAAATTCAGTGCAATACCTTTTTTTGTGAATTTAACAGCCACCACTAGAGGGGCTATGAAGCGAATTATCTGATGACGAATACCTCACAAACTAGATGTCCACAGAAGATCTGCAAGTGGTCTTTGATCCCTGAACAGGCAATAACTTTTCGCTCTGCTTGCTGGAAAAGAGACTACAACCTGTCCATAATCACCACTTGCAAAGATTGAAGCAGAAGCATGGTTCACATATTCTTTGTATTCTTTGGATCCTTTGTTAAAGTCACGTAGATAGGTTCAAAGAAATAACAAAAAACTACGATATTTCGATCGCAAGACACGCGTTCGTCATCAGAAAGAGGGGTTAGCTTACAAAGGAAACAGTTTATAAAGGTTTGAAATGGGCATAGACCAAATGTCAGAGGCCAAGTAAAAATGTGGTGGGCAGCGACTGCGATGGTTTTGGGTTTTCCACCAATCAAAGGGCTGCCAAGTAAAAATTAGCATGTTAATGTAAGATTGTTGAGCGGCCTCCACGGCCAGCGCCCTGAGGTGGCTATGTTAATGCGAAAAATTACGTGTTAATGGGAGATCACAGAGCAGCAACCTCGAGCTCGGCGAGCGAGGTGGTTGTGTTAGTGTGAGAAATGTAACCTGTTAATGTAAAATCAGAGAACCGATCGTTGAGTGGCCTCCACAGCCAGCGCCCTAAGGTACAGTGAGGGAAAAAAGTATTTGATCCCCTGCTAATTTTGTACATTTGCCCACTGACAAAGAAATGATCAGTCTATAATTTTAATGGTAGGTTTATTTGAACAGTGAGAGACAGAATAACAACAACAAAAATCCAATAAAACGTATGTAAAAATGTTATAAATTGATTTTCATTTTAATGAGGGAAATAACTATTTGACCCCTCTGCAAACATGACTTATTACTTGGTGGCAAAACCCTTGTTGGCAATCACAGAGCTCAGACGTTTCTTGTAGTTGGCCACTAGGTTTGCACACATCTCAGGAGGGATTTTGTCCCACTCCTCTTTGCAGATCTTCTCCAAGTCATTAAAGTTTCGAGGCTGACGTTTGGCAACTCGAACCTTCAGCTCCCTCCCCAGATTTTCTATGGAATTAAGGTCTGGAGACTGGCTAGGCTACTCCAGGACCTTAATGTGCTTCTTCTTGAGCCCCTCCTTTGTTGCCTTGCCCGTGTGTTTGGGTCATTGTCATGCTGGAATACCCATCCACGACCCATTTTCAATGCCCTAGCTGAGGGAAGGAGGTTCTCACACAAAATTTGACGGTACATGGCCCCGTCCATCGTCCCTTTGATGCGGTGAAGTTGTCCTGTCCCCTTAGCAGAAAAACACCCTCAAAGTATAATGTTTCCACCTCCATGTTTAACGGTGGGGATGGTGTTCTTGGGATCATAGGCAGCATTCCTCCTCCTCCAAACACGGCGAGTTGAGTTGATGCCAAAGAGCTCCATTTTGGTCTCATCTGACCACAACACTTTCACCCAGTTGTCCTCTGAATCATTCAGATGTTCATTGGCAAACTTCAGACGGGCATGTATATGTGCTTTCTTGAGCAGGGAGACCTTGCGGGCGCTGCAGGATTTCAGTCCTTCACGGCGTAGTGTGTTACCAACTGTTTTCTTGGTGACTATGGTCCCAGCTGCCTTGAGATCATTGACAAGATCCTCCCGTATAGTTCTGGGCTGATTCCTCACCGTTCTCATGATCATTGCAACTCTACGAGGTGAGATCTTGCATGGAGCCCCAGGCCGAGGGAGATTGACAGTTCTTTTGTGTTTATTCCATTTGCGAATAATCGCACCAACTATTGTCACCTTCTCACCAAGCTGCTTGGCAATGGTCTTGTAGCCCATTCGAGCCTTGTGTAGGTCTACAATATTGTCCCTGACATCCGTGGAGAGCTCTTTGGTCTTGGCCATGGTGGAGAGTTTGGAATCTGAATGATTGATTGCTTCTGTGGACAGGTGCCTTTTATACAGGTAACAAGCTGAGATTAGGAGCACTCCCTTTAAGAGGCAAGTGCTTCTACGCAAGAGAACCACCGCAATGGTGGTGATGCCAGTGAGGTACAAAGCCTATCACATAGCAGAACCATCGTTACATCGAGGCTAAGGGAGCAGAGGTGGCCATGTTAGTGAGACCCCAGCCCGTTAATGCAGAGGCACCTAACAGGGCAATGTAACTCAGAGAGTCGGAGATAACAGCCAAACGGCAGGAAGAATGGAAGCACCACAGCAAGTTACGACTTTGCTTTGTTAATCACGTCCTTCCAATGGTTGCTCAGCGTATACCCATCTTCTCGGTTGAAATTGTGTCTGTGTTTATATATCTAGATAGCTTCATAGACAAATCTTTGATGGTAGCACGAAGGTTTGCAGAGTACCTTGGTCTCAGAAAAAACAATATCGTGCGAGCCCACTGCGTTATAACAATGATTAGCCACTGCAGAGGTATTGGGTTCTACTGCGTTTCAAATCTGCCTTGTGTTCGCGAACACGGTCCGAGACATTTAGTTTCCCCAATGTAACTGCTGCCGCAGACACAACTTAGTTTGTAGACACCAGGGTACTGCATGTCAGGAATGACATCCTTCACAGATGGGATCAAATCACGGATTTTGTGTACTGTATTGAATCGGACATGGATCTTGTGTTTGTTATAGATTTTGGAAATCTTTTTGGTAACACCTGCTATGTATGGCAAGGTGATGGTTTTGATTCAGTCCTGAGATGGTTGTTTCCCCATGGTTGGGGCTACAGTTTTGCGGATTGTGCGGTCTGAGTATCCATTCATCTTGAGGGCTTGGTGGACGTAGTCCAGTTCACTGGCTAGGTGGCACTGGTCGGAGATGCAGTGGGCCCTATGGTGTAGTGTTTTGATGAGGAAGTTCTTCTGGGCTGGATGGTGGTGGGAGTCAGGCTTTAGATAGGAATCCGTGTGGGTGGCTTTCCTGTAGACGGAATGTCCCAACGAGCCATCAGGCTTCTTCTCGATCAAAACAGCACACTATAATCAAAACTTAAGATCATACTTTGCAGCAGTCATCCGGAATGATACATTTGATTTCAGGCCATTCTGAACAGCAGTGGCAGCTAGGGGTGTACAACTCATCTAGAGCAGTTTTGAGTGAAGATTTCACAGGTAGTGATCCGATTTGCAGTTTATTGGCGATAGCATTCCAGACCCTGGGGGAATCAATAGAAAAGGCCCTTCCTCCAGTATTTGTACGGCAATAAGGAATGTGAATGTGAATAAGGAATCAACCAGTCTATGCATTACCTGTGTGTTAGCCGACTCTCTGTGTTGCATTGCATTACATTTCCAAAAAAATTGCTAAGTTTGTTTTCTCAAACGGCCTATTTCTCTCTCTAACATGTACCAGGCTCTCATCGGTCCATTCGCTCTTTCTCTCCCCCGGACGCTTCGGGGTGGATTTCCACACATCTGATTTGAAGCTGTCGTAACTGCAGGAATTACTCTTTGGTTCTTTCGGTGAAGTCACGTAGAAAGAAAATAAATAAATAGAATACGAAGATTTGATTGCAACACAAGCAACCATCATCAGGTAGAACTAAATTTCAGAGAGAGACAAAACACAGACACGGAGACACACAGACACACACAAGCAGAAAGAGACAACACAGAGACACACAGAGAGAGACACAACATAGACACACAGAGACCCAATGCCTCTGTGTCGAGGCCTTAAATAGAGAGAGAGGGGGGGGCAGATAGAGAGGTGGGTCTGCTCTAGCAGCTGCTGGAGCAGAGAAATTAGCATGTCAATGAAAGACTCAACAAAACTGGTACATTTGTTGTATATGCAGGTTATGAAAATTTGATGAAAATAAAAAAAAAACTATAAATGAAATCTGAAATTTGCATAATTTATCAGAAAGTATGTTAATTTGTGTAATTATGTGTATAATTTATGCTAATTTGAGATATAATCGGATTCATTTATGCGAGTGGTGTGGTTATGCTAATTCAAGTCGTTATGATAATTAGGCCCCGCCTCGTTGACGAGGGTCGGTTATCAATCGGGATAATACAATTAATCATATGCAGTTATGCAGGTGCTGTGATCATGTATGCCAGAGTCAACTCGGCTTTGCTGTTAACTTCGTATTATCGCTCAGTATTATACAATTATTCTCGCTTTAACATTTACTGAGTGTGTTAGTGTGTTATGTTATGTAAGGTCACCAAGTTCATATCTCAACGCAGAACCAGTTATTCTGCATTGATCAATTTTATTTTCTAACTAAACTTTTACTTTAGAAGATGCAACTCTCAATCTTGGAATTTCAGCACAGAATCAACACAGTATCCTCAACGACTGGGTTGTTTCACTTTGACAACAGCACCTGTTGTTAATTCTGCCGCGTGCTCAGTTGGTGAGAGAGAGTCGGTAAAACATCTAAACAAAACAAAAAAACCTTGATACTCTATCATGAAAGATTATACTGGAATCTGCACACACAGTACCGCGTTCATTCATAGATCCATAAGCAACCCTTATCACTTTGTTAGCACATTGGGTCATGGAACAGTTGAGTATTCTGTAGAGTATGCGAGTACGTGCGGCGATCAGTAACGAAAGGTACTTAAAGATTACATGACGATATTCATACGAAAAGGCGATCAAAACAGTTATTATTCCCAAAGGCACAAATATACGTTCATAAATTCATCAGCAAGATCGTAGAATTAAAGAGATGGCTTGGAGTAAGGTGTGCGGTGGGACGTGCTATCTCACGGGAGATTAATTAATTCGTGAACAAGATTGTATGATAAGGAAAGCGGTTTAACATAATTTCTCCCCGTGAGCGTAGCTCCGTGGCGAAGGTATCAAGAATTAATTCGTATTGATGAATCTATGGGTAATTTATGCGATTAGAAGTACAATCACAAAACGAAAAACAAAAAATTTAATACAAAAAAAACTTAGTTATCACTTGAGGGGCGGTGATGCCTTCATGGCCAGCTGATGGTTTATTAGTCTTAGTGTGTAGGTTCGTAGGATTTTTCTTTTGGTAAATTCTTGTGTGAGCAGACGACGTAAGCGTAGCGGGTTTGTGAAGGTGGGGGATGGGCATACGAACAAAGGCAGGTTCCCTCTCGCTCAGCGTGTATCAAGCCGCTGGGGAATGAGCTCGCCGGCACGCTGCTGGGGATGTGCTCGCCGGCACGCCGCTGGGGATGAGCTCGCCGGCACGCTGCTCCCTCCTGGTGCTGCTTGAACGCGCTCAGTGCTGGTTCGCTGATACTTTTGCTTATGAGTGGCTGGTCTGGCTCTTTCCCCTACTGGGTGATGAGCTGTGTCGTCCGCACTCTCTCTGGTTCGCTGACAGCAGGGTCTCTCCACTGCTGGATGACTCAAGTCAGCACATGCTTGGCCGCTGGTTTGCTGAAAGCAGGTTCTCTCCACTGCTGTATGTTATCGTTCGAGGCGCCGGCTTGGCTGCTCATGCTGGCAGATATGTGATGCCGCCGCCACGGAGCCGATCGGCGGGTGGCCCACCTGCGATCTCGCCGCCCCCGAGCAGCGAGGCCGACGCTGCTTCTACTTCACCACCCCCCCCACCGAAACACACATGCACGCATTCCCCCCACAATTAGAGCGCGTGGGGAGACACCCTGGCTGACAGGTTTTCACCCAGAAGCCCTCATAAAGGGATAATCTTCACGGTTTCCTGCGGCCAGGGAATTAGACGGTCTCCTCCGACGCTAACACACACTGGGGCGCCGTGACTTGAGTGGAAATGACATGTTCACGGCGGGGCTGCCCCGCCACCGCGGTTAGTACGCACCTCACGCACACGGGTCGGCAGGGCAGGTAGGGGGAGAGCGGAGCCACGAGCGGCGGGAAAGCAGGGTCGCCCTCTGGTTGGATGGCCGCTGAGCAGGTAAATTTAGATGCGGACGTCGCTGAAAGCAACGACCCGGGGATGCTGGAATACAGGTGGGCGTACCAATTGGTGAGGGATCCCAGCGAGCTGATTGGCCAGCGAGTCGGCACCAGGTAGCCCCTTTGATGTAGAAATAATAAAGCGGGTCAGGGCGAGGGCAAGAGCTCTCTTGCTGCTCGAGTCAACTCCCGGCCCGTCAACTCCCCAGTCCAGCCACTCGAACGTCCGTGAGACGTATCGACGTGCCGCGAGGACCAGCCGACAGTAGCGATGAACCGTGAGTAAGAGAGAAAGAGGGATTTGGGTCTTAGCTTAAAAAGCCTGAGAGGGTTAAGTGGAGAAGGATAGGTACAGTATAGTGCCGACTATCGAGAGATAGATTGGTCCTGCCGCGCTGATCCTGACTGACTCGGTTAAATAAGGGCTCGCTGACCCGGTGGAATAAATCGTCGGCGATCCAATAACGGACTGGTGTGGTCTCGCGAGTGTGTGGAAAGAGAGTGGAAGCGTGGGTGCGCTTGCTGTTAGCGGTGGTCGCCGCGTGTGTGGAGCGGCGCCGCGTGGGGTGTGTGCGCTTAAAACCCTCGGCTGCGGACTCCCACGTTTGCAAGCGGATACCCATCCCGCACGCGTGCCCATCGCGTAGCCCTTTTAAATCCATTTAATCCAATCCCCCCAATTGGCGGCGTGGGTACGAGTGACGTCGCTTGCCCTCCGACCTCTAACCCCCTGTTACCCGCGTGTGATTGGTGCGTGGGACTGCGCGGGTGGGGAGCGTCGCGTTCGAGTGCCGGCGAAGCGCTAGCGGGTCTCAGGGCGGTCGAGAGTGATGCCTTACCGGCAGGAAACCCGGACTCGGGGGGGGACAGCGCAGGGAGGGGAACAGGAGCGCGGCAACCCTTCCCCGCCCTGTGAGGAGCGCAGCGGCGGCAGCTCCCACACTAGTGGAGAGTCTGGGGGCATCGGTACTTCGCGGGCAGGGTCGCAGGCAGGGGAGATCCCGGGGGCCGACGACCCCCACGTAATAGTGTCAGAGGTGGTACGATCCCTCGCACCTCCAAGGGAGAGAGGCGCCCCACCCCAGGCTAAGATAAAATGCACGTTCACGGGCAAGGGGATTCCGTCATGGAATTCGTTTGCCCGCAGCATCAGAGGTGCAAAGAATTTTAATGGCTGGACGGACGCGGAGGCGTTGCAGCAGCTGGAGATGCACTTGGATGGGCGGGCAGCAGACTTTGTAGAGGCTTTGCCCGCAAGCGCACAAACCCAGTGGGGGGAATTAATGCGCCGGCTTGAACTACGCTTCGGCACGCATGATGAGGAGGAGGCGCAGGCGGCCTTAGAGGCGCGCCGCCGCCAACCCGGTGAGGATCTGCGAGGTTATGCCGAGGACGTGCGCGCACTAACCCGGATCGCGCACCCGGAGTATGAGGCGAAAATAATTGATGACCTTGCCGCCGGGAAGGTACAGCGATATTTGATGCGTACCCCGTGGTGGCAACCAAATGTAGATGGGGCGCGCCTCCCCTTCGACACCCTTGTCGAGCGCGCGCGTAAATGTGAGAAGCTCTCCGGTGAGTGCACGCAGCCCCGAGGGCGGGGACGGGAGTGCGCCGTGGCGAGCTTACTCTCCGACGAGGAGGAGGAGGAGCTCGCCATCGCGACAAGGGGGACGGGCAAGGGAGCCCCCGAGACCCCGGGAGACAGTACCCGGATGGGTAGCCGGGATACAGGCCAGCATTGGGGGGATGGAGGACAAAATGGGCCGAGATATGACCAAGCTGCAGGCCTCCGTCGAGACCATCTAGTCTGAGATGGGGGAGCTGCGCTCCACGGTGGGGGGGCTAGCTGGGAGGGTAGCCCGACTAGAAGCAGAGTCTGGGCAGCGGCGCACTGGGGGGAGAGGGAGCGGGCAGGGTGCCCACTACGGAGCCGCCACCCCCCCCGGGCGTGTTATATGTGCGGCCGTCAGGGGCATCTCGTGAGAGACTGCCCTCAGATCGCCCGCGCTAGATATGCCGAAGGGTTAAACGCCAACGCCCCCTAGAGAATGGACCACCTAGGGGTACAATCGACGCGGTCCCGACACATATCGACGACAATGGGAATAATGGCGAGCGAGTGATCTTCACACAGGTTCCAGCGACAACGCCCATGGACGCGGTGACTCCTGGCAACTGGCTACGGGAGCTGGTGGCAGGAATCACGGGGGCCACGTCGCTGGTGGAAGGGCAGGTCAACGGAATGCGTACCCGGATCCTGCTGGACACGGGGGCGGTGGCCTCGCTTGTGAGCGCGGCGCACTGCAGCGTGCTCGGGATTGACGTGAGCCACCTGCAGGCCCCGGACCGCGCACTGCACACGGCGAGCGGAGCCGGAATGGGGCTCCTGGGGAGGGCCACCCTGGAGGTCCGCATAGGCCACCAGGTGTGCACCCAGGAGTTCTACGTCTCGAGTGTGCTGTGCCACGAGTGTATCGCAGGTACCGACCTCCTGGAAAAGCTGGGGCTCAACGTGCAGCCCCGACAGCGGTGCGCCACCGTGGAAGGCAGCGGGGAACGGATTCCATTCCTGGGGCGGGAGCCGAATCGCCCCCGCTTCACACCCGTGGCCGCTACCCTGATGACGGCCGTCACCATCGGGCCGCTCGCCGAGATGCTGATGCCTGTGGCGACACCCTCCACCGGCCCCGCGCACCGACCATCGGGTGAGGTAATGCTAACTCCTCACCCGGAGTTGGCAAAATGATACGGGGTTGTGGGATCAGCCACGTTGGTAAACGCCGATGGGGGCCGATTGTTTATGCGTGTGTTCAACCCCCACGGCACCCCGGCAATACTGCGACGGCGCACCACAGTAGCCGCAGTGCACCCCCTACACGCGCGCCACTCCAGCGACTCGGTATTCGCACTCTGGGCGGAGGACCCCGGTCGCCCCGAGGACCACCAGGACCTGGCCTGGCGAGTCGGCCCGACTCCCCACGCCGAGGTCGTTCCCCTGCTTGACGCGTTACACGTACCTTGGGCAGATTTACCTAAGGGAGAGGCCGATCAGCTACGCGGGTTACTGCGGGAGTACGCCGACGTGTTCAGCGAACACGATTCGGACGTGGGTCGCACAGATCTCGTTAAGCGCCAAATCGACACCGGTGCCGCCCGACCCATAAAACTCCCCGCGTACCGCGTGGGCGCACCCGAACGCGCCCAGATCAAAGAGGCGGTCGGGGACATGCTCCGCGATAACATAATTCAGCCCTCGGCGAGCCCCTGGTCTGCCCCGGTGGTACTAGTAACGAAAAAGGACGGGTCAACCCGGTTTTGCGTCGATTACCGCAAATTAAATGCAGTCAGCCTCGGCGACGCCTTTCCCATACTGCGCATCGACGACACCTTTGACAGCCTCGCCGGAGCGCGGTATTTTTCCACCCTCGGTCTCGCGTCCAGGTACTGGCAGGTGGAGATGACGGAGCAGGATCGGCCAAAAACCGCATTCACCACCCCAATGGGACTATTCAAGTTTCGAGTACTCCCGTTCGGGCTCACCAACGCACCCGCGACGTTCCAGCAGTTGATGGAGTTGGTGATGCGGGGCTTGCAGTGGGAACAATGCCTGATTTACCTGGATGATGTGATCGTGTTCAGTAGATCTCTGTCTGAGCAATGGTCTAGGTTATGGGAGGTGTTCCAGCGACTGCGAGCGGCTCATCTCAAGCTCAAGCCGCGTAAGTGTTACATCGCACAGCGCGAGGTGGGGTACCTCGGACATCGCGTCAGCGAGGCAGGGGTGCGCACCGATCCGGACAAGGTACGCGCCGTAGTCGATTGGCCACAGCCAAGGAACCTGACAGAGATAAGATCATTTTTGGGGCTCGCCACCTATTATCGTCGATTTGTAAAGGGATTCAGCGAGATTGCACGCCCCCTCACCCAACTCACTTCCCCCAAGAACCCCTATAAGTGGACGGAGGCCTGCCAGACGGCCTTCACCACCCTCAAAGACCACCTTACCCACACCCCCACCCTGGCTTTCCCCGATTTTACCACCGACTTTATTTTGGACACCGACGCCTGCAGCAGCGGGCTGGGTGCGGTGTTGTCGCAGGTGCAGGAAGGGATGGAACGGGTTATTGCGTACGCCAGCCGGACCCTGAGCGGGGCCGAGCTGAACTACTGTGTGACCCGTCAGGAATTGTACGCTGTGATCTTCGCGTGTAAACAGTTTCGGCCATATTTGTACAGCAGGAAATGTCGGGTGCGCACGGACCATTATGCTCTGCAGTTCCTCCTCACCTTCAAGGAACCGCGGGGGCAGATGGAGTACAACCCGCGTGTGTGGAGCGGTGCCGCGTGGGGTGTGTGCGCTAAAAACCCTCGGCTGCGGACTCCCACGTTGCGAGCGGATACCCATCCCGCACGCGTGCCCATCGTGTAGCCCCTTTAAATCCATTTAATCCAATCCCCCCAATTGGCGGCGTGGGTACGAGTGACGTCGCTTGCCCTCCGACCTCTAACCCCCTGTTACCCGCGTGTGATTGGTGCGTGGGACTGCGCGGGTGGGGAGCGTCGCGTTCGAGTGCCGGCGAAGCGCTAGCGGGTCTCAGGGCGGTCGAGAGTGATGTCTTACCGGCAGGAAACCCGGACTCGGGGGGGGGGGGGGGGCAGCCCAGGGAGGGGAACAGGAGCGCGGCGACCCTTCCCCGCCCTGTGAGGAGCGCAGCGGCGGCAGCTCCCACACTAGTGGAGAGTCTGGGGGCGTCGGTACTTCGCGGGCAGGGTCGCAGGCAGGGGAGATCCCGGGGCCAACGACCCCCACAGATACAGGCTCTTTCTGCTGCTGGATGACTCAAGTCGGCACTGGTTGCAGAAGCTCTTGCTTGGTGCGTCGGTCACGCTGCAGCTGGACTCGATGTAGAAATAAAGGTCTTTAAACGATACTTTGCCTTTCGGCTCTGAACTCACACTCGGTGGCGCCTCGCTACCCTGCGAGCCTCGCCATCCTCAGTTGATCGCGGGGCTCGTTGGAGCCAGCCGCTCGTGCCCGATCTTCTGCAGCTCGCCGGCAGACAACTTGCTGAACTCCTGTGCCTTGTTGAACTGAACTTTTGAAAAAATGGTTGCCGTTATATTAAAAAAAAAATTTCTCTGCTCTGCGCCGTGGAGGGCGTGGCCAGTGTGCGTGTGTGCGTCCATGCATGTATGTCATTTACGGCATGGTTCTGTTGCCCTCTTTCCATAAACCATAAAAACAACAGTTGTTACAAATCATCTCAAAGGCGTCTCTCTGTCTGTCTTACACAATCCGGAGGCAGGGGCGAGATTCCCGCCTGTGTAGTGATTGTAGAATCACTACTGTGTACACACACACAAGCGTGACGTCACTATGCGGGGGAGCGTCATGACCACGCGGGTCTACACACACGCATGACGTCATCCCGGCTGGAGGCGGGAATGACGTCATGGCCGGTTCTGGGCTCCGGGAGGCCACGAGGGTGGTGTGAGGCCGTGGCACTCTCTGTGACCCCGGCTGGACACGTGACCGGACCCCAGTGGAGTCTGGGGGCATAGGGGGCATCTCGGAGGGCACGTGGACAGCAGGGGGGCTTCGAGAGGGTTCTCGAAGGGAGGCGTGGCCGGGGTGGGGCCCGGGCACGCCGAGGCCCATATAAGCAGCCTCCTCACGAGGTTCGAGGCTGCCCGTATCAAGAACGAAGATGCATCGTGAAGATGCCAAGAGGAGTCAAGCCTCCAGTCAGCGGACCTGGCAGTAGCCCACCTGGCTGGATTAACGCTAGAGTATTTGAGAAGTATGTGTTAGCTAGAGTAGGTCGGTGGTCACCATCTTATGTGCAGTGTTATATTACTTACCGTTCTAATAAATCAGCGTTGCCTCCCAAGGAGTCGTGTGTGCACCTAATTCGAACCCACTACATTTGGTGTCAGAAGTTGCGGAAAAATAAATAACGTTAGGTGTTATCCTAGTCAGTATAATATGTGCACGATTACTACAACTTACCTGCTCGCTTTCACACGACGAGGAGGCGAGACGATCATCTTCGGGGCAGCCCCGGGGTTCTGCAGCCTCGGTGAAGGAGGGAGATGGCGCTGCAGGCGGGGCAGCAGCACACACATCACGTCGCTGCTTCGCCGCCATCGAGAGAGAGAGCGACGGAGCTGGAGGAGAGAGGACGCCGCCGCCGCTGCTGCGGGTGCCTGGGCGGGAAATTCGCGCGCGCATGGTGCACGCGCGGCCGCCATCTTGGCGGGCGGTCGGGACGCGGTTCCCGCCAAAACGCCGTTCCCGCCATTCTCAACGCCTGTGGAGGGAGATCTTGGGCCGTCTTGGTGGCATCCTGTGCTCACCATCCAAGAGTCTTCAAGTTCCACAGTGCAGCCTCCGTTCCTCACAGCCTCTCAGGCGAGTCGTGACACAATGCACCCGGCCCTAAAAACACACTTCACCCATCTTGCGTGCGCCGGGTTGCGATTAGGTGTTTTTTTTACTCGCTGGGTTGCGAAGCGTGTTAGTTGGGTTGGGTGCGTGGCAGATTGACGCGGCGCCCGTGCGTGTGTCTGCTTTGTAACAGTGTTGTTAAGTAAGGCGTCGGGATTGTTATCTTAAGGAGCCAGTTAATGATTAATTCGGCTATGTGGGGGGGTCTCGGGCTCCGTTAAGATCCAGTGAATTGCCGGGTTAATGATTTGTTGACACTTTGTTTGATTGCCGTTGCGGAGTCGCGATTGTTTTTGGGTATACAGTATGGCGCTTCGCTCGTGAATGTTGTCAATGTGTGACTGTGCGAAACTTTGCTTGTGAGTGTTAACAATGTATGCTTTGTATGGAGCTTTGTTCGTGATTGTTAATATATAGCTTGTGCCACATTTGTTAACGAAGTGTTGATTGTATGGGATTTTTCTCGAGATCGCGATGTGTGGACTGTGTGTACTGCATAGACTGTCTCTCTGCACTGATACGGGTTGTGACGTACATTGTTGTGATCCTTGTTGCGGATCGTTAAATTGTGATGGTGACATATGGTGCCAGTGATTTGGATTGTGCTGCTGGCTGTGGCTAATCTGGGCCAAAGATCCTGACCAGAATGCCCCCCTGTCATTGTTGCGTGTTGACACGAGTGTGGTCCCGTCATGGTGTGGCTGACGGCTTGACCTGACAGCCCGGAGATTGAGACACTCCGTGGCGTGTCTATCCTAGTGGGCAGTTCGCTCACATGGCTCGGAGAGTGTGGTCCCGTCATGCTGTGGCTGATGGCTTGACCTGGCGGCCCGGAGATCGAGACACTCTGAGGCACGTCTGAGACAGTGAGCCAGAGGCTCAGGGAGCTTGTGGTAAGTTGCTCTCTCAGCTCGGTTGGTACAGCTAAATGCTGCAATGCGACGCTTGGAGAGAGGGGTTGGTGTGTCCTCTCAACCCGGTTGGGACAGCTGATTGCTGCAATGCGAGTCCTGGAGAGAGGTGTTCTTGTGTCTTCTCAGCTCGGTCGGAACAGCTACATGCTGCGATGCGAGTCTTGGAGAGAGACTGGGTTATAATTCCCCCGATACGGCCGACACGTGCGCGTCGGAAAGGCGGGGGGTGCTACCGAGTGGCATGAGATGTCTGGGTTGGCCTTCAAGGGAGGGCTTCTGAGTTGTGCGAGCGCGGAAAACGCGCGTGGGGCCGCCATTTTGTGTGAGCGCGGGAAACCGCAGGGGATGCGGGTCGTGCATGCGGCCGACATTTTGTACGTGCATGGGTATTTGTGTGAACCATTTCTGGGCAAGAGCAGGCATTTTTTTGTCACGTCGATTTAACATTTTTTTACAAAAAATGTAGATACTGAGGCAACGCTGAAGTGCGACTTCTTTGCCCAGTACATGGGTCAACCTGGAAGCATGACTTCCTTGACCCGGGATGTTGTACAACATCCAACGGTTGTACCTTTGGTTGCAGCATACTGGCTCGACCTTGAAGAGTGACTTTCTTGAGCCAGTACATGGGTCGACCCTGAAGTGCGACTTCTTGACCTGGGACGTAGGGAGACGTCCGGAATGTTAAGTGGTGTTTGTAGGTGGGTGTTAGACTTTCGGTCTTCGCCCTATTGCCACCTGTGGGGTGGAACGGCAACAGGGCGGTGTGAGACCCTGCCATCTATGGGGTGGTTGTGTGGTTTTGGTTTGATTTACCGGTGTTGGTTGTGCATCCAACGCGTCGGAATCTATGTATTTTTGTTTTTATTTCTTCCGCTGGGCGGAATACGATCATCTCCACTTCCCTGGGCCGGGTGGCTGTCGTGTCCGACGAGCTGAGGCGTGGGCTTGTGGTGCTGTGCCTCAGGAGGTGGTTTCTTCTTGTCACAGGATTCCTGCACCTGCCGCCCTTGGAGTCGCCGGTTATGCTGACCGGATGTGGACTTGAAGGGGAGAGTGGAGCGCCCGTACGTCACTCCTGCTCATCCTGTTGCCCAACTCCTGGGGAGGGGCCGTGCCCTTTTTGGGCCTTTTTCAAGTTCCCCCAGGACCTCCAGGGAGAGCGTGCTCGCCTCCCCTGGAGGCTCGGCCACGCGAATTCGTTTGAAGACTGGCCGCTGTCCATGACTCTCACACCTTGTTGATTGCCTACACCGTTGTCAAGCAGCCACATTCATATGTCGGTGCATGCGTACAAATTCACACGGATGGGCTGTGCTAAGGGATAAGTGGGTTGACCAGTTCTTTTGGTGTACATGTTGTTCTTGGTTCCCCTCATTCCATACATTCTTCCCTTCCCCCCCTCTCGGTGTGTGTACGTATGTTTCTCGGGGTGATTATTGTCGGTCGCCGGTTGTTTGTTGACGTTGTTGTTGGAGGCACACTGTTTTTTTTCTGTATTGTCACAGCCGAGATGGCTGTTTTTTTTACATGGGGGAGGGTGATGTAGTGATTGTAGAATCACTACTGTGTACACACGCACAAGCGTGACGTCACTATGCGGGGGAGCGTCATGACCACGCGGGTCTACACACACGCATGACGTCATCCCGGCTGGAGGCGGGAATGACGTCAGGGCCGGTTCTGGGCTCCGGGAGGCCACGAGGGTGGTGTGAGGCCGTGGCACTCTCTGTGACCCCGGCTGGACACGTGACTGGACCCCAGTGGGGGCTGGGGGCCTAGGGGGCACCTTGGAGGGCACGTGGACAGCAGGAGGGCTTCGAGAGGGTTCTCGAAGGGAGGCGTGGCCAGAGTGGGGCCCGGGCACGCCGAGGCCCATATAAGCAGCCTCCTCACGAGGTTCGAGGCTGCCCGTATCAAGAACGAAGATGCATCGTGAAGACGCCAAGAGGAGTCAAGCCTCCAGTCAGCGGACCTGGCAGTAGCCCACCTGGCTGGATTAACGCTAGAGTATTTGAGAAGTATGTGTTAGCTAGAGTAGGTCGGTGGTCACCATCTTATGTGCAGGGTTATATTACTTACCGTTCTAATAAATCAGCGTTGCCTCCCAAGGAGTCGTGTGCGCACCTAATTCGAACCCACTACACCTGTATGACCTTGCATGTGTGGTGCTATCTCCGCTCTCTCACGCTGCGGGAAGACAAAGGCATCTGTCTTTCCGTTGCCCTTGGCTTCCGTGTTTTCATTTATTATTTGCTTATGTCCTGAGGTTTTGATTCACCTCGCTATCCTGGTCCCGGGAGTTATTAATTATTTAATTTAAATTCAATGGCCCTTCCATGACCTCCACATGCTGTTTGCTGAGAGTCATGTTTGCGTGTTTTCATTCATTTTTTCTAAAACAATATATATTGGCAAATATTTTTTATTAATATCAATTTTGGGAAAAGGCCGATATACAACACATTTTAGGGAGAGTTGTGTGGAAATTCACCTGGAATCGATCGAGGGAGAGAAAGAGCGAATGGACCTATGAGAGCCTGGTAAATTTTAGAAGTAGAAATAGGCAATGTGAGAAGTATTTTAGTCATTCGTTTTCATTAATTGCATAACTGTACCAATGAATTAATTGATTAAACTAAACATTTATAAACATCTATATTACGAATCTACACACAGGGATACTATTTTGTTAAAATCTTTATTTTGATCACATAATCTTGCCCGCGAATTTATTGAAGCCCGTAGGCAATTTATAATATTTGCTGGACAAGCAGGCACACTGCCGCACACCATTGTTCCAAGACATTTCGTTCATTGCATAATCTTACCAACGAGTTAACTGAGGTCTACTTTTGCTTTAGGGACATGTTTCTTTATTACTGTTCGTATGAATATTGTCACATTCATTTTTAAGGACTTTTTCCTATCGCCGTGAATGCTTGCTTTAGTCTGAGGAATTAGCCGATTGTTCTGTTACCCAGTTTAACAAACGTTACCATTAAGGTTTAAATGTACGGATCAATGAGGATGACATCTCCAAGAGTGCTGTGTTGACATTCCTAGCATAATTATTCGCATATTAGAGTGTTATGTTTTTTATATTAAAGTTTCTTAACACAGAAGAGTCTGAGTGGTGCCTCCCTAAGTTCATGCGTAATAATCATAATTATAAGAACTGTATCCTGCGGTGAAATCTGTGTTTTGAGACCTGACATAACACACTAACACAGTAAAAGTTAAAGCGAGAATCATATTATCACGCATGATAATACACCCTAGACAACGAAGCCGAGCCTAATTAGCATAATTACATACACTTGCATAACTTAATACAATTACACCTTCATTTTATTATCACGATTGCTAATACCCATAGACAAGGAATCAGAGCCCAATTAGCATAAATGCACAATTTACACAATTACACAAATTAGCATAATTTCGGAAATTACACATTTTTATTTTCATTTAATTTCCATTAATTTTTCAAGACCGAATATATACAGCAACCATCAGGAGTGAAACTAAGTGTGACTATTGTCGGTGGATGTACCTCTTTAATAATATCGCGTACACTCAGCAGCCTGAACAGTCTATTTGTGCAGGAAAAATAAATTTGATACAGTGCATCAGGAGACATTTTGGCCATTCCAAAAAATACTGGATATGATGGTGTGCCGGCATGCAGGAAGTGAAAATGCTGCAAAGTGTGGTGGGTACATCTCTGGCTGTTGCCCAGTGACGTTTGCGTGAGTTAGGGGTATGTCCTTGCCCGAACTCTCTTCAATATCTGCATGTACTGGGTGTTCTGTTCTAAAGTGAATCGTAGTCTGCA
Organism: Petromyzon marinus; assembly: GCF_048934315.1. NCBI lineage: Eukaryota > Metazoa > Chordata > Hyperoartia > Petromyzontiformes > Petromyzontidae > Petromyzon > Petromyzon marinus. Next base: position 1,728,815 of record NC_133732.1, read on the forward strand.
TGGCACATTTGTCGTGAAGTGAGGGTTACCAACCTTTACTCTTCTGAGGATGCTGTGATTGATGTGGAGTCACTGGATACCCATACATTGGCTTTTGAAGTTCTGGGTGTCGAGAAAAAGGCATTAGGATTCAAGATCTCGTGGTTCAAACCCAAAATCCAGGCTTTACATTAATCCTTAGATGGTGGTGTAAAAGGTTTTCTTGTACGCTTGTGTTGTGACAGGTTTGTATCGTTGTAATGCTGAGAATATACTGTAGTGAGAGTGATGACGAGGAGAGTGATAATGATGTTGCAAAAGTCGGTGTGAAAACAGGTACGTAGCTGATAAGGGAGATTACACATACGGGAGATGGGTATGTGTAAAGGAATTATGTACGGCTTTCAGACTAGACTGGTTGTGAGGTAACATGGACACAGGGTTAGAGGCTTCACGACTAATCAACGCAAGGGAGAAAGGTCAAAGGAATGAGACTGGTCAAATAGCACTTGTTAGCACTTGTTAAATCTCATGTGTGTGGCAGACGTTCTGGCCATCGATCACCAGGTGGAGTAATACATTTTGGGTCAACTGGTGGGAACAACCAACAAAATGGACTTGAGTCTTGTCAACATTCAGCTGAAGAAAATTCTTCTTCATCCAAAATTGTATGAATGAGTGATGATGAAAGCATATATGTCACTGATGCAGTCAGGTCTCAACTGAAATTATATGTCAGTGTCGTATCTATAACAGTGAGAGTGCAAGCCCAGAAATAAAAGCAAAGCTCCAAGTGGAGCCGAATGGCTCCGTGTGACGTTTCTTGAAGAACCCCAAATGATATTGTGGCCTGCAGAGTTCAACAGGTTATTTACCACCCTAAACAAAGCAGTATTTGTGCTATGCCATGATCTGAATCCCGGTTGATAGGGGTCAAGCAGATTATTCAAGGCCAGATATTGCTGGAGTCAATTTGCCACAGCACTCCAGGACCTTACTGAGGAAATTCATCTTAAGAGATAGGATGGAAGTTAACCATTAAGACCTGTCTTCTAAAGGAAGGGAGTTACAGCTGCCATCTGAAATGTGAAATGAACAATACCCAAGCTGAGAGGTCTGTTGTACAGGTCGAACACAAATGCATGGAGACGAGTAAAGTTTGCCGAAATCAAATTGGAGAAAGGTCGAGATTCAGAGATCAGAGGAGTGACCTCAGAAAAAGTGATATCACGGAGATCAGTTAGTGTTGTACTCTTAAAAGGATGCAGCACCTTCGATTAGCACGGTTGGCTATGTACGGTGTGACAGAAGTTCAACATACATACAAAAGGAGGCAATAAATTTGAACGTAGAGGAGCAGTGATTTATGAAGACAGCCAGGAATGATTCATAATAAAGGTTTTTGGGTTAGATCACATTATTTATAAATGTGTCGTAACCATCCACCACCCGTTACGGCCAATCAGCAAAAAAAGTGTCACGTTGACAAAAGACAAATAATTCACTACTTTAGCCCACCGGTGTGTTGAAGAGTGAATCCACAACATTTACAGTTTGAGTACGACGTTTCGCTGGTAATTACATCCAGCATCATCGGGGAATTCGCCAGAATGGTAAAGCCCTCGCTCCCGGTTTTAAATAGAGCAGCAGGGTGACGTCATCATTTAACTCATTTCAGGTGCAGTGATTTGAGGCGGAGGGGGGGGTATTGTAATTATATAATCGATTAGTAATCAATCAATGGTTATGATTAGTAATGAGTTGTAGATTAGTAATTAGTTGTAATGTGTGTTAGTGATTATATGCTATGTTAGTAATCCGTTAATTAGTATGTGTTTCCCCTATAAGGAATTGTAATGGAGCAAGCGAGGGCTTTACCATTCTGGCGAATTGCCCGATGATGCTGGATGTAATTACCAGAGAAACGTCGTACTCAAACTGTAAATGTTGTGGATTCACTCTTCAACACACCGCTGGGCTAAAGTAGTGAATTATTTGTCTTTTGTCAACGTGACACTTTTTTTGCTGATTGGCCGTGTCGGGTGGTGGAGGGTTACGACAAATATATAAATAACACGTTCTAACCCCAAAACCTTTATTATGAATAATATTGGTCGCGAAAGCCTACGTGTTACGCCAGGAATGAATAGAAATATTTTAACAGTGAAAGAGTTTAACAAAAAGTTAAACATATCAACCAAACCTAAGGGACTAGAATAAGAAACTGGTTTGAGAAATTGATTAATAGTAGCAAATATAGTTCCGTGTCTTATTTCTGCTGGGCGCAAAAAGGTCAGCGACATAGTGATTTGCCGTTTGATTTTAGTCATTTTACTTTTAGGGATATCATTAAAGCACCCGTTTCACAACTGCAAACTTAACCATACTTTACTCGCTCACGTGCAGTGCGCTAACGCTTCCCCCGAACCCCCCTACAGCATAACAAAAGGCGGCTTAACTCAGCCCTCCCCCCCACCCACGTCTCTGTCTGGCTCCTCCCCCCCCCCCCCTTAACCTGTATATAATCCCGGTTGTCTCAGAGCTCTTCACTTGATACAGCTATTCTGCTGTGACTGTTCCATCCTGAAGATGGAAGCTTGTGCTGCCTCAGAAACGTCGTGATTTAATTTAGTTGTTTTCTTTCATTTTAATTTTATTTTATCTACGTGACTTTACCTAAAAAAAAACAAAGAGTATTGTTTTTACTTTGCTCTGTAATTAATTTAGAAACCCATAACTTATGATTATGCATTGCATTTTGACATGTCGTGTTACATTCAGTATGACTTAGATTATGATTATTTAAATGATTATATCCATTTAATGCCAATGTAATGTCTATTTTTTATATTTTAAGAGATCTAGATTTCACATTCGAAATGATTACTTACCAAGATTTTCAATCCATTTCTGGAGCTCCGGATGGTAATTGTTTTTCACGTCTCTGAGCGATTGTAGGAAATGATTGCAATCATTCTCTTCGCTGTCAAGGAAGTGGTCGATGAGGAAGCGAGACTGCTTCTTAGAGTCACTGATTTCCTTAACCTGTTTATAAATGCTTCGGTTAATTAGGTCTTTACTTTCCAGTTCATCCAGAAAATCAGAGGGCTCTTCGCTGATCCAGGCTATCAGTTTTCTTTTGTTTGTCCGGATCATGTCCCGCCATGATGTGTAATCTTCTGCAGTGTCTGTTCAGTTACAAAAGGGAGCACAACAGTTGAATAAATTAGATGTCTGCGCTCATTCAAAAGAATCAAATTAGAAAATACAAAAAATCTTAACATTAATCCGTTTTCAACATTATCAGCCATTTTTATTTGCCGAACTTAGAATTATCCCTGTGATGCTACAATCCATGTATTTTTGCACACCAGCTCATCTCATCACTCCATCACCATTATTCTTTCCGTCTCCAATATGATCCAAGCTCTTGGTGGCATCAGTGTCATACATTTGCTACCATCCCTTTCAGCGGTGAATCCTGCCCAAGCCCACTTAGTTCAGAGGATTATAACATTTGCATTTTGTTCGAGAATCCATGTGCCCCATTTTCTAACTTGAGTTGTCATTTTCAGCGTACATTTCTCCATACATTTTTGCATAAAACGCAGTGTTTGTTTTATGTTCGTAATCAGAGTCGATGTTCCAATTCAAATTATATAACACATTGCTTGGGTTTTCATTCTCATTTTCCAAAAGAATGACAACCTGATGGGACTCATCTATTTATGTTTATATATTAATCCTGGTTTTCTTACAATACTTTCCTTAGATGTAAGTATTGAGTTGTGTTTTTCAGTTGTATCTTCACCACACCAAACCAGAGCCTAGAACACTGCATTCAGTCATCTACAACCTTAGCTTCATCAAACATGACACTATTAATGTAAGTGCAGTAGTCAGAGATTAACGATCTGTTCTTGATCCACTGATTAACCCAATCAAATGGAAATTTTACCTCGATATAATGGTTATATTTTTAATCAGTGGTTTTACTTAACTTGACTCCTGTGTCGTAGTCAAATCGTCAAATCTTGAAATCAACATTTCGTCCACTTCCCGTTGTCCAATCAATCCCTAATTCTACACACGTACTCAGATCCGGTGACAATGCATGTCTGTATCAAAATCGGCACAAAATAAATAAATAAATTGGCTCCTTGAAAGCAATTAACTTTTTGTATGGACGACTTATTAATTATATGTATATTTGTGGTGGTAAAAAAAGTCGCGGTCCCTAAACTCTGGAATCGGCTTGCCCAAGAAGCAGGCGCCACGTGTCTCGGGCGCCTGCTCCATGTCAACGGGTTACAGGCACCCTCTACACAAACAAAAGTTGTATATTGAAGATTAATTTATTAAATAACCTATTAATTCAAGTAAGCGTTGATGTGGGAGCAGGAGCTGCATCATTAACGTTCTTCTCCACGGTGAGTTAAACGAAGTTGTGAAAAGAAGTTTCATTGTATGTCGTCAAATCTTGTAATCAAAATGTCATCCAGTTACCGTTATCCAATCGATCCCAAATTTTGCATGCCTGAATCAAAATTGCCATAAATTAATCAATTACTTGGCTCGTTTAAACCAATTAATATTTGGTATGAAAGCCTTATTCCACGAGTGGTTTGCAAACAGGTTTTGCTAAAAATACATATGAATGCCAACGTAGGAGTCGACACTTCGAAACTTGCCTGGAACATATTCTTGTACTATTTTTTCCTTCTTTAAGGTTAACAGTCACATCAAATGCTTTGGTGTGTTTACAAAAGGTGTTTATTATGATGTAGTGCATCCAATGGGACAATTCATGGATATGGTCAGTGACGTCATTTTTGCACTCACCACTTTGCAAGTTAACTTTTAACATTTTTATACGGAAAATTCGTGATCTGATCCTATCTGTGAAAGACAAGATTCTTGACATGCAATATCCCGGCGTCTACAAACTAAGCTGTATCTGCAGCAGCAGTTACATTTGGGAAACCAAACGAATTGTCTTGGACCGTGGTAATGAACATATGGCAGATCTGAATCACGGCACGATCAATTCTTCTGCTGTGGCTGATCATTACTTTTATGCAGCTGGGTCACGTGAAATGTATTTCTCTAAGACGATGGTACTTTACAATCCGACTGGCTATCAACAAAGATTAATTCATGAAGCCATCCATATATACAGAGACAGACACAATTTAAACTCAGACAATGGTTTTAAACTCGGCAATCATTGGAAAGATGTCATCAACCACTTTGGGTCATGACTTCATTTGTGTTTTCTTGTCAACCTCTACCGTCAGCAGTGTGGATGATCAAGGATAGTAAAGAACATAGCACCCTACTCTTTGGTTCTATTCGGTAAAGTCACATAGGTAAAAAAATAAAACAACAAAAATCACGACGTTTTGGCCACAACACAAGCGGCCTTATTCAGGTGAAGGGTATGGATCCTTACAGTCACGAAAGCTTCAAATCTAGAACATAGCACCCGCCAAAGCGTCTAGTGAGTCATCCATCCGAGGAAAAGGGTATGCATCAGCGACAGAGACCTTAGTAAGCTTATGTGGAGGGTAAGAATCCACCCATTTTTTCGCCATATAGCATCGTGATATATAACGACTTATTGTTGGTAGCTCAGCTGATTGCAGAATATATAGAGTTTATTGATAACATTGAGGTAGTTTATATTTTAGTTTTTTTATCTGTTTACTATATGGTATTAATTATATAGTGTAGTGTATACCCAGTTGCTGTTAATAGCTCTGCTTATTGAAGAATATATTGAGTACATTCATTATACTTAGGTTTTTTTCACATCGGTTTACTGTATGATAGTTGAGTTGTTGCAGCCCCTTTGGCGTCCATGCACTAGGTGCCTCTGTGGATGTGTAGGCTTTGACTTTAACATAGCTATTTCTGTGACCAGTCACAAGCTAATCCCTCAACTGTTTCAATGCTAAATTCTCCTGTTTGATATGTAAACCCCTTTGTCAAGGTGCCTCACTTCTCTCAACCAGCTTAAAAGACGCTGCGAATCTTAGCAGCGTTCATTGTAGCTCTGTCGTCCCAACAGGTTTGTTCCTTTCACCTGAAGAAGGCCACTTGTGTTGTGGCCGAAACGTCGTGAGAATTTTATTGTTTTATTTTATTATTTTATTCTCATTCTATGTGACTTTACCGAAAGAACCAAAGAAGAAGAAGCTTACGGAAGTCAACACAGAAACGTAAGCTACCATGATGGGGCTTCCGACGGGCTGGTGGACAGTGAAATAATGTCCGCAGCTAACATTTCGTCAACCGCTAGCCGAACGTGTTATTTTTCCTTAGGGCACAGCCAGTAGGGATTCTGCCAGATAGGAGCGGCATCACCCATCGTGCGGCCGATATCAAATTTACCCTTGCTAAAAAGGTCTGAAATTTTGCGCAAAAGCACTCGCAGCTTATCTCTCTGGGCCTCGGGCAAATCCGCACTCTCGACACAGAGCTTATCCATCCACCCCTCGTCAATACTCCGGTGCGGTCGTGTATGATGCGCGGCACCCGCGTTCCTAATGATGCTTCCCTCAGGAAGTGCCAGCGACGTGTGAGCTAGCACAGTACCCTCCTGGATGACCCGACGTGTCTATCCCTGCATTAAGAACTTGAATGAAGGGTTCCTGATCGTTGGATACCAACGTCTGAGTTCCTACAAACGCCAGTCCACGACTGGCCTTATTAAAAGCCCCAAAAAGGATACCTCCAGCCATTGCTCCTTGGTCAAGCAGCTTCGATTGCATCGTGGTCCATCCTCGGAAAGGCAGCCTTCACCAGTGCCAAAAGTGCACTATGGAAGGCGAGGGGTGTCTCGGTTTCCCCTTTCCATCACGTGGCAAACTTGTGGCACACGTTCGATGCTGGCTCGTAAATTGCCGCCATTTGGTCGAAGGCCTGAGTCAGCGTGGTCCTCTCCGACGGCACGATAAGAAATGCAGCCAGGGCATCATCATCAAGGGATGCGGGCAGTGCTCTCAGCGCCTCCGCCTCCGTCCACCCCGCCAAGTCGGCGTTCATCAGGAACCGCCGCTTGAAGGCCACCCAGTTTCCTCCGGCAGCTGTGAATTCCTTCACGAAGGGAAGCCGTTGCAGTAGAGACAAAGTGTACCAACAATGTCGACGCAAATTTTGATTTAAAGCTTTCGTGACTGCAATAATTAATATTCTTAGCTCTTTCGGTAAAGTCACGTTGAAGGGAAACAATAAAATAATAAAATATATATAAATGTCGACACAGCTTCGGATTTGGCAGGCTGCGCGCTTCGCTCCTGCGGGGAAATGACGGCAGCGAGCGCAGGCTGCACCACAGAGGTTTCCGCCTGGCATGAAATGGCAGTGGAAACATCGTCCATGCGTTGCTCCGCTGCTCCCTCTATCACCGCCGACTCTGCTGGTTGGAGGAGCTCCGCCAGCGATGAACTGTCGCAAGCCCGAATGGGGCTTTGCTCTGCCGGCATTGCCTTGCCTCTATCCTCCGGGGCTGTTTGCGGGATGAGATTTTCTTCCTCGTCATCCGTTGTCCTGGTATGTAGTCTGTGGCGCGTAGACATGGTCTAGGGCTAGCTAAGTAAAATAGCGTATTGGGTCACTTCCTACAACAGTTGTAGTGGATTGAGTCGCAGACGTACTCCTTGGAGGCAACACATTTATTTCGACCAACACGTAACAAAAAGGGGTAACTGCCCCTTTACCAGATAACAGCCTCGGGTGGTGGACCAGCCGGCTAAGCTACATTAACACTCTGGGAGTTAGCTACAACAGACCAGACCCTAGCTCGGGTCCGGGTCCACATGTTGGTGACTCTTCCTGGACATAGAACGTTGATCTTCAGATGACGGTAGCAATGCTCAACCCCGGTCCCCGTGGGGAGCCGGTTTATATCCTCCCGGGTAATGGCCGGCCCCGCCCTTGGCAATGCCCACCTTCGAGAGACCTCTGGACATCTCTCGACCCTTCCTGTAGGGTCTTTCCCCTGACACGTGACCACCCCATAGCCCCCACCTGGGGCCCCATGCAAATTTTACTGGTCACGTGTCCTTCGGGGTCAACCAGAGTGCCATGGCCCACAATAACCTCGTTCCCGTGGCCTGCCCTCTCACACCCTACCCTGTAGGGGTCAGCACTATACGCGTAACTCGGTGCTCTCAGGGCTGTTGCCCAGCGCTCACCAAGCCCTCTTCAGGGCTGGTACTGCACCCACATTTACGCGATGGCAATGCATCACATGCCATGCTTAACTAGAGCTGGCATTACACAGTGACATCCACGATGTAGAAATACCATAAAATTATATTAAAATAAATCAATCACGACGATTCGACTGCAACACAAGCGATCTTCATCAGGTGTAAAAAACATATAGCGAGGGAACATATAGGGTGACATCAACGCAACACATAGAGAGCGTTAAACTGCACGGAGGTAAATACAACAAGAAGATGAGAGACGAGAATTCAACAAACCTAAGAAAAAATTACGTGATGCAAAACCAGTCAGGCCAACAACACAGTTAGACACATGCCTGGCGGACCACGAATTTCATAAGTGCTAAATTTCGTGTTCATCCTCTGGGTTGAACATACCAGCATAGACAGGGTGAACAAATACGAGGTACAAGGCAGCAGAAATACATATACAGAGACACCAAGAGGCAAGAAGAGGAAAGACGGACAGAGACGCAAAAAAAGGGCTGGAGGGATGAACAGACAGAGGCTTAAAATGAGCAGTAGAGTTGGGGGGAGGGGAAGGGGCCGAAGAGAGCAAAGGGCACGGCAGCAGAAGAGGGGGGAGGGGTAAGAGAAAGCAAGGGGCGCAATAAGTTTAGGACAGAATTGTAAAGGTAACTTCCCCGTAGAAGTGTGTTAATAAAGAATTAAAGCTTTCGTGACTGCATAAATTACTCATTGTTTTTTTCGGTAAAGTTACGTATGTAGAAATACCATCAAATTATATTAAAATAAATCAATCACGACGATTCGACCGCAACACAAGCGATCTTCATCAGGTGTAAAAAACAAATAGCGAGGGAGCATACAGGGCGACACCAACGCAACACATAGAGAGCGTTAGACTTGCACGGAGGTGAATACAACAAGATGAGAGACGAGAATTCAACAAACCTAAGAAAAAAATACGTGATGCAAAACCAGTCAGGCCAACAACACAGTTAGACGCTTGCCTTGTGAATACATCGCACGCCATGCCTCTCTAGGGCCGGCACCACTCAGTGACATCCGAGATGTCACTACACATGTGTGTTCCCGTCTCCCATACACAATAGTACCTAACGATCGCAAATACGAAAATTAAACATGCTATACATCTCGCCTTGCTTTGAAAGTTATTTCACTCCACTGTCATACAGAAATGTGCATGATTTCAATTACTCTGCGTTAAACTACTCACATAGGCTTGCCACCATTGCCATCTCTACACGCTAATAAAATAGGTTTTGCTTCGTGTGATGTCGTCAATGGTTGATAAACATGGCCCCTGCCATGGCAATGCACAATTTCCAATGGTCTAGATTAGCAATGAAGAATACCCTTTAGAGCATATAAACCCTTTGTCATTCCACTGCTGGATGACGGCCTCCACACAATGCTTTCTTGCCGAGGCCGTCTAACCATATTTCACCCGCCGCTGGTCAGTTTGGATTGCTGAAGGCGGGCAGCATAGACTTATAGTACAACTGCGTGTAAACACAACGTGCCCCCCCAGCCCTATGGTAACCTGCTTGTGCATGATAGGCACCCCTCCAGCCACACTCCCCGCTCAAATCTGCTTTAATGTTGAGGTCCAAAAAGATCGGCCACATTCCACGTTATGGTGATTTCTTCATAGACCGTGAGGGTAATTGCGTTGCTGTTCTTCACATTTAACATCATGTGGTGGTGAGATGTTTACTACCTTGCCTGGTATACAGGAGGTCCTGGGTTCTATCCTAACTCTGACACCTACATATTCTCTGGCCGTTTGCATGTTTTCCCCATTTAAATCACATTATACATTTGCATATGCATAATCAGAGAGACGAATGCTACTTCCTTTATTTATTTGCTGCACTTCAACTTTACATAAGATTACTGTATGCACAATTCCAGAATTTACGTCCAAGTATTTACTAAGTTCACCAGTGTAGGACTAGAGTAGAACCTTATTGGCAAGTTTTATTTACGTGACAAACCCATATTCGTTGACTGTAGTGGGTGGAGTTGGGTTTATGACATTTACACAATCTAACCCAAAAAACGTCATCATGGGTGAGGAGATCGAGGCGCACTGAGGGCAGCCCTAAATTTAGCATGGTCCAAAAGAAGTTAAACATACGTACGTACAGCCTTGCTGAGTCAGCGGCCAGGTCCGGCGGCAGGGCAAAGGGCCACGTGACGCGGCCTTGGTGGAGTCATTAGCAGAGACAAGCGATAAGAGCGCACACGTACCGGCAGGAGATGGAAGGTTTCTCAGGCTGGCCCCTGCCACAACGGCGAGACCTCAGGTCACGCTCGCTAACCAATTTCCCCACCCTGCTCGTGTATGAGAATATAGCCAATAATCCCGAAATGAAATGTAATAGGCTGACTTTCTAACTTGGTTAGATCATTGTTGTGGATGAGAATGCACATCCTCGATGAGCAAGTTATCCATGGATAACAATTTTTGAGAATGATTAATGGATATTTTATGAGTGAAGAAGTACCATTACCCAAAATGTTGCATATTATATATAGTATTTTAAATGCCATATTGTTTAAAAAGTGTTGAGTTTGGATATTTTCTTCATTTGATTGCCACATGGCAGATCTCACAACACTTTTTAAAGAGGGAAAAGGGAATATATATTGTCGTTTGTATTTAATATTTTAATTTGATCAAGTTTTTAAATATGTATATACAGATAATGGGGAAAGGATTAACTGCATAACAATTTCACTCACCTGCTGAGTCGCCTGTATGCATCACAGCATCTAGTTGCGCTTGTTCAATGACTTGCCATGCACAGTTTTCAGTGCTCGAAGCACACTGATGCCACCAAGATGCTGTGAAGGTGTTTATATAGCATTTCCCCCGGTCATAAAACCTCCCACACACCCCACTTAAAGGTCATTGCCAGAAGCTCAATATTTATGGCATCTCTTGAAAAAAGAGGAAGCTGTTTTTTAACATTGGTTTCTTAATTAACTCACGTCATTCTGTTGCCCACGGGAGATTGTGCTAAACACCCAGCACTTGTACCCCTTTAAAACTCTAGCACAGCCTTTATCTTATACGCAGAACGTAAATTTACGACACGTCACTTGTCATGAAAATTACAAAATGTATAATAGTTAATTGTAACTAAATCTCTAATTCATAATTTTAAAAACTGCACTGAGTGCCATCCTGAAGTATACATAGCCAGAGTATACATATATTTACTTCATATATCCATCTCTCCAAAAAAGTGATGAAAGTATGTTTTGGCGGTACACCAGTCCAGCATAACACACCGGTCCCATGACACAGCCTGACCATGTCGCTGTTGCCCTTGATTTTACCAGCTTTTGTGATTTTACCAGCTTTTGTGACTTTACCAGCTTTTGTGATTTTACCAGCTTTTGTGACTTTACCAGCTTTTGTGATTTTACCAGCTTTTGTGGTAACATCAACAGTGAAGTCGCCGTGATTATCGACAGTCATAGGTTAACCCAGTATGTCAGTGCCACAACATGTCGCTCGAAAAATATACTGGATCACATCTGCAAATCCGCCGATGCTGTAACCGTTATCGACATTATTATTGAAGATGTGGACATATCAGATGACAGTCTCGTGATGTGCAAAGTGGCATTGTTGATTATTCACCAACTGAAAACGATAGGACCACGATGCGTTCCGTCAGAAGATCAGGTAATCAGTGGTATGTCTAAATCCTGCATCGATGGAAGATTAATTTGCAGCTCAATTATAAAATGACATTACTGCCGTTCTTAATTAAGTCGTGCCCATCCGAACAAGCCCAAGGAGAACAGGGAAAGCACGTGGTCATTCGCTGTTACCGGAGGTGATCACAGCAAATCATAATCTGATGAGGCTGGAGCATCTTTGGAAGAAAACTGATTTTGAGACTGTCCGACTAGCCTGCAGATCTGCCAACTGAATAATTATTGCGTCTTGCAGATCGTTCTATGCTCTGCATGTCAATGAGTCTGCTCGAGGCTCCCGTGCTCTGTGGAGCATCGTGAAGGATCTGCTACACTCAAACCACCCATCAACTAGTCAGCTAGTCGCCAATATAATAGGCTAATTAGGTGACTAGTTGACTTACTCAGTTTATAAACGCCATAATATATTATCTCCTACAACTTGAATTGTTTGGGATAGTTTTTCCTCACCACTCTGTGGGTCGTTTGATTGTTGTCTGCCATTACAATGTAAAATCTTTAGATCTTTGTTCAGCAAGCATAATGAAAATAAATCCTTCCTCCACTCTCTATCCAAACTCATAAAAATTGAAAGTCACGTGAATGTTTCTGTCTAAGGAACACACATTAAAAATGTTGGAACTCTGTATAAATCAACATAAAATATCACAGCCACACCTCATTACCCCCAAGCTAAACACCAAGTTGTTCCTCTTTCATAATCACCCTCCTCACCCCCCACGACGCTCTAACCTACCCAGCTCCAGCCTACCTAATGCAGCACACGAGTCTGCCTTTTATATGTTTGCAAGTTAATGAATCATAAAACGTCAGCAAAGGCAACACCTACGTGGTGATCCATTGGAATGAAGTAATTAAAGTTACCAACTTGAAGATGTTTTTTAAGGACATCTCACTATCTCCAGGTGATTTGCTCATTAGCTTCGATGTGGTCTCTTTGTTTACCAAATTACCTGTGCTATACACCCTTGCACTCATTGAAGATTTGGTCCAACAAGGACTGAATGCTGATGTACCGGCCCTGGTGAGACACTGCCTCACCAACACTTACTTCACCTGGAATGGAACATTCTACAAACAAGTTTAAGGTACCCCAATGGATTCTCCTTTATCTCCAGTTGTCGACAATGTTTTCATGGAAAAATTTGAGACAGATGCCATCTAGGCATCCAATCTACGTCCGCCTTGTGGAATAGGTACATAGATGACACGTTCGTCATCTGGCCATATGGCCGACCAGCTCTGAACCAATTCCTCAACCACATCAATTCCATAAACCCAGCCATTAAATTCACCATGGAGGTGGAAAAGGATGGCAGTTACCATTCTTGGATGTTTTCCATGAAAAGAGACCAGATGGCTCAATGGGACACTCTGTCTACAGGAAAGCCACCCATACGGATGCGTACCTAAAACCTGACTCCCGCCACCATCCATCCTAGAAGAATTCTCTCATCAAAACTCTACACCATAGAGGTCGATGTATTTCCGACCATCACCTAGTCAGTGAACTGGAACACATACACCAAGCTTTCAACATGAATGGATATTCAGACCACACAATCCGTAAAGCTATCACCCCAACCGTTGGGAAAGAAACATCTGACGATCCAATCAAAACCATCACCTTGCCATACATAGCAGGGGTCACGAAAAAGATTTCCAAAATCATGAGCAAACACAAGATTCATATTAGATTTAATACATTACGTTACATTCGTGATCTGATCCCATCTGTGAAGGATGTGATCCCAGACATGCAATACCCCGGCGTCTACAAACTAAGGTGTTTGTGGCAGTAGTTATATTGGGGAAACTAAGCGACATGTCTTGGACCGTGTTCGTGAACATGAGGCAGATCTGAAACATGGTAGGACCAATACTTCGGCCGTGGCTGATCATTGTTTTAATGCGGTGGGCTCACGCGAAATTGATTCCTCTAAGACGAAGGTACTTTGCAAGCCCACTGGGTATCAGCAAAGATTCGTTTATGAAGACATTCATATATATATAGACACAGACACAATTTCAACCGAGAAGATGGGTACAAACGGAGCAATCATTGGAAGGACTTTATTAACCAGTTTAAATCATAACTGGCTGTGATGTTTCTATCCTACCTTCCGTTGTTTGTAGTTAGTTTCGACTTTCTGGTTTTATATTAACAGGTTAAATGTCTCAAACTTACACAGCCACTGTCGCTCATGTCCTCGATGTGGTGGTGGCTCTGCGATCTTACATTGACATGCTAATCTTACAACAGAATGGCCACTTCCGTGCCTTCGTCGTCGTGGAGGTAGCTCTCCGACCTTACATTTACATGCAAATTTCTCACTTTAACATCACTAGCCCCACCCACTTCATTCATTACCCTTAGGCTACACCCATTTCAAACCTTTAAAACAGCCTGCCTCAGCAGCTTTCCCGCTCTTTTTTCTCCTGATGAAGATTGCTTGTGTTGCGATCGAAACGTCGTAGTTTTTTTATTTTTGTTATTTTATTTGAACCTATCTACGTGACTTTACCCAAAGACTCAATCATTCAAAATAACATCATTGAGGAAGAGCAGATTCTAGTCATCACATTTGAATTGGAAACTGCCCTTTGAAGTCCAAATGAATAATCTCTTCCTGACGAGATGCAACGACGTTAGTTACTTAGTTACTTTTACCAGGTAAGGCCCACGAAGCTATGAAGCTCTTTTTCAGAAGCTACCTGGCCACAAATGACAGACCAACGAAGTGGCTAATCAGGTGAAAATGTAAAGCAGCCAAATACTCTTGCAGCATGTTGATTATAAATGTGTAAGAAGAAAACAGAGGACCCAGAGAAGAATGCATGGAACCACGGGGAAAAATGCAAACTCCAAATGTCCATGCGCCAGAGTCTGAATCAAAAACATGATTCCCTGCATACTAGGCGAGGGAGTTAACATCCTGCCACTGCGGCAGGATGTTAACATCATAAAAGCAGCATAAAGCGAATAATGAACTTGGGAATCCTAGACTGAACAGATACATTTAAAATAATATTCCGATCCAAAGAAGACTATGAAAAGGCATTTGATTAAGTTTTATCCGACTTGTCACAAAGCACGGCCTGAAGAAAAATATAATTAACACATTACAACTGTTATAGAGATGTTGTGAAGTAACAAATTACAAGTAATTCTAGATTTAAAGCTTTCGTGACTGCAAGGATCCATACTCTCTGGTTCTATTGGGTAAAGTCACGTAGGTAAAAAATAAAATAACAAAAATCACGACGTTTCGGCCACAACACAAGCGGCCTTCATCAGGTGAAGGGACGAGACTGTCTGGAGGACAGCGCCGGAGTGAAAAAAGCCACGCTCAGATCACGACCTTTAAGCTGACCTTCCTCAAAAGATGCCGTGATCACAAGGCGCTTTGTTTCTTCTCACACAGCTTAAAGGTCGTGATCTGAGCGTGGCTTTTTTCACTCCAGCGCTGTCCTCCAGACAGTCTCGTCCCTTCACCTGATGAAGGCCGATTGTGTTGTGGCCGAAACGTCGTGATTTTTGTTATTTTATTTTTTACCTACTTGACTTTACCAAATAGAACCAGAGAGTATAAATTACAAGTAAATCTGAAAGAAGCGTCGTCTGCAATCTTCAAGGCTATTCACTGCTACACTCGAATATATTGATCGGAAAAATTAATTGTAAAAATGTAGACAATGATACATGGTGAATGCATTAACCACCTCATATTTGCATACAGCAGTAATTATAGCAACTAACAGGAATAAACGCCAGAAAATTAATCCCTTAAACAGAGATAAAAGGTGTGGAAAAAGGAAATATGAGAGCAAACGTCATAAGAATGATGAGACATCGACTTTATTTGACATGTTTCCAGAGGGATGAATTTAAACATAACAAATTACATTTCCTTTACATGTTTGTGTTTAGTGTAGTGTTCCTGTCAGAGAAATGTGGTTTCTCTATTTTTGCAATCCACCCCCGGTTTAGAGTCTGTTTTTTTATGTTCATGCTAAAATATCCTCCGAGTATATAAATAATCTCAATGTAACAGCACATCAACGTGCTTTGCAAACATTGACACATGCAACTCTTGGGGAAAAGGAGATGCAACTATAATTAAATATCTTTCGGGGGCATTAAAGCAATACAGCAGCAATGCTTTAATTGCTGAATGTAAAATGGTAGGCTTAGTGGAGGAATTTTATGCGTATTTTTATCGCATTTGATTGCAGAGACCTGAGTGTAATATCTTGTTTTCTTAAAGAAGGAACATTTTCCGGATGATGAATGAGAAGAAATAATCAACGTTAATATATAACACATATAACACCTGTGTAGAATGGAAAAGTAAAGTTTCATGACGAAACTAAATTTAAACGATTTCCAAAAGAGAAACATTTACATATTTTCACCCACTCATTCAATGTTATTTTCTGTCACAACTGTAGTGATAGATAACATTTTTCTCTTTGTATAAGTATGCATTGTCTGAATTAGTTATTTCACTGTTCGTACCATGACCTTTATCATACCACCACACCTTGCGTTACACAACTGACTTAGCCACATTCCACAGGTGATGCACATTCAGGTCTAAAAAAGCCTCGGGGGTAAACGGTGTCCAGTGACGTAGAAGACTCAGTTTTCTTTACATTAATTGTTTAATCACGATATGTACAATAACATGAAATATTATGATTAAATATAAATAGCACAAATTAGGCCAAAGTTGGAATAAATGTTTTGTTATATCTGGAATGGAACACCGAGTTCACAAATCACTGTACTCGATGTACTTCAATGCAGAGCAGTCATTTCGATTGACCCCGCACGCACTGCTTCACTGTACTCAATCCCTGGATTCAGTCGCCTACTTATCACTCCTCATTCACTGTTACCATGCTTCATGTTACAATGCAAAGCACGGATGGTTTCCACGACCAATATTGAAGACTATATATACTAGACTGAAAGCATGGTATCGTTTACTCTGTTTTCAAAAGACACTGCAAATACTCACATTGGTTATTCTGCTCAATTCCGTGCCTCTAGACTTTTAAATTTCCTCTTACCATACCTTTTCCCCAACCTTGCTCAGTTTATGAACCTCATAACCTCTGACCTCTTGCACATTTAACCCTATTGGGGATTTTTCTCACCACTCTAAATGCCATTTGTTGCCTGCCACGTCCTAATTTCAACTTTTTTACGTTTGCTCAACAAGCATATTAAAATAACAAAGCCTTCCTCCCCACTCTATGTCAATCCATATACATTATAAGCCATTGATGCGAATGTCTACTGAACACATTAAAAAAATGGAGCTTTGTATAAATCAACATATAAAAATGTCCCAGGCACACCTTATTTCCACTAATCTGAACACCAAGTTGTTCCTCTTTCATAACCACCCTCGTCACACCCAACCATGCTCGAACCTATCCAGCTCCAGCCTAAATCATGCAGCACGCGAGTCCGGATTTTGTCTGTTTCCTATGGAATCAATCAGATAATTAGAAGAATAATGTGAATGGCCATACTTGCGAGATTGAGACTATGTTTTTGCACTTTTCATTATCTGGTTTTGGAACGTCGGCAATGGTAACACCTACCTGGTATTCCATTGAAAGTTTTGCTACAGGAACAGATTTAGAATTACAATCAGAGAACACAGTACAAACTTGAATTTAAATGTACATAAGCAATGAAACATTAAAAAAACAAAATGCAGTTTTTCATTGGTAAATATGAAATTGTGTCTCGAAAAGATTTAATGATAATACACCATACACGATATGGTGGATACATTTCACGAAGAATAATCCGGAGTAAGGAGAGGCAATTAGAGAGGGAAGAGGCGGAGGGATGAGCTCTGATGTGCGCAGAGAGTGACAGCTCGATTGTATGGAGGGGGTTAGCCAGGGCTGGGGGGGCTTCAGACGGTGGGAACGGGGGCGCAGGGAAGCAAGGAGGTTGACTGATGTGTTGATCGTGGAGTATAAAATGGCAGAGGCAGCGTCTGGGTTGAGTAAGGAAAAATAGAGCAAAGAATAGACAGAGGAGGAGATCCGAAAGATTAGGAATGCGGGGTTTAGTGAGCGGATATTGCGGGAAAGAAGGTGGTGGAGTAGGATGGGTCTGGGAAGGGGTGGACTGCGAAAGATGATGGTGAGGGAGAGGAGGAAGTGGTCTGATGGACGGCAGGGGTCGGTTACAATGGGGGAAGCCTCACAATCTGATGTAAAAATGAGCTTGAGGGTGCTGCCAGAGGAGCGAGTATGGGGCGAGGGAAGGAGACAAAGGTCGATGGAGTTAGTGAGGGGAAGAAGGGTCGAGACAATGGAGGGAAGACTAAGATCCAGATTTAAATTAACTTGAAGAATAAAAGGGTGCGGGAGAGGGAGGACAGTGGAAAGAGGACAGTCCAGGTGATCGAGGAAGATCATAGAGGGACCGGGGAGTCGAAAGATGAGGAAGTTGATACAGTGGGTGGAGTAAAAGGATAATAATTGGTGTTCAAAGGTGGGGAAGGACAGTATAGAAGGGAGTTGTAGGCACATGAATCCAGGATGGAGGATTTAACAAGCCTATGCCTCCACCTTTTCCCACCTGATGAGGGGTGTGGGAAATGGAGGAGGTGGAGGATGAAAGGTCAGCGGTAGTGGCGGTCTTAAAGGGGGCAATCCAGGTTTTTGTGATAGCGAGGGCGGTGCATATAAGGCAGAGAAAAGCATCCAATGTGGACGCACATTTATTGCACACAGAACGAGAGTTCCCGAGGCCTAATTTGAGAGAAAAATCAGCAAATGGTGGGGTCGGAGGGAGTGCAGGTGGGGGGAGGTTGACATAAGTGCGGGGTTGGTAGGTATGTTAATGAGGTTTGACGGACGGGAGCCATTATGGGGATATCTGGGAAATTTGGGAAGTGTGCGTAGAGAAGTAGGAGTGATGGGGATAGGGATAGGGGGGTATGAGTTGGAAGGGAGTATGTGGTAAATGTGGTAGTGGATGTAGGTGGTGATGGGTGGATGATGCCGGTTGTGCATCCAGTTTCTGGAGATTGACCAGGATACGCGGTCGAACAGCCGGCAGTCTGAAGCGCTTGGCGATATGGTGGAGGATCAGGTGGATGTACAGCGTTGGGGTGGATGTCGGTGAGTGGTATGATGGGGGGCATGAACCAATGCGAGCAAAGCAGTTGGGTGGCATGGGCACAAGGCCAGTGGCCCGAGCCTGCAGGCTCTGTAGTCCACTGCAAAGTCGCGCAGCCCCGAGACAGGATCCACCCAGCGGCCGCGAGAGCTGGGGCAGCAGCAGTTCACTGGTGGTGATTGGGTGAGTACGTGGATAATTGGTTGAGTGGGTTGGTGCACGAGCGAATAGTTGGATGACGGTGTATGATTGAGTAGGAAGGTGATAAGTTAGTCGGTGAGAGTCATTGAGCGGGTGCGTGAAAGAGTGAACAAGTTGCTGAGTGCGTGAGTTGGAAAGAGACAACCAGGTTTAGAATGGAGTGGGGAACGAGCAGCCATGAGATTATGAGATAGCGAGTGAATTGATGTGTGAGTGGCTTAGTCAGGCGAAGCGCCATAGAGGAGCACGAAGCCACACAGGAAGGCACACTGCGGGGCCACAGCAGCACGGCAGATGGCAGAAAATCGGGCGAGTGTGCGCCACGGAGCAGGGGATTAGTGGGAGCAACCCAAAGTATGGGGCGGCTCCACGCGGGGGGCAGGGCAGCGAGCCGGGAAACCGGCTCAGGTGCCGTAACAAAAAATAAAGAAAAAAGGGGCATACGAAAATAAATGCAAAGGAAGATGGGGAAAAGAGGACAATGAAACACGATCAAGGAGAAAGGGGTGAGGAATGTCTTGACCGGGAGCGTGCGCTGGAGCAGGGAATCGCTGCCTGCAGGTGCGGCACCATCACTCACATCATGTAGCTTTTTTTCGACGTGACCTGACCACACATAATGGCTTAACGAAGTGGCTTATGTGAAAATGTGCAGCAGCCAAATACTCCAAACGCACGTTGATTGTAAATGTGGAGGAAAAGAACCGGAGGACCTGGAGAAAGATCCACGCGACCACAGAGAGATTATGCAAACTCCAAATATACTGGCGCAAAAGTGGGGATCGAACCCATGCTCTCCTGCATACCAGGCGAGGCAGATAACGTCCTGCCACTATGGCAGGATGTTAACATAATCAAAGCAGCATAAATCCAAATAATACACGTATATATCATAGAATAAATACACATACGTTTCAAATAATATCTCTAGCTGAGTAGCCACAAAGCACCGCCTGAAGAAAAATATACAGAACACATTTAAACTGTTATAGAGACGTTATAAAGTGAAAACAACATGCAAATAAATCTGAAAATAAGAGTGGTCAGGAATCTCCAAGCATATTCACTGTTACACTAGAAGATATCGATCAAAAATAATTAGTGAATGTCAAAATGGTAGAGTAGTGCAGGAAATTTATGTAGATTTTATATCACGTGATTTCATTCATTTAACTGAGTAGAATATTTTTTTAAGGAAATTGTTCCAGATGGCAGAATCGTAAACGTATACAACAGCAACATACAACACACGTACGTGACTTTACCCAATAGAACCAAAGAGTATGGATCCTAGCAGTCACGAAAGCTTTAAATCTAGAACATACAACACGTATAACACCTGTAAATAATGAAAAAATTGAACATTCCATGCCGAGATCGAATAACTCTAGTCATGACCCAAGATGTGTGACTAAATGCTGAAGCAACATAACTTTTTCCAAAAGGTGCAAGAGACATTTGATTACAGATTTTTTTCCCACGTATCCAAGGTTATTTTCTGTCAAAACTGTAGTGATGTCTACCATTTGCCTATATGTATAAGTATGCATTGACTTTTTATTTAAAGCTTTTGTAACTGCAGGGATTCATATTCTTGGTTCTTTCGGTAAAGTCACATAGAAGGGAAACAATAAGGGAAACAAAATAATATTTTATTGTTCACCTTCTACGTGACTTTACCGAAAGAACCAAGAATATGCATTGTCTGTTTAATTACTTGTTTCACTATTCATGCCGTGATCTTTATCATAGCACCACACCTTGCGTTACACAACTGACTTAGACACATTCCACAAGTGACCTCAGTCAGGTCTCTAAAGCCTAGGGGGTAAACAGTGTTGAGTGGAGGAGATAATTTTGTTTTCTTTACATTAATAGTTTAATCACGATATGTACAAATGCATGACATTGTATAACTAATATAGAGCAAAAATTCGGCCAAAGTTGGAATATTTTTTTTTGTTATATCTGGGATGGAACACCAAGTTCCCAAATCAATGTAACTCGATGGACTTCAATGCAGAGCATTTCGATTGATGATCCAGCACGCACTGCTTCACTCCACTCCCTAGAGCAGTGGTTCTTAACCTTGTTGGAGGTACCGAACCCCACCAGTTTCATATGCGCATTCACCGAACCCCTCTTTAGTGAAAAATAAAATGTGATTTTTTTCAAATTCAAGACATAGATATGCTTTTTACTGGTACACAAAATGAGCCGTGCATGAACATTACCTTGTTCAAAGAATAAAACCAACACAATGTATAAACTCACAACAAATTACATACCTGGAAATCAATGTGACTTCTGCTGTTGCCTTTGAGAGATCAGTTCAGATATGCGTGGCTTCACCTTGGCAAGTGCCACTCTCATGTCATTTTCACAGCAAAGTCTGTTCCTTTTCTTCGTTTTTATGTCCAGCATCCTCGAAAAGGATTGCTCACAAAGATATGTTGTAACAAATGGTATAAAAAAATCCAGGGCTTTCTTAGCAATAACTGGATACTTGTTCATTTGTCGACACCAAAACGTTGAGAGCGTTGTTGTTCTGAAGAGTTGCTGTTGAACCTGGCTCTGCTGAATTTCAATGATTTTGTCGAGGAATTCATCATTGACATCTGCTGTTTCAACAGCAAACGTGAACGGCTGTCTCACCCATGCTGGATATGACTCTCTTGTAGGGAAATATCCGTCGAGAGACTTTGCAAGCTCATCTAAGTGCGTGGCAATTGTTTGCTTCAGTTCCGTGGATACAGAAATATCTCCGATTCCAGACACATCTTCGATCTTACTTGCACAGTCGTCCAGAAGCGGGAAGTTTGCGAAGTTATTGTTCTCTGTTCGTCGTTTCCATAACGGTAGCTTTTTTTGAAAAGCCTTCAGGTGTTCTTCCGCTTCCATGATATTGACTCCACCACCCTGCATCTGCTGATTGAGATGATTGAGAGCTGCGAATATATCAGCCATGTACGCTAAAATGAGAATGAACTCAGGATTTTTGAAGCAATCTGCATGGCAGTGTTGGTGCTCTTGCAAAAACAGGGCTAATTCCACACGCATGGCAAAAACACGATTCAGCACCTGTCCCCGGGATAACCACCGAATATTAGAATGGAGCAGAAGTACCTCAAATTCAGAGCCCATTTCTTTACACAGCTCACTGAAGATGCGGTGCCTCAGAGCACTTTTTCGCACATAGTTCACACATTCCACCACAGTTTTTAATACTTCTGCCATTTTTGGAGGTAAGGTTTTTGTTGCCAACGCATGCCTGTGCAGAATACAATGCGTCACAATGATGTGTGGTGCATCGGCCTTTACTAGCGCACCAAAACCAGACTTTCTTCCCAGCATGACTGGAGCTCCGTCCGTACAAACTGCAGAAACCATATCCCATGAAAGATTGTTGTCTCTGAAGAAGTCATCCACAAGCTTCTTCACATCGGCTGCCTTCGTTGTTGTTGTAAGAGGCTTACAGAATAAAAACTCTTCTTTTATCATGTCGTCTTTCACATAGCGTACAAAAACAGCAAGCTGGCTTAGATCAGAAACGTCTGTGGTTTCGTCGAGTTGAAGGCTGAATTTTGCCGGGCTTGAAATCAGATCCGCAACTACTTGAGCCAAGATGTCTTTACTCATGTCTTCTATTCTGTCACTGACGGTGTCATTTGAAAGGGGAATTTGGGATAATTTACCTTCGGCCGCTGTTCCGAGTATCAGATTCGCCATCTTTAATGCAGCTGGTTTCACAAGTGTTTCACCAATGGTGTGTGGCTTGCCCTGCTTTGCGATCAGGTAAGCAACTTCGTACGATGCTGTCAGGATCGGTTTGTTAACAGGTACAAATCCAAGAGCAGGCAGAGTGGCCCTTTCATCGAATCTGGCTCTCTTCACCCTGAATTCAGCAAGTGTTGTGTTCTTGTATTCCCCGTTTCCATGCAGCTTCAAGAAGTGTTCCTTTAGTTTTGCCGGTGCAAGACTAGAGTTGCTCAACTTGGCGTTGCAAATCATGCAGATAGGACGCTCACTCCCATCACGTTCCGTGATACATGAGAATCCATGTTGTACATATTCGTCCGACCACTTTCTTCTTTTGCCCAACATAGTTAGTATGGATAAAATATTAAAGAAATCACACGACGTACGACAACAACAGTCACACGTTGACTACTGAGTACGCACTAAATTCCCCGCAGCGCTGATTGGCCAAGCAGTGTAGCATGATCATCTGCAGCCAGTGATGGCCAAGCGGGCCGTGTGTGTCATCACAAATTTACACAATAATTCAAGTGTGTCCGGACCTCCGTGGCGGGGGCTCTGCCGAACCCCTGAGATCGACTCACCGAACCCCTGGGGTTCGATCGAACCCAGGTTAAGAACCACTGCCCTAGAGTTGTTTCCTACTTATAACTATTAATTCACTATTTCCATGCTTCGTATTGCAATGCAAAGCAAAGATGGTTTCCACGCACAATTTTGTGGACTTCATCTATCAGACTTAAGGCATGGCATTATTTACTGTGTTTAAAATACATACTGCAATTCCATACATTGAGTTTTCTGCTTCTTTCAGTGCCTTTCTAGGCTTTGAAATTTCCTCAGTATATATTTTTCCAAGTTCCCCAACCTTGCTCAGTTTATAAAGCTCTTACCTCTGATCTCTTGCGAATTGAATTATATTGGGGAATTTTTTTCTCACCACGTTGTGCCATTTGTTTCTTGCCACAACCTATTTTAAAAGTTTGTTTCTTTGCTCACCAACCATATTAACATTATCAAAGCCTTCTTCAGCTCTCTATCCCAATCCATATGAATTATCACTATGTACCACAATTTATGTTCCTGGGTAGTAAGTGTTATTTCATAATTGCTTATGCATAAAGTATAGAAAATAGCTATTATTCCCCAGAAACTTAACTTTTGTAACCAGGACAGTGATATTTTGAAATTTACCTATTTTAAATTAGAAAACTGGCGAATTTGTGCATTTTCGTTCACATAAAGAAAGAAAAAACTACATATGAATCGGATGAACGTGTATTTATACTAAAGTAATACATTTCGATTTAAAGCTTTCGTGACTGCAAGGATTCATCTTCTTTGGTTCTTTCGGTAAAGTCACGTAGAATGAGAATAAAATAATAAATTGATAAAATAAAATAACACAATAATCTCACGACGTTTCGGCCACAACACAAGCGGCCTTCATCAGGTGAAGGGACGAGACTGTCTGGAGGACAGCGCTGGAGTGAAAAAGCCACGCTCAGATCGCGACCTTTAAGCTGTGTGAGAATAAACAAAGCGCCTTGACAAAGGAATTAGCATATAATTTAGCATAGAAATGGCTGAGTGATTAACTTGTGACTGGTCACAGAAATGGCTATGTTAAAGTTAAAGCATACACATCCGCAGAGGCACCCCTTGACAAATGAATTAGCATAGAATTTAGCATTGAAATAGCTGAGTGATTAGCTTGTAACTGGTCACAGAAATAGCTATGTTAAAGTAATTTAAGCCATGATTAATGTGTGAGAAATTATTGCTAAATTTTTAATGTGATATATTTTTTCAATAACATAAACAATTGTAAAACATTTGAAAATTAAAAACTTTAAAAAATGTTACATTTTAACACATTTTATAACGCTAAATTCTGAGCAACAATTGTCCATCTTACCTTCTAGATTTTTTCTGCATTGCTTGCAGGTGAAATTAGGTGCCAAGGGTTTGTCTTGATCCTGACAGGCATGCCGAAATATGCCTTGGAGGCCTCACACATCTTAGCAGATGCTTCCACAGAGTACTTTTTCGCTCGTCTTCATGAATTGGCCGGAGACATAGCAAAATGCGTCTGCCGGATGCTTGCAGCCTCTTTATACCATCTCAGAAAAATGCAAATATGTATACACTTAGGCAGCTGGAACTACACTGAACTGGTGGGCTTTAGGCCCCTGTATTTATACGACTATTTATATTACTGGAAAGTTCTAGAATATTCTAGAAGTTACTCCAAGTTGACTCAGCACTGAATATATCTGGAATGTTCTGAAAAATATGTACATTTCAAAATATCATTGTCCTGGTCACAAAAGCCAAGTTCGTGGGGAATAATTTCCATTTTCTGTACTTTTGAGGCATAAGCAATTAGGAAATAACACTGACTACCCAGGAACAAATTGTAAATAAATGCTACACAGTGTTATAATTCAGGTTGATCCTTCTGTCTACTCAGCACACATTTAAAAAAATGTAGCTAGATATAAATGAACATACAACAATGTCCCAGCCACACCTCATTTCCCCCAAGCTGAACACCAAGCTGTCCACCCTCACCCCCAGCCACGCTCCAACCTACCCAGGTCCAGCCTAAGTCATGCACTACGTGAATATGGCTTTCATTCATTTGCTAGGGAAATAATCAGATAATTTGAAGAAAAACATTAATAGTTATTCCAGTGAATGTTTTTGCACTTTTCATTATCTGTTTTTGGAATGTCGATAATGGTAACACCTGCCTGGTATTCCATTGAAAGTTTTGCCACAGGAACAGATTTAGAATGACAATCAGAAAACACAACACAAACTTGAATGGAAATTTATATAAGGTTACAGTGTCAGAATGACATCACGAGGAAAAGGACAGAGAAGGCGTGGCGAGAGACAGAGAGAACGCCCAGAGAGATAGAGATGATGTAACCGGGAGAGATGGGGAGATCGAGGCACTTCTTGGAGGAAATCAGGGTAGGGTGGATGTGTGCGGCATGAGCCAACATGAAATAAAGATAAGTGTGGCCCCTCTGACTTATTCTGGTGGACTCTCTACAATTGGTCGCGGCAGTGGGATCGCACGATACCTCAACATGGTAACAAGAAAGACCCCGACAGAGACCCCAGCGAAAAAGGGGAAGAACGTGCCTCTGCTCCCAGCGTCCTGGACGGCCATGATCCGGAGACAGCATTGTCTCCAGACAGGGTCGGAACAGTTCCCCGAACTGTGAGATGACTGCGAAGAGCAAGGAGCGACATGTCCGAGAGCCCTTGACCATGTAAGAGGAGGAGGTCCTTGGCGAACCGGGTCGACCAACTTACAAAGACAGTCACACTGATCCTGCAAACAGTTGTGGGAGATCAGGGTGGCCGCTAGCCCGGTGGCAGCAACACCGCCTTTGGTGTCTGGAGCAGCTTCTCTCACCAAGTGGGAAGCCCGACTGCGTGGATGCCACGGGAAACAGCAACAGCAGGGGTGGTCGCCGCCCAGAACGGACTGCTTAAGACAATGGCGCCGGAGACGGAGGGCCCAGTGCCGCTGATGGGTGAGAGCGTGGCACCATGACCGGCGGGATCCATCCTCACCAGGCCAGAGGGTCCACCGAAGGCTCCCCGATTCAAATCAGCAGCGTCGGAACCAAAAAGGGACAACGGTCAGAGGTGTGTGGCAGCCACAGCCCAGGCTGTGGAATTTGTTCCACCCAGGGGATCGGAGCAGCGACGAGGAGAATTCACTGATCGACTACGCAGGTTAGGCCATATTGAAAAGTTCGTGGCTAAAACAAGGGACTGTGGAGCATTCATTCGCTGATTCAAGGTGGCTTACACTTATTTAGAATGGACGAAGCAAGAGGCACTGAAGGCTCTCTCTCCCCACAGCCCTTAGCGATGACGCATTGTTCATGTTCTCCTCCAAACCAATGGAGAAAAAGAAGACCTTTCAGCCGCTTATTGTGAGATGGCAGAGATTAATGTCCTTCTATCCAGTTCTAAAATATGATTTCAGAACCGTCAGCGTGAAGGTGAATCAGCTTTGGCCTACACAAGCGTCATAATGACCCTAGCACCAGCTGTTTTCCTGGACCTGGTCGTGTGGGCTCTGTACTATGGTAGCCGACTATATGTTACCGCTGGCATCGGCTTTGACAATAGTTTTTCCAGTCACGGACGAAGACAAGCAGACCTCCTTATGGATTGCGGAGCCCATGAGGAGCTGATGAGACCACAATGTATGGTCACGCAAATGGCGGACCAATCACCTAATCAAGGAATGGAGGGGGTTTGGGGAATATGGAACATGAGCGGCGATGCCAAAGCAGAGATGGACGCTGGGCTTCCCATGGGAGAGATGTTGACGGCTGTAAGGGGGACATTTCGGGGACCTAACCAGAGGACCCGTTGTTGGACGCCTCAGGGACTCGGAGCATCCAGCCGAACCCGAAACCTGGTGACCTACCACCGATGTGGCCACATGGATCACATCGCACATGGGTGCCACACCGATGCTGCTCCACCGGGGCCGCCCTCGTGCCAACAGCCACTCTGCACCGCTACGTACAACCAGCAGACGAGTCGTGGTACACCGAACACCTCGGCAGTTCCCATCACAGACCTCCCACGTGCACCAAGAGTCGATATACCTGTCACTTCCTGACAATCACAGCCACCCTCGTACAAAGGCGATTTTTTTACCACACTGGTGGCCGGCTTCAGATACACAATGGCACAAGTTGTCATGGAGGGTAGTGGCAGTCCCAGCTGGGGCGTCGGTGGTGGTAGGCTTGGTGGGGGGATTTGAGTTTCAGATACTAGTCGGTACGGGAGCGTCAGCGACTATTATATTCCTGCACGTTTTTATTATGCTTCCCCACAGGGCCCAGCTGTTCCGCCCAATTTAATCGTCCTACGTAGCGGCAAATGGGGGGAGCATGAAGATTTTGGGACACATAAAGACCCAAATTTGTGTGGGAGAACTGGTCATATCCGGCCCTGTACTTGTCTCTTGCACGTTGATGGTTCCCTGTTTGCTTGGAACAAACTATTTGAATCATAATTGTAACAGACCAGGGGGGCATTAAAATGCTGTCGGAGGAACGTCTCAGGTGCAGGCACTCATGAAAGAGATGCTCATGGTACCCACAGCAGCTTAAATATTAATTCCTCTTCGATGTCGAACACCTCTCACGACGGTTCGACCAGACACACCTATATTAGTGTCACCGGCGATGGTGATAAAGGATCAAAATGCCTTAGCAGGAGCAGACACCATCCTCTTTCACCACCAAAAATTGTTTATTCAGGTTTTAAAAATGGCAAACACACTTGTCACAATACATGGGGGAACGGTTG
This sequence comes from Petromyzon marinus, assembly GCF_048934315.1. NCBI lineage: Eukaryota > Metazoa > Chordata > Hyperoartia > Petromyzontiformes > Petromyzontidae > Petromyzon > Petromyzon marinus. The sequence goes on from NC_133732.1 coordinate 1,757,222, forward strand.
TGGCACATGTGCGGCCCATGCCAGCAGGGGGCGCAGAAGTCCAGGCAGGAATAATGGCGGATGAAACTGATCCTGTGAGCGAGGAGGCAACGCGGCTGGAGGCCATGATGACAGCGCAGGAAGCAAACTTGTCCAAGCAACAGGTTTAGGCCCTTCGGGCTTTGGTACAAGACTTTGAGGACATTTTTAGTAAAGGACCGTATGATTTAGGTAGCACTGATTTCATGTCACACTACATAGAGATGGGAAACGCGCTGCCTATCCGCCAAAATTCACATCGCATTCGGCCGGTCGAGAAAGCTCATACAAAGGGCGATCGAAGATGTTCAGGGCCGATATTATCCATGAGTCCATGGAGAGGCCCTATTGTCCTGGTAAAAAAGGCAGACGGTTCATTGCGGTTTTGTGTCGACTTCTGTCGACTGAATAAGGTCAAAATGGCAGACGCTTATCCGCTACCACGGATTGTTGATTCCTTGGACGCCTTAACGGGAGCCAAATACTTTTCCACATTGGACCTATAGAAATTTTGGCAGCTACCACTCGATGAGAATTCAAAAGATAAAACTGCCTTAAGGGGACCACAGGGGTTAATTATTTTTCCTGTCTCCCCATGCGATTACAAACGGCCCAAGCCATGTTCCAACAGCTCATGGAGCTGGTACTGACGGGTCTCCAATGGGATGTTAGCCTGATCTATTTGAATGATGTAATTGTGTTCAGACGATCCTTCCAAGAACACTTACACCAGTTGAGGCTGGTTTTCTCACGTATCAGGGAAGCACATTTAAAACCCAACCCTTTTAAATGCCACCTCGCACAGCCCCCCATCAGATATTTTGGTCACATAGTCAGTTCAACGGGGGTAGCTATTGATCCCGAAAAGACATGGTATTAGGGAATATCCCATCCCCATAGTCGTACTGGATCTTAGACGATGTATCGGCTTTGTTTCCTATTACCACAGATTCGTACAGGTTTCACAGCCATTGCAAAACCCCTACACGTACTTACAGCTAAGGGGCAGCAATTACAATGGGGCACGGAAAAAGACAGGGCTTAAAAAAATCTGCGGACACTCCTTACGGAGCCGCCACCATTGGCATACCCATATTTTTCATTGCCTTTCATGCTGAACACGGATAGAGAGATTTTGGGATTAGGCCATCCTATCCCAGGTGCAGTCAGGCAGAGAGGTGGTCATATTATATGGCAGCCGGGTACTGTCATCGGCCGAACAACGCTATTGCGTAACGAGGAGAGAACTCCTGGCCATTGTACATTTTATACATAAATTTTGTCCATACCTATATGGACAAAAATTTGCAGTACGGACTGAGCACACAGTACTGCAATACTGGTTACGCATTGACCAATCCTCTGGTCAAATGGCCAGTTGAATTGAGAGGCTTCAGGAATTATCCTTTGAGGTGGTCCATGGGAAGGGGTTGCACCACACCAATGTGGATGCTCTATTGCGTCTGATGGAGGCAGGTTCTTGTGCCTGAGCTAAAAGCTCGTCCAGGTGTAAACCACTCTCACCTGACAAGATGGGCCTGACAGCACCTGTGCACATGCGGGAAGGCAACTACAGCCCCCTACTGCATTTGGGGGAGCTGAAAACACTCTCTACTATTAAAACTCATTGTTTCTGACCGGGCATGATGGCAGAAATTTGCATATGGACGGCCTCGTGTAAAATGTGCATGGTGGAAACCGCCAGCACACCCTGTCAAAGTTCCCCTACATTTAATAGAAGTTTCGTGGGTCAATGAGTTGGTGGCCCTGGATATATTGAGACCCATACCTCGTACCGACAGAGGTCACAAATATCTGCCAGTAGGGGTCGAGTATTTCCCGCGATGGCTGGTAGCAATGCCCCTGGCAGATCAAACCACTCATTCAATAGCAGAAGCTTTGTTCAATGATATGTTATGGACAAAGGTCCCCCTGAAAAACTTTTAATGGACCAGGATAGAATGTTTTATTTTAAGCTGTTACAGAAAGTGTTCGACATCCTAGACACTAATAAAGTACATACTTCTCCATACCACCCTAAAACTGATGGGACGGTGGAACGACTATATCGTACCAACGCTTCTATGCTATGTCAGGTGGTCCATGAGACGGACTGTGATTTACACATGAAGGTCCTGGTAGCATACTAGTTAGCCCTGCATGTGTCGACGGGATACTCTCCATTTTATATGATGTATGGTAGGGAGCCAGACCCTCCCATCGAGTGCCAGCTTTTTGACGTCCTAGCTAGGGGTGCAAACTGAACAATAGCAATACAATAGGCCAGGCAGCAGTGGGAGACGATGAGGGAGAAGGCACAAGCTGTGGCGTCTTCCGCCCGTTCTGCGAATTAACGGGCTCGTCAAAAGGGAGTGACGCTCCTGCCTATCAAATTAGGAGATAGTGCGTGGCTACACTGCCCACAGGTCCCCTTAGGGACCTGGCTCAAACTGCACCGTCCATGGCACGGCCATGTAAAGGTGGTGGAAATTCTCAGGCCCCAATCAGTACGGGTCCAATTGGGATGCCGGCGATAGTATGTACACCCTGCCTGTCTAAATCCGGACCGGTCGAAGCCTACCACGAATGCATCACTACACTCAAAAAGAGCACCCACTACACTCACCAAAAACCGGGTTAGCACGAACACCAACACGATCACCCTTTCACTCTCCATCATCACTGCCGAGGATGGGGAAGTCACTTTCCGCGACCTACAAACCTCATGAAGGTTGCCTTCCTTCCCCAGGACCGCCCATGACCAAGGAGGTGCAGCAGCATCCTATCAAGCCGCAGGTAAATGGCCCGGTTATCCAGGTACGGGCCCGGGCGATTCTTCCATGGTGATAGCCAACCACTGCATGGAAGACCACGGGACGGCGGATACAAAAATTTCACTTCTTTCACACCGGAGGTTGTTCGTCTGTTGTTTGCATGTGTAGTGGGTTCTTTGGACGCCGTTGATGGGTAGTTGAGGCAGCATTTATTTATTACAACACGGACTTCTCCACGTAAAAAACACCTTCTAACAGGAAGGGTAACGGCCCTTCCACCCGCGAGCTAAGGGGATACATTTCCCCGCATAACTCGCCTATCCCTGAGATAGGGTCTCAGGCTAGTCTGACCTGACCCAGCGTAGGTGCAGGTCTCGACCACTGGTTACGCGGACCCGGCCCTGGCAAGGGCGTCGGACTCTGAGGCTCCAGGGTCACACCACTGGCTCAGTCTGCCGGCCCTGACACGGACGGTGGTCAGATGAGTCCAGGTTCCTAGTCTAGCCGGCCTTCTGTCTTCAACTGGTTCTTCTGTCTTCGCTGGCAGCACTGCCTCGAGCTTCTCGGGTTCCCGCCTTTTATACATCTCCCCACCGAGGGGCGAGGTTCTGTGGGATCCCAGGACACCCCGCAGCCCCACCCGTTGGGAGGGGCGCAGCGGATCCAAACACCCCACAGCTCCCTTTGCCCCAGGCTAGGGATATCGTGATTGCCCCCTACAGGTATGAAGTGGGTGCTAGCCGCAGATGGTGTACGTCCAATAACACCATTACACATGTTACGGTTGGAAGATCCGATTGACCCATTGTGTGTACTGTCATGTCTTACAGTTATTCGTTTATTGCAGTATTAAATTACGTTCTGTATACACATGCATTCCACACCAACACACACAAAGTAACATCACTCCAGTTTAGTTCGAAATTGCTTGTTAATTGACCAACAAAAGTATTTTTTTCTTCTTTCAGGGTTACCCCAAATCCCTTGGATTCACACGGGTTGTGTTCGTCAAGAAATACTTTTTCTTCAGAAGGGAGGGGGGGGATGCTGTAGTGCTAATACTTATGTGATCCGAAGGTATAAATACTCACATTATCCAAGGTTATCTTTTCAGGATGACGTCACGAGGAAAAGGAGAGAGAAGGTGGGGCGAGAGACAGAGAACGCCCAGAGAGAGAGATGATGTAACCGGGAGAGGCGGGGAGATCGAGGCGCTTCTTGGAGGAAATCAGTGTAGGGTGGATGCGTGCAGCGTGAGCCCACGTGAAATAAAGAAAAGCGTGGCCCCTCTGACTTATTCTGGTGGACCCTCTAATGGAAACACTTAAGAGTTCCATTTTTTTAAAATAATTATTTACCAGGTCAGGCCCACTAAGCCATGTAGCTATTTTCAGAAGCGACCTGACCACAAATGATAGTTCAATGAAGTGGCTGATAAGGTGGAAACGCGATTGTAAATGTGGAGGAAAAAACTGGAGGTCCAATAGAAAAATCCATGTGATCACAGAGAGAATATGAAAACTTCAAATGTACCGGTGCGAAAGTCGGGATCCATGCTCTCCTGCATACCAGGCGAGGGAGATAACTTCCTGCCAACACGGCAGGATATTAACCTCATCAAAGTAGCATAAAATTACATTCTAAACTTGTATATCCTAGAATAAACATATCAAGTTCAAATCATATTATTCCTTGCTGAAGTAGATTATGAAAAAGGCATTCGATTCAGTTTCATTCGAGTTTCAACAAAGCACCTCCTAAAAAAATATATAACGAACAAATCACATGTTATAGACTTTTGAATAAATATTAAAAGAGTGGTCACAGATCGAATAACTCTAGTCATGACTCAAGACATGTGACCAACTGCTGAAATAAAATTATAACTTTCCAAAAGGTGCAAGAGACATTTGATTTTTTTTTTCACCCAAGCACCCAATTTCATTTTCTGTCACAACTATAGTGGATACCATTTCCCTATTTGTATGAGTATGTTTTCAATGTTCATGCTGTCATCTTTATTATAGCACCACACCTTGCATTACACAACTGACAGCCACATTCCACAAACAACGCTCATTAAGGTCTCTAAAGCCTAGGGGGTAAACACATACCGGTATGTCGTGTGGTGTATTGTGGAGCGTGTACTGGTGCATAGTGTGGTGTGTTGTAGTGTAGTGGATGGGAGTCTTTGGTGGTGTTTCGGGTGTAGTTGTGTATTGTGTAGTGTTCAGTGTTGTGTAGCGGAGTTTGTGGTAGTGTGTTACGTGATTTGTAGCAGTGTGTGGTGTAGTGTATGTGGTGGAGCGTAGAGGAGTGTAGTGTGTATTGGTGTTTAGCAGTGTATGGTGGACGGTTTGGTTGTGTGGTGTATGGTAGTCTATGGTGTCGTGGTGTATGGTGTAGTGTGGAGTGTAGTGGTGTGGTGTGTTGTGGATGGTGTGGTGTGTGGAAGTCTATGCTGGTGCAGTGTGTTAGGCAGTGTGGTGGAGAGTATGGTAGTGTGGTGTATTGGTGATTTAATTTAGCTGGTTTCATTTCCTAATAGCTTTCGTATTAACCCCTCCCCCTTCTCCTGCATAATGAATAGATGTTATCTATCAGCTTAATTAAGCGTCCCTATTCATCAGCTCAACTTCCGCCCCTTTGTTCTCTAATACCCACCCTCCCCCACCTCTCTCCTGTATAATGAATAGATGTTATCAATCGGCTTAACTCAGCATAGCACTTGCCCCCCCACCCCCCCGACCTCTCACAGCAATCCCAACCCCCTACCTTGGCTCATTCTCCCCCCCTCTTACCATATATAGTCTCGTGTCTCTATTAGCTCTCTTCACTTATTACAGTGGTTTTAGCTGTAACGGTTCCACCTGAAGACGGAAGCTTGTGTTGCCTCCGAAACGTCGTGATTTCATTCAGTTTTTTCATTTATTTGTTTTTTACCTACGTGACTTTACCGAAAAAAACAAAGAGTATTTCTTAACATTCATTGTTTAATCACGAAACGTACAAAAACATAAAATAGTATAACTAATATAAAGAGCACAAATTAGGCTAACGTAGGAATTTTTTAAATCATATCTGGTATGGAACACTAAGTTCCCAAATCAATATACTGGATGTACTTCAATGCAAAGCAATCATATCGATTAATCATCCAGCATGCACTGCTTCACTCTACTCACTCACTCCCTGGAGTTCACTTGCCTACGCATCAATCTTCATTCACTGTTACCATGCTTCATGTTGCAATGCAAAGCACGGATTTAAGTCCACGACCAATGTTGAGAACTACATCTACCAGACTGAAAGCGTGGTCTCATTTACTGTGTTCAACCAATGTAGTCCTAACATTGCTTTCTGCTTCTTTCCGTGACCTTCTGGACTACGAAACTCTGAGCATAGCTTTTCCCAAGTTCCTAAATCTAACTCAGTTTCTTAAGCTCATAACCTCTGATCTCTGGAAACTCAAATCGTATTGGGAATTTTTTTCTCACCACTCTATGTGCCACTCTTTGCATGCCACGTCCTCCGTTAAACTTGAGTTTTTTTGCTCAGCAACCATATTAAATTAAACAAAGCATTCTTCAGATCTCTATCCCGTCATAGCACCATACCTTGCGTTAAACAGCTGACTTAGACACATTCTACAAGTGACGCCATTCAGGTATCTAAAGCAGTGGTTCTTAACCTGGGTTCGATCGAACCCCAGGGGTTCGGTGAGTCGATCTCAGGGGTTCGGCAGAGCCCCCGCCACGGAGGTCCGGACACACTTGAATTATTGTGTAAATTTGTGATGACACACACGGCCCGCTTGGCCATCACTGGCTGCAGATGATCATGCTACACTGCTTGGCCAATCAGCGCTGCGGGGAATTTAGTGCGTACTCAGTAGTCAACGTGTGACTGTTGTTGTCGTACGTCGTGTGATTTCTTTAATATTTTATCCATACTAACTATGTCGGGCAAAAGAAGAAAGTGGTCGGATGAATATGTACAACATGGATTCTCATGTATCACGGAACGTGATGGGAGTGAGCGTCCTATCTGCATGATTTGCAACGCCAAGTTGAGCAACTCTAGTCTTGCACCGGCAAAACTAAAGGAACACTTCTTGAAGCTGCATGGAAACGGGGAATACAAGAACACAACACTTGCTGAATTCAGGGTGAAGAGAGCCAGATTCGATGAAAGGGCCACTCTGCCTGCTCTTGGATTTGTACCTGTTAACAAACCGATCCTGACAGCATCGTACGAAGTTGCTTACCTGATCGCAAAGCAGGGCAAGCCACACACCATTGGTGAAACACTTGTGAAACCAGCTGCATTAAAGATGGCGAATCTGATACTCGGAACAGCGGCCGAAGGTAAATTATCCCAAATTCCCCTTTCAAATGACACCGTCAGTGACAGAATAGATGACATGAGTAAAGACATCTTGGCTCAAGTAGTCGCGGATCTGATTTCAAGCCCGGCAAAATTCAGCCTTCAACTCGACGAAACCACAGACGTTTCTGATCTAAGCCAGCTTGCTGTTTTTGTACGCTATGTGAAAGACGACATGATAAAAGAAGAGTTTTTATTTTGTAAGCCTCTTACAACAACAACGAAGGCAGCCGATGTGAAGAAGCTTGTGGATGACTTCTTCAGAGACAACAATCTTTCATGGGATATGGTTTCTGCAGTTTGTACGGACGGAGCTCCAGTCATGCTGGGAAGAAAGTCTGGTTTTGGTGCGCTAGTAAAGGCCGATGCACCACACATCATTGTGACGCATTGTATTCTGCACAGGCATGCGTTGGCAACAAAAACCTTACCTCCAAAAATGGCAGAAGTATTAAAAACTGTGGTGGAATGTGTGAACTATGTGCGAAAAAGTGCTCTGAGGCACCGCATCTTCAGTGAGCTGTGTAAAGAAATGGGCTCTGAATTTGAGGTACTTCTGCTCCATTCTAATATTCGGTGGCTATCCCGGGGACAGGTGCTGAATCGTGTTTTTGCCATGCGTGTGGAATTAGCCCTGTTTTTGCAAGAGCACCAACACTCCCATGCAGATTGCTTCAAAAATCCTGAGTTCATTCTCATTTTAGCGTACATGGCTGATATATTCGCAGCTCTCAATCATCTCAATCAGCAGATGCAGGGTGGTGGAGTCAATATCATGGAAGCGGAAGAACACTTGAAGGCTTTTCAAAAAAAGCTACCGTTATGGAAACGACGAACAGAGAACAATAACTTCGAAAACTCCCGCTTCTGGACGACTGTGCAAGTAAGATCGAAGATGTGTCTGGAATCGGAGATATTTCTGTATCCACGGAACTGAAGCAAACAATTGCCACGCACTTAGATGAGCTTGCAAAGTCTCTCGACGGATATTTCCCTACAAGAGAGTCATATCCAGCATGGGTGAGACAGCCGTTCACGTTTGCTGTTGAAACAGCAGATGTCAATGATGAATTCCTCGACGAAATCATTGAAATTCAGCAGAGCCAGGTTCAACAGCAACTCTTCAGAACAACAACGCTCTCAACGTTTTGGTGTCGACAAATGAACAAGTATCCAGTTATTGCTAAGAAAGCCCTGGATTTTTTTATACCATTTGTTACAACATATCTTTGTGAGCAATCCTTTTCGAGGATGCTGGACATAAAAACGAAGAAAAGGAACAGACTTTGCTGTGAAAATGACATGAGAGTGGCACTTGCCAAGGTGAGGCCACGCATATCTGAACTGATCTCTCAAAGGCAACAGCAGAAGTCACATTGATTTCCAGGTATGTAATTTGTTGTGAGTTTATGCATTGTGTTGGTTTTATTCTTTGAACAAGGTAATGTTCATGCACGGCTCATTTTGTGTACCAGTAAAAAGCATATCTATGTCTTGAATTTGAAAAAAATCACATTTTATTTTTCACTAAAGAGGGGTTCGGTGAATGCGCATATGAAACTGGTGGGGTTCGGTACCTCCAACAAGGTTAAGAACCACTGATCTAAAGCCTAGGGCGCAAACAGTGTCGAGTGGAGGAGATAATTTTTTTCCTAACATTGTTTAATCACGATGTACAAAAATATGAAATAGTATAACATGTCTCGGACTGTGTTCGCGAACATAAGGCAGATCTGAAACACGGCAGACCATTGCTATAACGCTGTGGGGTCTCATGATGTTGTTTTTTCCGAAACCAAGGTACTCTGCAAACCTTCGGGCAACTATCAAAGGTGTGTTCATGAAGCCATCCAGACATATAAACATAGACATAACTTCAACCGAGAAGATAGATATCAATTGAGCAATCATTGGAAGGATGTTATTAACCATTTTAAAGCCTTAACTTATTGTGGTTTTTTCCATTGTACATGCCGGGTACTCGTCTATTTTTCCGAGTCTCTTTCCTCCCGTGTCCCACACTCAGCTTCCCACTTCTCCTCCCCCGAGCGCTCATGCAGCCCCCCTTCCCCTGCTCCCCCCCCCCTCTCTCTCCCCCCTTGCTCCTCCCCGCTTTCTTACCTATGTAGAGGTGTTAACTACGCGCTGTTGCATAACCTGCATTGCCACCAGGGCAGTGCAGCATTACCCCTGGGTACAACGGTTGGGGTCAGTCGAGGTGAAACGGATCATAGCCAGGGTTTGGTACAAACCAATCAGATGGTTCCACGTGGGAATGTATGATTGGTTCTGCCTGGCCACGAAGGAGTATAAAACGGGTGACCCAACAGACCTCGAGTTCTCTCCCTACACGAAGACAGAAGACTGGGCTGGAGCCTAGCTAGGACCCTGGACCAGCCTTCCAGCCCTTCTAAGGGCTAAGGCTCGGCATACCCAGTGGTCAGGACCCACCGGGCCAGCGGTGGGTCAGATAGCCTCCCCTAGGTCCTAGCCGGAGGACTAGGATAGCGGTAGACGTGTGAGTCCCGCCAAGTCCGGAGGCTGTACCTCCTTAGGTATCAAGGAGGTTAGCGGTAGACGTGTGAGTCCCGCGAAGTCCGGAGGCTGTACCTCCTTAGGTATCAAGGAGGTTAGCGGTCGACGTGTGAGTCCCGCCAAGTCCGGAGGCTGTACCTCCTTAGGTATCAAGTAGGTTAGCGGTAGACGTGTGAGTCCCGCCAAGTCTGGAGGCTGTACCTCCTTAGATATCAAGGAGGTTAGCGGTAGACGTGTGAGTTCTGCCAAGTCCGGAGGCTGTACCTCCCTAGGGTATCGGGTTAGGGGACCGTATATACCTCTGTGTGTGTTCAGCATTGTATAAGGAAATAATACAATAAACAGAGTGTGCCTCCTAAGAAGTCTGCTCGTCCTTACAACACTACAACTGGAGTCAGAAGTGGTTGAAAATGGAAACAAGAAGTTCAGCCCACGCACGGAGCCAGAACAAAGATAACGCTGTCTCACCTGCGAGCACCGCTAGCTCCGCTGAAAATGCTGCCGCGTTGACGGCCGTCCAGCCACTGGTTGAGCTGCCGGTTGCTCCTCCTGCCATGGGGGACGGACTCAGGGCAGCACACGGCCGTCTCGCCCAACTCCTACACGCCGCAGCCTCCATTCTCGAAGAGATCAACTTGGAGATCGCGGGCAGGCCGAGTCAACCGCCGGCAGACGTTCCCGCCATCGGCCAAGGCGGACTTTTTGATTTTCCCGCCGGGGAACTACGTGATCCCGCCGGAAGCGGAAGCCAGGGGCATCCTGGGAACGCGGGGGGTCAATCACAACCCGCAACGTCATCAGCACGCGACGCTGAAAATTCAAGTTCCTCAGCGGACGCCGTGTTATCACTGTACCGACACGGTACAGTAGACACTGTTGGCCGGAGACGCTGCCAGCTGAGGAGGAGACGACGTCCGCCCTCCAACAACGCCTGCCCATCTTCCGGGAATTCGCATCTGAAGGGGGCGACTGGGCGGCGTTCCAGCGTCGCTTCCTGAGCCACCAAGAGATGGTGGGCTGGTCGGACGTACAGGCGCTCCGAGCGCTACCGGCCACTCTGGACGACGATGCTCTCGCCTCGCACCTCACCATCCCCAGGCGACAAAGGGCGACTCTTCAATCGGCCCTCCGACGGATGTCCGACGTCTACGGGCCTCCATCCGACGTCCGCAGCCGATTTTACGACAGGCGACGCCGCCCTAAAGAGTCTCCGTTGGCATTCCGGACCGCTCTACTGGCGATGGCAAGAGCGAATTACCCCCGCATGGATGACGAGGCCATCGATGCCATCGTTCTCCAGAAGATGCTGGAGCCGGCACGCGAGCTGCGCAACGTCATCCAAGCGGTGGACGACGACAGTATGTGCTCGCTACGAGCCGCTTGGAGCATCCACGCACATCTGCTGCTCCACACGGAATCGACCATCACTGCCTCGGCTTCGACGTCGGAGCCTGCCAGCAGGGACGCTGAGTTCTCCCCCGACCGGGCCTTCATGGCGACCAGGTCAACGGGCCGGCGATCGTCCGACCACGCTAGTCGCCGCAACGACCAGCAGCGGGGACGGCCTCCTCCATGCGGCGACATCACGTGCTTCAACTGTGGCCGACGAGGCCACATCTCCTCCGACTGCCGTGCGCCTCGACGACGCCCTTCCGCATCCCGGGGCCAGGACTACAGAACGTCCACGGCATTGCGGCAAAACCAGGCAAGTCGCGACGCCTCTCACGCTCGGCCCTCATTCACACCATACACACCGCACCGCACCATAAGAAAGGCTCGCGAATCGGCGTGTGATGGGGGGTGTTCTGGAGATTCTTCACTGCCACTCGGACCTGGGCAGTGGTCTGAGTTGGCCCATAGGGTAGTCGCGGCGACGGCAGGTTCGTCCGTGGTTGTCGGATCAATTGAGGGTGTGGAATTTCGCGTGTTGGTCGATACTGGTGCGTCGGCTATGATCATTTCGGATTTGATTTACAATATACTGCCCGTACGATTCCGCCCCTAGGACCGGGTTTCTATCCCGTGTTTCGCCGCTAATGGTAGTTCGCTGGGCATTATCGGACAAATTCGGGCGCAAATTTCGATTGGAGACATTAAATTGGCAGGACCTATTTTGGTCTCTTCTTCCCTCGCCGTGCCTTGTTTGTTAGGCACTGATTTTCTCACAAAAAATCCTATTAAGATCCTTGGCTGCATCGAACTCCCGTCGGGTCGACGGATGGCGTTCTTGCCCACACCCTCACATCCGCGCATGGCTAATGCCTCGGTGCAGGCGTTTGTCGCGAGCACAGTCCGCATTCCGCCAGGGACACAAATGCTCGTGCCCTTGCAACTTAAAAAAACCGTTAGCCCCGGAGGCCTCGGCACATGGCATTTTGCTGGGGCCTTCAAATGCAGCTGCTAAGGGGTTAGATTTGGTGGCTGCACAGACCCTCATAGCAGCCGACAGGGAGCCGTTCTTGCAGGTTTTGAATGTCGGATTGTCCACAACCGTCATTCCGCAAGGAACGGTGCTCGCTCACGCGACCCCGGTGCTGCTGGGGAATGGAGTCGCGGGACACGTGCGTGACATGCCGCAGGTCCCACCTCCTTCTGAATCGGATGAGAGATGGTTGGACACGCTCTGCACAGACACGGGTGATCTGTCTCATTCACAGCTAATTAAATTGCGCGCTCTTCTGCGAGAATTTTCTGATGTCTTCAGTAAATCTAAATTTGATATTGGCTGCACCAAGCTGCTGCGTCACCACATTAATACTGGTGACGCTGCCCCGATTCGACAAAACCCGTTTCGGCTTAGCCCGGCGGAGAAACAGCATGTTAAATCGGCTGTGGATGACATGCTGGAGGCCGATCTAATTTCTCCCTCCACTAGTCCCTGGGGTGCTCCAATAGTGCTGGTCAAAAAGCATGACGGCAGTCTCCGTTTTTGCGTTGATTTTCGGCGCCTAAATAAAATCTCGATAGCGGACGCCTACCCTCTCCCTCGTATGGACGAGTCATTGGATGCCCTGGCAGGGGCGCACTATTTCTCCACCTTGGACCTTCTGTCGGGGTTTTGGCAACTCCCCCTCGACGAAGCGTCAAAACCTAAGACTGCTTTTCGGACACCACAGGGCATTTTCGAGTTTAATAGATTGCCCATGGGTATCCACTCGGCCCCAGCGACGTTCCAGAGGCTCATGGAGCTGGTCCTCGCTGGGCTCCAGTGGGACTCATGTCTCATTTATCTTGACGACGTCATCGTCTTTAGCCGCACGTTCGGCGAACACATCGAACGGTTGCGTGCTGTCTTTTTGAAAATGCGGGCCGCTAACTTAAAATTCAAGCCGCAGAAGTGTCACCTTCTGCGTGAGTCTGTGCGCTATCTGGGCCACATAGTTAGCCGCTCGGGCATCTCTACCGACCCTGAAAAAAACAAATGTGTTCAAAAATGGCCGACCCCTACATCTGCGGGCGATGTTCGTAGTTTTATTGATTTTGCGTCGTACTACCGCCGGTTTGTTGCTGGCTTCGCGACGATTGCCAAGCCGCTCCACGCCCTTACGTCAAAAGGGGTGGCGTTTCATTGGGGGGACGCAGAACAGGCCGCGTTCGACTCCTTGCGGAACGCGCTCGTGACGGCACCGTCCCTTGCGTACCCCGATTTTTCCATGCCATTCGTGTTGGACACCGACGCTAGCAATACAGGGATTGGGGGTGTTCTGTCCCAAAAAGTTGATGGCATTGAAAGGGTTGTTGCCTATGGTAGCAGAGTCTTGTCTCCTGCTGAACAAAGATATTGTGTGACCCGACGTGAGCTGCTGACCATTGTTTTTTTTTATTCAGCAATACAGGCCGTACCTGTATGCTCAGCATTTTACCATGCGATCTGATCATTCGGCATTACAGTATGCTCTGCGGGTTGACCAACCATCCGGGCAACTTTCTCGGTGGCTCGAAGTCCTTCAGGACTACGATTTCAATGTCACTTACCGTAGGGGTGCACAACACACGAATGCCGATGCGTTGTCTCGCCTCCCGCCGGCTCAAAAATGTGCGTGTTTTTTGGGCTCGAGCCGTTGTAAGCCGCCACTGCCTGCGCAGGTCGCGCCTCTCACAACGGTGTCAGCCGCACTTCCCGCTGCCTCAGCGCCGATGTCGGATCATGCAGATCCAATGGCCAGTGACGATTTGCTGGGGCTAACTTTGGCCGAATGGGGTCAGCACCAGAGCGATGACATGTCGTTACTGCGGTTGCATCGCCACTCGAATAATGCGGCTCCAAGACAGGGCAAATTTAATTCATTCGTCATGAAGCACAGCTTGTTGATGCATTGGGATGCTGACTCGTGTCAACATAAAATCGTCGCGCCGTCCGCCATGCGATGCAAAGCCATATGGGCAGCGCATGAGCGTTTATTACACCTGGGTGTTCATAAGACCATTGGGTTGTTGCGGTTGCAATTTTTCTGGCCGGGCATGCTGCGCGCTGTCACTGACATTTTGCTGGGATGCACCCATTGCGCGCAACGTAAACTGCCGGCTAAACCGGCATGTCCACCCCTGCAACCTATTTCGGTCTCTCGTATAAATGAGTTGGTGGCTCTCGATATTTTTGGCCCTTTTCCTACTACGCCACGGGGTAATAAGTACCTTCTGGTTGGGGTAGAGTATTTTACGCGGTGGCCTATGGCCTGGGCCCTCCCCAACCAGTCGGCGGCAGCCGTTGTGGACGCCTTTGTTCAGGGCTTCGTCCTGGACAAGGGCGCACCAGAACGGTTGCTGACCGATCAGGGAAGAAATTTTTCAGGAGCCTTGCTGAATGATGTGTGCCGCCTGTTGGGCACTCAGAAAGTGCGCACTTCGCCCTACCATCCCCAGACCGACGGCATGGTGGAGCGCCTTCATAGAACTCTCACCGCTATGTTATGCCATCAGGTCAATGAATCCCACCTCGATTGGGACTTGCAGGTTCCGGGGGTCCTCGCCGCATACCGTATGGTACCTCATGCGGCGACGGGATTTTCGCCGTTCTTTCTAATGTACGGCAGGGATGCCTTTCCTCCCGTCGACGTTCGGCTGAAATCGAACAGCCACCGCAAAAGTCAAAGCTCGTTGACCACTTGCGATTCAACCTCGGTAAGTTTGCCGAGGCACGGGAGGCTGCCATTGAAAATTCGGCTTCCCGCTGTTGTATATGCCCCCCTTTCCATCTTAATATTAACAAGTAAATTTTCAATACACATAGATACATATTTCTAGTTTTTTTATTTTAATAATGAATAAAAACACCAAACCACGCCTCAGCATGGCATGTGCAGGTCATATTTATCTTGACCCACTAACACGATTTTGACGTTCAGAGCCTTCCCAGGGTCAGAGGGAGCAGATAGAGAGCAGAGCACAGCAGATTGCAAGGGGCTGACGTAAACACAAAGCCAGGGTCATTGGGAGGTTGCGTTAGCCTAGATCTAGTTAAGTCAAAAAAGCTAATTGGTTCTGCATTACTATTAAAGTAACTTAAAGTCGGAATTTAACGACAGGGTAGGCTAAAGTTATTGATCTTCACACCCACTTCAATTGAACCCTGCCACAAGCTACGTCAATGTAACCATCACCCGTCTATTAATTTAATATTAAATGTATTTACATATTTTAATAATTTCTATACGACTTGACCCGAAGCCTAACAATCAGGTTTTCCTAAGTCAACATGAATGCTCTAATCCACCCATACGCAAATAATAAGCCGGGTTAAAGTAAGAGTAGAGAGGAAAAGAAATGCAAGCGCACAGCAAAACTGCAACGTAAGCAAAGGGCGATGTTAAACCCAGGGTCGGAGAGAAAGGAAGATCCCGGCCGTCTTTGCATCCCCGCAGCGCGGGGTAGGAGTGTGTATACGCTCGGGGAAACACGAGTCAAACACCACAACGGGAAGCTGACCCAGACCTTGGATTAATACAGAATCATAACTGTGGAACTCTGATGAAATGAAATGTTAACTTAAAACTTTTTAACCATTTCTTTGTGCGTCGGTGAAAGTCGGAGGGAATATCGCCCCTCCCTCCAGGTTGTGCACCCAGACAGAGAGGCGCCTTCGAGACAATTTATAACATTTGATTGTTTTACTTGTGGGTTTTATGGTAGGAGTATTACAACGGAATATACCGTGGGTGATGCACACAATGACATACACTGACACATGTACGGACACACACGGACGCAGATACATACGGACAAATCCTGACAGCAAAAATCGAAAGAAACCCCGCCTTGTGGGCAGGATCCGAGTGAAGGGATTTTTGGGCATAAAAAGAGGATCCTGAGCATTGAAACCTCAGTTCGACCGGGGGGGGGGTCGGCTCACCAGAGTTCGACCGGGGGGTCGACTCTCGGGAGACAGTTCGACTCGGAGGAGCAACTCAGAAGAGTTCGTCCGGGGGGGGGGTCGGCTCACCAGAGTTCGACCGGGGGGTCGGAACTCGGGGAGTTCGACTCGGAGGAGTTCAACTCGAGGAAGTTCGACCAGGGGGCGGTCGGAACTCGGGGGAGTTCGGCCAGTCGGCTCGACTCATCAGCAGTTCAAACTGGCAACGAGAGCAACAGGTCGCCAGCCGGCGAGCTGCAGAGCAGGGGGCGGCGAGCAGAGGCCAAAGTGGCCCCATTGCTACCCACTGACGTTGGCAAGACTCGCAAGGTAGTGAGGTGCCACCGAGTGTGATTTTAAAAGAACTGAAAGAAAGATTGCTGAAAGTTTATTCTACATTGAGTCCAGCTGCACAGCGACCGACGCACCAAGCAAGAGCTTCTGCAAACCAGAGCAAGAGCACGTGCGACTTGAGTCATCCAGCAGTGGAGAAAAACCTGCTTTCAGCAAACCAGCAACGAGCACGTTCGAGTTCTCCACCCAGAGAGAGGGAGCGTGCCGATGCAGCTCATTCAGCAGCGGAGAGAAACTGCTGTCAGCGAACCAGCACGAGCGTGATCGCGCAGCTCATCCAGCAGTGGAGAGAGGTGGCCACTGAGCAGCACTGAGAGCGATCAAGCAACTCTCCCCCATGGACAGAGGCTGGCTGCTGTGTGGAGGAGGGAACGCCGATACGTATGATGCACAACCCCCACTCACCCTGACCGCTCTAAAGGGAGCGAGTATCCCTTTCATACAAGGGACACGTCGACGTATGTTAACGCGAGAAGACCAACCACACTCACATTACCCTATAAAGAGAACTCCACGATACGATGATGCGCTATGCCCCACTACACGACCAATCTGACGTTCGCTGGACCTAAAGACTCAACTCCATGACTAATCCACACAATTCATGACACACAAACACACTCAAGTCCATGAACCATCTGGCCGTGGAAGCATCGATCGTGTGATAACAGTCCGTCGTTTATAAGTATATTCGTAATTTTCCTCTTTAATATTTTGTTTTGGACTGTACTTCTAATCGCATAAGTTACCAACCGATCCATCAATACGAATTAACCCTTTGCACCTTCGCCACGGAGCTACGCTCCCGGGGAGGAATCGTGCTAAACCGATTTTCTGATCATACAATCTTAATCACGAATTAATTAATCTCCCGTGAGATAACACGTTCCGCCGCACACCCTCACACATAAGCCATTTCGGTAATCTTATAGTCTGTCCGGTGGATCTGTTGTTACATTTATGCCTTTGGAAATAATAACTGTTTGATTGTCTTTTTATATGAATACCGTTGCATGTTAATCAATCGCCTGTGATAATGTGCTGACCATTTCAAGCATAATGATCGTTCATATTATAATGTATAAGCTTTTGTGTAGCATAGCATTGGCATGTTCTGACTCTCTCTCACTAACAGCAATCGCTTTATGCGGGGTCCATGTGTTATCAAAGTGAAATCGTACAGTCGTTGATGATACTGTCTTGATACCGTGTGGATACCGTGTTGAAGTTCCGAGATTGAGAGTCACATACATATTATAGTTAAGGTTTAATTAGAAATAAATTGATTAATACAGAAGTGGTCGTGTGATTCTTTCCTGAATTTTTTGCATAAGATCTGTATCCTGCGATGAGATATGAACTCGGGAACCTAAACTATAAACAAACCAATCCACACTCATTAAACTTTAAAGCGAATGATATGAACCTGGGACCTAAAATATGAACACTTGGGGAGTGTTAAAGCGAGAATCATTGTATTATGCTGATCAATAATACGAAGTTAGACGAGGCCGAATTGACACTAGCGTAACTGCACACGATTGATTGCGTCATCCTGATTGATAACCGCACCTCGTCAACGAGGCAGGGCCTGATTATCATAAAGGCTATCATTAACACAACCACACCCACTGGTATGAATTAATACGATTACCTCTCTAATTAGCATAGTTATACGCATAATTACACGAATTAACATAATTTCATATTAATTATGCACATTTCGAATTTCATTTAATTTTCATTATTTTTCATAAATTTTCACACACCCACATATACAACACCGCCAACGGGCGAATTTGCGACTGCGTGACCCTCGGACGTACACGCATCGGTGGGCATCGGGAGACAGGGCATGGCTCCACTGCCCCCAGGTGCCGGTGTCCACGTCGGCCAAACTCCTCAGACCATGGCGAGGCCCGGTTGAGGTAGTGGAAGTCCTGCGTCCCCAATGTGTTAAAATTCGCCGGGGACGGCGTCGCTGGTGCGTTCACCCCTCTCGGTTGAAACCCTTCGTCACGCCACGCATCCCTCCACAACACACACGACACGGTGGCCGAGTGTGCGACGCGTCCGACGAGCCAGATGTTGCCCCGTTGGTGCCTAACCCACAGCGCAGGCGTGTCATTCCTCCTGCAGATGACGCGGGAGTGACGGCTCCATGCAGGCCACGTTCGGCCTCAATGGACCGTGGAGCATCAGGTGTCCCCGTGGAGATGCCTAAAGGCCCACCGGATGCTCTTACTCATCCTCCTCCTTCCCTTGTGCCGCCGACAAAGCCTACCATCCCCTACGATGGTCCCGCGAAACACACGCGCGCGAAATCTCGCCGGTTATGATGTTCTTTGGCATGTCTAGTGCCTTGTACATATGTTATGTTGTTAAGGGGGGTATTTATAGGGGTTTTATTGTTCCTGTTCTTGTTGTTCGTGAGGCACACTCACAATTCTTCTACCGTTGGTAATTTCGGAGATTCCCATTGTTGCAGCCGGGACGGCTGGAGATTCCGAAGGAGGGGGTGATGTAGAGGTGTTAACTACGCGCTGTTGCGTAACGTGCATTGCCACTAGGGCAGTGCAGCATTACCCCTGGGTACAACGGTTGGGGTCAGTCGAGGTGAAACGGATCGTAGCCAGGGTTTGGTACGAACCAATCAGACGGTTCCACGTGGGAATGTATGATTGGTTCTGCCTGGCCACGAAGAATTATAAGAGGGGTGACCCAACGGACCTCGAGGAGTTCTCTCCCTACACGAAGACAGAAGACTGCGCTGGAGCCTAGCTAGGACCCTGGACCAGCCTTCCAGCCCTTCCAGGGGCTAAGGCTCTGCATACCCAGTGGTCAGGACCCACCGGGCCAGCGGTGGGTCAGATAGCCTCCCCTAGGTCCTAGCCGGAGGACTAGGATAGCGGTAGACGTGTGAGTCCCGCCAAGTCCAGAGGCTGTACCTCCTTAGGTATTAAGGAGGTTAGCGGTAGACGTGTGAGTCCCGCCAAGTCCGGAGGCTGTACATCCCTAGGTATCAAGGTTAGCGGTAGACGTGTGAGTCCCACAAAGTCCGGAGGCTGTACCTCCTTAGGTATCAAGGAGGTTAGCGGTAGACGTGTGAGTCCCGCCAAGTCCGGAGGCTGTACCTCCCTAGGGTATCGGGTGAGGGGACCGTATATCCCTCTGTGTGTTAAGCATTGTATAAGGAAATAATACAATAAACAGAGTGTGCCTCCTAAGAAGTCTGCTCGTCCTTACAACACTACACCTATATAACCTCTTGCCACGGCAGCTCTCTCGCCTACTTCACCATTTTTCTTGTTGTGATTGTTCCACCTGATGAAGATTGCTTGTGTTGCAATCGAAACGTCATGATTTGTTCTTATTTTATTTTGACCTACGTGACTTCACCGAAAGAAGTAAATAGTATAGTATAAGTAATATAAAGAGCACAAATTAAGCTAATCCATATTAATCATAATTCAGGTTGATCCTTCTATCTACTGAACACTAATAAAAAAAAAATGCAGCTAGATATAAATGAATATGCCAGCCACACCTCATTGCCCCCAAGCTGAACACCAAGTCATTCCTGTTTCATAGCCATCCTTCTCACCCCCAACCATCTTCAATCATGTCATACGATTCGTAGTGTGTCCTTTCGTCACCCCCTCCCTACACCAGATTTACCCCTAGAATGTTGATTGTCTTCCCTCCTCCTTTTACCCTACCAAAAAAAACTCCTACTCTGCCCCCCCACCAGAGGAACCCCCAACTCTGAGTGGACACGAATAAAAAATGTTGCACTCATCCCGGGATCTGTGCAAGTGCTGGAAAGCTCCCCTTCCTCTCGCAGTTTTGTCTTCCCCCGACACCCACGGTGCAATGTACCTGACTCCCGTGCATACCTCGATAAGTCCACCAGACGAAGATGGAGGGTCAACACTTTACTTTATTTTGCGCGGGCTCCCACCCCACGCGTCCACCCTGCTCCGTTCCTCTCTCAGAAGCGCCCGGATCGCCCCACCTCTCTCGATGACGTCAACTCTCTCTCGTTTTTTTCGTAACGTCATCCTCATTATGTACCCTTCTATCACGCGAGTATTTCTGCCCTCGGATCACTTAAGTATCAGGACTACAAAAACATTGGTTTGAAAAAATGCAGCAAGATATTAATCTACGTACAAAATGTATGGTAATGTCATCTAGATTGAGACTGTTTTTACACTTTTCTTCATCCGGTTTTGAAACGTCGGCAAGTAACACCTATCCTGCTGTTCCATCGAACGTTTTGCCACAGGAACAGATTTAGAATGACAATGAGAGAATACAGCACGAACTTTAATCAAAATTTACAAAAGCAATCGAAACATTTAAATGAACAAAATTACGTTTTTGTATGGGTAAATATTAAATTCTGGCCCTTAAAGGTGGAATGATAGGGCACAAAATACGCCATTAAAGCAATATGGTAGAGACATTTCAAGCACAAACTATGAAAAGCGCTGACTATGAAATATATATTTTTTATATATGAGGAGCAGGTTCTAGATGTCATACTTTAATTGGAAACCACTACCCTTTCAAAAAAGAATAAAGGATTTATTCTGGACCAGATGCCACAACGATGGACATTACCAAAAAGCATAAAAACAAATTATAAAATTGTATACCCTAGAATAAACACATCAAATTCAATTCATAATATTCCTCATGAAGAGGTTAAAAGTATCAACAGGTTATAACAAAATACATATAAATCTGAAAAGAGTAGCCAGGAGTCTACAAGGCTATTCATTGTCACACTAGATAATATGGATAGAAAACATGTGTAATGACGACTTGACACAATTCTCTTGAGATGGCACTTCATTGAAGACACGTTCACTTGACACAAGCAGAGACCCCACTGCAACAGCCCCGAGTCACCCGCACATCTCCTTTATATACCGAGCGAGGCCATGCCCCCCTTCCCGAAACTTCTCGCTGACTGGACGCTTGCTCCACCAGCAGACTCTACCATCCTCTTCCATCACCTGACCATACTCCCTTCTCAATCATTCCCGTAGCCTCCAGTCCCTTCGAACTCACAACTGATACCCCTGTCATTACCTCCCGTGGCCAATAGTCAACTCACACCGCATGTAGACTCTACTGTCATTACATCACCCCTCCACCCCCCCCCCCCCTTCTTAAAAATATCGCCGTCCTGGCTAACACCGTGAATTCAACAATTAGGGCAGAATGACAAACCAAATCCGCATCAAAAAGAATCCATCGCTCGACTATAGAAACCAATAACAATACGACGAGTGAATGGTACAAGCCACCTCACACGAACAACAACCACACCGGGGTCCACACAAAATAAATGCTTGGCCTTGGAAATCGAAAGTCCACTTCTTGGTTTGGAGAGCCGCTATCGCAGATGTAAAGTTCTCGACTGGGTCCTTGATGCCGGTCCATCGAACGTGGCGGAGTCTTGTGGGCCTCTGAGAATCAGAGGGTCGCATTCTGTGGGTAGCACAACCATCCCGGACGACTGCCCTGGCACATAGGACACACCAGACCCTGGCTGCACAGGATATGGAGATGAGATGTCTGGGTCGGGATAGACATGGTTTGAGGCACGATGGGTGGACAAACCAATGTCGATGCCCCGCCTGCACTCGCACGTACTGAGGCCCATTAATTTCCACAATCTCGACCGGTCCCTGCGACGGGTGGTGCAACTTCGGTGATGCCCACAGCGTCACCTGCAGACAATGCAGCCACGCTCCTTCACCAACAACCCAAGGAAGCACGTGCTTGCACCGCCCTGCGCTCTTCTCTTAAGCGGCTTGAGCACTGGCAGCACCTTCTCCCACCCCAGCACGTGCCTCCAACACCCACTTGAGCTTAACCTTCCACAGCACGGTTATCATCTCGCATTTGATTCCTCAACGCCACACCCAGTTAAGACTATGGGGGGGGGGGGGGGGCCGTGCTCCCACCTTCACATCAGAAAAACAAAACTAGCACCTGCCAACACGTCCAACGAATCGTCCACAAGCGGTAGCAACATGCACCAGCTACCGCTACCATGTTTAGTTGACGGAAGTCAACACAAAATCTCAGACTATTATCTGACTTTCTTATCAGCACCGCAGGGGCACCGCAAGTACTGGTCGATGGCAAAATTATATCCGCCGCCAACATATTGTCCACCAGCTGTTTCACATGTTCCTTCTCCACCGGATAGAGTTCTGGCAAACAGGGCTGTGTCTCCCGTATCAATGTGGTGCTGCAATAGAGAAGTATGACCAATGTCGAACTTGCTCTTACTGAAAACATCTGGAACTATAGCAAAGACTTCGATTAGCCCCGTTGTGCCTTAGACAAATCAGGATTCTTGTTACAAAGGGCTTCTGCTCACATTTCTCTGCTCCATCGCTCCCGTGATATCTGTCGCCGTTGAGTCACCCGCCTCGCAACACGCGGGCATCACATGAGCCAAAATGGTGCCCGCTTGGACCACACCCATCCCTTCAACCACATTGAATACTTGCAGGAACGGCTCTTGGATTGCTCTTAGCATTGTCTTCGCATGCGCCAGCGTAAGCACGCAGGCTACACTTTTGGACGGCATCAGCAGAACAGCCACATCTGGGTCGGCCGAATGCAACTGCTTGCGGTATCGTAAGGGAACCAACATCTGCATACCCGGCGGGATCTTTACCGACTACCTCACCAAGGCCTGAATCGCGGCGTTTGCACCCGCCTCCCTTCCAACAGGATCCAAGAAAAACAACCACTGCCTCAACATCATCTCTATACGCCTCTGATCTATCAAAATGTTGAGGGGCATTCTATTCACAAAGTCGGTGCCCCACAGGCATGGGATAGCCCACGTTTTGAAATCAAAATGGGACCTGACATCGCAATCACTCCAATCCTTACACATGGTTCAACCTGGCCCACGATCTCCATGCTTCCTCCGTTAGCCGCCACACACGCGTTCATGACCGGTGTCACACAGCGGCCACTCGACGGCAGCATGCCGTACATCAATTCCGAAATAATGGTGGCCGATGCGCCAGTGTCAATTAAGACACACACCTTTATCCCCTCAAATGAGTTGGCCACCGCCAATGTGCCTGCGGCAGCCGCCACCACTTGATAAGCCAGCTCTCCTCCATTGAATGACGGACCTGGGCCATCCGCCCAGAGTCGAAACCCACCGCTCACTGATGCGACCGACAATGATGCAAGATGATAATAGAGCCTGGGATACGTGAATGCCTAGATGTGTGAGGTGACGCTTCAGGCCGGGTGTCTGTGGTGTCGCGACTTGCCTGCTGTAGTTATGGAGTGGCTGTTGGCGAGAAGATGGACGCTGATGAAATCGTTGTCCGGGCGTCGCTCCAACATCCCCGCGTGTTGTGCCCCGGCTAATCATACCTGAAGCAGGCGATGGCAATCCCTCGTTGCGGAGTGGTCACCTCCCCTTTTGATCCCTATCTTTGATGCCGTTGCAAAGTCTCCACCCAGCGTTGAGCCCACCTGTGTACCACTGCCGTCACCTCCTCTGTTGGCGTCCCTGCACTCTCCGCTGACCGGACTTTCGAGGCCTCACCCAACATCGGATCTACTGACCATGCCACCACATGGTTCATCCCCTCATGTGCCACCCACAGGGAGGTCTGTGCCTCCTCCACAATTAGCAGCATGACCAATCTCCTGCGCCAACACCAGCATTTTCTCCATCACCAAAGAATTCAGCACCGTCTCGTTCAGCCACGGATACGCTACCTGGCCCAGGCCATCAATGAGCTGTGATAAGCAAGGGGCATCTCGGCCACCCCTTGCTTCTGCTGCAGGAACTTTTTCCATGTATTTGACGGGGGATTGAACCACGGCTGCCATTTCACCACATGCCTTTTGTAGCGTAGCCATTCGATCCTCCGGGACAGCTCGGAACACGGCGAGGGCGTCATCGTTAAGGCCAGTAGGCAGGGCTCTCAGAGCTTCCTCTTCCGACCAACCAACGGCTTGATACGCTGCCTAAAACCTTCGGGTGAAGGTGCCCAGTCGCCTCCCGCTGTTACGAATTATTTTACAGGCGTCATCCACCACAGCCGGTCAGTTTGTTTCTCACGCTACCAGAGCTGTAGTTGCTTCGGCCGACATTTGGTTAAATTGTGAAATGGCGGCCATCATTTCAGCGGTTTCTACCGTGGGGACTCCCACCTTGCTCTACACTGCTCCTCCTCTCGCCGCAGCTGTGGCAAGTTGCACGGTGATCTGCGTCACCCTGCTAACAGCCAGTTCAGCCATCCTGTTACCCTATCCCATTCTTCATTTTTTTTTGTCGGCCAGCCTCCTCTCTCCTCGTTATCACCACCGCTCCCTCCTCACCTGCGGGGTTGATCACTGGGTCCGCACCGCCCAGGGCTTGTTGCAGGGGGTTTCCTCCCCGACTGAAATCGTCGTCGGTG
Organism: Petromyzon marinus; assembly: GCF_048934315.1. Taxonomy (NCBI): domain Eukaryota; kingdom Metazoa; phylum Chordata; class Hyperoartia; order Petromyzontiformes; family Petromyzontidae; genus Petromyzon; species Petromyzon marinus. Next base: position 1,782,103 of record NC_133732.1, read on the forward strand.
AATTCTCCACACTTCCCATTAGATGATACTTTATTGAAGACACACTCACTTTACATGGGCGGAGACCCCACTGCAACAGCTCCGAGTCTCCCGTGCATCTCCCTTATATACCGACCGAGGCCATGCCCCCTTCCCAAATCTTCTCGTTGACTGTGGACACTCGCTCCACCAGCAGACTCTACCATTCTCTTCAGTCACCTGACCACGCTCCCTTCTTGATCATTTGCACTGAAGACTGACTGCCCTGTCATTACTCCCAGTCCACTCACACCGCATGTAAACTCTCCTGTCATTATACATGGATTATACATACTTTGAAAATTTGTGAATGCAATAAGAATCTCATATTTATACCCGACAATCGTTATAGCAATAAACAGGAATGGACGTCAGAAAACGATTGACTTAAATAGAACTTAATAAATGGGACAAAAGGGAAATGTTAGCGTGTATATGTCATGAGCAAAATTAGAGAATTTCTCTTAAATTTTCTGAGGGATTAATTTAGCATTTTCTACACGTTGTTGTTTATTGATTTTTTTACAATCCACTCCTGATTACATTCTGGGTCTTGAACTATTTGTTGTGTTTTGGACAAAAATACGCTTCGGATGTATAAATCGTCTCAGTTTTACTAGACATCAAGGTGCTGTGCAAACATTAACACATGTGACTTGGGGAAAAGGAGAATTAAATATTTTTCGGAGCATTCAAGCATTACAGCAGCAAGATGACGTTGATGATTCGTGAACGTTAAATAGCAGCCTCAGGGAAGGAATTTAATGCAGATTTTATCGCAAATTATTTTATATACCTGAGTGGAATATTTTTCCATAAGGAAATTGTTCCAGGTGTCAGATTCGAAGAAATATACAACAGCAACATGTAACACGTATGTGTATAGACACATTCCACAAGTGATGCCATTAAGGTATCTAAAGACTAGGGCGTAAACTGTCGAGTGCAGGAGATAATTTAGTTTTCTTAACATTCATTTTTTAATCACGAAATGTACAAATATATTAAATTGTATAACTAATATAAAGAGCACAAATTAGGCTAATCCATATAAATTATAATTCCGGTTCATCCTTCTGTCTACTGAGTAAAAATGAAAAATAATGCTGCTAGACATAAATTAACACAAAACAATGTCCCAGCCACACCTCATTGCCCCCAAGCTGAACATCAAGTCGTTCCTGTTTCATAACCATCCTCACCCCTAACCATCTTCATTCATGTCATACGATTCGGAGTGTCTTTCCGTCACTCCCTTCTTACACCCAATCTACCCCTAGAATGTTGATTATTGTATCCCCTCCTCCCCTTACCCCCCTAAAAGCAAAAACTCCTACCCTGCCCCCCCTATCCCCCACAAGAGGGCCCCCCTTCCCGAGATCAGTGCAAGTGCTGGAAAGTTCCTCTTCCCTTGCGGGTTTTTGTGCCCCTCCCCTGACACCCTTAGCGCATTGTACCTGACTTCCATGTGTACCTCGATAAACAATTAGAGAGAACATTAGACGAAGATTGAGGATCGACACTTTTCTTTATCTCGCACGGGCTCATGCGACGCGCATCCACCCTGCTCCATTCCTCTCCCAGAAGTGCCCCGATTGCCCCGCCTTTCCCGATGACGCCACCTCTCTCTCGCTTTCCTCGTAACGTCATCCTCATACTGTACCCTTCTATCACGCGAGTATTTCTGCCCTCGGATCACGTAAGTGTAATCGGTTCAACTGAGTCGCAGACGTAGACTTGGAAGCAACACATTTATTCAGTTCCAACACACGGGGTAACTTTCCCCTTAACAGAATAACAACCTATGGTGGTGACCACCAGGCTAGCTACACTAGTTACAACATAACTGCTACTACGGGGCTAATCGACTTAGGCCCGGGTCCACGTGTTGGAGAATCTTTGAATGGAAAACGTAGACGAAGGTTTCTTCCAAAATGAACAACCACCCCGGTCCCTCTCGGGACCCGGCTGATATTCTCTGTGGCGTGGCCGGCTCGGCCCTTGGCCACGTCCAACTTCCAGAATCCTCGGGAAGGATCTGGGTCCCAATCACGTGACCACCCCCAGCCCCCTCCTGGGGCCTCTTTGTAGACTTAACTGGTCACGTGTCCTCCCGGATCAACCAGAGTGCCATGGACTCAAGTAACCTCATCCTTCGGCCGACACCCACACACCCTGTCCTTTAGGGTTGGCACTGCACGCAAAGCGTGGTTCCATCTAGCGCAATCATTCAGCGCTCACCGGGCCCCTCTAGGGCCGGTATTACACCCACACCCCTGTGGTATCCGCGATGTCACTACACTGCACGCCGTACCTCTCTAGGGCAAGTACTACACGCAACATGTTGACATCCAGCGATGTCACTATATCACCCCCCCTTCATAGAACTCAGCCATCCCGGCTGTCAACTCCCCCTCAACAAAACAAACAAACCCCCATTGTGTGCCTCAACAAATAAATACCCCATCCCATATATACAATATATACGGTGTGGGAGTGTGTGTGTATGGGGGTCATGAAAACCGAACAGTCTTTAAACGAGTCCTTGTGGCTGGGCCCCCAGGTGAGGTTGGCGCACTCTCCCTAGGGGTCCCAGGGGGAATTTGAAAATGTCCCATTGAACCTGGCTCCTCACGAAGAGCAGTCGGCCAGGCAGACGGGCCTTCCGCTCCTGAAGCTTGTGGAGACGGAAAAGGTGGCGGCTTGGGGGACATTAAAGATGCGGAAACTGACGATGGGATCACATGACTCCCCTGAGGACCAATCTCAGCGGGTACACACCTCAGCTCACCCGACACACTCGGCCCCAGCGTAGTGGAGATGAGATGAATTAACGTGGCGCGATGAAAGGCTTGAGGCAAGAGGATGTACAAACCCCACTCCGTTGACCCCAGCGGATTTGAACACACTGGGGCAGAACAACCCGAATCACATCAACCGGCCCTCTCCAGGGTTTTAACAATTTGGGTGATGTACCTGGGGACAGTGCAGCTAGGCTGTCACCTGGAGCCCACTCATTTCCGGAGAGACGGAGACCCCTCAGCCGCTCATTTGTCAATTAGCGTGAACTAGAATTTTCCCTGGAAGCCTCACGCGCTTCTGAAAGCCTCTGAAGGGTGGGTGAGGCACACGGACTCCAAAATTTTAGATTTAGCCGTGGTTGGCTCGGCTCATAATTGGACATCAATGGGGGGGGGGAGTCATGTTTTCTCCCGTACTTTAAACAATACTGGTGAGTGGCCGGTGGATGCATGAGGGGCCATTCTATAGGCAGCCAGGACCCTGGGAACATGCAAATCCTAGCCAAGCTGGGACTCACTGACCTGATGGCTAAACATGGAAGTCAAGAGTCCTGTACAACCACTCCTCCATTCCATCGGTCTGAGGGTGGTAGGGCGACATACGTACTTTCTTTTTTCCCAACAAATCACACACCTCCGGCAGCAATTTCGAATATATTTTTTTTTTACCCTGATCGGTCAGAAGGCGCTTGGGGGCCTCTTGTCCATCACATAGCCATCAATGAATGCCTCGGTGATGGCCGCTGCTGACTGATTGGGAAGCGGCCAGGCTAATGGCCACTGTGAAAAATGTTCGACGCCCACCAGTAAATACTTATTCCCGTGAGGGGTAGTAGGAAATGGACCAAGGATATCAAGAGCGACAAGCTAATTTATGCGGGAAACTCGGATGGATTGCAAAGGTGGACAACAGGGTTTTGACATGGGTTTCCGCCGCGCGCACTGCACACACCCCTTCAAATACATTAGCGACATCTTCCGCCATGTCGGGCCAGAAAAAGTCGAGATTAAATGTGGCTAGCGTCTTATGCACATGTTGACATCCAGCGATGCCACTACATAAGTATCAGCACTACAAAAACATAGGTTTGAAAAATTCAGCACGATATAAATCTATGTTCAAAAATGAATGGTCATGCCAACGAGATAAGGGGGGGAGGGGGGGGAGGAGGAGGATGGGGAGGAGGACAAGGGAGCCCCTGGGACCCAGTGAGGCCACACCGGGATGGGTGGCGGGGTTACAGACCGGCATAGGAGATGTAGATGAAGCTATCCAGATATACAAACATAGAGACACTTTCAACCGAGAAGACGGGTTTAAGCTGAGCAACCATTGGAAGGACGTGATTAACCAGCACAGCGACCAGCTTCGCAACTTGGTCTGACCAGTCTTCCTCTCGTAGCGCAGCAGCCAGCTCCGCAGCAGCAGCAGCAAGCTCCGTGGCAGTCAGCTCCGTGGCAGTCAGCTCCGCAACAGCGAGGCTCCGCAGCGACGGGCTCCGCAGCAGGAGCGAGCTCCGCAGCTTAACGCGTTAACACGGCCATCTTTTGGATCGCGAACACGGCTGCTTTTGTCACACATGCATATGCAACCACCGGCATGACTGCATCGCCTTGCTCATCTCTCATTGACTTTAACAAGATATTCTCATATACTTTGCTTATTGACTTTTACATGCTTTTCTCCTTAACTTTAACATGCTACTCTTTGTTACACATAAACTGACATTAACTTGCTAATTTTTCATTAACATTTACATGCTTCTCTCATCAAAATACATATGCTAATCCTACATGCTAATCTGAGCTCTTATGCGCGACGGAAGCTAATTAATTTTGCACTATAATCCAACATGCTAATCTAAGTTAATTTCCATTAACATGTCACGCTATTTATTACCTTTACACTATAATACCCCATTAACACTACATCGGCTACCTTTGTTCTCAAAAACGTATCGTGCTGCTCACAGCAGACATCGCGACTATTGCGATTTTCACATGAAGACGGACGCTTGTGTTGTGTTCAAAACGTCGTGATTTATTTTGTTTTATATCTACCTACGTGACTTTACCGAAAGAGCCAAGAATATTAATCCCTGCAGTCACGAAAGCTTTAAATAAAAAAACATTTTTTGTTTTATTTTATTTTCTGCCTATGTGACTTTACTGAAAGAACCAAAGAGTATGGATTCCTGCAGTCACGAAAGCTTCAAATCAAGATTTACTCAGTTTGTATAGTCAAACTTCAAATTTCTCTCCCCCTGCCGTTTCCGTTAATTTATCTGACACCCCCCCCCCCCCCATATAATGCCTCACTAGAGGCATTGTTATTTGCGTCTCTTTCTATGTTTGTATCTCTCTTCGTGTCTGTGTTTTTTCTCTCTCTCTCTCAAACTTCCAATTTCTCTCCGCCTGCCGTTTACTATTTATTCAAACTTCAAATTTCTCAGACTTAACTTCAAATTTAACATTATTTCATACCTGATGACGGTTGCTTGTGTGGCAATCGAAACATCGTGTATTCCATCATTTATTTTATTTTCTTTCTACGTGAGTTTACCAAAAGAACCAAAGAGTTATTGTAATAGTTGATAACATCTGATGTAGTATTAATCCTGTACGTACCTATTGTTTCGTTTAAGTATGATCAGGAACTAGGACGTTTATGAGGCATTACAGATGTTTTGGGCAGATGTTTCTTGTCAAATGCGTGTTTAATAATATGTATGTTAAATATTATTCGAAATGATAAGCGGCAGTTATAATTTGGCAGATTCAGTGCAGAGGGACTGAGCTGCTGTGTTGTGACGTGTCGGGTGTGTCTTGTCACTATTGCAGATACGCAATTGCCTGTTGGAAAAATACTTTGAAATAAAGTTTAGCTGCTCCACAAACCCCTGGTACTCAATTGTTGTGAAATCGCCCACTTCTCTGGAGGGCAGAACACATTGCGAAGTACCTACTCATTGTCTCCAAGCTTCAATATTTTTGTTGTTTGTCTATTTAGCTGACCTGTCCCCTCGTTATGATCTGCGGGAGGAGATGGGACAGGGCGGATCAGCTACATTGCGAATAGATCCAAAGTTTAAACTTGGACGTCCCAGGCAATATATGTCACAGAAAGTGGTGAGAAAAAAAATCCCCAATACGATTCAAGTTGTAAGAGATGAGAGATTGAGATTCATAGACTGAGCAAGGTTAGGGAATTTGAGAAAAAAATCGAGGCCACAGAAAGTATCAGAAAGAGTAATGTTTGCATTGCAGTATGTTGGTTTAACACAGTAAATGAGACCACAGTATCTGTCTTGTAGACGTAGTCCTCAACAAGTATCATAGAATCAAGCCGTCCGCATTGAAACAGGAAGCATCCTACATTTCGTGATTAAACATTATGAAACTTAATCCGCTCCTCCACTCGACACTGTTTACCCCCTAGGTATTAGAGACCATAATGCGCGTCATTTGTGTAATGCAAGGTGTGATACTATGATAAAGGTCACAGCAGCAACAGTGAAAAAAAGTAATTCGACGAATAATGCATACGAATACAAATAAGTAAATGGTATCCATAACTATAGGTGTGACAGAAAATAAAATGTTATTGTTGGATATAAACAACAAAATTAAATGTCTCTTGCACCCTTATTCAAAGTTATAATTTAGTTTTAGCAAAATGTCAGGCGTATTGGGACATGACCAAAGCTATTTAATTTTCGTCATGGAACTTTCTATTTTTCCATTCTACACAGGTGTTATACGTGTTACATGTTGCTGTGGTATACTTCTTCGAATCTGTCCCAACGGAATAATTTCCTTATAGAAAAAAGTATTCCACTCAGGAAAAAATAATCACATGCTTAAAATTCCTCCACTAAGGCTGACATTTGACATTCACCAATCATCAACGTCATCTTTGCTGCTGCAATGCTTTAATGCTCTGAAATATATTATACTTGCATCTCCTTTCCCCCAAGTGACATCTGCACCTTGATGTTTAGCAAAACTGAGATGATTTATACATCTGAAATTTGTTTTGTCCAAAACACAACAAGGAGTTCAAGACCCAGACTCTAAACCAGGGGTGGATTATAAAAAAAAAACCTCATTGCTCTGACAAAAACACTGCAAAAAACACAAAGGTGTAGGAAATGGTAAATGCCACGATCAAATTAATTCCTCAAAAAAAGAAGACATTCTCTCATCTTGCTCATGACATATACACGCTCAAATTTCCCTTTTGTCCCAATCCATTATATTTAAGTAACATTTTTGACGCCCATTCCTGTTGATTGATATAACAACTGTCGTAGACAAATGAGATTGTTAATGCACTCACCAATTTTCAAAATCTTTACAGTGAATAGCCTTGGAGACTCCTGACCACTCTTATTATCAGTAATTTGCATTTTGTCACTTTATAACCTCCTTAAACTGTATAACCTCCATATGAGGACTAACAATATTTTAAATGTAAGTGATTAGTCTAGAATGTACAAGTTTATTTTTATGATGTCCATAGATGTTGCATCTGGTCCAGAATACATTATTTATTCTGACTTCAAAGGGCAGTTTTTTACAATAAAAGTGTGACATCTAGAACCGCTTCTTATATGTTTTACTAGCAGGAAGTACCCGGCGTTGCCCGGGCGAAAAAGACACAAAAACACATCGACTTACACACACATACAGACATGGACTTCAGATACACAACAACAACCGTCATTCGCCACGAAGTGGCGGTGACGTCACCATGACGCTTGTGCCACACACACCAACTGACACACACACATGGACTAACACACAGACAGCGACTAATACACACACATGGGCTGACATGCACACTTGGACTTACATACAACAACAACCGCCATTCACCACTAAGTGGCGGTGACGTCACCACGACGCTTGTGCCAGGCTATGTGCACCCTGAGGTCACGTGAAGTGTCGAACGCCCGCTGGCAGGAGGTCACGGGGCAGACCCAGGTGCCACGGGTCGACTGACTGAGATGACTGGCTGATGCACCACCTGTGCCCCCTACTGTGCCAACCTGCTGTGCTTTAGCCACCCGGCGCTCCGCTCGTTGTTGTGAGCGTCGCTCATCCGCCCTCCGTTGTTATTGGAGGGCGACTACCTCCAACTGCCCAGTAGCGTCCTTCACGAGCCTCCTCCACAGAGGCCGATTTTGACACCGCTGGTACCAGTCATCGGCAAGTCCACTCAGCTCCACGTCCTCCTGTACCACATCACTCCATCTCCTCTCGAGCCCGTGCCGCGCTCGTTTAGCCCCCTCAATCCGGCCGAACAAAAGCTGTTTCGGCATGCGATGGCTGGGCATGCGGGCTACATGACCCAGCCATCGCAGCCTTGCCCACCGGAGGAGCTCACCGATGGGACCTTGCCCAGATCTTTCAAGGATTTGTGAGCTCCTCACACAATCCAGTCTGGTTAAACCCAGGATGGATCGTAGGCAGGCCAGCCTAAATATTTCTAACCGGCGAAGATGTTCTATTAAGGGGGTCCACGTTTCACAAGCGTAGAGAAGGGAGGGAATTACCGTGGCCGAGAAGACCTGGAGCTTCATGCAGAGCGAGAGACCAGGTAGCTTCCACACAGCGTTACGCAACCGATGAAAAGATATTGCCGCTCGACTGATTTGGAGTGAGACCTCTGTTGTTAAACTGGAGCCGGTCATAAGCACACTGCCCAGGTATGGGAAACTCTCCACTCGCTCCACAACTGCCCCATCACCGATTGGGAGTTGTGGGGGTGGAGTGTCCGATGGTACAAAACACCCAGTCAGGTGCTTAGTTTTGGTGGGGCTGATGGTAAAGTCCCACCTCTTGGTGGCAAGCTCCAGGTTCAGTAGCAGCCCCTCCAACTCCTCCTCTGAGTGAGCAGCAATTACCAGATAATCGGCATACATAACGTGGTTGAGCAATAGGGAGCCATCCCTTGACCACACCTGGGCATCGATCAGCCTCCCATTGTATCTGTACCATATGGTAATTCGTACGGTACAGACATTTAAGGCTTCACGAACTACGTGGTCAAAAGATATGTTAAATAATGTGGGAGCCAGAGGACATCCCTGTCACACCCCAAGGTGTAGAGGGAATCGCTCTGACTGACGGCCACGTAGTTTGACGCGGGGCCGCTCACCATCATGAAGATCCTTAAGGATTGTGAGCAAAGGGTAAGGGACTCCGAAAGCATGAAGAACAACCGAGAGGTCAGGCCTACTGATGGTATCATAGGCCTTAACCAGGTCAATAAAGCACACACATTCACTCACACACACACATGGACCTACAGACACGAAAATAAATGGACTTACACTGACTCACATGGAGCCACGCACACAAAGCAACTAACACACACGCCCATGGACTGACACACACAGACATATCGACTCACACACACAAACACATGCACTTACACACACATATGGACTCACACACGCATAGACATCCACTTTAGATACACACACATGGAGTTACACACACATATATGGACGTACACGCATACAGCGACTCGCACACACACACACACACATCGACTCACACACAGACATACGTGGACTCACACACACATTGACGCAAACACACATGTACCTACACACACACATGGAACCACGCACACACATCGACTTACACACACACAGACTCACACAGACATAGATTGACACACACATTACCCTACACACACATACGGACTCTCACACACAGACATCTACTTTAAATACACACACATGGATGAACACACACATATCGACTCAAACACGCACACATCGACTCACACACATGGACCTGCACAGCAATCTCCGATGATGGCACAACCATCAGCATCGCAGTACTACAGATCAGTAAATAGCGTGACGTGAACAATCGAAACAATAGAAATGCATTGAAGAAATAAGCAGAAATAAGTGTAAATTAAAGAGCAGCAGTACGCACAGGTAAGTAGAGAAGCAGGCTACAGTCTAGATTATAGACTGCCAGTACGCCGACTCAATGACATAAGCATTGCTGCAGTCGACATAAAAAGCTGGCAATACGGGCATCAGCTGAAAAGGCAGAATACAGTCGACATGAAAGGCTGGCAGTACACTGAGTGAGGTAAAGAAGCAGGCAACAGATTATAGACTGGCATACACTGAGAATGGTCAAAAGGAAAATAATCAGTGTAGATAATAGAGTGCCAGTGCACTGACGTTAATGAATCAGCAGGCAGCAGACCACATCGCAGACTGGCAGTAGACCGTCGCAGCGTTATAAAAACACAGGTAAAAAAGAAGAAATTGAGCAAGGTCATAATGAAATATTAGTTTTCTGCACACAAACATTGTTATGTAAAGATTAGGAAACTTATGAGTTTGATAATAGTAAACAATGCAGCTGAGTTGTTAGCAAAAGATTCAATGAAATTGTACTTTACATTGCCGTGGTGGAGGCCTCGTCCCGTGCAGAGCCCGCGGCATCGCCTAGATTTCCCCCCCCCACCATCCCCCCGGCCGATGTCGAATAATACTATGTAAGCGCTGTAATAATATTAATATGTAAGGACTTTCTAGCAGTAACTGCACACATTGGGGTGGGGGGGAGAAGAGGACATCACACTGTGAAGAGAAATCCGCAGCGTGATGTGTATATTTATTCCATGTTAAACGCGTAAAATGAAATATCCCCCGTGAGCTCGACGGAACGCGCATCACTTGGCAGGGTCCACCCCCCCCCCCCAGGCAATTGTCGTGAGTTGGTACGGTCGATGGCGCGCAATAAGTAAATAATTAAAATAATGGCACTAAATCGTTAATTAAACGACTTTTAAGTTTAGGGACGTGAAAACGAAATAGCCTATTCCCACCACGGGGCTTAGGGCGTGCCACCCGGCAAATTTTTTCGGGCTTAAACCCTCGCAAGCGCGCACGCGGAGACTTTTATATATAAGAGAAGATATCGGTTTTTGGGTTAGATCGCGTTATTTATAAATGTGTCGTAACCCTCCACCACCCGACACGGCCAAACAGTAAAAAATGTGTCACGTTTACAAAGGACAAATAGTTCACTACTTTAGCCCACCGGTGTGTTGAAGAGTGAATCCACAACATTTAAAATTTGAGTACAACGTTTCGCTGGTAATTACATCCAGCTTCATCGGGCGATTTGCCAGAATGGTGAAGCCCTCTCCACTTGCTCTCGGTCTTAAATAGAGCAGCAGCAAGGTGCCGTCATTATTTAATTCATTCGGGTGCAGTGATTCGAGGCGGATAGGGGGAGGGTATTGTAATTATATAGATTGGTAATCATTCAATTGTTATTCATTGGTATGTGTTTCCTTTATAAGGAATTGTAATTGTATTATATATTTTACTTATTTAATAATACGCTTCCGGGCCGCACTAAGCCTGTAGCTGTCAGAGCGATTAAAGTTATTTGTATTTCTCTCAATTTCAATGGATTCTCTAATCAGTCTAGCCAGTAACAATTAGTTTTACACAACACTTCAACATGTCGGGTGGTGGAGGGTTACGACACATTTATAAATAACGCGATGTAACCCAAAAAACGATATAATGAATGCCCTCCCTTCTCTACGCTTGCAAAACGTGGACCCCCCCTAATGGAACATCTTCACCAGTTAGAAACATTTAGGCTTGCCTGCTTACGATCCATCCTTGGTTTAATCACGCTGGATTGTGTGAGGAGCTCACAAATTCTTGAAATATGTGGACAAAGTCCCATCGGTGAGCTCCTCCGGCAGGCAAGGCTGCGCTGGCTGGGTCATGTAGCCCACATGACCAGTCACCGCATGCCTAAACAGCTTTTTTTCGGCCGGATCAAGGGGGCTAAACGGGTGTGGCACGGGCTGGAGAAGAGATGGAGTTATGTGGTACAGGAGGACATGGAGCTGAGTGGACTTGCCAATGACTGGTACCAGCAGTCTTAAGATTGGCCTCTGAGGAGGAGGCTCGTGAAGGACACTATTGGGCAGTTGGAGGCAGTCGCCCTCCAACAATAACGGAGGGCGGAGGACCAACGCTCACAACAACGAGCGGAGCGCCGGGTGGCGAATGGCGATTGTTGTTGTGTGGATCTATGTGCCTGAGTCGATGTGTGTTTGTGTGTGAGAATGTGTGTCAGTTGATGAGTGTGCGGCAATGTGTGTATGTGTGACAGTCCGTGTGTGTGTGCGTCGATATGTGTGTGTACGTCCATGTGTCTCTTAGTCGATATGTGTGTAGGTCAATGTGTGTGAGTCTATGTATGCATGTGTGTGAGTTTATATGTGTGTGTAACTCCATGTGTGTGTGTCTAAAGTCGATATCTGTCTGTGTGAGTCCATCTGTGTGTAAGTTGATGTCTTTGTATGTGTGGGTTGATGTGTGTGTGTTAGTCGATGTGTGTCTGTCTTTTTCGCCCGGGCAACGCCGGGTACTTACTGCTAGTTTTATATATAAAAGTCACTGCATACGCGCGCTTGCGAGGCATTTTACTCTCAAATGGTGGGGTTTTTGTAAAAAATAATTTGCCAGGCAGCACGCCCTAAGCCCCGCTTTGGGCATAGGCTGTTCCTTTTTCACGTCCGTCACCTTTAAATTAGTTAAATGATCGATTTAATGGGATTTAGATATATTTATTTATTGCGCGACATCGGCTGTACCAACTCACGCCAATTGGGTGGGGGGGCGGACCCTGCCAAGTGATGCCCGTTCGATCAAGCTCACGGGGGACATTTTCTTTTACGCGTTTCACATGCTATAAATAAACACATAACGCTGCGCCTATTTCTTCACAGTGTCATGTCCTCTTCGCCCCCAACACGTTGTGTGCAATTAATATTACAGAGTCCATAGCTAATAATATTATGGTGCTTAGATAGTATTATTGTTGCACGGGCGGGGGGATGGTCGGGGGGGGGGTGCGGGGGTGCGGCCCAGCACCCAGCCTAGCAACGTGCTACCTCCGCCGCCTCGGCAATGTAGGCCAGGACGGGGGCTCCGCACGGGACTAGGCCTCACCATGGCTATGGTAACTACAAATTTCCTTGTTTCTTACGTTAACAACTCAGGTTAATTGCTATTATTAAACAAATAAGTTGACAAATATTACTATCATAATGTTTGTGTGCAGATTATGACTGAGGATCATTGCTTACTATGAAACAAATACGTTGCCAGATATTACAATTGTAATCTTTGTGTGCACATAAGAACTCTGGTTCATTGTTTACTATTATGAAACAAATAGGTTGACAGATATTACTATAATTATGTTTGTTGTGCAGATAATAACTCAGCTTCATTGTTTACCATTGTAAGGGATCTGCGAGCCATCCTCACGCACATGCACCACACAGACATGACATCCCCGCTCTCATTATAACACGCACCAATCACAGGCACGGGAATGCGCTGGACAGGGGTCAGAGGTTAAAGGGCAGTGACGTCACCCGGACCAGGTGTGCCGACATGAATTGGGAGCGAGAGCGGAGATGTAGGGGTTAAAAGGGGCTTTGGGACGTGTGTTCGGGGTTGGTTTTGGAACGAGTGTTGCTGTGCATTGGAGAAATAAAGAAGTGCTTTAACCATTCTCCGACTCCTCCTCAACTGGTGGCAGCGGAGGGATGTCTCTTCTCAACCGACGCAAGATCCCAAGGGGGGTGACACAGCAAGAAGACGCTCTAGGTGCCCGGGACGAGATTTGCTACGAAACGGAACGGACAAGTCGGGATTCGTCTCCTGGCTCATCGACGAGATCCGTGGCAGCTGCTTGTCCCGTGTGGCCACCTTCCTCCACCAACCCGGCAGTGCAGACACAGTGCCGCCATCGCAGATCATCCTCGAGGGATCGGAGGATGAATCTGCTGCTGGAGGCAGTTGCCACACTGCTTAGCCGGCTGGGTCCTGAGGTCAAATGAGCGGGGGGAACCTCAGCTGCACCGCTTCTCCAGTGAGGAGACGGGGGCCACAGTCAGCCTTCCCAACCAGGCACTCCACAGCAGCTCTCCGGGGATGGAGCAGCATCAGCGACGCCACCGACCATGCATCCCGCACGGGACCTGGGAGAACACTAGGGTCTGTCCTCCCGGCATCCTCCGACAGCAGCGGCAACCGGGAGCGAGATTCAGCCAGAACACTGTGGACTGTCCTCCCGAGATCCTCCGACAGCAGCGGCAACCGGGGGCGAGAGTCAGCCGGAACCTTAGCCAAGGCAGCCCGCAGAGGGAGGACCGGGATGGAGCCGCCAGCTTGGCGCGATACAGAAATTCGCGTCCAGATCGGGAGAATGGCGCGCTCTCGTCCGCCGGTTCAAGACGGCCTCCCGGGCAATGAGGTGGACGGAGGATCAAGCCCTGACGATGCTGCCCACTGTGTTGGACGACCCCGCGCTGACAGTATTCGACCGGATTCTGCCTGCTAAAAGATTATTCCTGCAGGGTGTCTACAAGGAGATGGCAGACGTGTTCGACCCACCGTCCGGGGTGTGCCAGAGGTTTAAAAACCGCCAGCGTGAAGCATCCGAATCGCTCCTGAGCTTCAGGACGGAACTGTTGACCCTGGCAGAAGCCATATTTCCGCGGCTCAACGAGCCGGCCCTAGACTCGTTGGTGGTGGAGTGGCTCCTTACCATGGCACAGGAGGCGGGAGTGATGCTGCCGGTGGTGGAGGAAGCCCGCACCTCGCTATGGGTCTCACGACATTTCTGCGCTTACGAAGATATGGCGGGACCCGCGTGAGGTGTGGCACACGTCATGTGGGATCGCGGTTACCTCGAGGGGGAGCCACGACCTCCAACCAGAGATGCACTGCTGGCGGAGGAGGACGAGGGAGAGACGGTGGCGGCCCTGCGGCAGTACCCGAGGATCCCGCGGGAAGCGGAGCGCCGACACCGGCGCTGGGCACCTCGCGAGGCAAGAGATCATCCTCGGGTCACCGACGATGTCATCTTCCGTCACTGCAGTCGGGAGGGACACATGCCCATGGATGCCGCAGGAGGACGAGTGCGCCAGGGACGACCAGCCAGGATCGTCAGCCTTGGTCCGCGGCCATTCCGACTCAGGCGAGTGCTGACACCTCGGACACCCAGCCAGAACCATACACCCCATGTTCCCCCCATCACGCATCTCATTCCTCGGGGGTGGCGGATAGGATTCCCACTGACGGTCCGGGCCCGTGGCCGGACACGGTTAATAAGTGGCGTCGGTTGGCCAGAAGGGTCGTAGCGGCCACGGGGGGGACGTCCGTGTTGGTAGGCTCGGTGGCAGGACTTAGCGTCGACACGGGTGCGACGGCCAGCATCATATCCCTGCGTACCTTTGACTTGTTACCGGAGGGACAGCGTCGTCTCGCGCTGGTGCAGGTCAGGTACATAGCCGCAAATGGGGGAAGTATGGGGATAGTGGGCCAAGTGGTAGTGCCAGTCCGCATCGGGGAGCTGGAGGTTTTAAACGTCCCGGGAGGCCTGCCTACGACTCACAGAAGTTGAACTTATTTCGCACCGTACGCAGCCAACCGCGATCAAAGGAGGTACGGGGGAAGAATAACCATCTAAACACGCAAAAAACTCTTCTAAAGAAAGTCTTTTCAATCTGCCACAGTGGATTCCTCATATTCATTCATAAACCCTAAAGGATAATAAATACACAGTACGAAAAGCCTGAAGCCTAGGGCTTTAGACAAGGCACTGGTGAACTAGGCCTTGATAAATTTTAACTCATTAAAGTAAATAAACCCTAAATTGGAACAAACATCCGTGCATTTGTATTATAATAAATATAGACACGTACATTTATAAAGTGCATAAATGTACACAAATTAACAGAAACTAAAAAATATATATACAAAAAGCCGCGGGCTTTAGGCGAGGTGCTAACGGACTAGGCCTTAATCACATTTAAACTCTATAAAATTCAATAACGAAGTTAATAAACCTTCAAATAGAATAAGTAACAGTGCATTTGTATTGTAATGAATACTGAAATGAATACAGACACGTACATTTATATTTACACTTACGAGAGAGGTGAAGGAAAGAGTTGATGATGGAGAGATGGATAAAGAACACACGATTAAACCTGACTAAACGATTAAACCCCCCTGCACCCGCCAATCTCAATTTCAACACACACCTCACACACTCACACGCAGCTCACACGCAGTTCATTCTCACACACAGCTCACACTCACGCAGCTCAACTCACACGCAGGGGCTGGGCCTCCCCCTCTGTACATTTGGCTTTGGCTAATTCTCTCCCCCTGAGGAAACCTTCTGCGTCTCATCCTAGCTATTGTGGCTATGCACGTGGCCTGTGGAGGTAGCGACGGTTGTTGGACCACACAAATGACAAACCGTTGCTCGTATCTCTTCACGTGGACATCGAGGCGCAATACCCTGGCTCGCCAGCAGAAAGTAGTACAGCAACGTATGAACGAATATAATTTGTCCCTTCTCTAAGGAATTAAGTTCATCCCCTTAACATTTATTATCTCCGGGTGGCGTCAAAACTTCACTGTCCAGGGCAGAAGCAATGTTACCTCGAAGTCATCTTCGCTGTTCACACAGGGTTTGAGTCGATGCAGCAGAGATCACCCACCGTCACGAGGTGGATTTGTGTGTCACATGGTGTGGCACTGCTCACATAGGCTGAATATACATACACGTCAAGTCTCACGAATTATCCTTCTCCAAAAGTAGACACCCTTGCCTGCCTCCGTGACAGATACATTTTTACGTGGCTCCGTTTCACAACATCTTGGTTTTCTCAAGGTTTTATATATATTTTGTTATTTTGTTGTTTCTCTTCAACGTGACTTTACCGAAAAAACTAAGAATATGATTTGAACCATGTTGGTGTTCTCATGTACATAAAGAATACTTCAAAAAGGTGAAACTAAAAAGTTGTTACGAATGTTTTGGAATGGTTAGACATTCATAACAAAAAATGGTGACTGTCGTAAGATTACCCATCTTCGTTTCACCGTCTTCAAAATAAAACATTCGTATTATCTTTCCGCTCGTGTGCAATGCACGCGCTTTTTTTATTTAATGTTGTGCATGTGCACGAGCGCGCAGCTTCGTCTCTGCAGTGCCCAATACCCATTTAACTGTCACACAGCCGAGGTCGAGTCTATTTTTAGATAAAAGAATGGGTGGGGTATTACCATGCGTCTTACAGATAATCCGTGAGACTTCACATGTGTGGAAATGGCACGGCAAATTATCTATAATCAATCCAATATTCAGCAAAACGCTGAAACAAATGTACGGGAGTCTATAATTCAAATGAATTCTCATATGAAACCTGTATTTCATTTGCTTATGCTTTGTGCTCTTACCCCACTCAAACATTTGTTTGAAAACAAAAACATTATCATGTAAATTCAGAGATTAGTGCATTGCACTATGAAGTTGATAACGCGGGTTTGATTCCCGGCTTACATCGGTGTTGAGTGAAAACTGAACCAGTCCTGGGTGCCCCCACGTCACCAACCTGCACTGATCAGCATGGTGAAGTATGGTAAAACAAATTCCTTGATCGACATGGCCTGGGGAGGCCTTGGATTCACGAATAAATGAACATTTACATACGGTATTAAAATATTTGCAAAAATTTTGACCGCTCATTTAAAACTCAAGTCAAATTATGTTTTGGGAAGCCGAGGATGCGCTGCGAGGCAACAACTTGGGCCGAAACTGGGGCTTTGTGATGTAGATGTCGGAATTAGATAAGCAAGCTATCGATTAAGCCTAATTTTGTTATGCTGCCGGGTGGGTAAATTCGCAATGCGCAGGCTAACAACGTATGGAGTTCAAACTGAAATGTGCAAGCTAAAAAACAACTTGTGGTACACACTACCATGGCGATGGTAGTGTATAAAACTGGAGGTAACAGACTGGGAATATGTGTATGTTTATGAAAATACATCTTAACCGGCTGTCGAGCAGTAAACTGCCTGGTAGCTAAAGTTTGACTTGGTTAATTACATCTTTCCAATGATTGCTAAATTTTAATCCATCATCACGGTTGAAGTTATGTCTATGTTTGTATATATGGATGGCTTCATGGACAAGTCTTTGGTATTATCCAGGAGGCTTGCAGTGCACCTTGGTATCAGAGAAACAATATCATGAGAATCATCAGCATTATAAAAGTGGTCGGCCACGGCCGAAGAATCCATCCGGCCATGTTTCAGATCCAACTTGTGCTCGCGAATGCGATCAGAAATATGTTGTTTCGTTACCCCGATGTAACAATCCCCACAGGTGCAACTCAGTTTGTAGACACTAGGGTACTGTAAGTCAGGAATGACATCATTTACAGATGGGATCAGATCACGGATTTTGCGTACTGTACTGACTCGGACCTGGATCTTGTGTTTGTTTATAATTTTGGAAATGTTTTTGGTAACGCCTGCTTTGTATGGCAACGTAATAATTTTGATCGAAGTCTCAGTGGGTTGTTTTTCCACGTTGGGAGAAACAGCTTGGCGGATAGCACGGTCCGAGTATCCGTTCATCTTGAGGGCCAGATGTACATGTTCTAATTCACTGGCCATGTGGTGTTGGTCAGAGATGCAATGAGCCCTATGGTATAGTGTTTTGATGAGGGAATTATTTTGTGCTCGATGGTGGTGGGAATCAGACTTCAGGTAGGAATCTGTGTGGGTGGCCTTCCTGTAGACAGAATGTCCCAAAGAGTCATTGGGCCTCCTCTCAAACAGAACATCCAGGAATGGTAGCTTGCCATCCTTCCCTACTTCCATGATGAATTTGATGGACGGGTGTATGGAGTTGATGTGGTCTAGAAATTGGTTCAATGCTGGGAGGCCATGTGGCCAAATGACAAAAGTATCATCCACGTATCTCTTCCACAGGAAAGGACGCAGGGTGGATGTCTGGATGGCGTCCGTTTCAAATTTCTTCATGAAAACATTGGCTATCACTGGTGACAAGGGGGAACCCATAGGGGTGCCCTCATTTTGTTTGTAGAAGGTACCATTCCAGGTGAAGTAAGTGTTGGTGAGGCAGTGCCCAACCAGCGCAGGGACATCAGGGTTCAGTCCATTTTGGACTAAGTCTTCAATTATTGTTATGGTGTCAGGCACTGGAACCTTAGTGAACAGAGAGACCACATCAAAGCTGACGAGGACATTATCAGTAGACAGTAAAATGTCCTTGACTAGAGAGACCAAGTGAGTTAAGTACTGCTGATATTTTCTGGCAGTGAAGGGAAGCAGGGTATCCGACAAAAAACGAGCCAGTTTGTAGGTAGGTGAGTTGATCGTAGACACAATGGGCCGTAGTTGGGTACCTTCTTTGTGGATCTTGGGAAGCCAATAGAATCTGGAAGGTCTCGCAGCCGAGGGTTTCAGGGAGAGCCGTTTGATTGGTTCGATTAGGGAAGTCGAACTAGTGATGATCTTGTTGGTTTTAGTAGTTGCATTTCAGTTTGAACTCCATACGTTGTTAGCCTGCGCATTTCTAACTTACCCACCCGGCAGCATAACAAAAGGCGGCTTAATCCTAGCTTGCTTATCTACTTCCGCCATCTACATCACAAAGCCTCAGTTTCGGCTCCAGTCGTTGCCTCCCAGCGCACCCTCGGTTTCGCAACTTTGCCTCCCAGCCCACACCCCGCCCCCACACTCACCATGCCCCCCCCTCTCCATGCGCCACGACTTCTATATAATCCCTCGTCACAGCCATCTCTGGGACACACTGAAGCGTTTGTGCTTTCGCTACGTTGTCCCCACTTGAAGAAGGACGCTTGTGTTGCGCCCGAAACGTCGTGATTTAATTTAGATGTTTTCATCTATTATATTATATTATTTTATTTGATTATTTTTTTACCTACAGTGAGGGAAAAAGTATTTGATCCCCTGCTGATTTTGTACGTTTGCCCACTGATGAAGAAATTATCAGTCTATAATTTTAATGGTAGGTTTATTTGAACAGTGAGAGACAGAATAACAACACAAAAATCCAGAATAACGCATGTCAAAAATGTTATGAATTGATTTGGATTTTAACGAGGGAAATAAGTATTTGACCCCTCTGCAAAACATGACTTAGTACTTGGTGGCAAAACCCTTGTTGGCAATCACAGAGGTCAGACGTTTCTTGTAGTTGGCCACCAGGTTTGCACACATCTCAGGATGGATTTTGTCCCACTCCTCTTTGCAGATCTTCTCCAAGTCATTAAGGCTTCGAGGCTGACGTTTGGCAGCTCGAACCTTCAGCTCCCTCCACATATTTTCAATGGGATTAAGGTCTGGAGACTGGCTAGGCCACTCCAGGACCTTAATGTGCTTCTTCTTGAGCCACTCCTTTGTTGCCTTGGCCGTATGTATTGGGGTCATTGTCATGCTGGAATACCCATCCACGACCCATTTTCAATGCCCTGGCTGAGGGAAGGAGGTTCTCAACCAAGATTTGACGGTACATGGCCCCATCCATCGTCCCTTTGATGCGGTGAAGTTGTCCTGTGCCCTTAGCAGAAAAACACCCCCAAAGCATAATGTTTCCACCTCCATCTTTGACGGTGGGGATGGTGTTCCTGGGGTCATAGGCAGCATTCCTCCTCCTCCAAATGCGGCGAGTTGAGTTGATGCCAAAGAGCTCCATTTTGGTCTCATCTGACCACAACACTTTCACCCAGTTGTCCTGTGAATCATTCAGATGTTCATTGGCAAACTTCAGACGGGCATGTATATGTACTCTCTTGAGCAGGGGGACCTTGCGGGTGCTGCAGGATTTCAGTCCTTCACGGCGTAATGTGTTGCCAATTGTTTTCTTGGTGACTATGGTCCCAGCTGCCTTGAGATCATTGACAAGATCCTCCCGTGTAGTTCTGGGCTGATTCCTCACAGTTCTCATGATCATTCCAACTCCACGAGGTGAGATATTGCATGGAGCCCCAGGCCGAGGGAGATTGACAGTTCTTTTGTGTGTCTTCCATTTGCGAATAATCGCACCAACTCTTATCACGTTCTCACCAAGCTGCTTGGCAATGGTCTTGTAGCTCATTCCAGCCTTGTGTAGGTCTACAATTTTGTCCCTGACATCCTTGGATAGCTCTTTGGTCTCGGCCATGGTGGAGAGTTTGGAATCTGATTGATTGCTTCTGTGGACAGGTGTCTTTTATACAGGTAACAAGCTGAGATTAGGAGCACTCCCTTTAAGAGTGTGCTCCTGATCTCAGCTCGTTACCTGTATAAAAGACACCTGGGAGCCAGAAATCTTTCTGATTGAGAGGGGGTCACATACCTATTTCCCTCATTAAACTGCAAATCAATTTATAACATTTTTGACGTGAGTTTTTTCTTGTTTTTTCTTGTTGTTATTCTGTCTCTCACGGTTAAAATAAACCTACCATTAAAATGATAGACTGATCGGTTTTTTTTGTCAGTGGGCAAACGTACAAAATCAGCAGGGGGACAAATACTTTTTTCCCTCACTGTACGTGACTTTACCGAAAACACCAAAGAGTATGAATCCTTGCAGTCACGAAAGCTTCAAATCTATTATTAATGGACGCCACCTTTTTGGTGGACTCTAGTATTGGTAGAACACACAGATACTTACAGCTCGTAGCTATCTATCTGCTCTGTGGAATTTTTTCACCGAGGCTGCATGAAAACCCACAGTCCACTTTACAGGCCCATCACTTGACACTTGCCCAGATAATTTAACCCCATCTGTGATTATTTCAATATAACGAAATTACATTCGTGTTTGAAATGCTTTTAGTGATTTGATAAGTTACATCGCTGAATTAAATGTGGCTGTTGTTCTTTGCTGCGACGAACGTTCAAGATGGATACTTTGATACGTGGACATGTGGATAAGTGGACAGTATAGAATCCTCACGTGAAGTAATATCAGCAGCTGATATCCCAATCACATTAACATCATAAAACATTCCATGAATGACAACCCTTACCAGAGATTGCATTGGCTTTATTAAATCAAACATTTGTAAAATCGGAATTAAAACTCAAAATAGCATATAGATGTTCAACAATTCAATGGTGATACAACGGAACCTATATGAACGTTAAAAATCCCCAAATACAGCAAGCCATAATCCATAGGAATACATGTGTAATCGATACATTACATAAAAGCAAATAATTAATATTACATACTAATGTGATTAAAATATGCACCAATCAAGATATCAAGACTACATGCAACTTTATTATACGTTTAAGGCAATTGATCATGTATTGGGTTATTATAAAAGGGTTAAAATTATTTTACCTACGGAATAATGAGAAAACAATGGTCTGTGCATTTTCTCTCCCCTTTACAAGTTATTCAAATAATGCTATCGGAATTATTTAATGAGAATGTGCATTTGGAACGATTGCAGTCAGCAGTGCACCATCCCACGTGAGATTGACCAGCAGAAAGAGATCACATAAATACTTCCGATATCCCTTCAAGTGACCCATTTTTTTAATCCACAAAGACGAGGGCACTTTCCAACACACCTTGCTAGAGGAATGTTTGTAACGCTCCTGTCGTGTAATTGGAGCGATTGAAATTACCAATTGTGGGGCAATCCAATGTTGATTAAATTCATTCAAATTTGATGCAATAGATTGTCAAGATGAGAATTATGCCCCTAAAATTTTCTCCATTATTATGCAAACATTTTAAATAATTCAATCCCAGAAAAAAAATCTCACAACCTAAAAGCGTTGGTTTTATAGAAACATTACACTATTCACTACAGCATGACAGCACTTCAGCCTAATTATGGCAATCTAAAATATTTAGTAACTATCATAATTATCAATACAATAGTGGAAAGTACTACCATATATATGCTGTGAATTATAATTCATCATAACTGACTCAAACATAGAATATGCATTTAAGATAATCTACTAGCTCGATGCACCATCGAGTCTTATTTTTCAATCAACACGCGGATTTTCGCCAGGATAGAATTAAGATGTAGATTTTCACACTTATTCGTTTGTAGCTGATCTTGTGTTGCTGGACGCAGTTCCATAGTTTGGGCGATCTGCTGATGCAATTCTTGAAAAAACCATCGCATGAGGGTATCAAAAGTGGCATTACAGTGAGGGTCGAATTTCCAATTACTGCATTCTGGAAGAGCTTTTGCCTCGGACCATTTCATTAGTTTGTCACCCCAATAGACTTGTCGATCATCGCTCCATGAATGGCAACTCTCTGCCATTAACTCTTCAGTTGTGTAATTACTTGTACCGTGAAGGCCACATGGCTGGTGACAGGAATGATGTTTTCTTGTTTCATCACTATTTTCATCATGTCCACGGGATCCCCAACACAGAGCTCCACACCAGAGGCAATTATCTGTGCATCCAATCCTTTTCATCACCTTCTTATTTGTTGATGGATTTTTTAACCATTTTATATCCGGACCATTGTTTTGTCTTGAGCTATTAAACACGTTTAAGATGCTATCAAGAAACACGGGTAGGTCTATCGGTGGGATATCGTTATTCAAACTGCTTTTATATTCAACATTATCGACATTCGCCAAGTATTCTTGAATAAATTCGAGGATTTCTTGAATATTTGAACAATTGCTGATTTTTTTAACCACACGCTCATGCTGTGATGTAAATGTCTTTTTAAATTCTTCTTTCTCCTTAGCACACACGTGACCATCGACGGCCTCACTGAACCACTTATCAATTGACGTCTTTGGACGTCTGAAGTACTCAACTGCCTCTGCTGTTTGTCCTTTCTGGACCTGAGAAGCCAGGCGCTCAAAGTACTTTAGCCGAACAATTTCACTGTTGATTGTCCAAGGCAGATCAAGCACTGCTTCGACCCTCAAGTCATTCACGCTCCTTGTGGCTTTCTGGTTAATTGCCTTAAGAAGATATTCTGCAATGAGGATTCCTTCAGAAGCTGCAGAAAACCCGTATGTAAGGCGGGTGTCTATCATTGACCTGAAATCCTGTTCTCTCTCTTTTAGTATTTCAGTTGGCTTGTGTTTTTTTTCCCATTTAATTTGACAGTCCTTCATTTCTTGGCAAAATATCTGCAGAGTAAATATATGGGCATCTTGCTTTTTTTTTGGTTCAAGTTTATTATTATGTTTTGATAAAATATCATCTATTTTTTTGTTTATTTCCCTAATCATTCCATTTTCATAATGTTCAACATTCCGACTATTTAGCATTGACGTTGCGATCTTTTCAAGTCTATCACTAAGACTTATCATATTGTTAGACGATTTCTTGAAGTATTTTGGAATAAAAAAATCAAACCAGCGTTCATTTCGATTAAACACACTTTCCGAATGAGATGTATTTGTCATTGCGTTGCAAACATACGGTGAGTTTTCATACACGATACAAATTTCACTTAGGATTTTCCTATCATCAGGAATATCAATATTTTTTTCATTCGCGATCTTGTAAAGCGTTTTCCAAATCGTGTCCACAATTTTGTCTCGTTCTGCATCAGTAAACTGCCCAGCTGGCCTCTTATCTAATTCGCACTTCAGTTGCCGACTGATTTCATCCAAAAACTCCACCGAGTAGCCTTTACCAACAATAGCAGCATCAAGCATTTGTGTGAGAGTCTTCATTGTGGACTTGCGGACTTGCTGAGTATACCTGTTTATTGTTTGCATTACGTCTTGCTCACACTGATGTTTTTTGGCGTAATTCATGAGACGTCCACGCTGTTCCATTACACCATTGCATTGCTTACAACCCTGACAAGCGATTGGAACTAGTTCCAATTTCTCGTGGCACGTTTTCAAAAAACTTTTGCGAATTTGGTGCTGGGATTCGTTGGTCAATTCTTGCATCGCCTGGTTCAGATTTATTTTAAGTCTCTGTCGATGCATATAAAATGCGGAATCAATGTTATCTTTTAAGGCTGCTATTTGCTTCCCACGCTCAATAAATTCATACATCTCCTGTATATTTTTAAATCGGACAGCAAAATTTTCATTCAAAACGAGACTCCAGTAGTTATGCACGAGTGAGTACCAATCCGAGAACAGCATCTTGTTATCCGATTGCTGGCATGCATCTAGGATAGTTTTGTACAAATCCACCACGTCAGCGTGGTACTGCTCTGATGGGGGGGCTCCAGCACTCGCGCCGTTTTTAAACGGGCGGAATTGTTTGAGAAGCTCTTCATTCTGGATTCGGTCTGCTATTTTTTTCAAACAATTCACATCTAATATCCCCACATCAACATCCTTTTCTTGTGTAAGCTTTATTGCATGTTTAAGCGCCTCACAGAATTGGTCCTGTCCTGAAGATGTGTTCGTTAGATTTACCTCTGTCAGATGCTGAACCATGAGAATATCTGGTGCCATTTTAACCTGTTCTAGTCGTGCCATTGCCACAATAGCAATCTGCAGGATCTCCGTCAAATTATTCATGGACTCTCCAAGAACGTTGATGATTGTCAAGTTGCTCACACTCATTGCAAATGTTGCCAGTATTCGGTCTTTTTTTTCTGCTTCAACATCATTAACTTTCTCTGGCGATCCTAGTCCCTCTGTGTCAATGAGCAGAATGGCATCCGTCTGGAGTCTTTCACCAAGAGCCTTCTCCAGAAAGAGGAGCCGCATGAAGAGACCGCGGGTGCATCGACCAACAGAGACTGCAAACTTGCAAGCAAAGAGAGCATTGAGGAGTGTGGATTTCCCAGAAGACTGCAGGCCAAGTATAGAAATCACAAAAATCCGCAAGTTTGGGTAATCTTCAGAGATGTGTTGACATATTTTTAAGAGCCAAGCACCAGGCATTTCACCTGTGTCACCATTAAGCAGCTCTATTGCATGCCCATTGATCATCAGTTCCGCATATGATCTGGGAAGTTTATTGACATTATTCACGTAATTTTTTTTGTCTCCTTGTATTAATTCGTAGATGTGACCTAATTCTCGAAAGAAATGCTCTTGACCCAAGCTAATTTTATCCAACTGTTCCATGTCTGAACAGATCTTCCATTTTATCGGCATTACATTCACCTGGTTTTGACCTGTCAGGGTGATTTGCCGCCTTAACTCATTTCTGTTTTTCGATATTTTTTCCCTAAGAGTCGCGCTTTCGCTGTTTGAAAGCACAGATATATGTCGCTCAACATGCGTGAATGCTGGTAGCCTGTCAGCAAGTGGCAAACTTAACACTTGACAAAGAAGTTGAATCACTTTTTGTAGTACTTCATTGCCTTCCCATAAAGCAGTTGTTCTCTTTTGCTTTTCCTGGCTCTGAAATTTCATGGAACTCCTGATAGTTTGGCAATGCTTTTCTGAAATAAATTGTATAAGTTTCTGTGATTCCTTGCACTCAACACCCTTAGTAGGATGCAATGACATACCAAGCTGAGAGTAGTTCAGCTCCATATGATCTTTTGTCTTAACTAATTGTGATGTTAAGGCTTCGCTGAATATCTGTCGCACCTTCCCTAACATGTCATCATTTGTCAGCAATGCTGTTTCAATTATACAATCTGCTTCATTGCACTCTTCATTAGGATCCACCACTAGGTAAAGCGTATTATCTTCAGAATCGGTGAGACTGGCTAATGTGTCACATTTTGACGTTATGTTTTCTTCATTTGGCATGATAAACACTATGTACGTTGAAGTGATTTTCTTCAAGAACTGGATAACCTCGGGGTACTCAGAGGCATCTCCATGGAGGTTCGCCAACAGCACGATCTCATTTTCTCCACGCGCGTAAAACTGCTTCAGGACAGACTCCCAGAGCCCAGCCCCACACGTTTCCTGTGTGAGCCACGTGAACTCCACCGTCCCAGCCAGGGTCAGAGGCCGCCCTCGGTGGGCTCCAGGTTCCCCACATGATGAGAACAAATGCTCCACTTTCATGAGCTGGTTGAGGATCGTGCTCTTTCCAAGTGAATTGGTACCGAGCCTAACGGCCAGAATCAGTCTGAACGGGCTGATGAACAGGTTGTTCTCAACGATGACACCCGACTGAGCCTCCCACTTGATGGTGTTGCCAGAGAGCAGTGGCAACATCACCTTGTACTTGTCTTTCATCTCCAGGTCGGGCATCACCAGTGGGAGCGCCATCGGAAACTTCATCATGACCTGCAGTAGATCCTGAGCGACGGTGCAATCGGCACAGCTGAGCAGAGCAACGACGCAGTCAAGTCGAGAGAACGGGACTTTAATCTGCTCTTGTGTTTGCCTGCTATTTGTGGGAGCTGATTTTTTTCCAAAAGTGGGACGTTTAAAAGCATGTCCACTCTGAGTTGTCTTAGCATCTACTTTAACTAAGCTAGAGATGGCGTTCGCTTGAAGAACATTTCCACCCCACATTTTAAGATTTTGCAGAAGAAATGGGAGAACCATAGGCATGATAGGTGACATTTTGTCACTGTAGACATTTGGTTTCTGCGTGATATCACATACTTCAATGTAACCCTTAGCCGTTGTCCAAGACAGAGAGTCACCAAATATTGAGTGAAAATCTTTATGAACACTTACAAACGTTTTGACAATTGTTGTGCTTGGTACATTAGAGTCATCATCGCTGAAAAATATATTGATATCCTCTGAGCTAGTTAAACATCTGGCTGAGTTTTGCTTTTCCATAAATGTGCTAATATTTTCTATTGCTTTTTTGACTGTCTGTAGACACCAAACGTCGTCAAAAAGCTTGTACTTTGTGTTCCAGTAAATCAAAGAACTTGCTTCAAGTAGGGATCTCTCCAAGTTAATATTTTTGCTAATGGCTTTTCTCATTACTTCTCCAAAATTAGGAGGCATTTCATTTGTTTTCAGAATTTTCTTGAATATGTTTAGGGCACTTTCCAGACTGTCAATATTTTCTGGCATGACAAACTCCGATTCTTCCTTATTAAAATGTGACAGCTCTTGAATTTCCTCTGGCATGTATTTGGTATCGGTGATGTTAAATTTGTGCTTCAGTGAGCTAATCATTTGCAGAATATTATGATCATGAATCACACTTTTTATCAGGTACTTGAATGATGAATTTGTCCACAGATCTTCCCAATGGATTCTTTCAAAACCGTCACTTGACAGTAATTGCAACAAACCAATCGTCACTTCATTGTCACTTAGATTTGTCAGCTCATCAAGAAAACAATGTATTGCAATCAGTCGATGGTCATACTGCAGTTTCGCCAGTTGCTCAATGACATTGTAAATTTGATTATTTTTTATGCATTCAATCACATTAGATTGGACAAAATGGCTTTTTTTAAAGTCAACTCGGTTCACATATTGTTTAATAGTATCATGCACACTAAGAAAACAGGAGTCGTTTTTATAAACTTGTCTCAAGATGTCAATCAGTGACGTTACATGAAGTATGCATTGTTCCTGTTTATAGGCAGATAATTGGTCATTCAGATATATTTGAATTCCTTTACATTTTTGTTTAAACTCACTCTCCTGCAAACTCAAAACTAAAAGTTTTAGTTTTTCTGGGCACTGTGGGTCATTATAAACTGACTGTATAGCACTGTTAACCTTGCTCATACGCTCATAATTGTGTTGACATGGTGATGACTCAATTTGATCAATGGTCCGTTTGGCAAACTCAACCTTGGCCAGAAATGTATTACGTGATCTCAACCAGTCTTGAAGTGCAGTACAGATCAATTCACAGTCTTGCTTCGTCAGAACCTCATTTTCAAACTTTTGGGCCACATTTTTCCAACCATGTTTCTCTAGAATACTGCATATTTCTGGATTCTCTCGAATTGCAATTGAAGCAACTGTCGCAATTACATACGTGTCATCGAAGTGAAGACAACTGCGTGCAATGCTCAATGCATCAGTAAGTGATTGATCTGCATTTTCGTTAAAAGATGGCATCTTGAGTTGAGCGTAATCTTCCCGGGAATGCTTGATTTGATGCACACGTTCAATTGTTCTCATGGCGTAATTGGCTCTCCTTATATACATAGAACACTGCAGGGAATCTGGTGAGAGGACGCGTAAATCTGGCTCTTTGTTGAGAGAAGACTCAGCAATCTTGAAAAGATCAAAAAGAATACAAATGTCGAGATGATCCAAGCATATTGCTTTGATGATTCCACCACGGAAAACGAACAGCAATGGGGCTTCATGCTGGTTAGGGATGCCCAGACTACCAACCACCCATCTTCCATTGGCATTGACAGGATTGATTAAGTTCATACGAAGCTTACGGATGGCTTCGCGTGCAGTGTCCAATGCATCTATTGGAACAAAGAAGATCCAGTGATTGTCACCAGACAAAATACACTCCAAAGATTCCATGTAGGAAGATGTAATGTGTACATCTTCTACTTTCAAGATCTTTACCAAGCGATGTAATTCGTGAAGTACATTTGACTGAAGTGGCAATTCAATTTCAAAGAGTGAAGCCATAATTGTGTAGAAACGAGATTCCATTGAAGAGTCCCTCTTCACTGCAGCACTGAGAATCCCGAGAATCCATGCAATATCAGCGGACTCATGATTGGTTAACTTTTCTTTAACCTTTATGGAAAGACAAAAGCTGTCAGAGATGCTGGGGAGTGCAACCCCCACCTCTATATTGAGCTCCTTCAGTGTTTGGCTGAGGTTAAAGAGGCGATTGAAGGCCCCACTGGTGGAGTCACCCTTTGTGTACAACAATATTTTAATGTTTGATTCAGTGCTGATCCATTCACGCAGTGATTCACGGTTGGTGAGGAGACAGATGTCTGCACCCATTCGAGTTTCATCTTCTGCATGGATTCCACCAAGTTCACGTTTTCCATCGACCACAAACTCTTCCACTTTTGCATACAAGTCAACGACACTAAAGTCAGAAGTTCCATATTCTTGCAAAATAGCACGCAGGTCACTGGATGTAGCAATAGCTCTCTTGTATTCCTTTAGAACATTGCAGGCACGAACAAAAATTAATTCCATTTTCTTGTTTAACATATTTTCATATTTTGAAATGTTTTGAGAGAGTTCAGAATTAGGATCTGAGAGAATTAGACTGAGACGATTGTCTTTCTCGAGCACTCGCCTCTTAATGCACCCAGGACCACGCGAATCCTGAAGAGAAATGAGCATTGTGCGAAAGTCTTCTCGCAGAGTCTCATCGATCTGCATGTAGAGCCGCTCAACCTTCACATCTAGGAACTGAGCAATCGGTACAAGCACCCAACGTACAGGGACTCCCATGATGCTTGGGTCAATGAACTTGAAGTGTCGCTCTTCTGCAAGTAATTTGTCCACCTTCTCCAACAAGTCAAACATTTCTGTTATAGTTGATGGCTGCTGTTGCCTCATTGGTGGCTTGGAGTGAATGGCGATGTGCGTCTCATAGTTTTGTGCTTTATCAGAGTCCAGCAACTCCAACTTGGCTTTTACAGAGGCACTTATTTTTCCAAAGACAAGTTTCCCAATTACACTGCCTTTGATTTCATCTCTCTTGTTAGTTTTAATGTTCCTTACTCTTATGTGTGCATTTACCTCTGCTCCCAAAATCAAGCCATGTACTACGTGCGTGGCTTTGATTTTTCTGTTCATTAGCAAGTCTGTAATAGCTTGATTTATTACAGTTTTGGCCTGTGGAAGTAAGAATACCGAACCATTATCCAAATTATACTGGCATACAAGTGTCTCTTCATTCCCACTGCTTGTGACATTTCCATTATACTCGCCACAACCTTCCACCTTAATAAGCCCAGACAAGAACTCCATACTCATGGCACCACTGAGTTTAACCAATTTCACATGGTCCTCGGTGTTCTTTAAACGAGTCAGATTGTAATTAGATGTCTTTAATGGGTGAAATATTACGTGTTCCTTCTGAAGCTGTTTGCCAAAGAGATTGTGATGGGTGGATTCAGAGCGGTGACAATCCCAAAGCTCACCAAGACCACAAACCCCATTTTCTGTAATGGGCAGAACAATTGTCACATCTTCCATGTAGACGTTGTTTTCATTGGGATTAATTTATTTTCCCTAAAAGATTCAGAGATAAAACGTGTGAGGGGAAATATTGACACCAAATAGCATCTTGAATTCACTTGTAGGTTGCATTAACTCTAAATGAGTTAACCTACTTTCGGTTAGAAGGCAATACCATTAAAAAAAACTTGCCTACTAGCATTGATCTAAAACAACTGATTACTATTTTAATTAACTCTCCATTGTATCAGATTGTTGTAAATAATACAAGACACATAGACAACAGATATTCTGGAAATGTGTGAATTTTCGAGGCAATAAATACATAGGTTTCTGTATCTCCAATTAATTTTCGTCCATAACTCTAATGTCTTCCGCGCCTTTATTTAAAGATATAGGACCAGGTAAAAAAAACGTAAACAGAAGATCACAACAAATGATATAGCATGATGATGTTTTCAGAACAGTCAGTAATATATCGATATAGTAAAGATACATGAGATATGCATCAGAAATAGAAGAAAATCAGGAAATGTCTTTACAGATGAAATAAGAACTACGGGAAATTAATTTAAAATATATGAAAGAGATAATAGGAAGTTATAAATGTTTCAAGGCCTGGATGTAGTAAACCTGCACAGGTAAGTCTTACGTGACAACTGCAAAATGCAAATTGTGACAACCACCTGGCTGCATGTAAATGCAGACGCAAAAATATCAATATGGACATCATTTTCGAATGATAGATGAACTGTATTCAAGATGAGATGAAATAGGAACATGCGAGTTGCATTCAGTAGGTTTTGTAGCTAATGTACCTATGAGAGCCTTGTAAATTTTAGAGAGAGAAATAGGTCGTTTGAGAAAATAAACTTCGCTCTTTCTCTCCCCCAGCCGCTTCTCACACATCTCTCTGTGTCTCTGTCAAATTTCACACTTAATTTTAGCAATCCTTGGAGATCGTAATCAACCAAGCTATGCATTAACTGTGTGTTAGCCGACTCTCTGTGTTGCATTTTATTATATTCCCAAAAGATTTGCTAAATTTTGTTTTCACAAACTATTTATCTCTCTAAAGTTTACCAGGGGTGGATTCATTGACATGCTAATTTATCTTCTCCAGCAGCTGCCTCAGCAGACCCACCTCTCTCTCTGCCCCGTCCCCTTCTCTCTCTCTCTATTTAAGGCCTCGACAGAGAGGCATTGGGTCTCTGTGTGTCTATGTTGTGTGTCTCTCTCTGTGTGTCTGTGTTGTCTCTCTCTACTTGTGTCTGTCTGTGTGTCTCCGTGTCTGTGTTTTGTCTCTCTCAAATTGAGTTCTACCTGATGACGGTTGCTTGTGTTGCAATCGAAACGTCGTACTCTATTATTTAATTTATTTTCTTTCTATGTGACTTTACCGAAATAACTAAAAAGTAATTCCTGCAGTCACGAAAGCTTCAAATCAAGTTTGGTATACACGAGGTCGTGGGTTCGATCCCGACCCTGATTATGCCTGTATATTTGGAGTTTGCATGTTCTTCCCGTAATCGTGTGGATTTTTATCCGGATCCTCCGGTGTTTAACTCCACATTTAGAATCAATTTGCATTTAGAGTACGTGTTTGGCTACTATAAAGCTCCACATGATAAGCCACTTCGTTGAGCATTCATCTGTGGCCAGGTCACGTCTTAAAAGGAGCTATATAGCTCAGTGGGTCTTACCTAGTAAAATAAAAATAGAATAGTTAGTGTCACTTTATTTTTGACAGAGTAGTAATCATGCATTACTGGGTCCATTACGAATACCTGGATCGGACGAGAATAACCACTTGGAAGATTTTCCTGAGGTTGCTTGTGTTTGTCCGTAAGCTCCATCATGGGAGCTAACTTGTGACCTGTCAAACAAATTGCAATGACATATATAAATCACGACCTACTACTATAATTTGGCATTTTGACTCCAGTCACACCAACTATGTTCTTGATTTAATTTCTGCCAAAGTGCAAACACCACATTTTCTTGCTCACTCAAAATCACATTTATTATTATTATTTATTATTATGGGTATTTGTTGAGCTGGCACATCAAGGGTTGCGTTTTCATCTAAGATAGGATTTTTACGTGTTGAAATTAATCACGTGGGGCTAGTCACTTGCTTCTCACTTGGGGATAGTAACATACGATGTACAGTACATGAGTTGCAGCTGCTAAAATAACCTTTATACATAAGTGATAACAGATAAAAACAAGATAAAAAAAACTGTTTACCACGCCTAAACATGCCTGTCAAAAATATAAAATGTTACTCAACTTCAAATTTAACTGATAAATGAAGGGCGCTGCCTTGGTTTAATTCTTAGCACTGTGGATGATAAAATCTCCCAGCGTGAAAGTTTAAAGAATGATGCAAGCATCATAAATCGACCAACCCAACCCCTCCGCTAAACCTCTGTCCACCACGTAGTATGTTTTTGCATTTGGTAAACTAGTTTTCACAGGTTTTGTTAAATCGGTTAGTAGCCACAATTCAAAAACACCTAGTGCTTTGCACGGAGATAGTTGGGGCATTTCAAGCACGTTAAAATCCTATTTTAGATCAAATCAAAACCCGTGATGCGACAATTCAACAAATAATTGTTGGATTCAATTGCATAAGTCAAATATAAAAATTGCAATCCCTCTAGTGTAGGCTCTTCAGCCAGCAGTGGGGTTAGCAAGGAATTGCAGGATTGCACCTTATCCTATTAAATGAAAAACAAAGGGCAATTGTACCATGTGGGGACTTAGGCTGCCATTCAGTTTGTACATTCACGCATGCCAGTCAATGAATTCATGACACCAATTCCACTTGAAACAGTTCCTAACCTTCTGAACCCCGGTTTACGCCCTTCCCGTGTACACACTTTCGTTATAACGTACTAAAAATGTTCATACCAATCTCGTTTTATGTACTGCATACCTCGCCATAAAGTAACTCGAGATGTATTAATTTTATTATGCAGACCCACATTTATTACGTTGCATGGTGACATTCAGGCGCCAGATGGCGCCTCAGCGTTAGCGTCCCTGACTGTCTATAGTCTATTTCATTGTGTACACCTACTCTTAATATTTTTTCTGCACGTATGTTTTTAATGCGACTTTATTTATGCAAGTGTCAATTTGTTTCATATTATTGTGGTAGTTTTTTTTTATTGTTGTTAATGCAGACATGATTCCTTGTAAAAGGTTTCAGTTTGGTGTTTTAACATCTTAACACCTGTTTTGTTGCCAGAAAAACGGGGAAACCTATTATCATATTATAGTACTGGCAAAGGAGGTCCCATGATATTGTTTTATATTGTTTAACAACCCTAACAGAAAAACATAGATAATTCCTTAGACTCCTCGTGATTATTAATGTCTAAAGCCCAGCAGACCTTAATACCTACACAAATAGGATGAAAATGCCGCAACCGTGAACATTATTGAGCCTCTACTTGTAGTCAAAGACTTCTGAAACTCAAATATGGCTCAATGTACAAGCTCATCACAGAGAAAAACGAAATGGGAACAAAATCTTGGTCTACTCCGACACAAATGCAAGTTGCAGACCACAAAGGTGAAAATGATACGAATGGAAATTTGGAATTGGTGATATAGTTTTGCTGTGTGGAGATACGATAATAGCTGTACATGTACAGCCTTGACTATATTGTCGAATTAATCCTGTATTCAACCACGACACTAATCACACGTTTCTCTTGCTTCTTGCCTTACACTGTTCTACTTTGGAATTCCCTCCCACCGTCTATTCTCTAAAGTTGTCAGAGCTTTTCTCAAATCAAGAAATGTATTCACACCTATTTGTTTACCTTCAAGAGTGCGATTTATAGATGACTACTTGGCATTGTGGCCATATTGGGCTGTGCTTCGTAAAAAAGCATATCTGAATGAATGTCTCGGCACATTGTGTGCTACGTGAATATTGTGTTATCATACTGCACTATGCTGGTCAGTGCGGGTTTGTAAAAGATGCAAAGTTGATTAGCCAAAAATTAACTGTTGCCGACGTTTAAGAAGTGCACACTCACCACGTCTCAACCACAACAGGGGCAGTGCATAACCAGGGCAGGCGCCTTGAACCCCAGCTCTCTGTACTCACAACACCAAGGAGGGGGCATCGTTAAGTATCAGCGTTAATTTTACTCCATGTTCAAGAATACATTCGGCATTTACAATAGTAATACTAACTTGTTCGGTTATGAAAGCTATTTTTTCATCCTCTTAGGGTGAAGAGGGGAGCAGTACCGTGTCAGATATCGATCGTCATTGGGGATATCAGTTGACAGAAATAATGTCTAATTGCCGGGTTGATAGCAAAAAGCATAACACACTGCTCCATAACTCAACCCAACCATTTTAAGGAACGCCATTACTATACTATACGTCCAATACAAAACCAGTGAGTTGATTGTTAATTAATAACATAACATATCTTATATTCCAAGGGTGCGGAGGAACAGGAAGATTTGTTCAGAGTAGCGTATCTGGTGTTGTGTTTTCTTTATTGATCAACTGCTGCAACGAAGTGATGAAAAAAAAGAATAGGCTTTACCCATAGATATGTTGTAACAAAGTGATGCAGTTTTGCGCCACATAGAGTCACAACATTTTCCGCAACTCCGATTAGCACTGTTGGCAACGCATGGTGCAAAATAAGTTCAACATACATCAACGCAAAGGTTGTCTTAACGTATTATGTTGCCAGGACACCCGTTAAAATTTAGACAATTCTCA
Source organism: Petromyzon marinus (assembly GCF_048934315.1). Taxonomy (NCBI): domain Eukaryota; kingdom Metazoa; phylum Chordata; class Hyperoartia; order Petromyzontiformes; family Petromyzontidae; genus Petromyzon; species Petromyzon marinus. The sequence goes on from NC_133732.1 coordinate 1,817,590, forward strand.
AATGCAGCAGTCACATTACACATGACTACATGTTCCAATTGATTTATTTAAATCAATGATAAGTGTGCATTGAAATTGAGAGGAACAAGAATAACTTTAATCGCTCTGACAGCTACAGGCTCAGTGCGGCCTGGAAGCGTATTATTAAATAATACACATTACATTTTGATTTAAAGAATTACTAATCTACAACTCATTACTAATCATAACCAATGACTGATTACTAATCGATTATATAGTTACAATACCCCCCCTCCGCCTCTAATCACTGCACCTGATATGAGTTAAGTGATGACGTCACCCTGCTGCTCTATATAAAACCGGGAGCAAGCGAGGGCTTTACCATTCTGGCGAATTGCCCGATGATGCTGGATGTATTTACCAGCGAAACGTCGTACTTAAACTGTAAATGTGGATTCACTCTTCAACACACCGGTGGGCTAAAGTAGTGAATTATTTGTCTTTTGTCAACGTGACACTTTTTTTGCTGATTGGCCGTGTCGGGTAGTGGAGGGTTACGACACATTTATAAATAAACGCGATCTAACCCAAAAAAACCCTTTATTATGGATAAGTGTGCACATAGGATTTGACAGAGCAATAGTCCTGCTATGAGTCAGTAACATTATTGCTGTAAAAAACCCACAGTCACGTGATGCATCGACCAGTCTACAAACCCCATAGCCAGCTCTGAACGCCACTGCACAAACACAAATACGTGGCTTTGGAGATTTCATGCATTACTGAATATCCCCTGAAAAACAATTAAATACATTTTACACGCGTTCACTTGCGTGTCTAAAACCCCGCACAATTGATATACTAAGTCAGCATTAAGCCAAATTGCGAAAGAGCATGACTCACTGTCACAAAGGAGGAGCAGCAGCCGACAGCCTTCCTCGTCGTCTCTCAGCCTCTTCAAGCCCCGACGCCCTCCCTTTAATCATCCACCCTGCAGATGGCCACGCCCCGTTCGTCTCTACCAATGGGCTCTCCAGCATCACATCACGAAACCGCACCCAACAATCACATATGAGCCTTATGGCGGGACCCCCGGGGTCCTTTAAAACTGAAAACTATCACCTGCAGTATCTCTATTGCAAATCAACCATCGAAAAAATAATTTACACCCCTCTATCAATAATCGTGTTTCTCAGTGTGGATTTGTGAGCACACTTTGTAAACAGTACATAAATTAGTACGCGTTTTTCCATGCGCTGTACATATTGTAACAAGCGTTTATACCAATATTACTCTACAGAGTAGTGGGTCGCCACTACTCTTATCCGCATTGATACGAGTGGTATGTGGGGACTATGGCTTAACTGCAAAAAAAACAAACATATCTTCACAGATGCATATGAAAGAGAGAAGTATTATCAAACAGGAGGAATTAACAGTGCAACACATCTCATCTGTTAAATATTTGCAGGTAAGAGAATTGTCATCGATTGATCCTGGCTGCAGACATTGGTAGGTTAAAATAATAATGAAGTTAAGAGAGCATCTTCTTTGGTTCTTTCGGTAAAGTCACGTAGAATGAGAATAAAATAATAAATTGATAAAATAAAATAACACAATAATATTCTCACGACGTTTCGGCCACAACACAAGCGGCCTTCATCAGGTGAAGGGACGAGACTGTCTGGTAGGACAGCGCTGGAGTGAAAGAGCCAGCGCTGTCCTACCAGACAGTCTCGCCCCCTTCACCTGATGAAGGCCGCTTGTGTTGTGGCCGAAACATCGTGAGAATATTATTGTGTTATTTTATTTTATCAATTTATTATTTTATTCTCATTCTAAGTGACTTTACCGAAAGAACCAAAGAAGATGAATCATTGCAGTCACGAAAGCTTTAAATCGAAAGATAAGAGAGCAGTTTCACTGTATTATGCATACCGTTATGACAAATAAAGGACTTAAGTCATGGAAGCAGTTTGAGCAGCTTTGGATAAGACATTATCCTGCCATAAGGTTCATTTCACAACATATTATATTGGAGCAAGTGTGAGTTTCTTACTTTTTTAAGGCAATTTCCTGTGTGTGACTTTTTTTAAACTTTGATATTAATTTAAGTATCGATTTTATGTATTTTTAATTGGCAGTTAAAGTGTTGATTAAAAGATTGGAAAACTTAACATCCGGTTTACGACAGTCAAATTTGTAACACACATTTACAATATGTAAATGACGCTACCATTTTAGCCGCCCTGCACTCCGCTCTCTTGTTGACGGAGGGTGACTGCCTGCAACGAACCAGTAGTGTCCTTCACGAACCTCCTCCATAGAGGCCGATCTTGACACATCTGGTACCAATCATAGGCAAGTCCACTCAGCTCTACTTCCTCCTGTACCACATGAGTCCATCTGTTCGATAGCCCGTGTAGTACACGTTTAGCCCCCTCTATCCTGCCAAACAGAACCTGCTTGGGCATGCAATGGCTAGGCATGCGGGCTACATGACCCAGCCAACGCAGCATTACCTGCCGGAGGAGCTCACTGATGGGAATGTATCTAGATCGTTCAATGAGTTGTGAGTTTCTCACACAATCCAGCCTGGTTAAACCTAGGATGGATTATAGGCAGTCCAGCCTGAATGTTTCTAATCGGGCAAATATTCCATTAGAGGGGTCCACGTTTCACAAGCATAGAAAATGGAGGGCATGACAGTGTCGCGCGATATGTATGACCGTGTATCACGTAGTCGATGGTTTTTAAATGGCTGAGAGTTCGAGGCCAATCAATGCTACGGCGCAACGGTCCTCCATGATCTTCTAGAAATCATCAGTAATCTTTAGTAGAACCGTCTCAGTGCAATTAATTTAATCTGCCCATCGCAGCAACGTGGAGAAGTAACCGCTTCAGATAAATTTGCTCTCTGGCGTTGATATCGTACTTGTGTTTGAGATCGGGTGATAGTTTGCGGGCTCACGATGCAGTCACAACTGACCCGATATATGCAGTATTGCATTAGAAGTCCAGGCATGTGTGGTGCCGCCGCAGCAGAGCCGCTCCGTCGGGGCCGTGCCCACCACCGTGACGCCGCCACCGGAGAGTGATGACGCCGACGCTGCGCGCCCCTCGCCGCCCCCCACATGAATGCACGCACACCCCACGTAGAGCCGGGAGGGAAGGTCACCTGGCCGACAGGTTTTCATCCAGAAGCCCCTAATGGGATCAAGCTTCATGGTTTCCTGCGGCCGGGAAATTGGGCGACCTACCCCCGAGGCTGACGTGCACCGCGGCGCCGTGACCTGATATTAAAGTTGCATGGTCACGGCAGGGGCTGTTGAGCCACCGCGAGTGGAACCACACACACACAAACACGAGTCAGTGGGCGGATAGCGGGAAGAATGGAGAGTGGACGTCGAGGGGACCACTGCGGTGACGTCACCAGAGCTGGGATCCGGGTATAAAAAGGGCGGGAAAATCCAGGCCAAAGAGGGTGCCGCAGCAGAATGCCTTTGTTATAGGTAGGATAAAAGGAGGGTGATTCGGGCAGTAAAGATTAGAGTTTTTCAAGACATCGAGAGCAGCGGGGTGTTGGAGTCAGCCGTTCGAGTCGTCCGTGTGACGAGCTTCAATGCAGCCAGGCACAACCCTCCACGGAGACGACCCACAGCATCGCCCTTCTACAGTTTCCGGCGCATCAGAGTGGAAGTAAGTGTAAGTAAGAGAGAGGTGAGTTTGAGATAATTCATCAGAGGGTAGAAAGTGGAGCGCCAGGCAGGATAAATTGAGCCCAGAATCCCCGAAGGATAGGCTAGGTAGTGTCTGCTGACTCACACAAACACACGTAGTTTATGCTGTCAGGAAAAGCCCCAAGCTAAGACTAAAGAAGAGTAGAGGATAAAACTGTGTCGTGTGGTCACTGTGAGTGCGAAGAGGGGGGTGGAGTGCTTTGTGTTCGCGTGCATACGCGGCTGTTTACGGCGAATAGGAGAGTGTAGCGTCTGGTGTTCGCGTGGTTGTTTAAACAGTCTTTAAGTCATGGCGAAGTGACTCCCTCCAATCAGTGGCGAGTGCACGGTGGGAACCCCAGCCCTCTAACCCCTGACCCCAAGTCCCTCGCGTTTTTGATTGGTGTACGGAGTCGGGCAGGTAGCGGAGTCGGGTTCGTTAGCGCCTGGGCACGTAAGGCGTGTATGCGAACGGATCCCGGGGGCTAAGCGCCGGCCGCAGAGTCACGTGTCGGCGCGCTGTACCCTTTCGTTCGCGCACGAGACGGGGTTTTACCTCGCGAGCGCGCTCACCGCAGCACGCCCACTACTAAGCCCGCGTAGCGCGTCGTAAGCGTAAAGCCGTCGACCCTACCGATCGAACCATGCCTACGTGGGCAGCAGCAAAGGCGGGGGCACAGGGGGGCGAGGAGTTGGAAGTCGGTAGCCCGAACCCGACAGAGCAGTTGGGGGGTAGTGGTATGATTTGCGACGGAGGAGACGGGGGATGGCGAGATTAGGACGGAGGAGACAGGGGGCAGCAGCCCCCGCAGTAGCGAGGTCGTAATGGGGGAGTCGGGGGACAGCGGCCCCGACAATTCGGTGCAGGCGAGGGGCAGCAGCCCTCGCACATCTCTCTGCTCCAACAAGCATGGGGTGGTGCGCATTCTGCATTTGTAGACCTGAGACAGTGATGGAAATTCTACATTCTGACAGCGCGACCTGTCTCCATAAACTGACTTTTATTCTTTGACACAAACAGGTGTTGTTTTGGTCAGCGATGCCACCCTGTTATAAAGAAAACAAAATCTAGGAAACCAAAGCATATGCATGGATTCTGTAACGATTTATAACAGGAGTGGTACTGGAGGAATTTGATTAACGATAATCACAATAGGTTGCAAGCTGCACAGCGAGATGATGTAAAATGTCGCCTGATGAGTAACATTGAAATATAATTAATTTGAAGCATGGAGGCATTATGCTTGCACGTCTCAAATCTATATAAGTGGGAGGAATGCATACAATTGTAATAAACGACTTCCACGACGATTCTTGTAAGAGTGCTTCTTTTTCAACTGAGGTCCTGCACAGCTCCGCGCCTTCCCTCCTCTCTGGGTAATTTCCCTTCTCACAATGCCACGGACGAGGCGTCTCTCTCCGGTCCACTAGCGTGGTTTGCTCCGCTCCCCCGGTCTCGCCATTGGCTGGCGGCGTGCCGGAGAGAAGAGACGAACTTCACTGGAGAGCCCGCCACATGGTCGGTGGCGACGAGAGGAGATGTCGAGTAGCGATGCAGTCTGGACCCAAGGCTTCCCACACCGACCACGAGTCCTCCCCTGCCTCTGCTTATATTCTCCCCGGCGGAGCTATGCTATTCCTATAGCCACGCCCACTCATGGAACCTTCCCGATGGTTCCCAAAGCATCTCTGTCGACTCCGCCCGTCACCTATGGTCCAGATATTATCCCCTCTTAGGATCGGATGCCGATTACACAATAGTGCCTGTACCCAGTTACCCTCTGGCACCCACTGGATGGTGCTCTCTCATTACATCACCCCCCCCCGCCCCCACCACCACCCCTTCCTCCCACCCCCCGTAATAAAAGACTAGCTGTCCCGGCTAGAGATAAAACCCATATAAGTTATGAAGGGACGCAACACGGGAGAACTCGCGGTGTGCGTTAGGAGGGTTGGTTCTCCAAGAGGGATGAAAATCCCATAATAATACGCAACCCATAATAAGGGACAAAGAACAAGGGATTAATCCATCAAAGTAGGGATGTAAGGGTAATGACATGGGCGAATTCCATGAAATCGCAGCATCTTGGAGCGAATCCATGATGCCGGACCTTCGACAGGAGCTGCATCCTGCTCACACCCCGGTCGGGGTCACAGCCTGCATTGTCAGTCACAGGTTCGTATACTGTGGGCAGCAAAACAGAATCCTTCGGGCGTTCATCCTCTAACCGCACCACCCCTGGTCCATCAGACACGTCAGACACCGGCAGTCCAATGTTTGGAGATGAAGGAGCAACTTGCAGAGGGATAAATGGTTTCAACCAACGCCGGCGGCCCGCCGGGATACGCACACACTGCGGACGCTTGATCTCGACCACCTCTACAGGTCCATGCCAGGGCTTATGTAACTTAGGGGAGGTGCCAACAGGCACCTGAAGGCAATGTAGCCAAGCCCTGTCGCCAATCGACCACGACATGCCATGGTCAGACCTGCACACACAACGTTCGTTGCGCGCCCGCGTCTTGGCGGTATTAATCCTAGCCGCCTCCCGGGCCTCGGAAACACGTCGCAAGTAATCGCGAACATGTTCTGGCAGTTTACATTTAACGTTACCAATCGGCGCTCCAAATTGGGTATGTATAGGGGGTACGTTTTCCCTCCCATACATAAGGGAAAATGGCGAGAATCCCGTAGAAGCGTGTGGGGCCATCCTGTACGCAGTGAGCATGCTTGGCACATGTAAATCCCAATCGGCTTGTTTGGCATCCACCGTCTGACAGAGCATGGCGGACAAGGTCATGTTCAGACGTTCGACCATCCCATCCGTCTGAGGGGGTACGGCGATGTTCTGATTTTATTAGTGCCCAATGCGCCGCACATCTTGCGCAACAGCTTAGAGGAGAAGTTCTGACCTTGGTCCATAAGCAGCTGTTCGGGAGCACCTTTGTCCATTTCATACCCGTACAAGAATGAGTCGGCAATGGAGAAAGCCGACTGATCCGGCAGCGGCCAAGCCACCAGCAATCAAGAAAAATATTCCACTCCCACCAAAAGGAATTTGTTACCCTCAGGAGTGACCGGAAAGTGGCCAAGGACATCGAGTGCTACCAGTTCGTTAAGACGCGAAACCAAAATAGATTGCAGCGGCGGACGACATTTCCGCTGTGGCGGTTTCCTCTGAGCACGTTCTGTACAAGATTGGATCCATTTGGAAACATCGGCTGTCAGTCCCAGCCAATAATAATCACGCTGCAACGTCAACAATGATTTTCGGATGCCAAGGTGCAACAACTTTTCCTCATGCAGGGCGCGAAGCAAGCCGTTACGGAGGGCAACGGGAACAACGATTTGCCTGCGATCCAGCATTTCCTCTCTCCACGTCAAAAGGCAGTCGTGAAGAATCAACTGGTCCCCTTCACTCGAAGCAGGAGCTGCCTGCGCGTGCTCTGCCTGATGACGGAAACTCCCTAAGGAGTCATCATGGAGCTGCTCGTGCACCCATACGAAGCGCAGGAGCTGCCACATGCTGTCACTCATACCGATGCTGGTGAACTGCCCAGATGTTTATGAGCAAGGACCCTCTGCGGGATATGGATTCCAGCTTGATGCAACAACTCAACGATACTTTGTGTTCAGCAAACGACTATCAGTCCATGAATTCGAATCAGTATCATCATCCATGCAGCTGGATTAAAGCTTCTGCACATCGCCATCACAGGAGGTGAGGGGGCGGTGTCGATTTTGCTGCTGTATTTAACCCAAACTGAGTCAATTTGCAGGTAATTCTTCACCAATGGGGATGTTATGGCCGATGTCAGTCACACTGTGTGTGTGCGCGTGTGTTTGTTTTTGTGAGCGACCTCACAACAACGAGCGGAGCGCCGGGTGGCTAAAGCACAGCAAGTTGGCACAGTATAGGGGACACAGGTGGTGCATCAGCCAGTCATCTCAGTCAGTCGACCCGTGGCATCTGGGTCTGCCCCGTGACCTCCTGCCAGCGGGCGTTCGGCACTTCACGTGGCCTCAAGGTGCACATAGCCTGGCACAAGCATCGCGGTGATGTCACCGCCACTTAGTGGTGAATGGTGGTTGTTGTTTTTGCGGAGGAGGTTCGTGAACGACGCTGCTACTGGGCAGTTGGAGGCAGTCGCCCTCCAGCAAGAATGAGAACAGAGTAACGATGCTCACAACAACGAGCAGAGTGCCAGGTGCCTAAAATCCAGCAAGTTGGCACAGTCGGGGGGTACAGCTGGGTGCATCTGGAAGTCATCTCAGTCAGCCAACTCATGGCACCTGGGTCTGTCCCGTGGCCTCCTGTCAGCAAGCCTTCGACACTTCATGTGGTCTGAAAGTGCACCTGGCCTGGCACAAGTGCCATGGTGACATCACCGCCACTTAGTGGAGAATTATGGATGTTGGTATTGATTTGTGTGTTTATTGATTTTGCCAAGACCTATTATACCATAAAGAGGCCTGGGTTCTGGGTTGTTGATCGTGCTTTTGGAGTCCCTGACTCTGCTCACAATCATTAAGGATCTTCATAATGGTGAGCATGCCCCGGTAAACCTGCGTGGCTGAGAGTCAGAGCCATTCCCTGTTTATCTTGGGGTGTTCACTGGGTTCTATAATATGTAACATCTCTTTTTTAATCATGGAGTTCGAGAAGCTTTCCATGGCTGTACTGGAGGAATCTCCATCTGTTACAGATAAAATTCGAGGCTGATCGATGCCCGGAATGCGGTCGAGAGATATCTCCCTGTTGGTCAATCATGTTATGTACTAGCATTTTGCCCATCCAAGGACGGGTGTATTGCAGTAAATCTGAAATTGCAAGCGAAAAGCAGACCACCACGTGATATTCATTGCATCCATTCGTGTGCAATTTCTAAGGCCACAGTGACACAGACTTATTTCATTTAAAGGTTATAATCCCTTGACGCTGAAGAGGGGGGAGGAGGCACCTCGCCCCCCTCCCCCCCCATGTGGAGTGATGCCACCCACTACTTATTATTAATGGCGGGGGTGTCCATTTGGAGGATGTCACCTATTCATGATTATTAATTAGGGGGGCTGTTCAATGCGGAGTGACGTCACCCACTCATGATTATTAATGAGGGGGGCTGGTCGACGTGGAGTTACGTCATGCACAGGACACACGGACATTCTTGGCTCATAGTAATTGTATACGTTTTTAATTTTAAAATGTTTTACAATTTTCAATGTTCAATATATCAAACACGAAAGTGTTGCGAGAATCTCTTACACATTAGTCATGGGTGAAATAAATGTATTTTTGTAGGATGGTACAGAGGGAAAAAGAGAGCCATGAAGTTCGCTTCCCAAGAATTTGGCGAGAACCCACTGACCACTCAAGCGACTGTTACTTCTGCACGGTGGACCCTTCCAAACGTCGGACTGGCAAGAATGCACCTGCTATCACGTATCCAGACCTTCCTTCATCCATCGCCCCGGTGCCACACTGCCATGAGCTCCCCATACCCACTCCTCTGGAGAGAGAGCAGCCGTCTTTAGGCAGTCAGAGAGCGAGGAAGACGTTGTAGATCCAGACGACAATTTCAGAGGTGGAGCTGAGGAGAGAAACCCATACTACCCAAAGCAAAAATACCTCAACGACTTGATCATAGATCTTGGTCTCACAAAGTCCAATGCTGAGCTTTTGATGTCTAGGCTCAAGTGGTGGAACTTGTTGGATGAAAGTATACAAGTCGCAGATCAGAGGAAACGTCACAAATCTTTTTGTAGCTTCTTTACCCGTCAAGATGGGCTCTGCTTCTGCCATAATGTGAACAGTCTGTTCGAGGCAATCAGAATCGCCTGTAGACAGAATGAGTGGCACCTCTTCATTGACAGTGCATCCAGGAGCCTCAAAGCCATGCTGCTCCATAATGGTAACAAGTACCCGTCTCTTCCCCTGGCTCACTCGGTGCACATCACAGAGGATTGCAACACCATCAAGACCTTTCTAGATGCCTTGAAGTATGATGAGTACAGCTGGTAGGTCACCGGTGACTTCAAAATGGTGGCATTCCTGACTGATGGGTCTCCAAGTTGGTTTTACCAAGTTTCCCTACTATATTTTCTTTGGGACAGCAGGGACACCAAGGTGCACTACCACAGGCGCTACTGCCCACTGGTGGACCCCCGGAAGGTGCTGATGCCACCACTGCACATCAAATTGGGCCTTATGAAACAATTTGTCAAAGCTGCAGATAAGGAGTCGGCAGCCTTCAAGTACCTTCAAGACTTCTTCCCTGAGCTGTCTGAGGCAAAGGTCAAAGCCGGTGTCTTCGTCGGACCACAGATAAAGAAGATCCTGGAGTGCAATTAATTCCCAAAGAAGCTCACTAGTAAGAAGAAAGCAGAATGGAACAGTTTAGTTGCAGTGGTTCAGGACTTCCTGGGCAATCACAAGGTCGAAAACTACGTGGAGCTGGTTGAGACTCTGGTGAAGAACTACGGCACAACGGGCTGTAGGATGTCCTTCAAAGTTCATATCCTTGATGCTCATCTTGATAAATTCAAGAAGAACATGGGAGCGTACTCGGAGGATCAAGGCGAGTGCTTCTAACAGGATATCCTGGACTGTGAACGCCGCTACCAAGGACAGTATAACGAGAAAATTATGGGAGATTACATTTGGGGCTTATTTATGAAATTGATTTACAGAATAATCATAAATCTCGAAAACCTACTCACTTCTAAATCTTTTGCAGTCATTTTTGTATTTCTTTAGTCTAAAGACATGTTAATTTTGAGTCATATGTTTTTTTCTGACTTTATATGAACGAAAAGAGACAAATTCGCCCGTTTTCTCACTGAAAATAGGTAAATTTCAAAATATCACTGTCCTGGCCGCAAAAGCATAGTTTGTGGGGAATAATAGCCATTTTCTATACTTTTTATGCTTAAGCAATAGTGCAATAACACATACTTCCCAGGAACAAAAATCGTGTTACATAGTGATATCCACTTGATTTGCGATAGCCAGGTCGCTTCTGAAAAAGCTACATAGCTCAGTGGGACTTACCTGGTAAAATAAAAAAATAGTTTAAATCGTTTTTTAAATTTAACATTCACCATGTGCAAGTGTTACAAAACTTGGCTTTTTGGATAAGAGGTCTCACTATGCCATGTCGGTTATGGGAGTTGTTTTTTCATACTCTTGAGGTGCAGGGTGGGAGCAGTAAACTGTCAGATATTATCAGTGGCTAGTCGTATAGCTGGGTTGATTGCAACAAAGTGGAAACTACTGCGCCATAACTCAACCCAAACATTTTAAGAAACGCTATTTGCTATATTTACAAGTCCAATACAAAACTATTGATGTGAATCGGAATCTTTATTTAGCCTGCAGGAATCCGATGAGCTATAAAGCTCTTTTTCACAGAAATCCAGTAGAGGCGGGTCAGAAAGGCACAACCAATAACAAATACATTTTATATTCTGAGAATAAAGAGGAACACTAAGATTTGTTCAGAGTAACATATCTAATACTGTGTTGTTTCCCCTGATCTCAGTGTCCTGAAAGTATGCCTTTTGTGAGATTACACAAATTAAGTGGCTGAATAGAGGCGGATTATTAAATGCAACGCGCAGCCAGCCATTTGTGGCGAGATGATACGCAAAAGTTGATTCTAAAGTGTTGGAACGAAGTGATGAAAACAGAATCGGCTTTACCCACAGATATTTTGCATCGAAGTGTTGCAGCATTCTAAAGTGTCGCAACATTTCCCTCGCATCCGATTGGCATGGTTTGCTACGTGCGTTGCAGAATAAGTTCAACATTCGCTCGTGCATTGGTTGTGTTGACGTTTATTTGGATTGTCAAGAGTTTGTTTCCAGGTAACCGTAAACAAAAATTTGACATTTCTCAAATACACTAAATCATCGAAACATCCGGGGGTGCGATTTTCTGGCTTCCCACATTTACCATCCGGTGAAACTGCTCCAAAGGCTGTAACCAGTCTGGCGATTGGCACCACGTGCGTGACAACACAAGTAGCAATGCTTTATTTAAATGTTAAATATTATGCACTACATACGACTTAAATAATGAAAATACTGCACGTGTAGTGCCGTGAATTCACTCGGACGACCACCGTCTCTTTTTCCGCCGTCACTTTTATTCCATCGTTCCGTACACACAGTGATTCTCTCCGTGCTCCGCCAACTCGGACACTCCGATTTACTTCAGCATCGTCCGTGCATCCCCTTCCACACAGTGTTTCTTCGCCTATCTCTTCACACACAGTGTCTTCCCTTCCACACAGTGGTTCGTCTTCTATCTCCTCACACACAGTATCGCCGCTATCTCTTCACACGCAGTGACTTCCCTTCCACACACAGTGGTTCTTCTTCTATCTATTCACACACAGTATCCTGTCTGTCTATTCACATACAGTGACTTCTGTCTATTCACACACAGTGATCTATCTCCGCTAACACTGACTCTCCCTATCGCTATTTACTGTCTTTGGGGTCCGGCTCTCTATCTATTCTTCCCTAACATTTCCAGCTGTCTTCTTCGTATCTCTTCACCTCTCGCCAACAACTGCCCAGCAACAACTCTCCAACAACAACTCCCCAGCAGCAACTCCCCAGCAGCAACTCTCCAGCAGCAACTCTTCTCCGTTCAAACCACCTCGCGTTTTATCCCCTCTCGCATTAGCCTTAATTAATTGCCACGTGGCTCGCTGGCCGTCTCCCGCCAGCCCGCACCTGTCCCCTCCATCAGCCATCCAGGCGCCACCACTTAACGCTAACAGCCTCTCGACCAATCACAGCCCTCGTGCCACGACTCCCTTAATTACTTCGGGTTGTTTACGCCACCCGCGACTCGACCACCTGTTCGACCTCATGTGACCCCTTCTCCTTGTCTGTATGTACTGTATATGGCCAATTCCTATGCGTATTATTTACTCCACTACATCACCCCCCCCCCCCCCCCGTGAAGAAAGAACCTAGCCGTCCCCGGCTACGATATACTCGAATTGGAGTAGTGGAGTGAAGCGGACGGAACGATGACAACATATATACATATCGCATTTGCAATATACAACCATTTTGTACAATCACGCAACGACACGCTCACAACACCTTTATACAGAATTCCCAACCCCAAAAGTCAATGTATTGTATTCCTCCTGGAATGAGTTCCCGCTGCCGGTCCATCTCCCCTGCACGGGATACCCTGCGGTAAGGGAGGGCCTCGCTCGCCTTGCCAATGAACCCTGCGCCCATCCCTGTCCCAGCGACACTCAGCTGGTGGGGCTGTCCGTCGTTCACGGTCGGGACGGCCATTGGTCCGGATCTGTGGCCGTTCAATCGACGTCCGGTCGGTAACCCTGCCCAAAAAGGGCGATCCTGCAGGCACACGGGGGGCAGATCTCTGGGACACGCGCACTTGTGACCTCCCCACAGGTTCGTCGGACACATCCAATACAGGCCGCTCTCGGATGGGGGATGACGCGTCATATGGTAACACAAATTTCTTCAGGCGCGACGGGTGAACAAACCATGTCCGACGACCGAATTTTATTCGCACACTCTGATCCCGTAAAACCTCCACAATATCAACGGGCCCCTGCCTGGGGCGGTGAAATTTCGGGGACGTTCCCACCGGCACCATGGGGCAGTGCAACCAGGCTTTACCTCCAACACTCCACGGCTCACGTGGCCGCTGCCTGCCAAACAATCTTTCGTTAGCGGCTTGTCGTCATGCCATATTTTGCAATGCAGCCTTTCGAGCTTCCCTTAGACGGTCCAAAGCCACCTGCATCGGAGCAGGCACCATCGTAGATTTCTCCCGTTTTCGAATTCCCAATTTCACAATAGCCGGCGCTTCCGGTTCCCGTCCATACATTAGAAAAAATGGCGAGTACCCTGTTGAGGCATGCGAGGCCAATCTATACGCGGCCAGCGTCGCTGCAACATGCAGATCCCAATCATCTTGAGCGGTGTTTACTTGGTGACAAAGCATGGACGTCAGCGTCCTATGCAGCCGCTCGACCATCCCGTCAGTCTGCGGGTGGTATGGGGACGTCCGAATCTTTTTGGTCCCCAGCGAGTCACACACGTCCTTAATCAATTTCCATGAAAAATTTCTGCCTTGGTCAGTAAGCAAATGTTCCGGGGTCCCCTTATCTAATACGCATCCATTCAAGAAAGCCTCAGCGATCGACGTCACTGACTGGTCTACTAGCGGCCATGCCATCGGCCAACGAGTTAAGTATTCCACCCCGACGAGCAAATATCTGTGCCCTCGGGGGGTGACGGGAAACGGACCCAAAATATCCAGTGCCACAATTTCGTTCACTCTCGAAACTTGAACTGATTGTAAAGAGACACGATATGGCCGTGCCGGCGCTTTCCTCCGTGCACATTCCTGGCACGCTTTTACATGCTGTTTCACATCGTTAAACATTCCCGGCCAGTAAAATTCACTCCCCAACGTCAACGTGGTCTTCTTCTCCCCCAGATGCAGCAATTTCTCATGTACCTCGTTAATTAGTTTCCGCCGCAACACCTTCGGGACAACAATACAAATTTTTTGTGCTTCCACATCCCAGCGAACAAGCAACCCCTCCATTAACATCAAAAATGGGCGATCCTCCGATCCCCTTGAACGAGAGGCACGCAGCCTCATCCTGGTCAGCGAGGAATCTTCCACCTGCAGTTGCTTCCACTGCTTCACTGACAACCCCAACAGTCCAATTTCTGCTCCAGGGACTATCCCTGGCACCCCCGAACCCGCTGAAGCGACCGTTTGCAGAACCTCCTGCAGCGGCGGGCCGCAACGCAGTGAGCCCTCTTTGCACCGACACGTCTCAGCCGGTCGCGGCAACCTCGACAAAGCATCCACGTTTACATGGTGCATCCCTTTCCTATGCTGGATCGTGAAAGAGTACTCCTGGAGGGTCTCAATCCAGCGAGCCATTTGCCCCAATGGCTGATCCACGCGCAGCGAGCACTGTAGCGCCGCGTGATCAGTGCGGATCAAAAAATCCCTGCCGTATAGATACGGTCGGTACTGGCGCACAAAATGGACAATCGCCAATAATTCCCTACGCGGCACACAGTATTTTGGCTCCGCCGACGATAACACCCGGCTGCCATATGCCACCACTCTCTCGACGCCATCAACCATTTGTGACAAAACCGCGCCTATGCCCGTATCACAGGCATTCGTGTCAAGTATAAACTGCTTCGTAAAATCCGGTTATCCCAACGGCGGTGCGTCCGCCAGTGCGGCCCGCAACGCTTCAAACGATTTTTGTTCAGCAATCCCCCATTGAAACTTTACACCTTTTCCGGTCAGCGTATGCAATGGTCGAGCAATCGTGGCAAAATCCTTAACGAACCGCCGATAATACGACGCAAAGCCCACAAAGCTACGCACTTCCCCTGCTGTTTTCGGCACTGGCCATGTACGCACACAACTCGTCTTTTCCGGATCAGTGGCCACTCCTGACGCACTAACGATGTGCCCCAAATACTTCACCGATGTTCTCAACAATTGGCACTTCTGTGGTTTAAATTTCAATCCAGCGCGCCGCAATCTGCCAAAAACGGCACACAGCCGTTGTAAATGTTCATCGAAATTCCTACTGAAAACAATCACATCATCTAAATATATCAAGCATGATTCCCACTGCAGGCCCGACAACACGAGTTCCATTAATCGCTGGAAGGTCGCCGGCGCTGAGTGGAGTCCCATCGGGAGCACGTTAAATTGATACAATCCTTGTGGTGTCCGAAATGCCGTTTTAGGTCTCGACTCTTTATCCAGGGGCAATTGCCAAAAGCCCGACAACAAATCGAGGGTCGAAAAGATTCTGGCGCTGGACAGGGCGTCCAGTGAATCATCAATTTGTGGAAGCGGGTACGCTTCCGCCACCGAAACTTTATTCAATTTCCGATAGTCAACACAAAATCGCATGGTTCCGTCACGTTTTTTAACGAGGACAATAGGGGCTCCCCACGGGCTGGATGATGGGGCGATAATATCCTGCTCTAGCATTTCATCAACAGATCGCCGAATACATTCTTTCTCAAGAGGACCTACACGATGCGAATTTAACCTGATCGGGGGTGCGTTTCCTGTGTCAATACGATGCTGCAACAAGGTCGTTCGACCCACGTCGCATTTCCCTGCACTGAACACATCCTTAAATTCCACTAGCAACGCATGCAAACTCGACCGTTGCACAGGCGATAACTCTGGGTTTTGTTCGTAAAGATCCCTTAACCATTCCGGATCGTTCTCCTCCCTTGACAACATTTCATCCTGCCCCGTAGCAAAACATGTTTTTGTTTCTGGACCCGGCACACCCGTTGCGTGCGCCAACGTAGTGCCCCCTTGAAAAACAACCTCTTCGTGCCCCGTGTTTACAATTTGAATGAAGGGATCACAATAAGTTGGTATTATGGTCAAAGCTCCTACCACGGTGGGCATTCTCGACACAGCATTTGAGGGTGTCAACAGCACTCCCTCCTGTAGCGCATCCCAAGGCAATTCCTTCTTTAACCGTAGCGGTACCAATATTTGCGATGCAGGCGGGATGCGCACGGTGCGGCTCACCACGGCCTGCACCACTGCGTTCGCCGCCGCAAATTTCGAAGGCGTCCCCAAAAATTTCATACATTTCCCCGATGGTAATTCCAAACAACCTTTTTCCACTGAAATCTTAATTGGCATCTTTTGCAAAAAATCCATGCCCAGCAAACACGGTACCGCCAAGGCCGTTGAAACCAAAACACTTCCTGTCACAATAACCTCCCCAATTTGAATTGTCACAACCACGCAGCCCATAATGCCCAAACTACCCCCGTTTGCCACTACACATGGCCCTTCCACTGGCGCTAATGATCCAGGCGACATCGGCAGCGACCTAAAAGTTTGCAACGAAATGAGAGTTGCCGACGCCCCGGTATCCACAATAACCCGTACCATAACACCTTGAATACATGCCATCACATCCGACGATCCCGGCGCGGCCTCCAACACACGATGTACCAACGCGCCCCACATATCCCGGTCATGCGTACTATCCGAACCCGATGAATACGGTTGAGATGACGCGGATGAGTGATGTGGATAGGGCGGCCATGTATTGAATGCATCTCGACTCACCCGGGATCCTTGGTCTTGGGGGAACCGCCCGCCGTAGTTGTTCGGCGCCCACAGAGGACCACCTCTTCGTCTCCAGCAGTCGCGGGCGAGATGACCCCTCCGCCCGCACTCGTAGCATGTCCGATGCACGCCATCTCCATATGCCCCGGCACGACGCCGTCGGTCTCCGGTCGACACTCCGGCCGCCGCTGCCATCGGCGGCGCCTCGTCCACCACCACCGCCTCCGTGCTCGCAGCCCCGGCAGGGGTCGTCAGCGACGGCTGCGCTACTGCCGCCGCTGGTTCGTCTCGTATGTCAAGGTTGACTTGTATGTTCCTGGCGATCAGCAACGATGACACGTCGTCGTCATCATCCTTGTCCGGGAGCGACAAGACGATTTTCAGTTCCTTCGCCAGCTGTAACATCTTCTCTTGCAGCAGGGCGTCCCAGCCCTCCTCGTCCATCGCCGGGTACGCAACCTGGGCGAGGGCCAGCAAGGCGCTGCGAAATGCCAGGGGGGACTCCGTGGCCTCCCGTTTCCTTTGTTGAAATCGACGTTTGGCGACCGACCGCGGCTTGTAGACCTTCCTCATTGCCGCAATAGCACCGTCCAATGTGTTTCTGACAGCGGCAGGGAGTCCGTTAAAAGTCGCCAAGGAGTCATCATCCAATGCCGTCGGCAGTGCTCGTAACGCGGCACTCTCCGTCCACTTCAGGGACTCGTAAGCCGCACAGAATCTTCGTATGAATGCCGTCCAATCTCCCACTTTGGCCTCAAATCGTTGTACGTGTAGCCGTCGTGGCGGTCCCTCCGACTGGTCGTCTTCATCGTCAGAATCTTCCAACCGCTCCAGCTGAGCGGCAACCTCCGGCGGTGGACCCGGTAAGGGTAGTTGAATGCGGTTCTCCGTCAAGAAGTTCTGGAATTCCTCCGACAATTTCTCCATTCTGGCCTCCCACTGGGTCATGAGGACTCGCCAATCATCTGGTGATCCCGGGCCTTCAGCACCACCCGAACCGCTGTCACTGTCCGGAGTACTGCCGGCCATCTGGCCGGGCTGCAAATCGTCGTTGTCGCTGTCGCCGCCCGAGTCCACTGGCACATTTCTTTTCTTTGCCGCTTTCCTTGACATCGTGGCGTGTTCCGTACTTTTTCTGACACCAAATGTAGTGCCGTGAATTCACTCTGACGACCACCGTCTCTTTTTCCGCTGTCACTTTTATTCCATCGTTCCGTACACACAGTAATTCTCTCCGTGCTCCGCCAACTCGGACACTCCGATTTACTTCAGCATCGTCCGTGCATCCCCTTCCACACACAGTGTTTCTTCGCCTATCTCTTCACACACAGTGTCTTTCCTTCCACACACAGTGGTTCGTCTTCTATCTCCTCACACACAGTATCGCCGCTATCTCTTCACACGCAGTGACTTCCCTTCCACACACAGTGGTTCTTCTTCTATCTATTCACACACAGTGACTCCATCTATCTATTCACACACAGTGACTCTATCTATCTCCACTAACGCTGAGTCTCCCTATCGCTATTTACTGTCTTTGGGGTCCGGCTCTCTATCTATTCTTCCCTAACATTTCCAGCTGTCTTCTTCGTATCTCTTCACCTCTCGCCAACAACTCCCCAGCAACAACTCTCCAACAACAACTCCCCAGCAGCAACTCCCCCACAGCAACTCCCCAGCAGCAACTCCCCAGCAGCAACTCCCCAGCAGCAACTCCCCAGCAGCAACTCCCCAGCAGCAACTCCCCAGCAGCAACTCCCCAGCAGCAACTCCCCAGCAGCAACTCCCCAGCAGCAACTCCCCAGCAGCAACTCCCCAGCAGCAACTCCCCAGCAGCAACTCCCCAGCAGCAACTCTCCAGCAGCAACTCTCCAACAGCAACTCTCCAACAGCAACTCTCCAACAGCAACTCTTCCCCGTTCAAACCACCTCGCGTTTTATCCCCTCTCGCATTAGCCTTAATTAATTGCCACGTGGCTCGCTGGCCGTTTCCTGCCAGCCCGCACCTGTCCCCTTCATCAGACATCCAGATGCCACCACTTAACGCTAACAGCCTCTCGACCAATCACAGCCCTCGTGCCACGACTCCCTTAATTACTTCGGGTTGTTTACGCCACCCGCGACTCGACCATCTGTTCGACCTCGTGTGACCCCTTCTCCTTGTCTGTCTGTATGTACTGTATGTGGCCAATTCCTATGCGTATTATTTACTCCACTACACACGTACATGAACACTTTTTTCATGATGAACAGAAACAGAAAATATACAGTGCGATCCGGCGAAAAGTGCGTGAAATTCGGCGTTCACCGGAGCACCCGTTTAATGGCTGCATCGTCAAATACAAGTTGTTGAAACAACAGCGGATTGCAGTAGGCTCCTGATAAGCAATGTATTCAATTGCGTTTGCAAGCATTATACAGACACAGTTGGATTCAGACTGAATAACCATCTTCAATTCTATACCCCTTATCATCACGTCAGTCTTCGAGATTGGAGTGGTAAACACAGTACAATAAATAAAGTAACCATTTACAGGAGGATATTAATTCATCAAATTGTGTGTTTATGCTACTTTCACGTAGTAAACAATTTAAAACACAAAAAATGTACACAACACCTACGAACATGTTATTCAAGAATGTGCAAAAACATGATTGGTTCTTTCGGTAAAGTCACGTAGATAGAAAACAAAAAATTATAAAATGCAAATTAAAAATGACAATTTGAAATAATAATAATCAATTAAATACTAAAAGCAAAAAAACACGATAAAAATAGTAATATTAAATAAAAAAAATTAGAAATAAATCGAAAATAATAAACGCAAAAACCCACGACGTTTCGATCGCGACGCAAGCAATGGCCGCTTGTGTCGTGGGTTTTTTGCTTAGGAAAAACCTATGATCATATTTGGTACTGGCAAAGGAGGTCCCATGATCCTTATGTGCTATGCAGTACATCAATGCACGTGTGCACACCAGCATGCGATAACTGAGTTGGGCCTGTGGGTGGCTGGCAGGGTTATTGATTAGACTTATACACAAGTCACGTGGTTAATGGCGACTCGGTTGAGGATTGCTCTGTGTAACACCACGTGCTGTTGCATTTTACAGATTAACCACAATAAATGTGTTTGCCCTCGATTTGGAGCACCTGCTGACGTCCTTCATTTCGAGTGTGCAACACACGGCATTGATAGAGTAGGGGCGAGTGACTTTTGAACTTGTCCTGTGCCTGCCCTCTACGCATACCTGCCAACTCCTTATCAGTGCCCTACCTTTTTACAGACCAATTCAGGCATTATTGGTTATCCCGTGCCTTGTTAAAGCTCAACGTTCATCCTACAACCTCCCATCACACGGGAGACACACAAACAAATAGATTTAAAAAAATAGTTTTTTCATTCTAGATTTGAAGTTTTGCATCCTCAGCGTTTAGCAGTACGGCTATTTTGCTGTGGGCGCCATCATCTTCTTTGCTCTCAGCAGAGATCGTCCTTCCTCTCCCCATTCGCCCCCTCCCGTTCCCCCTCCCTCCCTCCCCCTCTCTGACTTATGTAACTGCCCCAAACTCTGGCATCTCTCCCACTTCAGTAAAAAAAATGTTCTTGCTGTGGTTGCCACACCTGATTGATTGCTTGTGTTGCAATCGAAAGGTCGTGATTTTATTTATTTTACGATTTATTTTATTATCATTTCACCTCCGTGACTTTACCGAAAGTACCATAAAATTAATAGTTTTTTTTCCCCGAAATGAAACGGTTGAAAACTCAATTTCCCTGTGCAGGTATACGGCGTAAACCGCATGGGTTGACAGATATGCCTGCCTCGACTCGGCATTGATACGAGTAGCCAATGAGGGGCTTCATAACACGAGCAATGGGGGAGACAGATGTGGCCAGGCGTGGGAATGGCCACACCAGCCCCTCACGCATCATTCTGCCCTAAATAGGTGCTCAGTAACAGAACGTACAGTCTATGCAAACTATATTGGAGGGCGGGGTGGGGGGGTCTTTGTCATAGTCATACGGCCCCATGTACAAGTACCAAGATCACCCACCCCCGTGTAGCCTTAACAAGCGCGTTAGCGAGCACCTATCAAGGCCGGAACAGCACACGCGAGGGGGTGGGTGGCCAGCACCAAGCCCGGCCGCCTTTGTCTCCCCAGTGGTGATGTTTTACACTAGGTACTCATTTGAGGCTGAGTCGACCTAGGGGAGGCCCAGGACCGGTTCAGATAATTGTCACTGGTGTTAGCCGTGAGCAGGAATCGAACCCGGGTCGCTGGGTTCATAGCGCAGCGTAGCGCTAACCACTACACCAGGGGTGTCCAAACTTTTTTTCCCCGGTGGCCACATACAGAAAAATAAACGAAGGACTGGGCCACTCACTAGACGTGAGGTATACTACCTCACTTCTCATGCACTAATATTGGCAAAATCAATCAAATACAGGTAAATTACGTTTGCTAATTGAACATGTTTGAAGAAAAAAAGCCTCCATCATAGCTCTCCATTAGTAGCTGTTCATTTTATGTTTTACAAAAAGGTTGGCAGGTCATTCTCTCAGTGACAGCCTCAGATTGGTTCTTAGGGTGCTGATCCCCCTTCATTGTCCTGTATGAAGGGAGAGACAAGAAGAGAAATAGGGGATGTGGATATTTCAAGCTTATTACACAAATACATTATTGGGCTTGTTAACACATCAACTAACGTTTGTTAAAAAAATTGTCATAAACTTTAATTGACTGAATTTATTTAGTAATTGGGCTTATTAACAAATGAAAACTGTGTGTATATTTTTAACTCACTTGTAATGGGAAGAATGTTGCGCTCAGTGGGAGCAGTGATGCTGCGCTTTGGTGTGAAGGATAGCTGGCAGGTCAGGAGTAAGTTTGGTGGTTGAGATGCGAAGGACGTCACGGAGATGGCTGTCGGTCGTTCTGGTTCTCAGCCTGCTTTTGTTCAGCGTTAACAGAGAGAATGTCTGCTCACAGATGTATGTTGAGCCGAACAGACTCATCATTCGTTTTGCGTGGCGTCTCATCAGAGGAAACTTGGCCTTTTCCAAGCTCCGGTAGAAGTCAGGTAGGGAGAGAAGCCGATGCTGATTCTTCAGAGAATCATCACACTGAATTGCGATCAGTTCTAATTGCAGACTCTCCTCCATTTCTTTTGCATCCATTGAAAACGGAGCCGCAAACAGTGTAATGTCCTTCTCAATGACAGAAAAATCTTGGAAGCGCTGACTGAATTCTGTCATGAGAGATGTGATCACAGACACATATTCTCCCATTTTTGCAGAGCTTGGCATTTGGAAATGCGCATTTGATTTCGGTCAGCGTGGGGAAGTGCGCTACATTGAAGTTGACCAGTTGTGACTCGAAGAGACGGAGCTTCGCACGGAATGCTTTCATGTGCGCATACAGCTGTGGTACCAGCTGCTCTTTGCCTTGTAGTCTCTTGTTCGGGGTGTTGAGATGATCAGTGAGATCAACTAAAAAAACAAGGCCTGCCCACCATAAAGGGTCACTGATCTCATGGAGAGGTCTGCCCTTTTCTTTCAAAAACTTGTCGATATTTGATCTCAGGGAATGAAACCGCTGCAGCACGGAGCCGCGACTGAGCCAGTGCACTTCAGAATGGTAGAGTAGGTCCCCGTATTCACCATCGACATCAGAGAGGAACGCTTGAAATTCTCTGTGGTAAAGCCCTCGTGCCCGAATTACGTTGACAGTTTTCACAACTGTGTTCATCACATCGCCAAGCTGGATTATCTTGGCACAGAGGGCTTCTTGGTGGATGATACAGTGCATTTTTACAGCCTCACCTCCGCTCTCCCGCACCTTGGCACTCACCATAGAGGCCAATCCTTTGCGCTCGCCTGTCAATGCTGGAGCCCCATCCGTTGTAATTCCACACAGCTTGTCCCATTTAAGTCCAGCCTGGTCAATTGAATCTGACACAGCTTCAAACATGTCCTTCCCAGTTGTTGTCCCCTTTAGACTCCGAAGAGTCTAAAGCAGTTCCTCCGTAATGCAAAAATTATCATCAACTCCCCGCAAAATAATTAACAGCTGTGCAGTGTCCGTGGCATCTGTGCTCTCGTCACATGCAATCGAGTAAAAATCGAAAGCACAAGCTTTATCTGACACTTGCTGTTTTAAGTTAGCCGACAAGTCTTCAATTCGCCGCACAACCTTATTTCTGGACCATAATAACATCGTTGAAATCCTGCATTTTCTCCGGGCACATTATTCCCACGACTTTAGTGAGGCACTGCTTGATGAAGTCACCGTCTGAGAATGGTTTCCCGTGTAGGGCAATGAGTTGAGCTACTTCATAACTGGCTATTGTTGCATTTTCTTGAGCTTTGTTAGCACGGAAAAAACCCTGCTGCTGCGTTAGCAGGCTAGCTTGCCATTTGCTTTACCTTCTCTCTCCGCTCGGCGCCAGTGTAGGACGTGAAGGTCTGATGTTTCGTTTCATAATGCCGTCGTACATTGTACTCTTTCATTACGGCAACACTCTCATTACAAATCAAACAAACACACTTCCCCTTGGTTTCTATGGAAAAAAAATCATTTTTCCACCGAGTCTGAAATTTTCTGCACTCGCTTGCAATCTTGCGTCTCTTCGGTTCCGGCATTTCTCGTGACCCTGAGCAATTTTTTTCTTCGATTGCTTGGTTTGTGGAGACGCTGCCTTGTTCAAGACAATAGCGCAATACAGTGGGCCATAGCCCATTATGTTTAAAGACTGATACGGGTCAATTAAAAATGGATGGCGGGCCGTAGTTGGCCCGTGGGCCGTAGTTTGGACACCCCTGCACTACACTATACAAAGACAAAGATCCCCCATATAGCCTTAAGAGACTGTAGGGGCAAGTGCTGTTAGCGAGCACCTATGAAGGCCGGAACGGTACACGAGGGGGTGGGTGGCCAGCACCACGCCCGACCGCCTTTGTCTCCCTAGTGGCAATGTTTACACACCGCACCAGGTACTCATTTGAGGCTGAGTCGACCTAGGGGAGGCCCGGGACCGGTTCAGATAATCGTCACTGGTGTTGGCCGTGAGCGGGATTCGAACCCGAGTCGCCAGGTGCATAGCGCAGCGCGCTAACCACTACACTATCGCTCCCCACGACTACACTATACACACATTAATACGGGGAAACACACACATGCAGATACACACATTAACACGCGCACGCACACACAACAAATGTGCAAACAAATATACACACATCAAGCGCTCTACACCTCGAAAGAAAAACACACACGTGATCCATCCTGAATATAAGCAGATCCTCTGATTTTAATTTTAATTTGTATCAATGTCAGGCGACGCCACATGAGCAATCATTAGGCGCGTCGAGCATTTTGTAAGCAACTTCATTTGCATATTAGAAAGGAAATGTTACTTCTTTGTGTCGTAATGATGGTGGGGCCTCCGCTAACTGGGTTTTGGGGAAACCTGGCTTATAAGAAGCATTTAAAAGTTGTATGAGCAATGCAATGATGCTTCATATACACAAACGAGATGACTTGTGGCCGCATGTGAAAATCAGTCTTGGCATTTCTAAGATGGCAGCAAACTTTTTACTTGGGGGTCGGGACAGGAAGCAAGGTGTACTGAAGCCGACATTCACAGCAGTGGTTGAGTGGTGCGTTCGGTCTTCAATGGCACTCGAGTTCGGTAGATGTCCTCAAATTGCTAAATGATTGCTCTCCTCTGATGCCAAGGCATCTTCAACGCCGGTGGGGCAAATGCTTTACGCGGGGCAGGAGAACGCCTTGAAAAACGAAAGGGTCTCCATTTCATTCGCTTACACTTTCACACGTAAGGGAATGGAGTAAAGGGAAAATAAGTAATTGCAGGATTTCAATGGCATCTGGAGAAGCGAGCAAATCAGCTTCAAGACCAAACCGAGCATCTGAGGAACAATGCGTGTTTGGTACAGCTGTGCATGCCTGCGAGACTTGAACATTGAAAAAGACTGACAGAGATAAGATACTGGCACTCGAAATGTATTGCCACATGAGGATTACTGCATCTGTGCTGGACCCAAAGAGTGACCAATGTGGAAGTAGGAAAAAGATTTGCACGTACAAAAAGACAACCTGATGATGCAGGCAGTGATGAGAAGAAACAAGCACTGTTTAGACATATGTAGTGTGGACAACAACAGGGAAATTCAAAGTATGTTGTTCGGAAAAATGGAAGGAACCCAAAAGAGATGAAGACCTAACAGAGAACAGCCTGACGACGACAAAAGAGACTGGTGCCAGAAAAATGTGGCACTACTTGAGCGTATTGGCACTACAAGGCAGAGAAAAGTGGAAACAAATGACGAAATCTCGATTTGAAGCTTTCGTGACTGCAGGAATCCATACTCTCTGGTTCATTCGGTAAAGTCGCATGGGGTAGAAAATACAATAAAAAATAATACGTGACTTTACCGAAAGAACCAGATAAATTACGAAATATGTAGTGGATACCTATGGGCTATCTGCTCATAGGTCGTGGTGGTGATGATGATGATGACGTGTTCACATTTGCTCGAACATAAGCAAACTGATCCTGAACTAAGCTCATAAATCTGCCAAGGTGTTTAATGATTTGTTTAACGTTTTGTATTTAGACCACTGCTGTGAATTGCGCGCTGAGCATCAAATATTATGCACACTCCCACTTGGCTTTCAACTTTTTTTTCCGAGAAACTAAAGCGACACCTTCACGCTGAACCACCCGCACATAAAACACTCAGTGCAAGTTTAAAAGCTTATGTGATGCATACACCGTTAATGCAAGCGTTTGGGGTGTAAGCCATGAAATGCAATGAGACCTAAACTCCACGGCTGGTTTAGCACGCGGCCTTGGTGCAGAATTGGAATTTCCAACGGCGATCCCTGTGGACACAAGAATAAAAATGCAAATAAATTAGAAACGTGTCGTTAATACCTCATCGCTACCACCCGACACAGCCAATCAGTTAAGTTTGTCAAAATCTGCATTCCACATCTAAAGCAATGACGACGTGATCCCAAACCGATCAGTTTTACATCTAACATCTAAAACGCAGTCCAACACCAATCCACTGCTGGATGAAGGCCTTCCAATGAAAGTGTTAGTCACAGCGGCTGTTTGACCATACTTCACCACGCTGGGTAGTGTGTGTTGGTGAAGGATATTGTGGGCTCAAGATCATTTTCGGACTGATGTTAGCCATGGCCTGGAATATAACTCATTTGGTTCTGAGGATATTATTTCGTTAAACCCAGCCACCACCACTCGACACTGCCAATGAGTTAGGTTTGTCACGTAAACAAAACGTGGCCAATTAGTTTAGGAATTCAGCACTAACCAGCTGTGTGTTGGAGAGTAAAGCCACAACCACATTTACAATTCGAGTACTGTGACATGTGCTGAACTTGTAACTAATTTGTCACGAATTGTTTACATGCCAAAACTTACTGGTTCACTGTGCTCGATGGTGGAGGGTTTAATGACACATTTACGTAATGTAACCAAAAACAACCTCTTATGGATAATATTGGTCGCGACAGCTCTACTACTAAATGTTGAATTGAAAATAAAAACGTTTGTACACATACATATTATCCTTACCCGTGTATCGATAGTTTAATGTTTTATGTGTAATGTAATTTAGGGACTATGTGTTGTTGTCTTGGTGTGGTCTGCAACTGTTGCTGTTGTCTTGGTGTGGTCTGGGACTGTTGTTGTTGTCTTGGTGTGGTCTGGGACTGTTGTTGTTGTCTTGGTGTGGTCTGTGACTGTTGTTGTTGTCTTGGTGTGGTCTGGGACTGTTGTTGTTATTGTTGTCTTGGTGTGGTCTAGGACTGTTGTTGTTGTTGTCTTGGTGTGGTCTAGGACTGTTGTTGTTGTTGTCTTGGTGTGGTCTAGGACTGTTGTTGTTGTTGTTGTCTTGGTGTGGTCTGGGACTGTTGTTGTTGTTGTTGTTGTCTTGGTGTGGTCTAGGACTGTTGTTGTTGTTGTCTTGGTGTGGTCTGGGACTGTTGTTGTGGTCTTGGTGTGGTCTGGGACTGTTATTATGGTCTTGGTGTGGTCTGGGACTGTGGTTGTTGTTGTCTTGGTGTGGTCTGGGACTGTTGTTGTTGTCTTGGAGTGGTCTAGGACTGTTGTTGTTGTCTTGGTGTGGTCTGGGACTGTTGTTGTTGTCTTGGTGTGGTCTGGGACTGTTGTTGTTGTCTTGGTGTGGTCTGTGACTGTTGTTGTTGTCTTGGTGTGGTCTGGGACTGTTGTTGTTATTGTTGTCTTGGTGTGGTCTAGGACTGTTGTTGTTGTCTTGGTGTGGTCTAGGACTGTTGTTGTTGTTGTTGTCTTGGTGTGGTCTAGGACTGTTGTTGTTGTTGTTGTTGTTGTCTTGGTGTGGTCTGGGACTGTTGTTGTTGTTGTCTTGGTGTGGTCTAGGACTGTTGTTGTTGTTGTCTTGGTGTGGTCTGGGACTGTTGTTGTGGTCTTGGTGTGGTCTGGGACTGTTATTATGGTCTTGGTGTGGTCTGGGACTGTGGTTGTTGTTGTCTTGGTGTGGTCTGGGACTGTTGTTGTTGTCTTGGAGTGGTCTAGGACTGTTGTTGTTGTCTTGGTGTGGTCTGGGACTGTTGTTGTTGTTGTGGTCTGGGACTGTTGTTGTCTTGGTGTGGTCTGGGACTGTTGTTGTTGTCTTGGTGTGGTCTGGGACTGTTTTTGTTGTCTTGGTGTGGTCTGGGACTGTTGTTGTTGTGGTGGTCTGGGACTGTTGTTGTGTTGGTGTGGTCTGGGACTGTTGTTGTTGTTGTTGTTGTCTTGGTGTGGTCTGGGACTGTTGTTGTTGTCTTTGTGTGGTCTAGGACTGTTGTTGTTGTCTTGGTGTGGTCTGGGACTGTTATTGTTATTCTTTGGGTCTTTTGGTAGAGTCACGTGGATAGAAATAAAAAAATACAAATAAAATAAAAATATCGCGACGTTCCGATCGCAACGCACGCACTCGTCTTCAGGCGGAAAAAGTCCTCCACTTTTTCTGCCTGTAGACGATTGCTTGATACTGATTCGAATTCATTGACTGATAGTACTTTGCTGAACACAAAATATTGTTGAGTTTTTGCATCAAGCTAGAAGCAATATCCCGCAGAGAGGGTCCCTTGCTCATACATATCTGGAGAGTTCACCTCCGCCTGAAGACGATTTCTTGCGTTGCGATCGGAACGTCATCATATTTTTATTTCCCACTATTTATATCCACGTGACTTTACCGAAAAACCCAAAGAATATGAATTCCTGCAGTCACGAAAGCTTTAAGTCACTGTTATTGTTGTTTTTCTGCCTTGCTGCAAGCTCGCACGTGGTGTTAAAAAATGGGCAAGACCGTATGGTCTTAAGCAATTTGTACTAATATACGGACAGCCCTCGACTTACGAAGACACTTCGTTTCTGACACCCATTGGTAAGTCAAACAGTGCGTAAGTCAGAGCACAACAATGTACTGCACTTAAATGTGTTATGAAGTGCGTTACAGAATCTCATCGGCAAAAGTCAGGCCCACTCATACCGATGCCGGTGAACTGCCCAGATGTTTATGAGCAAGGACCCTCTCTGCGGGAAATGGATTCCAGCTTGATGCAAAAACTAAACGATACTTTGTGTTCAGCAAAGTACTATCAGTCCATGAATTCGAATCAGTATCATCATCCATGCAGCTGGATTAAAGCTTCTGCACATCGCCATCACAGGAGGTGAGGGGGCGGTGTCGATGTTACTGCTGTATTTAACCCAAACTGAGTCAATTTGCAGGTAATTCTTCACCAATGGGGATGTTATGGCCGATGTCAGTCACATTATGTGTGTGCGCGTGTGTTTGTTTTTGTGAGCGACGCTCACAACAATGAGCGGAGCACCGGGTGGCTAAAGCACAGCAAGTTGGCACAGTAGGGGGCACAGGTGGTGCATCAACCAGTCGTCTCAGTCAGTCGACCCCTGGCATCTAGGTCTGCCCTGTGACCTGCCAGCGGGCGTTCGACACTTCACGTGGCCTCAAGGTGCACATAGCCTGGCACGAGTGTCGCGGTGATGTCACCGCCACTTAGTGGTGAATGGCGGTTGTTGTTTTTGCGGAGGTTCGTGAACGACGCTGCTACTGGGCAGTTGGAGGCAGTCGCCCTCCAGCAAGAATGAGAAGAGAGTAACGATGCTCACAACAACGAGCAGAGTGCCAGGTGCCTAAAATCCATAAAGTTGGCACAGTCGGGGGGTACAGCTGGGTGCATCTGGAAGTCATCTCAGTCAGCCAACCCATGGCACCTGGGTCTGTCCCGTGGCCTCCTGTCAGCAAGCCTTCGACACTTCATGTGGCCTGAAAGTGCACCTGGCCTGGCACAAGTGCCATTATGACATCACCGCCACTTAGTGGGGAATTATGGATGTTGGTATTCATTTGTGTGTTTATTGACTTTGCCAAGGCCTATGATACCATAAAGAGCCCTGGACTCTGGGTTGTTGATCGTGCTTTTGGAGTCCCTGACTCTGCTCACAATCATTAAGGATCATCATAATGGTGGGCATGCCCGGGTAAAGCTGCGTGGCTGGGAGTCAGAGCCATTCCCTGTTTATCTTGGGGTGTTCACTGGGTTCTATAATATGTAACATCTCTTTTTTAATCATGGAGTTCGAGAAGCTTTCCATGGCTGTACTGGAGGAATCTCCATCTGTTACAGATAAAATTCGAGGCTGATCGATGCCCGGATTGCGGTCGAGAGATATCTCCCTGTTGGTCAATCATGTTATGTACTAGCATTTTGCCCATACAAGGACGGGTGTATTGCAGTAAATCTGAAATTGCAAGCGAAAAGCAGACCACCACGTGATATTCATTGCATCCATTCGTGTGCAATTTCTAAGGCCACAGTGACACAGACTTATTTCATTTAAAGGTTATGATCCCCTGTTCATCATGACGTCCTTTTTACTTCTACATCTCAACAGCGTTACGGAGATCACGTGATGACGTGAGGGTTCTGCCTTTGTCGTGAGGGTTGTCAGTTGACGCTGAAGAGGGGGGAGGAGGCACCTCGCCCCCCCCCCCCGTGGAGTGACGCCGCCCACTAATTATTATTAATGGAGGGGGTGTCCATTTGGAGGATGTCACATGTTCATGATTATTAATAAGGGGGGGCTGTTCAATGCGGAGTGACGTCACCCACTCATGTTTATTAATGAGGGATGGGGGTCCATGTGGAGGAGGTAACCTGCTCATGATTATTAATGGGGGGGGCTGGTCGACGTGGAGTGATGTCACGCGCGGGACACACGAACATTCTTGGCTCATTATATTAGTAAATGATGATGATCTGGTGATTGCTGCTCGCTCAGAGGCGTTGAAGGCGCTGCTTCTTGACCTGGAGCATGCTACTATTTGGTTGGGTCTTACCATCAGCACCTCCAAAACTCAGCACCTGCCTGAGTATTTTGTGTCATCAAACACTGAAACCCCTCAATTCACCATTAGCGGGGCAGTGACACACACTCGCTACAGAACAGAGGGGAGTTCAAAGGAAGTTCAACATACACTACATCGACTCACACAGAGACCCATAGACTCGCACAGAGACCCATAGACTCACACAGAGACCCATAGACTCACACAGAGACCCATAGACTCGCACAGAGACCCATAGACTCGCACAGAGACACAGAGTTTGTTGTCCTTCCACCACACCTTCGGTTAGCATGGTTGGCTACGTATGGTGTGAAATACGTTCAACACATGTACACACTTACACAGTCTCTGCAGAGCAGGGGAGAGAACATATACACTCCACGCTGAAATGCGTCCTGAGTCGGGAATTTGAACCCCGGTCCCCTGTCTTGCTGTGTCCAATGATAGCGGTTTGTGAAGTGAACCTTATGGCGGGACCACGAGGTCCCCTAAGCCCCCGGTTCTCCCATGGCGTTTATGTGCGCAGTGAGACGGAGTCGCCAAAAATGACTTAATTACGATTTTGACTTCCGTTTATTCGGGGCCCCGGGGTCCCGCCATAAGGTTCGAGGTTCAAGTGACAACAGCCACTGATGGGCGGACAAACTCACTCGGCGTCATTGCTGTGGTAGCTGTGCGCCCCCACCAGGTACCGGGAGTCCGGGGCAACCCAGAAGATTGGCGAGTCGAAGTCGTTGAGGTAGTCAGTCCACTGGCACGCACCCAAGCAGACGTTGGCCTGCATGGTGCAGGTGAACTTCCATCTGCAAGGCAATCATCTTCATCCTCGTCATCATCCTCGTCATTGTCATCATCTACGTTATCTTCATAACCACAAATATAAGTGTAAAGCACCATTTGATAACCGCCGTCATTATGGTAATCTACATCATGATAGGCACCACGGTGGCTAGGAGATGTTAACTACTTCACCTGGTTTACAGGAGGTCGTGGATTCGATTTCTGGACCGTGACGCCTGCTGTATATTTGGAGTTGGCATCTCTCTCTCTCTCCCTGTGGTCGCATGCATTTTTCTGAGGGTCCTCCAGTTTTCCCTCCACATTTAGAAACATGCGTTTAGAGTATTTCGCTGCTATACATTTATATGTGATACGCCACTTCGTTGAGCTATAATTTGTGATGGCCAAGTTACTTCTGAAAAAGAGCTACACAGCTCAATGGGGCCTTACATGGCAAAATAAAAAAATACAATAAAATAGTGGGCAGAGTGGAAACACAGAACCGCAGATATATATACAGACACCCAAGTAGAGGGAGTTAACACAGAGACATAAAGAGAGACACAACGTATGGAGCACAGAGAGACAGGGTCTCTGTGTCGAGGCCCTAGCATGTAGGGGAGACAAAGAGAGATGGAGAAGCACATCAAATCGAACAAGATTTAGTAAAATTTGGAAACAATATAATGCAACACAGAGGGTCGGTCAAAACACAATTAACGCATGGTCTGGCTGATTACATTATTTCAAAGATTGCTAAATTATAGGTTAAGAGTGATAGGGCACAGATCACAGACACATATATAGACATCTAAGCAGAGAGAGTTAGCACAGAGACACAGAGAGAGAGACACAGAGACCCTGTCTCTCTGTGCTCCATACGTTGTGTCTCTCTTTGTGTTTCTGTGTTAACTCCCTCTACTTGGGTATCTGTATATATATCTGCGGTTCTGTGTTCCCTCTCTCTCTTAAATTTAGCTCTTCTATGCCTGATGATGATTGCTTGCGTTGCAATCGAAACGTCGTATGCTTTTATGTAATTTAATTGTTATTATTATTATTATTTCTTATTTCTACGCGAATTTACCGAAAGAACCAAAGAGTGAGCGGGCAGAGTGGTTAGGGACCCCAAAAGCACCAACAACAATATCTTATTAATTCCACCAACACCATTATCTCATCAATACCACCAACACAATTATTTCATCAATTCCACCAACACCAATATCTCATCAATACCACCAACATCAATATCTCATCAATACTACCAACACCAATATCTCATTAATACCACCAACACCATTATCTCATCAATACCACCAACACCAATATCTCATCAATACCACCAACACCAATATCACAATTCACCACTTCCAACATCATCTACATCACAACCACAAACCATCACACGAACTCCCCGTCATCCTCGCAGCAGCGGTTTTGGCTAGCTATCGAACAAAGACGGTCACCGCATCACCGCAGGTTGCGGCGCTTTCAGATACGCTGCTTCTGTGGCCATCTGGAATGCTCTTCCTTCCGATTTTAGGAAGCCACTGGAGTTATACACTTTTAAATCATCATCAAACTCATTTACTTAGAACAGTTGTTTGTGTTTAGTGTGTTTGTCCTTCCCCCTGTACCTCCGATTAGCACTGTTGGCTATGTACAATGCAAAAGCAGTTAAATATACATACATCATCGCCACCATCACCATCATTCTGTCCATCACCACCAAAAAATACCAAGATCCCCCGTGTCGTCTTAACAGACTGTTGGGGAAAGTGCTGTTAGTGAGGATCTACGAAGGCCGGCACGGCAAACCCAGAGCTGGGTGTCCAACACCACGCACGTCCGCCTTTGTCTCCCAAGTAGCAATGTTTACACATTGCACCAGGTACTCATTTGAGGCTGAGTCGCTCTGGGAAAAGCCCAGGTACTAATGAAGATAATCGCTATCACTGGTGTCGGCCGTGAACAGGAATCGAACTTGGGATCGCCGGGTTTTGCTGGGCAAGTGCGCTAACTAGAGGTCACCACACACGGTGGTTAGGAGATGTTAACTACCTCGCCTCGTATGCAGGAAGTCAGAGATTCAATCGGACGGGTTTGCACCATCCACTGCGCTTACAGCTCCCCATACACACACGGTGGCTAGGAGATGTTAGCTACCTCGCCTGGTATGCAGGAAGTCAGAGATTCAATCGGACGGGTTTGCACCATCCACTGCGCTTACAGCTCCCCATACACACACGGTGGCTAGGAGATGTTAACTACCTCGCCTGGTATGCAGGAGGTCGTGGGGGAGGGGGGGGAGTTTGCCACCACCGCTGGCACTTTCGCTAATCGGCTCTTTCCCCACATCTTTGTGAAATTCGAAGTAACCGGTGGTCCCATCACCTGCGGTCCTCCGCGTCGTTGTTGTGGTAGCTCCCGATGCCGGACACGATGGAGTTGAATGGGCAGGTGAAATCCAGCTTCTCGTCGAAGGTGTTCACGTACGAGGTCGCGAAGGAGGAGACGGGGCGGCTCAGGTCGAACGTCTCCTTGCAGCGGAAGTCCCAGATGCGGTCCTCGGCGTCGTTGTTGTGGATACTACCAGCCACCCACCCATGCACACACGCAGATAGACACAGATGCAGGGGGATATTAACTACCTCGCCTGGTATGTAGGACGTCGTGGGTGCCATCTCAACCTGCTGTATATTTAGAGTTTCTGCATCTCCCTCTCCCCCCCCCCCCCCGTGGTCGCGTAGATTTTTCTCTGGGTCCTCCGGGTTTTTCCCTCCACATGTATAAACACACGTTTAGAGTATTTTACTGTACTGCAATAAATTAACCTTACGGCGAGACCCCGGGGTCCCATAAGCCCCCGGCTCGCGCATAAAGTGCGCTGCGACATCATTTTATGTCTACTGAAGGCAAACAATACGGCAATCTATTCCAGCTTGAGGAGCTCTACACGATGCGCCAATCAAAGTTTCAAAGTTTTGTTTCTTCTGCGCATTCGACCTCGCCGCGCTTGGACGACAATGACGACAGAACGATCCACTCCAGGTGGGTCGCGGCGTTTCTGTGCGCGGTGGGACGGAGTCGCCAAAAATAAATAAATTAATTAATAACGTTTTTTTTTTTTTACTTTACTTCTGTTTATTCGGGACCCTGGGGACCCGCCATAAAGTTCAAATGCCCACGTGATAAGCTACGTCGTTGAGCTCTCTATCCTTTTTGGCCAAGACGCTTCTGAAAAAGGGCTAAGTGGGCCTTACCTGGTAAAATACAAATGAAAATGTAGTTTTAAATGGGCATGGCACGGGCTGCAGCAGAGATGAAGCTGATGCGGCAAAATGAGTACGTGGAGCTGAGTGGACCTGCCGATGAGCAGTACCAGCGGTGTCAAGATCGGCCTCTGTGGAGGAGGAGGAGGCTCATGAAGGACGCAACAACAACTATGGAGCGGAGTGCCGGGCGGCTAAAACGCAGCAAGTTAGCACAGTGGGGAGCGCAGGTGGTGCATCTGCGAGTCATCTCAGTCAACCCATGGCACACACCTGGGTCTGCCCCGTGACCTCCTGCCAGCGGGCGTTCGACACTTCACGTTGGCCTCAAGGTGCACCAATACCAATATCCGCCATTCGCCACGGAGTGACGGTGACGTCCCCACGGCACCTGTGCCAGGCCAGGTGCACTTTGAGGACGCGTGAAGTGTTGAAGGCTCGCTGCCAGCAGGTCGACTTACACACAGGGCTGTACCTAATAAATGAACTGAACTGAGGTCACAGGACAAACCCAGGTGCCATGGGATGACTGACTGAGATGACTGACAGTTGCACCAAAGTGCACCTAGCCTGGCGCAAGCGACGTGGTGATGTCACCGCCAACTTGGTGGTGAAAGGCGGTTGTTTTTATTGTTGTTATTTGTGTGTGTGTGTGTGTGCGTACATACCTGTGACGGTGAGCGGTAGCGGGTAAGCGCGCTGCGCTACAAAACCAGCGACCCGAGTTCCATTCCCGCTCGAGGCAAACACCATTGACGATTATCTGAACCGGGACTGGACCTCCCCTTGGTCGACTCAGCCTCAAATGAGTACCCCTCCCCCCCACCGCTGCGGTGTGTAGTAAACATTTACACTCAGAAGACAAAGGCGGCCGGGCGGGCGGGCGGGCGTGGTGGTGCTGGCCACCCACCCACCCTCTGCGTGTGCCACGGTGCCGGCTTTCATGGGCACTGCTACTCACTACTAACACCACTTGCCCTAACACACAAACCCGGCTTAGGGGCCGGCCACAAATGACGTCACGCGATTTCTGACCCCGCCCCCCCCACTTCGTCACACGGCGTCACAAAAAGTCAGACCCCACCCCTTCAAATATGACGTCACAAAGCTCTGTCTCCCCCCCCCCACCAAAAAAATATATATAAGACATGCTTCAAATGGCTTTAAACTATTGTTGTCATTGTAGTTGCGTATTTAATGTGGCGCTGCACTCTGATGTTGTAGGAGAAAACATTTATTAACAAAGTTGATTTTATTAAGTAGAACGTGTTGTCTGTATTTATTTATAAAGTTGCAGCATTTTTACGTGACGTCACATTTCTCAACCCCCCCCCGCCCCCCCTCTCGTCACACATCGTCACAAATGTCTGACCACCCCCCTCTCCAGGTGCGTGAC
The DNA here is from genome assembly GCF_048934315.1 of Petromyzon marinus. NCBI lineage: Eukaryota > Metazoa > Chordata > Hyperoartia > Petromyzontiformes > Petromyzontidae > Petromyzon > Petromyzon marinus. The sequence goes on from NC_133732.1 coordinate 1,853,330, forward strand.
GTCATTTATGGACGCCCCCTTAGGAATACTCGCACTTACGAAGCAGCTTCCATTAAATATATATTTTTATTTTTATGACATTGGCTTAAAGCGCGAACTTTCACTTGCAAATTGAACCGCAGCCCTATTTTGTTCAGCCGAGCACTCCTCCGCGAGACGTAATAAAGTCAGCCTCGTGCTGGGAGTGTCTGTGTGGGCATGACATGCAGTAGTTCACTGTGTTTCGACTTGCGAACCGTTCAACTTACGAACGGTGGGGGGGGGAGGGGGTCTCAGGAAGGAATTGCGTTCGTAAGTCGAGGACTGTCAGCACCTGTGGATGATGTAGATGGACTGGTGAGCCGGGCAAGAGAAGTCGATGGGTGCGTCGTAGTCGTTGACGTAGCGTTTGTGCAGCGACTTCAACCCGGTGACACCTGCGCAGAACGCGCAACGGGGGGCCAGTGAACAATCAGCAGAACAGTGAACAATCAGCGAGCACAGGGAGAAGACGCAGACTCCAAATATACAACGGCAGCAGGCGTCAGGGTCGTGATCGAACCCACGACCTCCTGTACACCAGGCGAGGAAGTTAACATCTCCTAGCCACCGTGGCGCCCTTTCAAGAAAGTCAAACTCAAAAAAACAGCGAGACTTAAAAAAAGAGACGGTGAATCAATCCCGCTGGCAGTAGCGCCGCAAAGTGACAACGATGCTCGAGAGAGAAGAGTTACTCCTCGCTTCGAGACGGTGAATCGCGTGCATAGAAGTGTGCGTCCAGAGAGTCTATTTATTTGTCTGTTATAAAGTTCCACGCGATGGTGATGGGCCGCTTCGTTGCACCGTCATTTGTGACAGCCAGGTCGCTTCTGCAAAAATAAGTAATATTTAAAAATACTTTTTTTTTTAAAAACACGCTTTAATGAGATGTACCGTACGAGTAATGGCGGAACTCCACGACTCCAGAAACTGTCCCAGAAGCTTGCCATTAACGTAAGGGGCCGTGGTGATTTACAGCCAACGTTAGTTGAGCGTGGACAATAAAAAATATTTTTATTCTTAATGATATCATATAGTATTGTCATCAGTATGACACAAGTATACCAAGTTTGCGGTCGATACCACATTGGGAAGTGGGTTAAAATTGAGTTACAATATTTGAGGATACAACAACAGATAGCGAGTTAAATAAAAGCGTGCAATAGAAAAATAGATTAGTTTATTGATTAGTGTATGGGTCTCTATGTATCTCTATGGGTCTCTATGTATCTCTATGGGTCTCTATGCATTTAGAGTCTATTTATTTGGGTGATATAAATTTACACGTGAGTATGATCAGCTGCTCCGTTGAGCCGGCATTTGTGGCCAGCCAGGTCGCTTGTGCAACAGAGATACATAGATCAGTGGTGCCTTACCTGGTAAGATGTTTTTTCATGTGTTTAATGTAAAATTAGTTTAAGAGGCAGCAAATCGTAAAGACAGTGAATTGCATGAGACGAGTGAATCCCACTGACGGTGAATCTCATGAAACAATTCATCCCTCAAAGCAATGAAAAACAATGAATCTAAAGACACGTACGTATATTGAACTTATTTTGCCCCGTACGTAGCCAACCGTGCAAGTCGGAGGTGCAGGGGGAAGCAGGGGTGCCGCCAGAAATTCTGGGCCCTATGGAAACCAAAATTTCTGGGCCCCCTACATTTTTTACAGATAAAATTTAACCCAATAAACATGCCCAGTATACTTTACAAAAGATACTTAGCACATTGCATAGTTAAAATGTTTAAAGATGAGTACAAAGCCTACAAAAACAAGAAAAAAATATAGAAATATGTACTTGTTTACATAAAAGGGAGAACATTTATTATCTCAATTGCAAGCACAACAGAACATAATGTACACATATTGACATATACTTTACATGAACAAGCTTTAGCTGGGTCAAACTGCTCAATCAGGAAACATCAGCTAGAACTAACCCATAATTAAATCAGTCCAGGAATAAAACTAGCTAGGCCAAAATGGCTCAAAATGAAGACACACCAGGAGTAATGCCAGGCCTAAACCAGTCCAGGACTAAACAAGTACTGAACCAGACATCAACTGTTTGTTATCCAGGTCTAACAAAGTTATGTTCAACATTACTTTATAATGGCCCAGCGGCATGCCTTTCTGCTGGCAAAATCACGTATCAAATCATCATAGTTCAGCTTTCTTGCCAGTTTGCTTTCAATGGATAGTATGGCAAGGTGACAAAGTCTATCCTGCAACATAGCAGACCTCAGATAATTTTTTACCAGTTTCAGCTTACTGAATGCTCTCTCGCCACCAGCAACGGTCACAGGCAGTGTGCGAAATATTCGCAAAACTATGCAGACCTGCCCTAAAATACTCTGCAGCTGCATCTTGTAAATGCTGTTGAGCAGATAAATTGTTGACAGACACCCTGGGAAAGTGGCCCTATCTACAGAGTTGAGGTGTCTGACTTCATCTTCAATTTCACAAGTCAGATCAGTGTTGTATTTTGAAATCAATGGCTGGCATACAGAATGGATTTGATCATCACGTAACTGACCCATTTTTACAACTACAGAAAACTGATCCAAGATCTCAGCTGTTGTGGCAAACCTGGTACTTAAGTCATTGATTATGTGGTCCATCATGGGAAGAAACACAGTGTTTCTGAATATGGTGTCTGCACTGTGCTCCCTTGCTCCCTCTATCTCTGTCTCATCGTGATACCGTTTTCTTTTCCTCTGGCGGCTGAATCCTGACCTGAACAGAGGGTTAATGCTCATCTGTTGGGCAACAAGTGATGCTTCAGAAAAGAAACTCTCCCATTCATCCCTCAGATGTTGCATCTCCTCCTGCAATGCTCTGACATTTTCTGCCTCCGTCTCAAGAGTTAATTTCCCTGACTGGAGAATAATATTCCTTTTGTCAATGGCTTGCAGAACTTTGACCCAAACAGTCAACAGAAAAACAGTATCAAAAGTTTCAAAATACTTTTTTAGGCCGCTGGCTTCAGACCGAGCCTCTGGTGTCAGACTGCAGGTTGAGAGGATGGCATCAAGAGCTTATAGGACACTGGGCAGGTGCTTGGCTATAGGTTGAACAGCCTTAACCCTTGCACTCCACCGAGTGTCTGACAGACGATGTAAAGTGCAACCCGTTTTTGCCTTATAGATGGCCCATCGCTCTGGGCTGGCACTAACAAGTGCATAAAGGCGATTGACAAAGCCAAAAAAGTTGGTAACCTCTGGACTTGATTGAGCTGCATGCACACCAACAAGGTTCAGAGTATGAGACGCACAAGGGGAAAAAGTAGCCAGCTTATTCTTTTTTTAATAATTGGGCTTGAACCCCCTTGATTTTTCCAGACATGTTTGCCCCATTATCATAGCCTTGGCCCCTGCAGTCATTCAGATCTATGCCATGACTGTTAAGCACATTTACAATCATGTCTGCAATCTCACTTCCTGTTTTTTTGTGAAAATCTTTAAACTCCAAAAACCTTTCAACAACCTCCCATATCTTGTTTTCTTGATCAAAACCTACATATCGTAAGAGTAATACATTTTGCTCTGTATGTGAAATATCAGGAGTAGCATCGCAAATGACTGAATAATAGACTGATTCCTCCCTTTCCTTAAGAATACTACTTAACACTCGTTTTCCACATGACTCCATAAATTCGTTCTGAATATCTGAGCTTAAATAGTGTGTCAATCTTGTTCCTGTTTTTGTTGTCTCTGACTTTTTGTAGATGTTCGTTGAGTAGTGGGTCATAATGGGACAGGAGCTCAAGGGCGCCCAAGAAGTTGCCATTATGAATGTCCCCCAAGTCTTTTGTTTTACCCCTAAAGGGTAAATTTCGAGAGGCCAAGAACAAGGTTACATCGAGTATCCTCTTCAGAATAGCTCTATTTTTGTCTATTTCTGTTTGTATGAGCTTCCTCAGCTTGCTGTCTATTCCCCCAGGGACAGCTGCCATTACAGACTGTTGTAAGGTTTTCCATTTTAAGTAGCACTCCCTGAGTGCTTTGCTGCTTTCGTGGTTAGGGAATTTATCATACATTCGACGCCATGTTACGTCTTTGATTTTATAACCATGTTGACTGCTTAGTGCGCTCATACAAGGTTTTTTTAGCTCATGGCCAAATAATACACAAGGAATACAAAATAGTGCATTTGTGCTTTGGCTGTAAATGACCCAGTCTCTCTTAATCTTTTCCCTGCAATTTCCTGACTTTGTGTGCTTGAGGTATTCGGGGAAGGCTTTACCTTTTGAATCATGTGGCATTTCTTGTTCTTTATCTTTAGAAGAAGCTATTTTTTCCACAATTTTTTCTCTGTCTGCATTGCTAATTTTTTCTGACCACAAACCAGGATCATTTGACACAACAGTCTCTTCTTCATCTTCCTCTGAGTCTGCTCTCATGGCTTCCCCTGTTCTCGCATCTTCCTCTCTTCTGTTATCTTCCTTTACACTTAGGGCTCCCTCTGTGTTCTCATATTCCACTATTCTCACCGCTTCCTCAACTTCCACACTCTTTCCTGGCAAAACTCTCTGTCTCTCTCTTGTTTCTGTGGGGTTAGGATAGCAAAATCATTTTTGTCCCCCAGTCAACAACAAGTTACAGCTTAGAATTAATATTTTCTTAACTGCATTGTTGAATAATATTATGTGAAACATATAACTATACAACACAAGAAAAAAATTAGACCATCCAAAACTTAATTAGTTGTTTACTACCTTGGTAGCTGACCATGTTCACCTTACCTGCCACTGAGAGGACTGAGTCATTAGTAGGAGAACGAGGTGCAGACAATAAAGCTGGCTCTGCATCTGTATAAGTCAAACACACACACACACGTAATAATAACCATATCATTTGTATTGGCCTATTTAGTTTTCTTAATATAAAATATTAAAATATCTACAGACACATGTTTTATTCAATTTTATATTATTTTTTTCTGGGGCATTTTATTCACTTTAAGAACGTCAAGTTTGACAGCATCGATCGTAGCAGCAGCACTGTCACTTCACAGAACACACGACACACACACGGCAACCTGATTTTGTAATTTTTGAAAACGTGTAGATTACTTTTTGTTTTGTAAAGTTATCATCACGTGGCGAACACAGTAGATAAGACGTGTTTAGAGGCTTCAATCTTCGTGAAGTTTCGCGCTCAGGCTCACCTTGTTCGGCTGAGACGGGGACGGGGGATGTGGGGGAAGGAGGACGTGGGTGTGCAGCAGCTGCTGAATCTGTGTCTACGAGACATGATAACCCCGGAGACAGCAGAGATGTTATTATTGTTGGATGTAAGTCATAATTCAGTAATTATTTTACTAAGCTAGCCAGATAAAGGCAGGTCATGTAGCAACAAAAATAAGTAACTCTGAAAGTTTTGGAATACAGGAATAGGGCAAGCTACCTTTCTTTTTGAAAAACTGTGTGACATACTGTCGCCTTCGGCGTTCCCTGTCTTCTCTTTCCCTCTTTTCTTTCCGTTTTTGATGCCCTGACTTTTGATGTGACATGCCTGCGTGTGTCACTGTCTGCACTGCGTCATAGCAAGTGCAATAAGCAAGAGACGCTACACTAGCGATCGTAGCTTGGACAGCGCAGGTGGAATGAACCATTGTGAGGGGGAGGGGTGTGACTGAAACAGTAAATACATTATTTGTTTTTTTTTTTAATATTAAATCTATGGTCAAAACGGACAAAATACGCATTTAGTGCACGAGGGGCCCTAGCACATTTAGTGTATGTATAAAAAAGAGAAAAGAAATAAGAAAAGAAAAAGGGGGTCTGCTCTTCTGGGCCCTAAATCAGCCTGGGCCCTTAGAATCGTCCTAACCTTCCACCCCTTTAAGGCGCCCTTGGGGGGAAGAACAACAAACTATTGATCTCTGTGTGAGTCTATGGGTCTCTGATTGAGTCTCTGGGTCTGTGTTTATAGTGTACGTATATTGAACTTCTTTCGCACCGTACGTAGCCAACCGTGCTAATCGGAGGTGCTGGGGAAATACAACAATTCTAGATTTAAAGCTTTCGTGACTGCAAGGATCCATATTCTTTGGTTCTATTGGGTAAAGTCACGTAGGTAAAAAATAAAATAACAAAAATCACGACGTTTTGGCCACAACACAAGCGGCCTTCATCAGGTGAAGGGACGAGACTGTCTGGAGGACAGCGCTGGAGTGAAAAAGCCACGCTCAGATCACGACCTTTAAGCTGTGTGAGAAGAAACAAAGCGCCTTGACAAAGGAATTAGCATATAATTTAGCATTGAAATGGCTGAGTGATTAGCTTGTGACTAGTCACAGAAATGGCTATGTTAAAGTTAAAGCATACACATCCGCATCCTTTGTCAAGGGGTGCCTCTGCGGATGTGTATGCTTTAACTTTAACATAGCCATTTCTGTGACCAGTCACAAGCTAATCACTCAGCCATTTCAATGCTAAATTATATGCTAATTCCTTTGTCAAGGTGCTTTGTTTCTTCTCACACAGCTTAAAGGTCGTGATCTGAGCGTGGCTTTTTTTCACTCCAGCGCTGTCCTCCAGACAGTCTCGTCCCTTCACCTGATGAAGGCCGCTTGTGTTGTGGCCGAAACGTCGTGATTTTTGTTATTTTATTTTTTACCTACGTGACTTTACCCAATAGAACCAAAGAGTATGAAATACAACAAACTGAACACAACAACAAGCAGCAGTTCTCAAGAAAGGCGTTTGTCAATCGAGATGATGATTTAAAAGTACGTAGATGCAGTGGCTGCCTTTGTCTGTGGTGGTGGTGTTGGATTAAATTGCTGCTGCAGTTAATCACGGCATTGTGCTGCTCCTGCTGCTGCTGATGATGCTTTTGATGACAACAACAATAGCGACACTCAAAAAGCAGCATTCAATATACCGGAGGAATCCGATGAGCCATGAAGCTCTTTCGTCCACTCACTCAGGGGTTTCGCCTCCATGCCGACCGCCAGAGCCACGAGGAGGAGGAGCTGCAGCTGCTGCATGGTGGTGATGGATGAGAGCTCAGCTGGCACCGGGCTTGGAAAGGGGAATTCGGATGGTCGCTGTCTCGTTGCCCTCTTCGCTTTATAGAACCCAGAGGGAGTGGTGGTGGAGGAGGGGGATGGATTTTCCACTCTTGCGCCACCGGTGAGCCATGGGCTCGGTGGGTGAGCAAATAAAAACACGATGAACACGCAGAGATAAATGATTCTCCCGAGGTTCCAGTAATCGCTCCCTCGCACACGTAAACGTACACACGAAACTATATTATCATTAAAGTAGTGTGTGTCCACATCCCATCAGCATACATACATTACATAAACTCGCACACAGACTCATACACTCACATAGACTCACACAGAGACCCACAGACTCACACAGAGACCCACAGACTCACACAGACACCCACAGACTCACACAGAGACCCACAGACTCACACAGAGACCCATAGACTCACACACAGAGACCCATAGACTCACACAGAGACCCATTGACTCACGCAGAAACCCATAGACTCATACAGAGATCCATAGACTCACACAGAGACCCACAGACTCACACAGAGACCCATAGACTCACACAGAAACTCACAGACTCACACACAGACTCACAGACTCACAAAGAGACCCATAGTTTGTTGTCCTTCCCCCACGCTCTCGGTTCGCGTGGTATGGCTAAGTACGGTGCGAAAGAAGTTCAACATACCTACACCATCATCACTACCACCATCATTCTGTACATAGCAACCAAAATAATAGAAAGATCCCCCGTATATCCTTAACAGACTGTAGGGTCAAGTGCTGTTAGCAAGTAGCACTTATGAAGGCCGGCACGGCACACGAGGGGGTGGGTGGCCAGCACCACGCCCGGCCGCCTTTGTCTCCCCAGTAGCGATGTTTACACACCGCAACCGGGTAAAGTCAGTTCTAAATAACACTGCGTGCTTTTGTCTAACGCGAATTGGATACACAGTGCGATGCATGTATCCGGGAACGCATTGCGTTTATAACGCGGGTGCGAATTGGATGTAAACGCGATCGAGCTGAACGGAACTACGTCGCAGCGAGCGTGAATAGGCGGTCGTATGGCTTCGCCTCGGTGTCGCATCATCATCATAGCGCAAGGCAGCGGGATGCTGCTGGATGATGCTTCGAGACCCTACCCTTCACGCGCCTCGGTCTTTGTTCGGCCCTGCGGCGTTACGCATCTCACGCGTTATAGCGGACTCTAATTTAACCACACATTTACTTTTCACCAAAGTGGGGCGCACACAGGGAGGTTCAATACTCCAAAAATTGTTGACCTTGCTTTCTTACGGTGGCTGAGGAACATTGTGACAGAGACATTGTTCTTCCACACCAAGAAAACACCATCGCACGATTTGCTGACACTAACAGAGCATACGATGCCCTACAAAAACACATTTTCCCATCGCAAGACCAAGTTGGGTACCACGTCAAGATTCCTCCAATTACAAAGCTACAGGACAGAGACATCCTCACAAAACTGTCTCCTCTAAATAAACTTCTATTCCTTCGTGATCATGGACACACGAGGAAACCACATATTATTGTGCGCTAACCTCTTTCACAAGTATGTTGTCAATGAGTATGCCAACATGGAGAGTGAGCGCCTTCTTTATATTCAACTGAATCAAAACCGCCTGCGTGTGAACAGTATGCTCATCTCTGGGATGCCATCAATGCCGAAGGAGATGCACACGGTCACAATGTGGGCTCATTAGTTATTTTGACTTTATCCTTCACAGCTCCACCAAGATACATGCATGAGAAGACTCAGGATGCCATGACGTACATCAGCCAATATGCCACGCCCCATCTCTTCATCACCTTCATTTGCAATCCCAAATGAAAGGAGATCCAGGTTTACCTTTATCCAAACCAAAAACCACCAGACAGACATGACATCTTAGCGAGGGTCTTAAAACTCAAAGTTTATGACCTCATGGTGTTTATTACCACCAACGAAGGCGGCGTCTTAGCATAGACAAGCAGTATCTTGCACACCATTGGGTGGCAAAAACGTCGTCTTCCTCATTCTCACATTTCCCTATGGATGAGGGAAACAATTCATGCAAGTCACATTCATACATTTATCAGTGCTGAGCTACCTCACCCCCATCAAGACCCTGCCCCTACGTGGTTTGCAACCAAATGGTCCATGGCCCATGTGGCCAGTTCTATCCAAATGCGCCATGTATGCAAGACCACAGGTGTACCGAGAGGTATCCATGCAACTACTTGAAAGACACTCAGTCGGCCCATGATGGCTATCGTTTATATCGTCACAGAAATACTGAGCATGATGGATTTCAAACAACGCTCAGACCTGCCACTAACTCGCTAATTAAGGCTCACAACTGGTAGATTGTTCCCTACTACCCTCTCCTGTGCAAGATCTTCCAGGCCCACTTTAATGTCAAATTCTATTCTAAAAAAAGCCATCAATTATCTTTGCCAATACATCAACAAAGACCCTGACATGTCTGTCTTTGCCTTACAAAACAGAGGGACAAAGTGTGCACGAGCTCAAATTTTTTTCCAAGGAACATACAACAGCAACTATGGGGCCATTTGCTGAATTCTTGGCTTCTCCATCCATGACCGTTCCCCCACAGTCGTCTATTTGCCACTTCACCTCCAAAATGGTCAACTCATCTACGTCCCCAAAGGATATGCCCCAACAACAGGCCCTGGCTCCACAACATACCACCCTTATGGCGTTCTTTGTTTTGTGCCCAAGTTACCCATTTGCTGCCAACCTGCTCTACCATTAAGTTACCTCCTACTATACATGGACTGCTCAAAAAACATTGAAGCGACATGCTGCTGACGGTAAATCGGATGCCTTAGGACGAGTCTGCACAGTTCATGCCAACAATCAGCAGTGCTACTTTCTCCCAATGCTTCTCCATGTTGCCAAAGGGCACAAATCTTTCCAAGACCGCTAAACAGTCAAAGGAGTTGTCTGTCAAACATACAGGGAAGCTTGCAACCTTCGTGCAATTCTTGACCATGACAGAAGCTTCTGTTGGTCAGTCCCCTTTCCAACTGACATTGCTCTTCGGCATACATCTTAAAGTTTGCAGCACATCTTACCCCATGTGACTCTGCCAAAAATACAAAGAGGCCATGAGTGAGGACATCCTCCACGGAGCTCAATAACAAAATACAAACCTCGACGTCAACTTTTCTGATGCCAATCTAGATTTGAAGTTTTCGTGACTTCTGATGTGATCTTCAAACAGGCCCTCATCCTCCTTCACGACAAACTGCGCTCCATTGGTGCTAAATACCTCGCGTCTATGGGACTACTAACGCCCTACAGGGACAACCTGTACGCCCTTGCTCAAGAGACCCTACGTTAAATATGCTATTATGCTTTACAGCTTCTTAGATTTTATTAGGAAAATGAACCAAAGCTGATGGATGCACAAATAGAAGCCTACACGAAAATCTTGGAAGACATTGAGACTACAAATGGAGTCACATTCTTTTCCTTGATGCACCTGCCAGTACTGGGAAGACTTTTGTTTTCAAAATGCTGCTCGCTAAGGCTCGCAAGAGAGAGAATTTCTCTAGCTGTGGCATCATCGGGGATTGCTGTGTAAGTCGATGTGTGTGTGTCAGTCCATGTGTGTGTGCGTTTAGGTCCATGTGTGCGTGTAAGTCGATGTGTGTATTTTTTTGCACGGGCAACGTCAGATGTGTGTGTGTGTGTACGTCGATGTGTGTGTGTAAGTCCAAGTGTGCGTCTCAGCCCATGTGTGTCTCAGTCGCTTTGTGTGTGTTAGTCGATGTGTGTGTGTTAGTCAATGTGTGTGCATGGCTCCATGTCAGTGTGTAAGTCACTGTGTGTCTATGTGTGTCAGTCGATGTGTGTGTGTATGTCGATGTGTATGTGTGTGTAAGTCCATGTGTGTGTGTCTTCGTCAATATGTGTGCGTGTAAGTGCATATGTGTGCTTAGGTCGATGTGTGTGACTCGCTGTATGTGTGTACGTCCACTTGTGTGTCTAACTCCATGTGTGTGTATCTAAAGTGGATGTCTGTGTGTGTGAGTCCATATGTGTGTGTGTAAGTCGATGTCTTTGTGCGTGTGGGTCAATGTGTGTGTCGATCCATGTGTGTGTCTGTCTTTTAGCCCGGGCAACGCCGGGTACTTCTCGCTAGTTGTATTCTAAGTTTGTTACAACGCGATTTTTCCATAACGCGGTGTTCTTTCAGGAACGCAACTACTACTACTACCATCGCGTTATTGGAGGACGGACTGTACCTTTGTGTCCACGTCTAATCAGCCCACCAGCCTCACACGAGGCCCCCTGGGAGTGAGTTCTGGACAGGTTTTTAAAAAATAATAATTCCAGCAGCATTGGTCCAATAGCAAGCACAGGTTCTGCATCGGGTTTTGACATTCAGTGCGTCATCTGCAAAGTCAGCCTTCCTCGAGCCAATGCTGGCGAAGTCCCAGATTTGTGCCGCGTTGTCTATGAGATGTTAACCCCTCGCCTGGTATACAGGAGGTCGTGGGTTCGATCCCGACCCCGATGCCTGCTGCTGTATACTTGGAGTCTGCGTCTTTCTGTCTCTCCCCATGGTGCATGGGTTTTTCTCTGGGTCCTCCGGTTTTTCCCTCCACATTCAGAATCAACATCACGGCATTGCGAGAATTTTGGCTACTGCTATAAATGTACACATGGAGGTGATGATGATGATATGCCACTTCGTTGATCTGTCATTTGTAATGGTCAGGGCGCTTCTGAAAAGAGAAAGATAGCTCAGTGGGCATTACCTAGTAAAATAACTAGTTTAGTTTAGATGTTAAAAGCAATTCCCGTCTCCGTTAGATATCATTATTATGGCCCAAGTCCAACTCAAACTTACATAATACAAAATAATAACTGTCACATAATAAATAACAAATCGCCTTCTCATATTTGTCTCTCCACACACACCACACACACACAATCTGTTCCATCAGTAATCCAGAAAAATCCCTGCCTTCCTTCTTAATATTTGATTAAAGGCCGTGCCGGCCTTCATGGGTGTGCTATTTGCAACTTTCCACGCAAATACATTGAGGCTATACGGGGGTGGGAGAGTGCTCTCTGTGGGGGAGCGGTGGTGTAACGGTTAGCGCGCTGCGCTATGAACCTGGCCACCCGGGTTCGATTCCCGACCCGGGTTCGATTCCCGCTCACGGCCAACACCCAGTGACGATTATTTGAACCGGTCCTGGGCCTCCCCTAGGTCGACTCAGCCTCAAATGAGTACCTGGTGCGGTGTGTAAACACTGGGGAGACAAAGGCGGTCGGGCGTGGTGCTGGCCACCCACCCCCTCGTGTACCGTTCTGGCCTTTATAGCTGCTCGCTAACAGCACTTGCCCCGACAGTCTGTTGAGGCTATATGGGGAGGGGGGGTATTTGCCTTTGTCTTTATAACCCAGTGTCGTTTTGTGTACTCATTGCATCACGTTAACAAGAAAGAAGCGGGTACCGTGGCGTTTGTGGGTTTTTCCCTCCGCAGATTGTCGATTTCTCTCTGCCAAGCCGACATGATTACAACATTTCCTTTAAGCAAGAGCTATCGTCTACTCGCTCGCTGGCTTTGGGTCGGCGTGGCGTATTTACTGAGGTTGCGTAAAGGGAGAGGTCAACAGCACCCACCCACTACACCCCACCCCACCCACTACACCCCAGCCCCACCCACTACACCCCACCCCACCCCACCCACTACACCCCACCCCCACCCACTACACCCCACCCCACCCACTACACCCCACCCCACCCACTACACCCCAGCCCCACCCACTACACCCCACCCCACCCACTACACCCCACCCCACCCACTACACCCCAGCCCCACCCACTACACCCCACCCCACCCACTACACCCCACCCCACCCACTACACCCCAGCCCCACCCACTACACCCCAGCCCCACCCACTACACCCCACCTCTCCATAGCTTATCGGATTCCTCTAGTATGAAGACATGTTCCGAATCTGAAAGCCGCTGGGAGCCTCTAACATCGACTGCTGCTATACATTTCCACGTGATCGCGATCCATTTCGTTGAGCTATCATTTGTGGCCAGGTAGCTTCTGAAAAATAACGTTATAGCTCAGTGGGCTTTACCTGGTAAAATAAAACGTTTTGATGTTGTCATGTGTTTACCTTTCCTGTAATTTTCGCTCTCATTGTGTTTGCGTGCATTGTTTGTTGTCATAACGTTCTGAGCCCGTTCCCCTACCAGTATATATAATTATTCTGATTCTGATGTATTTATACTGCATGAGGAATCCCATTAGATATGCATATATTTTCGTCACGGATGTCTAGTAGAACGGGATCAGAACGTGACAACAACTAACGCAATACACACAAAAACGATAGACGTGCAAAGTATAGTTAAGGCAAAGAAAGCACTACAAATATGCAAATAAAGCTAAACCACAGGGTTTGAAAAGGATGGGCCCGATTTGAAATGGCTATATCTCTGCAACCACGAACCGCCCATGAACGAAACTCTTACCACTTGAAAGGGCGGGGCATAGAGAGGGCGGGACATAGAAAGGGCGTGGCATAGCGTTTCAAATAATCACCGCAAGATGCCTCTCACAGCGCACGAACAGCCCCTAGCCTCAGTCATTCGCAAGACAACACTGCCTCAACGTTGGATAGGTCGAACGGGACCCCAAGACTTGGCGCTACGCTCTTGGCTCCCAATATCCCCAGACATCACAAAAGCCTGCGACTTTTTCTTGTGGGGATCCGTCAAATACCCGTAGTGTATTTGTGCCACCATTAGCGACTAATCTGGATGACCTCAAATACAGAATCACGGCAGCGGTGACTTCAGTGGAAGAAGACACTTTGAGAGGCGTTTGGGACGAATTCAACGATAGTCTCCATGTCCGTACAGCAGGTGGAGGGCACATAGAGCATTTATAAAATGGTTAGTAAAACTTCATAACTCATTAATCCGTTTGTAACTTTTGTGTAATTGTAACATGTTGCCATCGTGAAATATACTGCTTTGAAATTGGGTCGATCATTTTAAAACACCCTGTATTTTTAATTTGACTATGTAAGCCCCACTGAGCTGCTTTCACGATGAATTGGACTTATCATCACCATCACGTGGAAATGAATAGCAGCAGTAGCCAAATACTCTAAACGTAAAGAGATACACAGAGAACCATTGAGACCCATATATTACTCTAAACGTGTGATGTTGATTCGAAAAGTCGAAGGGATAAAAAAAGAAAGTCCGGAGGACCCGGAGAAAAATCCATGAGACCACGAGGAGAGAGAGACGCAAAATTCCAAATATATAGCAGGCATCGTCAGGGTCGGGATCGAACCCACGACCTCTTGCATACCAGACGAGGGAGTTAACAACTCATGGCCGCAGTGGCGCCTTCACAGCGAGAACGGTCCAACGGTTCGATCCCAGACTCGGGCACCTTTCTGTGTGGATTGTGTTTGTTCTCTCCCCCTGGTCTAAATTGGGGGGGGGGGGTTCTTTCTGAGTTCTCCGGTTTCTTCACATAGCTAACACAGATAAAGATCCCTCCGTATAGCCTCAACAGACTTTCTGGGGAAAGTGCTTTTAGCGACCAGCACCTATGGAAGCGGTGGTGCTGCGGTTAGCGCTATGCCACGCTACAAACCCTGCGGCCCGAGTTCCGTTCCTGCTCACGGCCACCAACACCTGTGAAGATTATCTGAACCGGTCCTGGGGCCTCCCCTAGGTCGACTCAGCCTTGAATGAGTACCTGGCGTTGGTGTGGAAGTAAACATCGCTAGAACTGGTGAGCCAAAGGCCGCCCATCCCCCTGCGTGTGCCGTGCCAGCTTTCACAGGCGCTCGCATAGCTAAAACAAAGACAAAGATCCCCCGTATAGCCTTTAACAGGCTGTCAGGGCAAGTGCTGTTAGCGAGTAGCACCGATGAAGGCCGGCACGGCACACGAGGGGGTGGGTGGCCAGCACCACACCTGACCGCCTTTGCTTCCCGAGTGTCAACGTTTACACACATCGCACTAGATATTAACTTGAGGGTGAGTCTACCTAGGAGAGGACTACGACCGGTTCAGATAATTGTCACTGGTATTGGTGACCGTGAGCGATAATCGAACTCGGCACGCCAGGTTCGTAGCACAGCGCTTAGCGCACATGCAACGTAACCGATATGCATCATACGTGGCGATAACAAGTTGGTGTTTATTTTGTGTCACCGGGTGAGAACTCTAGAAATCAAAATGAGTCTCATTTTAAGAGGGCAGCGAGTGGGTGAGTGAGTGGGCGAATGAGTGGATGGGTCAAGAAGTGAGTGGTGGGTGAATGAGTGAGAGGGTGAATGAGTGGGTGGGTCAATGAGTGGGTGGGTCAATGAGTGGGTCATTGAGTGAGTGGGTCAAGGAGTGAGTGGTGGGTGAATGAGCGAGAGGGTGAATGAGTGGGTGGGTCAATGAGTGAGTGGGTCAATGAGTGGGTCATTGAGTGGGTCAATGAGTGGGTGGGTCATTGAGTGGGTGGGTCAATGTGTGGGTGAGTTGAGTGGGTTGATGAGCGAGTGGGTCGATGAGTGAGTGGGTCGATGAGCTGGTGGGCCGATGAGCTGGTGGGCCGATGAGCGAGTGAGTGCGTGAATGAGTGAGTGGATCAATGAGTGAGTGGATCAATGAGTGGGTGGGTAAATGAATGATGGGGTAATGAATGAGTGCGGCAACGAGTGAGTAAGTCAACGAGTGGGTGGGTCAACGAGTGAGTGGGTGAACGATTGGCTGGGTCCATGGCAAAGTGATGTTGGCTACCATTTCCTGCTTTGCCAAACTGACCTAGTAACAGGCTTGCCAACACAAAAGAAGATTTCAGCCAGGAACTTCCATTCCTTCAGGATCATGGTGCAAAATGGCAGTTTCAATCTCGTCTTGTGATGCAAAAAGCTCTTCCACCAATTAGCTGTCAACATGTATACCAAAGTTGAAGCGGAAAGGCTGCACGTCACTACATTAAACCAAACTAAACTAAGAGTCGAAAACTATGTTCACCTCAAAGATGCAATCAACAACAACGGACATGCTGCCAAAGTTTAAGAATTGGTCATCTTGCCCTCCACTTTCACCAGTGCTCCCCGCTAAATGCATGAGCGCACTCTACATGCCATAACATACGTGTGAAACTATGGCCGGCCTGATCTCTTCATCACGTTCACCTGCAACCCTTCTTGGGCTGGGAGTGGCTCTTGAGCTGATGGAAGGCCAAAAACCGCACAATCGCCATGATTTGCTGGTCAGATTATTCTCACGAAAATGTTTGTTTTGATGAATGCCATCAACAAGGCAAAGCTTTTCGGCAAAACCCGATGCTTTATGTACGCAATTGAGTGGCAAATGCGTGGCCTTCCACGTGCACATATTCTGCTGTGGCTTCAATATCAACTTCACGTGCACACCGTGGATAACTTAATCAACTCTGAACTTCCAGACCCACACGTTGATCCTCTTTTGCAGAGCACTGTCAAAACAAGCATGTGCCCTGTGGAGCCATCAATCCCAAATCACCACGTATGAAAGACAACAAATGCACTAAACGCTTCCCACGACAACTTCTGAAAGATAGACAGACTGCACAAGATGGATACCCACTGTATCGTAGCAGAACACCCGATAATGATGGCTTTACAGCTACTATAGAGTTCGTGGTTCTGACCTTGAAATAGACAACAGATCGATTGTTCCACACTGTCTGCTTCTCTCACGCCTCTTCAATGCACACATCAATGATGAGTACTGCCAATCTATAAAATCCGTAACATATGTGTGCAGGTATGTCCACTAAGGATCTGACATGGCTATATTTGGCCTCGCAACAGATGGAGCAGTGCATGATGAAGTTTAATCATATTAATTGGGCAGATACATTAGCACCAATGGAGACATATGGAGAATCATCTACTTCCCCATTCACGAGCGACATCTCACTGTGGTTCATCTCAGCGTGCACCTTGAGGCTTATGCGAGAAACCAACTATAACATGCAGCAGAATACTGAATAAATTCCAACTACATGAGCTAAGTCTGCTTCCCAGACAAAAAGAGAAGCCTTCAAGAAGATTACTTCTACTGCTGTTTTCAGGGCAGTGGTGCCATTTTCTTTCTTGATGCTCCAGGTGGAACTGCCAGAACTTTCCTCATCAATCTTCTTTTGGCCAAAATCTGCCATTGCAGTCGCATAATCAGCCATTGCTGCCACACTCTTGACAGGAGGAAGAACAGCTCACCTGGTCTTCAAATTGCCCTTAAATTTGGCTAAAGCAGAGGCACCTAACTGCAACATTTATATGGCCACTGACAAAGCCATGGTCCTGCAGCAGTGCCACATTAATTGTTTGGAATGAGTGCACGATGTCTCACAAAGCTGCCTCAGGGGCTGTTGTTCGCAACCTCCAAGACCTTCGTCATAATGACGCAACAATGGGAGGGGTTACTCTGCTACTGACTGGGAATATTTCCCGCAAACACTGCCAGTCATTCCACGTGCAACAAAAGCTGATGAACGCTACTCCTGCCTCAAAGCGTCATACGTTTGAAAATATATTCAGCGACTCAGGCTAAACATGAATATGCAAGTACATCTAACAGGCAATACATTTTGTTGCAGTTTGCTGCAAGTCTGCTCAAAATGGGTAATGGAGTCATCCTACCTGACAATGCAGATAGAAGTATCTCTATGACCAACATTGGCACAACAGTTGCAACACTTCCACAACTTACAGAAGCTGTCTTTGGTGATGTTGCACGCCACTTCCGTGACCACAAGTGGCTATGCGAAAGAGCCATCCTCGCACCAAAAAAATGACAATGTCAATATCACTAACAACGACCTCCTTTATGAATCCCCAGGCACTCCTCACACATTCAAGTCAACTAACACTTTACTGAACAAATGAGGCAGTCAACTACCCGACGTCATTTTTCAACTCTCTGCAGCCACCTGGTGTGCCTCCACACAAGCTCAACCTCAATATTGGCACACCCATCATGCTTCTCAGGAATCTAGACCCACCAACACTTTGCAATGGTACACAATTAGCTATGAAGGAAATTATGCCCTATGTAACTGAAGCCACCATCATGACTGGCCATGCAGCAGGATGCCATGTCGTCATTCAACGCATTCCAATCATTCCCTTTGACCTGCCCTTTCAATTTAAACGCCTTCAATTCCCTGTCCCCCTCAGTTTCGCAAATGAACATCAATAAGGTGCAGGGTCAATCACTCCAAGTTGTTGGCCTTACCTATGTGACTTTACCAAAATAACCAAGGAGTATGGATCCCTGCAGTCACGAACACTTCAAATCTAGATTGAAGCGCCTCTACGGGGAGGGTTTTCACACATCTGTTACCTGATGATGGACGCTTGTGTTACGCCCGAAACGTCGTGCTTATTTTTTTACCTACGTGACTTTACCGAAATAACCAGGGAGTTTGGCCTCAACCTCGTAAGCTTCTCTCATGTCCAACTCTATGTTGGTTGCTCCAGAGTTGGCAATGCAAAAAACATTTTCATATTGCCACAAGATGACAATACATCCAACATTGTCTATCCTGAAGCTTTCCAAGGGTAAAACATTTAAAAGCTGCCCTCATATTATCAAATAGGCAAGCCTTGCAACCAAAAAACACGAACAAAATACACATTTACCGACTTCATTTGCAGCATTCAATTATTCTTAGACAACATGGCAAGACATTACTCTTGACATTTGATTACTAAGACCCATGCTAAGCCGGGAAACTTAGCTACTAGTATGAAATAATATAGGGGGGTAAAGCAAAGTCCTCGATAACAATGTGAGATGTGTAACGCAGGGCCCGAACTAATACCGAGGTAAATCATCGAAACACAAATTAAGCACGGGGCACATAAGTACAACTACTCAGTTTCATCAAACCCTATGTCTTTATTAACATTCTAAAAACATTAAATAATTGAGAACCAAAGGGGTGCAAGGCTGCAGTAAAGATTAAGGACCACTAATCTAGAAACAGCATCCAGCAGCATCCCAGTGCCTTGTACGATGAGGACGATGATGATGCTATGTTGAGGCACCCGCTGTTACAAACCACGTATTCCTACTCACGCGACAGAGTTCCGCTAAGCTCGATCTGATCACATTGACTTCTCGACACAGAGATCGCCCACCCTCCCCTACCGGGAGTTTGCCCCCATGGACTGTTGCTTCCATACGACCAGTCCAGGCCTGGCCGTGCACCCACAGTTTCCTGGCAATTCCCACAATAACCGGACGGTATTGCTGGAAGAATTGGAGCTGATTCGTCCTTTCATCATCTTGACACCAGAAAAAAGGGGTGGCTAGGAGATGTTAACTACCTCGCCTGGTATGCAGGAGGTCGTGGGTTCGATCCCGACCCTGACACCACGGTGGCTAGGAGTTGTTAACTACCTCGCCTGGTATGCAGGAGGTTGTGAGTTCGATCCCAACCCTGACGCCACGGTGGCTAGGAGATGTTAACTACCTTGCCGGGTATGCAGGAGGTTGTGGGTTCGATCCCGACCCTGACACCACGGTGCCTTGGAGATGTTAACTACCTCGCCTGGTATGCAGGAGGTTGTGGGTTCAATCTCGACCCGGATGCCACAATGCCGAGGCCATGTTATCTACCTCGCCTGGTATGCAGGAGGTCATTGGTTCTATCCCGACACTGACGCCACGGTGGCTAGGAGATGTTAACTACCTTGCCTGGTATGCAGGAGGTTGTAGGTTCGATCTCGCCCCTGACGCCACGGTGGTTAGGAGCAGGGACGTGCGGTCAGGGGAGGCAGGGGAGGCAGAGCCTCACCTGCCATACTCCAATGAAAATAGACTAAAAGTAAAATAAAAGAATAATAAAATAAAATAAATATAAACATTTTTCTACTGATCTGTGTTATAAATAAAATTTCTGTAGGATTCCAATAATTTTCATAGTCAAAATCGCCAAATTTGCGGAGCTCCGCTGCAAATGCAGGAAGAGACGAGAGGTGAGGCAGCGACGAGCTCAGCCTCCCCTCTGATTGCGCAACCCCTCAGTAACTGGATGGAGCGCGGGCAATAATCACGTGCCTGTTACTATCTCAGTATGACACCAATGTAATGTTTGTAGACCCCTTCATTACATGTCGTCGCCTTCCATAGTCCAGGTAACTTATTTCACGTATGTGTATAGAGATATTTAGGCTCGCTGGTCTCGTCATGAAACTGCAATGAAAAAGCACCAGGGGAGGCAGCTATCACATCTGCCTCACTGATGGGGACGTGTCTAACACGCCCCCTTTTTCGTGAAGCCACGCCCCCGTCAGTGTGTGAATCTGGCTCTGACACCAGTGCCTCCCCAGCCATTGACCTCACCGCACGTCACTAGTTAGGAGATGTTAACTACCTCGCCTGGTATGCAGGAGGTCATTGGTTCGATCCTGACACTGACGCCACGGTGGCTAGGAGATGTTAACTACCTAACATAGTATACAGGGGGGAAAAATAATTGCTGAATGCAAGCCTAGGCACATTGTGTGGAACCTGAGGATTGTGTGATCATACTGCACCATGCCGGTCAGTGTGGGTAAGTAAAAGACCCACGTTGTTTTAGTTGAGATGAGCGGCGTGTGAATCGGGCGACCCAGGGGCTCAGCTACCGATCTCAACGTGGGGGTGGTGAGGGTGGTGGAGGTGGTGGGGGTGGTGGTGGGGGTGCAGGTGGGGGTGGTGGTGGTTGAGGTTGAGGTGGTGGGGGGGAGGGGGTGGTGGTGGTGGTGGTGGTGGGGGTGGTGGGGGTGGTGGTGGGGGTGGTGGGGGTGGTGGTGGGGGTGGTGGTGGGGGTGGTGGGGGTGGTGGTGGGGGTGGTGGTGGGGGTGGTGGGGGTGGTGGTGGGGGTGGTGGGGGTGGTGGTGAGGGTGGTGAGGGTGGTGGTGGGGGTGGTGAGGGTGGTGAGGGTGATGGGGGTGGTGGTGAGGGTGGTGGGGGTGGTGGTGAGGGTGGTGAGGGTGGTGGTGGGGGTGGTGGGGGTGGTGAGGGTGGTGAGGGTGATGGGGGTGGTGGTGAGGGTGGTGGGGGTGGTGGTGAGGGTGGTGGGGGTGGAGGTGGTGGTGGCGGCTTTGCATGATCCGACTGTGGTGATCCCCACCTCTCCTTTCTCCCGACTATCACCTTTACTGAAACTTCGAATGGATTAAAACCCCCGTATATATACAAAAATATGTTAGACTATAACTATACTGTATTTAGTTTAGTTGCACTGTGTATTGTTGGCTTCTGAAGAAGACAGTTCTCACAGTGACAGTTATTCAGAATTATAAAAATATGTAAATGTTACAATTACTCACAATTAAGTTATCGCGGGTCTTTGCTTTCATGCTGGGTCTCCATCGGTCTAGGATTTCCTCAAAAGGGGTGGATGGATCTATTGTTGATAGCCAGGTGTGCCTTAATCAGGGCTTGGTCCATGGTAGGACGTAGGTCATTTTCTGTACAAATAAATGTATTTGAATAATTGTTCTTAGCTTGTTAGTACTCTACAGGTAGTCCCCGACTTACGATGGAGATGCGTTACGACGCCCCCATCGTAAGTCGAAAATATCGTAAGTCGAAAATATCGTAAGTCGAAGAGTCTTAAAGAATGGTGATAATTTAGCAAAAACAGAGCCATTTACAGTACCGTACTGTATAAACTATATACTGTATGTATTTATTAATTACAATACAGTATTGCACAGTAAAATGTAAAGTAAAAAAACAAGGTAAATTCTTAGACTACCTATATGAACTGCAATTTCATGGAAAGTTTTTTTCAGGAAACAATCCTATCTGCTATAAAAAAAACCCTTTTAACATGCATTGAACGTATGTATCGTGTCGTGGTAACCCTAAAATGAAATCGCTAAAGCTACGTATCATACATGCACAGAACGTATCGTAACGTATCATATTCTACTGTGCTCACCAAGATTCTGTCCGTCGTCTGCACACTTGAACGATGTTAGGTTGTTGATGGCTACATTAACTTCGTTGTCGGAAGAGGAGGATGGCGTTGATAAAGTTACAATATCGTACCTCGTACACTGCTGTACGTTTGCCTGCCGCGCGAAATAAAAAAAATATTTTACAATTTTGTCATATCGCTATCGCCATCGTAAGATCGAAATATCGTAAGTCGGACCGTCGTAAGTCGGGGACTACTTGTTTTTGTTTATCTGTTGATTCGGGGTCACCCTTGTGGCCGACTTGGGCGAGCTATGCGTCTCATCACGCTGCTACAATGACAAAGATCCCCCGTGTAGCCTTAACAGACTGTTGGGGCAAGTGCTGTTAGCGAGCAGCACCTATGAAGACCGGAACGGCGCACGAGGTGGTGGCTGGCCAGCACCACGCCCGACCGCCTTTGTCTCCCCAGTGACGATGTTTTACACACCGTGCCAGGTACTTATTTGAGACTGAGTCGACCTAGGGGAGGCCCAGGACTGGTTCAGATAATCACTACTTGGGGTCGCCGGGTTCGTAGCACAGCGCCCTAACCCCTACACTAGCGTTCCCCACACACACACACCCACACCTACAACCACCAAAATCCACACCCACCCACAGCCACCTGCTCAAACACCCCAACACCCACCCACACACCTCTATAGTTGCGCCCCCTACTGGTGTGACTCCGTCTCTCCACGCTGTTCATTTCGAGTCGGTGAAATATGCGAGGAGCCAGAGGGGCCCGCTTCACCATACCAGGAGCTGTGAACCATCGCGCAAACTCCGGTCATTATTATATACGCAACAGCACTCATCTGCGAAGACAGCCAGGCCTAGATCCAGAGTGCCTTATTAATTACCGGCCTATTTTCAATCTTCTTTTCATTTGTAAGGTCCTTGAGCGTGCTGTGACAAATCTGATCTAGCAGCATCTGTCTTTAAATGAATTGTTCGACCCATTTCAATTGGGTTTTATAACAAAACACAGCACGGAGACGGCTCTAGTTAGGGTGGTAAATTATATGTTAATCACTGCAGACCACGGTAGTGCTCTGGATCTTCTATACCGGGGGTGTCCAAACTACGGCCCGCGGGCCAACTGCGGCCCGCCATCCATTTTTAATTGGCCCGTATCAAAGTTTAAAAAATATAATGGACTATTCCCACTGTATTGCACTTCTTAATTTAAAAACTAAGTGTCTTGAACAAGGCAGCGTCTCCACAAAGCAAGCAATCAAAGAAAAAAATTGCTCAGGGTCACCAGAAATGCCGGAACCGAAGAGACGCAAGATTGCAAGTGAGTGCAGAAAATTTCAGACTCGGTGGAAAAATGATTTTTTTTCCATAGAAACCAAGGGGAAGTGTGTTTGTTTGATTTGTAAAGAGAGTGTTGCCGTGATGAAAGAGTACAATGTACGACGGCATTATGAAACGAAACATCAGACCTTCACGTCCTACACTGGCGCCGAGCGGATAGAGAAGGTAAAGCAAATAGCACAGCTAGCCTGCTAACGCAGCAGCAGGGTTTTTTCCGTGCTAACAAAGCTCAAGAAAATGCAACAATAGCCAGCAATGAAGTAGCTCAACTCATTGCCCTACACGGGAAAGCTTTCTCAGACGGTGACTTCATCAAGCAAGTGCCTCACTAAAGTCGTGGGAATAATGTGCCCGGAGAAAATGCAGAATTTCAACGATGTTATTATGGTCCAGAAATAAGGTTGTGCGGCGAATTAAAGACTTGTCGGCTAACTTAAAACAGCAAGTGTCAGATAAAGCTTGTGCTTTCGATTTTTACTCGATTGCATGTGATGAGAGCACAGATGCCATGGACACTGCACAGCTGTTAATTTTTTGGAGTTGATGATAATTTTTGCATTACGGAGGAACTGCTTTAGACTCTTCGGACTCTTCGGAGTCTAAAGGGGACAACAACTGGGAAGGACATGTTTGAAGCTGTGTCAGATTCAATTGATCAGGCTGGACTTAAATGGGACAAGCTGTGTGGAATTACAACGGATGGGGCTCCAGCAAGGCGAGCGCAAAGGAATGGCCTCTATGGTGAGTGCCAAGGTGCAGGAGAGCGGAGGTGAGGCTGTCAAAATGCACTGTATCATCTACCAAGAAGCCCTCTGTGCCAAGATAATCCAGCTTGGCGATGTGATGAACACAGTTGTGAAAAATGTCAAAAAAAATTATGGCCCGAGGGCTTTACCACAGTGAATTGCAAGCGTTCCTCTCTGATGTCGATGCTGAATACGGGGACCTACTCTACCATTCTGAAGTGCGCTGGCTCAGTCGCGGCTCCGTGCTGCAGCGGTTTTATTCCCTGAGATCAAATATCGACAAGTTTTTGAAAGAAAAGGGCAGACCTCTCCATGAGATCAGTGACCCTTTATGGTTGGCAGGCCTGGCTTTTTTTGTTGATCTCACTGATCATCTCAACACTCCGAACAAGAGACTACAAGGCAAAGAGCAGCTGGTACCACAGCTGTATGCGCACATGAAAGCATTCCGTTCGAAGCTCCGTCTCTTCGAGTCACAACTGCGCAACTTCAATGTAGCGCACTTCCCCACGCTGACCCAAATCAATGCGCATTTCCAAATGCCAAGCTCTCTGCAAAAATGTGAGAATATGTGTCTGTGATCACATCTCTCATGACAGAATTCAGTCAGCGCTTCCAAGATTTTTCTGTCATTTAGAAGGACATTACACTGTTTGCGGCTCTGTTTTCAATGGATGCAAAATAAGTGGAGGAGAGTCTGCAATTAGAACTGATCGAAATTCAGTTTGATGATTCTCTGAAGAATCAGCATCAGCTTCTCTCCCTACCTGACTTCTACCGGAGTTTGGAAAAGGCCAAGTTTCCTCTGATGAGACGTCATGCAAAACGAATGATGAGTCTGTTCGGCTCAACATACATCTGTGAGCAGACGTTCTCTCTGTTAACGCTGAACAAAAGCAGGCTGAGAACCAGAACGACCGACAGCCATCTCCGTGACGTCCTTCGCATCTCAACCACCAAACTTACTCCTGACCTGCCAGCTATCCTTCAGATCAAAGCGCAGCATCACTGCTCCCACTGAGCGCAACATTCTTCCCATTGCAGGTGAGTTAAAAATATACACACCGTTTTATTTGTTAATAAGCCACATTACTTAATATATTCAGTCAATTAAAGTTGATGACAATTTTTTTTAACAAACGTTAGTTGATGTGTTAACAAGCCCAATAATGTATTTGTGTAATAAGCTTGAAATATCCACATCCCCTATTTCTCTTCTTGTCTCTCCCTTCATACAGGACAATGAAGGGGGATCAGCACCCTAAGAACCAATCTGAGGCTGTCACTGAGAGAATGACCTGCCAACCTTTTTGTAAAAAATAAAATTAAAATCTACTAATGAAAAGCTATGATGGAGGCTTTTTTTCTTCAAACATGTTCAATTATCAAACGTTATTTACCTGCAATTGATTGATTTTGCCAATATTAGTGCATGAGAACTGAGGCAGTATACCTCACGTCTAGTGAGTGGCCCACTCCTTCGTATATTTTTCTGTATGTGGCCACCGGGAAAAAAAAGTTTGGACACCCCTGTTCTAGACCTTAGTGCAGATTTCGATGCAATCGACCATGACATTTTAAATGAACTGCTTGAACATATTATGGGGGTAACAGATTCTACTCTGAAGTGCTTATGCTCTTACCTGTAAAACTGCAAGCAGTATGTCAATGTGGATGGCTTTAAAGTCCTCGGTCAGTTCAGTGCAGTCTGGGGTTCCTCAAGGCTCAGTGCTTGGTCACATTCTGTTTATCATTTACATCGCCCCATTTGGAGCACTGCTTCGATTTTTAGGGCTGCCCTACCGCTGCTATGCAGTCGACACCCAAATTTACCTCCAGCTGACAGTCGATTCTACGTCAGCAATATCTTTGCCTTCATCATCTTTAACAGCTGCGGTCCTGAAACAAGTAGAGGGCAAGAGGTTTCTGCTATTCTAGATTTGAAGCTTTCGTGACTGCAAGGATCCATACTCTTTGGTTCTATTGGGTAAAGTCACGTAGGTAAAAAAATAAAATAACAAAAATCACAACGTTTCGGCCACAACACAAGCGGCCTTCATCAGGTGAAGGGACGAGACTGTGTGGAGGACAGCGCTGTCCTGATTTTTGTTATTTTATTTTTTACCTACGTGACTTTACCCAATAGAACCAAAGAGTAGGTTTCTGCTAGTTTGTAAAGCCTTGCATGGGCTGGCATCACCATATATTTACGAGCTAATTCATCCGTACACTCTGTTTTTTTTTTACCTACGTGACTTTACCCAATAGAACCAAAGAGTAGGTTTCTGCTAGTTTGTAAAGCCTTGCATGGGCTGGCATCACCATATATTTACGAGCTAATTCATCCGTACACTCTGTCAAGGTTGTTAAGATCAGCATTTTCTGCTCTTTTGTGCGTGCCTCGATCCCAGCTGCATTCCCGGGGTGAGAGGGCATTTGCTGTGTCTGCACCTCGGTTTGGGAATTCCCTACCATTAGAAATTCGTTTAACCGACCATGTGGATACTTTTAAGTCGCGTCTAAAAAGACATTTTCCTAATTCCGTTTATTATATGTAGCTCTCCTTCTCTCTTGGCCTTTCCTTAACCTTATTCTTACAAGGCGCCTTGAGACGTTAGTCAAAGGCGCCTTACAAATAAATGTTAATTATTATGATTATTAGAGGTCTACACGAGTCTACGAGTCTCCTGCGAATCTGTGCGTCTAGAGTTAAATGTTAAGTCTGTGGGTCTTTTTGCAAACATGATGCCTTGAATAAAGGTGTCAGTTAAAAGGGCAAAACCTATTCCTATATCTGTGGGTCTTGCATGTGCGTGTGTGGGTGTCTATGTGGCACAATAGGGGGCACAGGTGGTGCATCAGCCGGTCATCTCAGTCATCTCAGTCAGTCGGCCCGTGGCACTTGGGTCTGCCTCGTGACCTCCTGCCAGCGGGCGTTCGACACTCCACGTGGCCTCAAGGTGCACATGGCCTGGCACAAGCGCCGTGGTGATGTCACCGCCACTTAGTGGCGAATGGCGGTTGTTGTTGTTGTCTATGTGATGAATACCTTGTGCCGCCGTGTGTAGTAAACATCGCCATGAGGGAGGCTAAGGCGGCAGGGCGTGGTGCTGGCCACCCACCCCCTCGTGTGCCATGCCGGCCTTTATACTGTAGGTGCTCACTGACAGCACTGACCCCAACAGTCTGTTCAGGCTATACGGGGGATCTTTGTCTTTGTTTCTCCTTTAAGTGAATGTATGGGCGTCTTTGCTAGTTGGGTGGTAAATATGTAAGTTACGTGAGTGCGTGGGTCTTTATACAACGTAAAACATGATACACGTACAACCACCTCTCATTTTGCACGGGATTTATGTTCTTGAAAAATGGCGCGTAACTAAGAAATAATGGAAATGGTTGGTGTTAGGAAGAGCACGCTATCAAACTTCATTCTCTTACGTCTATATTTTTCATCGGTTACAGTGGCATATTACATTTACAATAATACCAAACATGTATTAAAGCTAGTAACAGGCAATTTAAACAAACAAAATAAGTATAACTAAAATATTTGTAACACGTAGTGAGATGCTTGACTGTAGTGGCATGCTGGGGCTGGTGGAGGAAAGCAATGCGGAGTGGTGGGGTTACTGGACGTTCACCGAACATATTTTGTCGGCGAATGCCTGCACTAAGACAAAGTGCATGGGGACAAGATCTTCAAAATGTCTCGCGAGAAAATGCTGACTACAATCTGTCCCGTCGCTTGTGGTTGTTCTCTCACTGCTGCACCCTCAGTCAGCATCGGTTCATGAAACTTTGCCGCCCTGAACTAACGATTCAGCTCGCCGTGCGTTCCGTGACACCGTGGCCCAATGCACTGGGGCGCGTTATTCCACCGACAGTTTGCAAGCGCAGAACAAAAATAATTGTACGAAATCCGCATTACGTGCACGCATGTAAAACGCGAGGCGACCGCATTTCAATTTTCCTCGTTATCCATGACACCACTCTCTCTCGTCATAACATCCCAGCACGTGGTCCCTACGTCCATAACGAGCAAGATTCACGTGCATCAACATCATCCACACCTAGGCTCTCTTTGCTCTTCCCTCCAATAATATAATAACGATGAGAACAGGCCCATAGCATCTTTCCCAGGGTGGAGCCACGTATCAGTGGTAAGCATTGGGGGGGGGGCTTCATCCAGCAGTGGATAGATGGTGGCTGTCGATGATTGATGATAACGCCTTCTTGTCTCGTCCTCCATAACGGCGGTGATGACGGATTCGTCTGACGACGACGACGTGAAAGACATCAAAGTCACCGAGAGCCGCGGAGTTTTGGTTAAAATAACAAACACGAAGTTCACGTTGCGAGTTGCGACGTGAGCACCAAGAGCAGCTAAGTGTAGCCGAACTGCCCTGTCCCTCTCCTCCCGTCGTGAATCCTAACAAAGGGGACAGGTCGGCTAAATAGGCAGCAGTAAAAAAATAATAAGGTTCGGAGATGATAACGAGTAGATACTCCTAATTGCATTATGTCCTCCTGAGAAGTGGGCGACTCCACAACAGCTGAGATTTGTGGAACGGCAAAACATTATTTTAAAATGTTCTTCCTAACGGCATTTGCGTATCTGCAATAGTGACCAAGACAGCCTCCACGTCACAACACCGCAGCTCAATCCTTTAGCACGGCATCCGTCCAAATCTTAATTAATAACAGCGGCTTATAGCGACAAACATTTAACATACAAAACATCTGTAATGCCTCCTAAACATTTTCACATCAAGTTGTATTAACAATATGTAAATTAGATTAATAATTTACTGACAACATATAAAACAATTATCTTATATAATATAACCTCATGAGCCCAATGTTAAAACCAAGCGCTAAGTCAGCCATTTTGTGCCTTTCCAATGAACAGCACAACGCAACACGACAACACCAGATGGCAGCTGTTACAAAAACAACTTCTATTTTCATCACCAAAACACTCTAATCATCTTCCAACTCCGTTATGTCGACTGATTCGAGTTTGATTGATGAAAATGAATACGTTATTAACGCTCCTAATCGAAATGTAATAACTCACCACGAGGCCGATGCCATATCATTATTAGATTTCCCGCGCAAAAATGGCAAACTATCATAATCCAACTCAATAATAAGCGAACATCTCATACACACAATAGTGCTCAATCTCTCTCTTCATGGGATTGAGCACCGGTTTTAAAATTCTAGACTCAATTATGAAGTATTTTATTTATTGAAATCAACTTTCATATGAAAGTTTTAATTGTGCATGTCTTCATTACAAACAATAACTCAATCAATAGTCAATTAACATTACCGAGTTCCTGTCAATCGATTAACATTCAAGTAATATCAATTTAAGTTATATTATTGGAACTAATGTAACATGCATCTCACCAGCACAGAGTCCGCCAAAAATATTATTTGGGGACGTGCCTCATACTCGACAGTGCAAATGGGGCTAGGGGTCCTATCCCTAGTAATCATTGCCTTCTCATATTATAATACTAAACCTCGCTTCCTCTCCATAGCAATTCACAAAGTGCACAATTATGCGTGTGATTAATCAATGTTGAGCTGACACCGGCTACACATGCACATTTTACACACAGCCACACACTATGAAGGAGATAAAAGACACGGACATCGATAAACAAAATACGGCTAAAGCCGAAAGGTGCGCAAAGAGATGTCACGAGGTGCACGTTTGGAATTCCATTGAGAGGCAGA
Organism: Petromyzon marinus; assembly: GCF_048934315.1. NCBI lineage: Eukaryota > Metazoa > Chordata > Hyperoartia > Petromyzontiformes > Petromyzontidae > Petromyzon > Petromyzon marinus. Next base: position 1,883,207 of record NC_133732.1, read on the forward strand.
GAGTGGAGCATGGGGAAATCGAGAACACACACAAGTTGAGAGACATCATGTTGACTGTTAAAACAATGGCTTAGGCAGGACATGGATGATGGCCGATTGGCGAGACTAACCATGGAGTGGCAGTGAAACGGTAACACGCGAGCTTAAGGAGACATTCATGAAGCAATGGATGGCTGCTGCGAATGATTGGCTGAAAAAAGGGTTTGGTGTGAAATTGAGTTGTTGTTGCTGTCCTAGGCACTACATGGAGAGTGGAACTCACAAAGCCTTCCCTAAAGCCCCCATAAAGCCTGGAGGGCAAGGCCTCTACGGCTTCCACAAGAAGCTGGGCTGTGCGGCTGTCATGGGACCATGGCTCTCCGCTTCAGCGGCCACGATCCCTGCCTGAAAATCTTCAAAAACACGCCAGGTCCTGGCTCCAAAACGTTATCCGTGTGCGTCGAGAATGACCCCGTGTACGACATCGGCCCGCGCACGCAAAATGAGAGCATCAGGAACCACAAACACCCCAAGCAGCACGTTCAGATAAGCACAAGCAGCTAACGAGGTGTCGTCAGTGACGAATGAGGAGCTCGCGGTGCGGGCGAGGGCATCAATGAGCGAACAGAAGAGGGCAGTTATCTTGTTAACGGTGGAATCGATGATGCCCAAGGTAAGATGAGGATGACGTTACATCCCCTTCATTGATTTAAGCCACAGGGGTGGGGTTCCCCAATATATGGGCGGTGTAAAAAAGAAGGGGGCAGTCGCCGTGGAGGTCTTCTCCGTCGGTCAATCCCTCTTTCCTGTCACCCCTCCACTCCTTCCTGTTCCTCCCCATAGAGCCCTTTCCTGATCCCTAACTAACTCCTCTGTCGCGGTCACTCATTCCTCAATACCTTGTAGCACGCCCCCGCCCTCTAATCATTCGTTTCTGTCACCGTTTGTGTTTTTTTCTAATTGAAAGAAAGGGCGAGCCCCTTAAGCGCGTTGCATAAGCTTGTTCGATCCGACGACCGCCGTTCACATGAGACCATCTCAACGGAGCCGAGTCATCCGATAGGGAGGTGAGGGATGGGGGTGAGGGCCCGCAGCCCCAGTCAGAGGGGGTGGGTCATCATGACGGGGAGCGGATCGACATTTAAATTGAGGGGGGGGAGGATGTTTGGGGAGCAGGTAGCAGGAGAAGGGAGCGGTATAACTGAATGACCCAAAAAAATATCTGAATGACCCAAAAAAATATATCAGAATATTTATTTATACTGCAGGAGGAATTTGATGAGCTATAAAGAAGTGACGTGACCAAATCAAAACCACCACAGCTTCCTTATCTTTGCCATTGGCGTAATTGTGTTTAGTCGTACGTTCGATGAACACCTCCGACGCCTGCGCTCCGTTTTTGAGAGAATGCGCTCTGCTAACTTGAAATTTAAACCGAAAAAATGTCACTTGTTGCAAAATTCGGTGCGATATCTGGGTCATGTTGTTAGTTCCAACGACATTGCCACGGACCCGATGAAAACTGCCTGTGTTCGCGACTGGCCTACCCCCACGTGTGTGGGTGATGTACACAGTTTTGTCCGCTTCGTGTCGTATTGGTGTCGGTTCGTGCCAAATTTTTCTACGGCCGCAAAACCTTTGCATCCGCTGACTGCTAAAAATCAGAGATTAAAATGGGGTCCTGAAGAGGAAGCAGCTGTCGTGGCTTTTCGCGGTTGCTTGTCTGATGCGCCCACGTTCGAATATCCTGATTTTTCCGTGCCATTTATCCTGGATACCGACGCCAGCGATATGGGCATAGGCGCCGTCTTGTCTCAATCAAAAAATGGTGTGGAGAAGGTGGTCGCATACGGCAGCCGTGTTGTTTCCCCCGCGGAAAGTCGCTATTGCATTACAAGGAGGGAACTTTTGCCCATTGTTTATTTTGTGCGACAGTACAGGCCTTACCTCTACGGCAGGAAATTCGTTGTCCGCACTGATCATGCGGCTCTCCAATACTCCTTGAAGGTTGAGCAGCCAGCCGGCGAACTGTCTCGTTAGCTCGAGATATTACAGGAGTCCTCGTTCGATGTGATCTACCATCAGGGTCCCCGGCATTGCAACGTGGATGCACTGTCACGACTGCCGCACGCGACCCGTTGCACGTGTTCCTCTGGGACGAGTCGTTGCGCACCTGTCCCTTCGCTACCACGAACTGTCATGTCCGCAATTAACGATTTGACTTTGCATGCTGCAGATGTGCCGGTCGACAGCGTATTGCAGCTGCCGCTCTCCATGTGGGTACGCGAGCAGCTGCTCGATGACTCCTTGGGAACTTTGCGGCGTCAGGCGGAACATACGCATGAGTCTTCTGTGTCAGGGGAAGGTGGCCAATTGGCTTTTCATGACAGCCTTTTGATGTGGAGGGAGGATATGGTGGACCGATGGCGGATTGTGGTTCCCCGTTACTCTCCGTGATGGCTTGATTCGTGTGTTGCACGGAGAAAAATTGTTGCACCTCGGCGTTCAAAAATCTTTGCTAACATTGCAACGGGATTATCATTGGCCCGGTATGACGGCCGATGTCTCTAAACTTATTCGTTCATGCCCTGATTACGCTCGGCAGAAACCGCCATGGCAGAGGTGCCATCCGCCGCTGCAATCTATTTCGGTTACGCGCATCAACGAGTTGTTGGCACTCAATGTCCTGGGCACCTTCCCAATCACTCCCAGGGGTAATAAATACCTTTTGGTGGGAGTGGAATGTTTTTTTCGGTGGCCGATGGCTTGGCCTTTACCTGACCAATCGGCGTCCTCCATCGCAGATACATTTTTGAGTGGTTACATTGTGGACAAGGGTGCTCCGGAAATTTGGTCGAAATTTGTCCCCTAAACATTTGCGACGCCTTGGGCAGTAGGAAAATGAGAACGTCGCCATACAACCCTCAGACTGATGGGATGGTCGAGCGTCTGAACGGAACCTTGACCGCCACGCTCTGCCAAGCTGTGAATGCGAAACAGCCCGATTGGGATTTACATGTACCGAGCGTGCTCACCGCGTTTAAGATGGCCCCGCACGCTTCCACGGAAGGGAAAACATGCCACCTATTGATACCCAATTGGGAACGCCTGTTGGGGGCACTAAACGTACCCTGCCTGACCATGTTAGAGAATCACTGCGCCGGATTTTCTGAGGCGCGCGAGGCGGCTAGCATTAGCACCGTGAAAACACAGGCGCGCAATGAGCGCTGTGCACACAGGTCCGGCCACGACATGACATGGTACGTCGGCGACAGGGCCTGGCTACATTACCGTCAGGTGCCTGTTGGCACCTCTCCCAAATTACACAAGCCGTGGCACGGTCCTGTTGAAGTGGTTGAGGTTAAGCGTCCACAGTGTGTACACATTCGGGTGGGTCGCCGTCGTTGAGTTCGTCCATCCATCTCGGTTGAAATCGTTCATTCCTCCGCGTCTTGCTTCGTCATCTCCGAAAAATTGGTCTGCCAGGGTCTGGCGTGTCCGACGATACGGGGGCGGTGCGGTTGCAGGATGATCCCCCGAGGGAATCTGTTTTGCCGCCAACAGCATCCGAGCCTTTAACTGCCGTTGCGGACGATGGCCCTGCTCAGTCCAGCCCTATTACGACGGACTCTACCACCCTTCCGTCGACCGCCCTGCTGTCTGCCGAGCCGACCTATGCAGAACTGGACACGGCTTCCGTGGCTGGTCCGGCGTCTCGGATCCGTTCTAAAACATCTCGATTTTGTTAACGTCGCCACATGTTTTTCTTTTCCTGTGTTGGGGATTCGCCTTTTACTTCTTTGCTCTTACCGTTCCTCATGATTGTTCTTGTGTTCATCCTTGTTAAGTATGGACCTACGCTCGTTACCACGGAGTTTTACATCGCGCCTCTCCATTACTCATGCCAAATTCATTCCTGGCCGCGATCGCTAGTCTTTTCATCACGGGGGAGAGTGATGTAATGAGAGAGCGCCATCTAGGCGGCGACTAGGGGTATCTGCATGGCCACTGCTGGGTAAGCTGTATCCAATTCAAAGCGGGGATTCCATCTAGGCCAAAGTTAACGGGCGGAGTTAGAGAGAATGTACAGCAACCATCTAGAGGGTTCCACGAAGGGTGTAGCTGGAGGCGGCGCTGTGCTCTGCTGAGAGGAATATAAGCGGAGGCAGGAGAGGACTCGGTGTCGGTGTGGGGAAGCCTCGGGTCCAGACTGCATTGCCGCTCAACCTCTCCTCGCCAACGGCCACGTGGCGAACTCCCAGCGAAGCAGCCTCTCCTCCCAGCACGCCGTCAGCCAGCGGCGGATGGGGGAGAGAGCGAGGCACGCCACGACGGTAGACAGGGGAACGGCTCATCAACAGCAGAGAGAAAGAGAGGGGAATCAACCGGAAAGAGGGGGAGCGGAGCTGTGCAGAAGTTATGTTAGTAAAAAAAGACGCCAGTCAACAATCGCCGTGGAAGTCGTTCATTACACATGTATCTGTGACCGCCAGTAAAGCAAGATGGTCAGATGTCCAATGTTGTCTGTATTTCTATAATTGGCAATGGCATCTCTCAAGTGTTCATGATTCCCCATCTCAAGTTTGCTTCAGTTAAGTTTTAAATATCGAAGTCTTTCACTTTCAATGCTTGCGTACATAGCAAGGACAAACTGGTGGAAGAGAGATTCACATCGAAGAAAGTGGTTTGACTCTTGTTCTCTTACCATCAGTCGAAAGACATACAATTGCAGGGCAGTAACCTTGTGGCCTTGAATTTACTGTAAGTGGTAGCGATCTTCCCCCAAGGGAAACAGAAGAGGATATTACAGAGGTTCATGGGCTCTGTTACTCTCAGCAATTCTTTGGAAAGAATATGCACCTGCAGGAGTTCTCTTATGCAAGGCAATATCCCTATTCTGGAATTCATTGCCAACTATGATAATTGCAACCTCATTTGTAGTTGGGGCATTAAAGGGGCGCTCATGCTCATGAGCAGGTGTCCTGTCTGCTCTGATGACAACTTTGTACTCATCTGAGGTCATGTTTTCAATGGCCGTTTTGAAAAGCTTAACATCGGGATTGTTTTCATTGTAACATGTCCTGTAGCGTCATGGCCACATACAAAATTAAGTCTAGCGTATTGCTCTGTCGCTGCCGAGCCTGTCAATGTGTGTCTCCCATGAAGTAAAGTTGCAGGGAACTTGTGCTGCTCATTGGAAAGTGGCAGCAGGAAGCCAATGTTGTGGTAGACCTTACCTTGAACCTTGAATTTCCATACACGTGTTTCCGTGTCAATGTGGTCTGCTCCAAATGATGTCATTTGCAAAGCAGAGTTGTATTTTCTGAGGTTTCTAAGAAACTGCTGAGGATTTGGGTGAGTGCCCAACGCCAATGACTTGAGTGGCTCTGGGGGCAGTATAGGTAGATTTACCTTGCCGTCTCTGCAGCATGTGCCTTTTGTCTCCCCCTTCCACTTTTTGGCCCCACATGTGGTGCAGAGTATCGTCATTCCTCCAATACTGACCAAGGCATGTGCCTCATAGTAAATGTCTGGGTCACAGAAGAATGCTGGCCCTTTCTAACGCTGGCAAATTCTGATTCTAGAGGCTGGCTGTCTTATCCTCTTATCTTCCAGAGGTGCCTGTGTTACCTCACGATTTTTTATCGGCCCTTGAAATAGAGGCTCTTGTTCTCTTGTCTTCCAGACGTGCCTATCTGGCTTCAGGTATCTCAGCTGCCTTGAAGTTGTCCTTTCAGATTCTTGACGTGCCTGTGTTGCTGTGGCCTTCTTAGATGCTCTATAAGTTGAGGCTCTTTCACTCTCATCATCCAGACGTGACTGCCTAGCTTCAGGTGTCTCAACTACCTTAGAAGTTGTCCTCTAAGATTCTTGACATGCCTGTGTTGCTGTAGGCTTCTTAGATTCTCTATAAGTTGAGGCTCTTTCCCTCATCATCCAGACGTGACTGCCTAGCTTCAGGTGTCTCAGCTGCCTTAGAAGTTGTCCTCTCAGATTCTTGACGTGCCTGTGTTGCTGTAGGCTTCTTAGATGCTCTATAAGTTGAGGCTCTTTCGCTCTCATCATCCAGACGTGACTGCCTAGCTTCAGGTGTCTCAGCTGCCTTAGAAGTTGTCCTCTCAGATTCTTGACGTGCCTGTGTTGCTGTAGCCTTCTTAGATGCTCTATAAGTTGAGGCTCTTTCCCTCTCATCATCCAGACGTGACTGCCTAGCTTTAAATGTCTCAGCTGCCTTAGAAGTTGTCCTCTCAGATTCTTGACATGGCTGTGTTGCTGTAGGCTTCTTAGATGCTCTTTCGCTCTCATCATCCAGACGTGACTGCCTAGCTTCAGGTGTCTCAGCTGCCTTAGAAGTTGTCCTCTCAGATTCTTGACGTGCCTGTGTTGCTGTAGCCTTCTTAGATGCTCTATAAGTTGAGGCTCATTCCCTCTCATCATCCAGACGTGACTGCCTAGCTGATGGAGTTGCAATGGCTCTGGTTCTTGCGTCTCTAACTTTCTGAGCTTCAAATCATAGACGTCTTTCTTCGCTCAATTGCTGCCTCCTTCTTGCCTGTGAGGAGGAGCAACGTCCCAATTTGGGATGTTTTTGGAACCCGTATTGTCTATTGAATTGCTCCGTGAAAAGGGATGAAGTAATTTTGTGTGAAGATTGGTACTTAAAGGTCCAAGGTATTTTGTTGGGATTGTTAAGTCCTGAATAGGAATTTATGGCTTTATGTGAATATTTTCCTTGATGAATGACAGAGGTATTTCAGTAGATAGTGTGTAGTCCTGAAGAAGACTGTATAACTTTTGGAGCTTGATGAAGATTTTTTGGTTACTTGTGGGGTATATTTATCCAATAATATACCCATAGTTAGTATGGTTTGTTGTTTACCACTTAAACCTTTGTGCAGTTGTTTCTGTTATGGAGTTAGTTTTGTCTCATTGCCGAATGCATCAACTTTTGTGAAGCTCTGTTCTGCAGTTAGTAATGCCTTGGAGATCATCCTCATTACCCCCTCTCTAAGACCTGAAGGCAGTCATCTTTGACCACCCTGCGAAGGTTGCAACTGAAAAGCTTGCAACCTTTGCATGTAGGTAGGCTGTGAGTGCACATTATTATTATTAAGACCGTCTATTGTCGGCGACACTACTTAGTCAGAACGGTTGGTAGGCTGTGAGTACACACTATTATTATTAAGACCGTCTATTATCGGCAACACTACTTAGAACACTTGGTAGGCTGTGGGTACACACTATTATTATTAACATCGTATATTGTCGGCGACACTACTTAGTACACTTGGTATGCTGTGGGTACACACTATTATTAAGACCGTCTATTGTCGGCAACACTACTTAGTTAGAACACTTGGTAGGCTGTGGGTACACACTATTATTATTAAGACCGTCTATTATCGGCGACACTACTTAGTTAGTACACTTGGTAGGCTGTGAGTACACACTATTATTATTAAGACCGTCTATTATCGGCCACACTACTTAGTTAGTACACTTGGTAGGCTGTGGGTACACACTATTATTATTAAGACCGTCTATTGTCGGCGACACTGCTTAGTTAGTACACTTGGTAGGCTGTGAGTACACACTATTATTATTAAGACCGTATATTGTCGGCGACACAACTTAGTTAGAACACTTGGTAGGCTGTGGGTACACACTATTATTATCAAGACCGTCTATTATCGGCGACACTACTTAGTTAGAACACTTGGTAGGCTGTGGGTACACACTATTATTATTAAGACCGTCTATTATCGGCGACACTACTTAGTTAGTACACTTGGTAGGCTGTGGGTACACACTATTATTATTAAGACCGTCTATTGTCGGCGACACTGCTTAGTTAGTACACTTGGTAGGCTGTGAGTACACACTATTATTATTAAGACCGTCTATTGTTGGCGACACTACTTAGTTAGAACACTTGGTAGGCTGTCTAACTAGCAGCGCCCCGGGACGGTGAAGACGGAGATGACGACGAGGAGAATAGTGACGATGACGAGATGGTGACGACGATGGACTATAGCAGCACGACGGGCATCCCACTTCCAGCAACAGCCACTAGGTCCCCCACAAGGGCCCCTCTCCCAGCATGGCCTTGCTCCGCCCCGGCCACGCCCCCTTTCTGGAACCTACTAGTGGGTCTCTGTGTGAGTCTGTGGGTCTCTGTGTGAGTCTGTGGGTCTCTGTGTGAGTCTGTGGGTCTCTGTGTGAGTCTATGGGTCTCTGTGTGATTCTGTGGGTCTCTGTGTGAGTCTATGGGTCTCTGTGTGAGTCTATGGGTCTCTGTGTGAGTCTGTGGGTCTCTGTGTGAGTCTGTGGGTCTCTGTGTGAGTCTATGGGTCTCTGTGTGAGTCTATGGGTCTCTGTGGTGAGTCTATGGATCTCTGTGTGAGTCTATGGGTCTCTGTGGTGAGTCTATGGGTCTCTGTGTGAGTCTGTGGGTCTCTGTGTGAGTCTGTGGGTCTCTGTGTGAGTCTGTGGGTCTCTGTGTGATTCTATGGGTCTCTGTGTGAGTCTCTGGGTCTCTTGTGTGAGTCAATCTATGTATGTACGTTGAACTACTTTCCACACCATATGTAGCCAACCATGCCAATCAGAGGTGTGGGGGGGGGGGGGGAGGACAAAAAATAACTAAATATTAAAAGCAGTTCTAAATAAATGAGTGTTCAATCTAGATGATGATTTAATTGTGCACAGCTCCAGTTGTTTCCTCATAATGGGAAGGAAAAGAGAGCAATGCCTCACACACTCTAGCTTGGGGGCAATGCTTTCAACAGTTCTGGGCCGGTTCTGCCAAGTGTCCGAATTATGGCCAGAAAAAAAAGAAAACGTGGCCATGGCTAACTTGCTGGCCCGAGGTCTCTTTCCTCTCGGCGCTTTCACCTTATGGCTCGAACCCCCTCCACGACTACCGGCTTGAGCATTCTCAGAATGAATGGTAACCTCAGTGAACCCTTTTGTTTCCTTCTATGGCGAAGCCCGTTAGGGTTATCAGGGTGCCGCCGCACGCGCGTGGGTTTTGACCCGAGTTTCCGATAGCATCTGGAGGGAAAAAAAATGCGATGGTGGTTGGAAATTTATTTTTTCTTGTAAAGTATATGTACGTGTGCTGAACTTATTTTGCACCACCCAACCATGGAAATCGGTATGGCACAGCCGGAAGCAGTGGAGAGATGCGGAAATGGCTGCCGATGAAAGATTGGCTTTGGTCTAGCTCAACACCACATAGCCACGGATTATCTAAGCAAATTAAGATATGTTTAACGATACGTATGTGTGTGTGTTGAACCTCTATTCCACCACCACACGTAGCCAACACAGTACTCATCAGACATACGGGGGAAGGACAACAAACTAAATACAGCAAGCAGTTCTAAAAACATTAGTTTTCAATATAGACTATTTAAAAGTGCATAGGTCCCAGTGGCTTCCTAATATTGTAAGAAAGAGCTTTCCAGATGGCCGCAGAAAGCACACAATGCAGTGACTGTCTTTGTTTGATGGCTAAGTCAAAAAGCCGCTGCTGCGAGGATTATCGGAGTTCACGTGACTATGGATTTTGCTCCTTGACAAGATCAGCAAAGTGTCGTGGTTCATTTGTGACAAGCACTTTGTGGGTAATGCATTCGTCCAGCATATAACGTTGCGAATATGGCAAGTGTTCCCAATAGCACTTTAGTGACGTTAACACCTGATAGCCTGATAATACATGCATGGGCGAATACGGATGCATTTGATTCGTGGTGTCGGAGTCCTTTGTCGCATTTTCATGGACAAAATGAAGAACAAACCTTTGCGTGCTGCTGCAAGTAGAAACACCAAGGTAACTTGTTAATCACTCAGGTTGGGTAAGCGACGTTATTTTTTCGTCAGCCTCATACTAGCAGAGGTGTCGTCATCCTCACTCACAAAAAACATTCCTTCATTTCCACTTAATTGATGAAGACATTGGCACGTAAACTGAAGATTGATTATTGATTCAACTTGATCAATTGCAGATCGTGATGGGCCGATCCGTCATTGTTCGTAGTCATGTCAATGATATCCCATTCATTATTTGTAATATATGAAATCCAACACCGATTAATACAGAATTAACATTAGAATATGTATTTATACTTGAGAAATTCGATGAGCTATACCGATTTTTCACAGATGTCCAGTAGGCACACGGGATAAGAACGTTAGAGGGAGGCGTTCACTAATGTCAAAAATTTTCACTTGAAGTGTGAGCAAGAGTCATCAAAGTGAAACTGCACTGCGTTAAAATTAAAAGCGGATTCTGTTTCTTTATTTCAATTTCTATTCGATGTCCAAAAAAAACCTGTTGTCACACAAATTAACAAAATAGATTATCTATTATTATTATTATTATGTATGATGTGCAAAATGAAAAGACAAAATACTAAAAACAGGGGCGCGCTTAGATTTTATTAAAAGCGGCGCAGGTATATTTTTGGAAAAAAAATATTATTCTTGCAACAAACTAATAACTATTTACAATTTTAATATACTCTTCTCATGAAAAAGAAAAAATGTATGTAAAATTGCATGAAAATCCACGTCGCCTACCCAGCGTTACACACAGTGACAGTGTCAGAAGTTAGGCACATATCACCAAAACTACATGTATAATTTGAGAGTATGATAGCCTCAACACAATGAACTAGCCATGAACTACACCGACTCTTTAATGTCACAGATTAAGTGACTTAGACTTGTAAACATCTTTTAAAAAGTAAACTAAACTATTTTTATTTTACCAATATAGGCCCCACTGAGCTGTATAGCTCTTTTTCAGACGCGACCTGGCTATCACAAATGACAGCTCAACGAAGTGGCTTATAATGTATACACTTACTGTATAGCAGTAACCGAATACTCTAAACGCCGTGATGTTTATTATAAATGTGGAGGGAAAAACCGGAGGATCGAACGCACGACCGCATGAATACCCAGGTAAGGAAGTTAAAATCTCCTACCCACCGTGGCGTTAGGGTCGAGGTCGAACCCACGACCTCCGGAATACCAGGAGAAGTAGATAACATATCTGCACGAGTCTATCTAAGGACCACTGCACCGCCGATTAGCACGGTTAGCTACGTACGGTGCGAAAGAAATTCAACATATATACGTACATAGACTCACACAGAGATCCATCGACTCAGAGAGACCCGCAGCAGCTGAATTCTCAAAAAATACTGCAATACTCGTGAGCTTAACGCCGGAAAAGAGGAAGTGCGTCTAATGAAGATTAAATCCCATGAAACGAAAATACCTCCCTGATTAAACCCTCCTCGGGAGAGATCTATAATAATTATTAAAAATAAAAATAAAAATTTGTATACCCTTCTCTGGTAAGGAAGCAGGAGTTGAATTAAGATGTTCTAACACCAAATGGATTACTTTTTGCAAGGCATCAAGTTTGCATTAAGCACACATTACTCGGGGAAAAACATGCAAACAAACGTGCTTTGAGCATTATTCACTATGTAACACGAATTTTGTTCATGGGTACTAAGTGTTACTTTCTAATTGCTTATGCCTCAAAAGTAGAGAAAATTACACATTCCCCACAAACGTTGCTTTTGTGACCAGGACTTTACGTGAAGGAATGACACAAATGCACACGTTTTTTCATTTAAAACAGGTAAATTTCAAATATCAATGTCCTGATCAGAAAAGCAAAGTTTGTGGGGAAAAATAGCCAGTTTCTGTACTTTTGAGGCATAAGCAATGAGGAAATAATACTTACTATCCAGGAACCAAATAATCATCTGTTTTTGTTACACAGTGATATATATGTGCAGTGAGCGACTTCCGAGACACGACGTGTAGAGGGCTCCTTGTTTATTTCTCACACTTCACAGGCACAATCACTGAGCGACATATATATGTACTGGGCTACGCATAGCTGACCCACTCATACAGCCCCATCGCCGGCGTCTAACCATATAGCTGGCTGACTAATACAGTGACGACGACGATGGGAGCCGTACAGCGGATCGGCCGTGCGGCCGGACGATGAAGAAGAGATGACAGCGAAGACAGCGACGGCAGCCAGAACCCGGACCCCCACGACAGCCCCGAACCTCCGGTTACGTCCCCCTTATATACTCCTCGGCGTGGCCAAGCCCCACTTCCGGCCACGCCCCCTTCTAAAACCTTCGAGCAGGTTCCCGGAGCTTCCCGACTGATCCCCGCCTCTGACCTTTAGCCCAGTTACTCCCCCCTTATGGTTGGCTATTATATAATGCACCCATATCCGTAATTATCCCTCCTGGTCAACAGATGGCACCCTGTCACTACATATGCTGTGTCTTTAAAACTGATTGGCCTACGCCTTGTCTCACCACCAGTGTTAGTAGACCAGAGAACAAAGCCAAAAGGGGAACAGCACAAAGCCAATGCAAGCCTAAAAATCGAAATTAACAAACACTCACCTCAAGCCAATGTGCAGCCTATCGGTTATTCAAAAGTAGGCCGAGATAGGTCTCCACAGTGATTGCCTTTTGAAGTGATTGGAGGAAAAGGTTTTGAACAAGAATAGGCAGGAAACAAAGTGGAACCCAGAGGCGATGCTTGGGATCCGTTAGAGGAGAAGGACAGGAATTGCTTAGGGAATGATATAAAAGGGCAAAGCACAAGGGAAGGGGACGTTCTCGGGAAGGGACGCGCTTCAAAAACAAGCGTGAAGCCTTGACCTAGTTTTGTTACTATGCCAATAAAAGAGGCTCCCAGTAGTTCGTTGTTCATGTCGTTTCGCACGTATGAAAGTATCAATAGCTCGGGATGAGCAGTTATATCTATGAGATCTTTCTGCCATGATAATAAATGACGAAAAATAAGAATAGGGTTTAACCCTTTCTTATTAAAATAATAGTTTTACACTATCTTATTTAAATCATTCTTGAAACTTGCAAAAAAGGTCCCATAGATATTCATAAAACCGCTGCTAGAATTAATGAACGATTTCTGACACCAGCAGACTCCACAGATGAATTCCTACGACCTTTTGGCCATGTTAAATGGGGCGGAACCATGTTGTAACAGGAGAGGGTGGAGCTAACAGCGTGAGTCGCAGTGAGCCGTACTTGGTAGTGGTGGTGGTTGTTGGCGTATTTAGTTTATATAAAAGTTTTATATTTACAAAATTGAGTGCTATCATCTCTTGACTATGCTCATTAGCAAGGTGCCCGATTAGGAAACAGACTCCAGTCTTGTAGACAACTTCCATACCTGTCAACCCCTTATTAGTCCCTACCTTATTACAGACCAATTCAGACCTCATTGGTCACCCCATGCCCTTGTAAATCTCAACATTTATCCTACAAAGTCCCATCAAATTGGAAAAACACAAATAAACAAAAAAACATGTTTCCCGTATTGAAACGGCTGTATGCCGTATGGACCTGAAACTTCAATTTCCTTCTATAAGAATATGGGTAAAACGTATGGGTTGACAGGTATGAATATTTACGAATTGTCGTCATGTTACAAGGGGCGAACCATTTTCTTCCCGCAGTTTTATTGTTATAAGACCATCCTCAGTGCGATATTCTTTGAACTACACTCGTTAGTACGGTGCCAAGTTAGGAAATCGGCTACTAACCTCTCCTTCAATTGGGGTCACGGCGAAGCGGAGGCGTTACGTGATGCAGTTTCAGAGTAGGAAGGGAGCGATCACTCAATGAACCATACCCCTAATAGGCCCTAACAGATCTGGATGGTTTCCAGTGGAGTTTTTTTTGTTTTACAGGGCGATGGGCGTTACTATAGTATAATCGAGTATGTATGATTGAACTTCTTTCGCACCGTACATAGCCAACCATGCTAATCGGCGATTTGGGGGAAGGACAACAAACTAAACTTAAAAAGCAGTTTCTAAACAAATGGGGTTTCAATTTACATTTTCCCGTGGCTTAGGTGGGGAAGGGGGTGCCGGATTTTCAAAAAGGTGAGATAATCACTCATCATTATTTAAAAACACTTATTTTTGCACATTCTTTACTAACATTGTTTTTAGGAGTTGAGCATATGTTTTTTTATTGTTTAAAATGTGTTTACTATGTGAAATTGTAATGAATGAACATACAAATAGACACAAAATAAATATCCTACGTTAAAAAGTTATATTTCTCGCGAACGCAATCAAACACATTGCTTTTAAGGAGCCTACTGTACATACTACGCTCCGGTTTCAACAACCATGTGTTTGACGATCGCCGGACTGATGCAGCCTTTAAGCCAGTGCTCCAGTGACTGCGGAATTACGCGCACTTTTTGCCGATCACATTGTATATTTACTATTTTTATTAGTTATTAGTCATGAAAAATGTATATACTTGGATTGTTTAAGTTGTATGTATGTATTGATTAAGACACTATATAATATTTGACACTGAAATCAAGCACAGCTACTTTTATTTGTCATGTACGTGGTGCCAATTGCTGGACTAGTACAGCCTTTGGAGCGGTTTTGCTAGTTTCAAAAGATTCGCCCAGGACTGCCGGATAATGTTGGAAGCCAGATAATCGCGCACCGGATAATTGATTATCTACTGTGTACTCAAACCTCTCTGTCAGACCCGGGCAAGCTCGGTAAAGAAGGATGTGCTCTACTTCCTCTCTCAAAGAGGGAAATGAAAATAATATTCATCCACGAAGGCAAGTGCAGTTGCGACAGCGTTGAGACTACGGTGCGATCTTGCTGTTGAACGCCGACTCTAACACTTTTTAATGCATAGAAGGCTTTCACAACCAAAATTATCCATAGGCCTGCAATGATGACAACACCATTACTCCTATTTAAAATTAAAAACAGGAGGAATTTTTCACAATTATGGCTATCGCCTGATGCTGCTGGTTGTTGCTGTTGTAATCACCAATGAAATGTCACAGTACTCGAATTGTAAATATCGTTGCTGGTTTACTCTTCAACACACAACCCGTTAGTGCTGAACTAGTAACTAATTGGCATGTTTTGTTTACATGACAAACCCTTACTGATTGGCTGTGGCAGGTTTAACTACACATTTGTGCGATCTAACCCAAAATTGTTTTTATTATGGATAAAACTTTTACTTAAGCTCTCTTGATCAGACTGGATCCCCCGACTTCATGGCTTAATAAGAAGTGCCATATGAGCTAGAACGTTTATATATATTTTTTATATATCAGTCTAGCACGTGTGTAGTGTCGTAGGTCTCTTCTTCCTTCTCGCTCGAGGCTTGTGTGTGTGTGTGTGCGGCTGGCGTGCATCATATACACACTCGGTCTGAGACGAGGTAGTCTCAGGAGTTTCTCGTCACCCACTCGGCCCACCCCTCTCTCATGCCACACTGCCGCGCGACCCGGCCCAGACACGACCCTGTCCACGTTGCACCGACGGCATCGACCGGGACAACCAACCGCTGTCCGGCCGCGCAATGATCGGGCGCAGGCAGCAGCGATGAAGGCGGCGACAACGAGACGAGTCCACTCCCAGAACCGGCAGCCCAGAGCTGTCGCTCTCCACTGTTTTTAATCCCCTCGACGTGGCTTGGCTCAACCCTAGCTGCGACTCTCTTCTAGAACCCTGTAGAAGGTTCCAGGGGCTTCCACACAAGGTCTACCATGACCCTTGCCCCAGTTCCTCTGCCCTGCCGGCACACCCGCGTATATGCTCAACGGCGTGTGCGTTAAGTGGCCACCTGCAGTTTGTTGTATATGCCGGGTCTTGAAAAATTTATGAAAATAATACAAATGTAATGAAAACGTGAAAATCCGTAGTTATCCAAATTTATTTTAATTTATGTAATGATATTCTTAGTTTTTTCGGTAAAGTCACGTTGAAGGGAAACAACAAAATAATAAAATATATATAAAACAATAAAAAAATTCTCACGACGTTTCGACCATAACTCAAACGGTCATCTTCAGGTGTGTTCGTTTGCATAAATTTATTTCTAAACGGCGCATTTATTTATTTATTTTAAAATACCATTAGCGCCACACGCAACGATTTAGCAGTTTATTTAGGACTAGTCCATCTATATTCTGAAAAGAAGGAGGGGGGAGACGAAATTTTTTATAATGTATGCTGTCTGAAAGCCACTGTAAGCGTGAACAATCAATTAAGACCTGAAATGGTTTATCAAATCTTTCCAATGATTGCTAAGATAGAATCCATCTTCTCGGTTGAAATTGTCTCTGTGCTTGTATATGTGGATAGCCTCATGAACGAATCTCTCATGGAAGCCAGATGGCTTACAAAGAACCTCTGTCTTGGAAAAGTCAATGGCATGTGAGCCTACTGAATTAGAACAATGATCTGCCACGGCCGAGGTGTTGGTCCTACCGTGTTTAAGGTCTGCTTTGTGTTCACGAATGCGGTCCGAGACATGGCGTTTGGTTTCTCCAATGTAACTACTACCACAGAGGCAACTTAGTTTGTAGACACCAGGGTATTGTATGTCCGGAATCACATCTTTTACAGACGGAACCAGATCACGGATTTTATGTAATGTGTTGAAACGGACCTGAATCTTGTGTTTATTAAAAATTTTGGAGATCTTTTTTGTGATCCCCGCAATGTAGGGTAAAGTGATGGTTTTGAAAGGCTCCTCAAGAGGGTTCTTCTTCATGGTTTGAGTGATAGCTTTGCGGATTGTATAGTCGGAGTAACCATTAGCCCTAAGAGCTTGGTGTACGTGCTTGAGTTCACTGCTTATGTGTTCCTGGTCGGATATGCATTGGGCTCTATGATACAGAGTCTTGATGAGAGAATTCTTCTGTGATGGATGGTGGTGGGAATCCGGTTTCAGATAAGCATCCGTATGGGTAGCTTTCCTGTAGACAGAGTGGCTCATTGAACAATCAGGTCTCTTTTTAATTAGGACATCCAAAAAAGGTATCTTGCCATCTATTTCGACTTCCATGGTAAATCTGATGGCTGGGTGTATGGAATTGATGTGGTCGAAGAATTGGTCTAGAGCAGGCCGGCCATGTGGCCAGATGACAAAAGTGTCATCCACGTACCTCTTCCATAAGGTTGGGCGCAGAGTGGCAGTCTGGATGGCGTCAGTCTCAAATTTCTCCATGAAAATGTTAGCTATAACTGGAGAAAGGGGGGAGCCCATTGGGGTGCCCTCAGTTTGTTTGTAGAAAGTTCCATTCCAAGTGAAGTATGTATTGGTTAAACAGTGTCTCACCAGGGGGGGTACCTCAGTGTTTAGTCCTTGATGAACCAAGTCTTCAATGATTGCAATGGTGTCAGGTACAGGGACCTTGGTGAATAAGGAAACTACATAAAAACTGACAAGCAGGTCGTCTGGGGACAGGGAAATACCCTTGATTGTCGATACCAGGTGAGTAGAATTTTGTACCGCAGAGGTGGTCTTTCCAGTGAAAGGACGCAGGATTTCAGACAAAAAACGAGCTAGTTTGTAGGTGGGGGAGCCGATAGTAGAGAATATGGGACGAAGGGGTGTATCTACTTCATGTATTTTTGGTAAGCCGTATAATCTTGGTGGCCTGGCAGCAGAAGGTTTCAACGAAAACTGTTTAGATTGATCAATTAATGCGGTTGAATCAGAAATTATTTTGTTGGTTTGTGTGACGAGGCTGTTGGTGGGATCTCTTTTTATTTTTGTATAACTACCATCGTCGAGTAATTCTTTAATTTTGTTGTTGTATTC
Organism: Petromyzon marinus; assembly: GCF_048934315.1. Lineage (NCBI taxonomy): Eukaryota > Metazoa > Chordata > Hyperoartia > Petromyzontiformes > Petromyzontidae > Petromyzon > Petromyzon marinus. The sequence goes on from NC_133732.1 coordinate 1,900,876, forward strand.
TATTTTATCCATGATGACAGTAGCATTGCCTTTGTCAGCTGAGAGGACTACAATATCATTCCTCTTTTTTAATTTATATAATTCAAAACGCTCATCTTTGCTGAGGTTGCTAGCTGGCATCTTAGCGTTTTTGAGGGTTGCAGTGATTTCAGATCTTGCTACGTCTGCAGCGATGTGACCCAGGCCCCTGAGAGCAACGTCTACTTGGGCAATTATATCATTAACTGGTATGTGTTTAGGTGTGACTGCAAAGTTTAGACCTTTAGCTAAAACGGATTTCAGACCATCGGAAACAGAACTGTTACTGCGATTAATTACGACTTTGTTAACGTCTAACTTTTTGGTGTGTGGGTCCGGTCTTTTGTAAACAAGATTCAGGTCCGTTTCAACACATTACATAAAATCCGTGATCTGGTTCCGTCTGTAAAAGATGTGATTCCGGACATACAATACCCTGGTGTCTACAAACTAAGTTGCCTCTGTGGTAGTAGTTACATTGGAGAAACCAAACGCCATGTCTCGGACTGCATTCGTGAACACAAAGCAGACCTTAAACACGGTAGGACCAACACCTCGGACGTGACAGATCATTGTTCTAATTCAGTAGGCTCACATGCCATTGACTTTTCCAAGACAGAGGTTCTTTGTAAGCCATCTGGCTTCCATGAGAGATTCGTTCATGAGGCTATCCACATATACAAGCACAGAGACAATTTCAACCGAGAAGATGGATTCTATCTTAGCAATCATTGGAAAGATTTGATAAACCATTTCAGGTCTTAATTGATTGTTCACGCTTACAGTGGCTTTCAGACAGCATACATTATAAAAAATTTCGTCTCCCCCCTCCTCTTTTCAGAATATAGATGGACTAGTCCTAAAGAAATTGTGAAATCGTTGCGCGTGGCGCCAACGTTTTTTTTTTTATAAATAAATAAATGTGCCGTTTAAAAATACATTTATGCAAACGAACACACCTGAAGATGACCGTTTGAGTTATGGTCGAAACGTCGTGAGAATGTTTTATTGTTTTATATATATTTTATTATTTTGTTGTTTCCCTTCAACGTGACTTTACCGAAAAAACTAAGAATATGAATTACTGCAGTCACGAAAGCTTTAAATCAAAATTTATGTAATGATGTTGCATACATTATGCTAAGTATGAAGGTGTGATTGTATTAAGTTATGCAAATGCATGCAATTATGTTAATGCATGTCGTTATGATAATTAGGCTCTGCCTCGTTGTCTAGGGTCGTATTATAAATCGGAATGATACAATAAATAAATGATACAATAAATGGTATGAAGTAAGTATGCTGATTAAGCTCGGCTTCGTTGTCTAGGATTGTATTATCAATCGGGATAATACAATTATTCTCGCATTAAGATTTACTGATTATTTTACTGTCTTAGTGTGTTTATGTCAGGTCTCCAAATTCAAATCTCACCGCAGGATACAGTTCTTATAATTAAGAGTATTATGCATTAACTTAGGAAGGCACCACTCAGACACTTCTGTGTTAAGCAACTTGAATTTCTAAACAAAAACATAACAAATTTTGATTTAAAGCTTTCGTGACTGCAGTAATTCATATTCTTAGTTCTTTCGGTAAAGTCACGTTGAAGGGAAACAATAAAATAATAAAATATATATGAACTCAAGCACGTACACCAAGCTCTTAAGGCTAATGGTTACTCCGACTATACAATCCGCAAAGCTATCACTCAAACCATGAAGAAGGACCCTCTTAAGGAGCCTTTCAAAACCATCACTTTACCCTACATTGCGGGGATCACAAAAAAGATCTCCAAAATCTTGAATAAACACAAGATCCAGGTCCATTTCAACACATTACATAAAAACCGTGATCTGGTTCCGTCTGTAAAAGATGTGATTCCGGACATACAATACCCTGGTGTCTACAAACGAAGTTGCCTCTGTGGTAGCAGTTACATTGGAGAAACCAAACGCCATGTCTCGGACCGCATTCGTGAACACAAAGCAGACCTTAAACACGGTAGGACCAACACCTCGGCCGTGGCAGATCATTGTTATAATTCAGTAGGCTCACATGACATTGACTTTTCCAAGACAGAGGTTCTTTGTAAGCCATCTGGCTACCATGAGAGATTCGTTCATGAGGCTATCCACATATACAAGCACAGAGACAATTTCAACCGAGAAGATGGATTCTGTCTTAGCAATCATTGGAAAGATTTGATAAACCATTTCAGGTCTTAATTGATTGTTCACGCTTACAGTGGCTTTCAGACAGCATACATTAAAAAAAAAATTCGTCTCCCCCCTCCTCTTTTCAGAATATAGATGGACTAGTCCTTCTAAATAAACTGCCAAATCGCTGCGCGTGGCGCTAACGGTTTTTTATAAATAAATAAATACACCGTTTAAAAATAAATAAATTTATGCAAACCGACACACCTGAAGACGACCGTTTGTGTTATGGTCGAAACGTCGTGAGAATTTTTATTGTTTTATATATATTTAATTATTTTATTGTTTCCCTTTAACGTGACTTTACCGAAAGAACTAAGAATATAAAAACATAACACTCTAATATATGAACTCTTATGCTTGGAATTGTCAACACAGTACTCCTGGAGATGTTCTCCTCATTGATCCGTACATTTAACCCTCAATGATCACGTTTGTCAAACTGGGTAACAGAACAATCGGTTAATTCCTCAGAGTAACGCGAGCATACATGGCGATGGGAAAAAGTCCTTAAAAATGAATGTAACAATATTCATACAAACAGTAATGAAGGAACCTGTTCCTAAAGCAAGAGTAGTTATCAATTAATTCATTGGCAAGATTATGCAATTAACGAAAACGAATGACTAAAATACTTCTAAAAATCGCATGCATGTAACTCGACGGGCAGCAATGCTTTCCACGATCAGTTGATTTTTAACGCACCACCTTGGAATGGCAACTCTTCTTGAAACATAACGAAAACTTTTTGAAACAATCTTATTAGTCCCGATATATTCGTGTTGTGTGCCTTCTTTGCCACTTGTTGACTTGGCGGCTGACGTGGTACGGCGTTCCTTGTGCTGAAAATACCTCGGGTTCCCAGCAGGGCCGCTGGGACGGCGTGTGTGTGTGTATTAAACACACGGTGCTCTTGTCTGCGCCAACACTCTTACTCTTGGCGTTGCAGCTCTCTCCACTGCTGGTTGAGTTGGCGCAGTGCTCGCCGTCGGCGGTGCGCGATGATTCCGTCGTCAGATAGCGCTCGCAGCTCGTCCGCTGGTCGCCGTTCCTCACTCTTGTCTTGGGTCCCAGCTGGTGCTGGTCGGTGGGTGTGTGGGTCGAACCCACGGCGCTCTCGCTGGCGCTGGCACTCTTGCTCACGGGCGACTGGTCAGGCTCTTTCCCCTGCTCCGTGCTCTCTCCTTTATCGTGCAGCTGCCAGCTTCACTCGGACACCCGCCCTTAGTTCAGGGCTTCGCCTTGTCGTTGCTCAACTTTCGTGCTCTCCGCCCTTCTTCCAAGAGGGCTCTTGCTGCGTGCTGTTCGTCGCTGGCTGGATCACTCACTCTCAAAACTTGAAAATTGTATTAGCACACTTCTTACACAACTCTGATAGCTTAGTACAGTACAGCTTATCGCAATCCTCGATTCTGCAAGCGACTCAAAACATCAGGATGAATGTATAATAAAACTTTCAGCGATACTCTGTCGGTTCATCCCGAACTCAGCTCTTAATAACACATTGTCCCTTCTCTCCGCGAGACACGACACCCATGGTTGATCTCGAGGCCATGCCCCGGAGCCTGCCCCTTTGCAAGACTGATTTGCATGATCTGTGTCCGTGCTTGAATGTGAAATTCTCTCCCCTCTTTGCGCGTCTCTTGCGAAAAAAAACAGATGCCCTATGTCACCGTTCTCCTCCCGTGGCCGCAGCGGCCTGGCTGCCCCCCCCCCCCCTTTTGACCTTTGACTGGCTATGTTTTTGTTTGCATTCCTCACCCCCCTTTTCATAGTGTTTGTTATCTCGAGGCCAGGCACCCTTCATATGTATTTTATGGCTACCATGTGTTTGTGTCAAATTGTTGGAAGACAAAGGTGGCCGGGGAGGCTCTGATTTCATGGAATACATATTATCTGGTTCTTGTGTGTTTTAACCGATTTTCTTGTATCTCTTATGCGTTACCCCGGTCAAATATCTCGTGGTTATTTTTTTACCTACGTGACTTTACCGAATAGAACCAGAGTATGGATCCTTGCAGTCACGAAAGCTTCAAATCTAGAATCTCGTGGTTATTATTTGGTTTATGTTTAACCAAGATTCGCATGCCCCTAGTTGTTACCACCATTATTCCGAGGTCTTCTTTGGTTCTTTCGGTAAAGTCACGTAGAATGAGAATAAAATAATAAATTGATAAAATAAAATAACACAATAATATTCTCACGACGTTTCGGCCACAACACAAGCGGCCTTCATCAGGTGAAGGGGGCGAGACTGTCTGGTAGGACAGCGCTGGAGTGAGAGAGCCACGTTCAGATCACGGCTTTTAAGCTGTGTGAGAGGAACAAAGAGCCTTGACAAAGGAATTAGCATATAATTTAGCATTGAAATGGCTGAATGATTAGCTTGTGACTGGTCACAGAAATAGCTATGCTAAAAGTTAAAGCATAGCTATTTCTGTGACCAGTCACAAGCTAATCATTCAGCCATTTCAATGCTAAATTATATGCTAATTCCTTTGTCAAGGCTCTTTGTTCCTCTCACACAGCTTAAAAGCCGTGATCTGAACGTGGCTCTCTCACTCCAGCGCTGTCTTACCAGACAGTCTCGCCCCCTTCACCTGATGAAGGCCGCTTGTGTTGTGGCCGAAACGTCGTGAGAATATTATTGTGTTATTTTATTTTATCAATTTATTATTTTATTCTCATTCTACGTGACTTTACCGAAAGAACCAAAGAAGATTAATCATTGCAGTCACGAAAGCTTTAAATCGAAATTATTCCGAGGGTTTTCCAAGCTTTGTTATAAGTCTGTGTCACCAGGGATCGGTGTTGTATTCTGGAGTTATATTTTGATATCCCGAGGCTGGAGATATAACCAAGCCCTCACTTTCTTGACTACCAGAATTCACATTCCTTGGTTCTCTGGGTGAAGTCAATAGATAGAAAGATGCAATACAAAATAATATATGAGTTGAGTAAGGGTGAAATAAAACAAGTAATAATAAATCCACTAATATAGACTGCTAGTTTATAACATCGATTTATTCTTTTTGCTGAGTTTCAAACTTTTACCGTTAGAGAAAACGCCAGTTGTAATGTCGGTTTGTCTCTGCTCTGTGTCCGTCTTTTTTTTTTATGGCTCTGGAAATTTGTTTGTGAACTGTCCAAAACGTCCGGGGAGGTCATGGCATGCAGTCCTTTGACAATCTGAAGATTTTTCAGATTGTCGTTAACCTTCCTTTTGCCCCGGAGTTTATTATTTAATGGCCTTTTACGGCCTCCAGATGCTCGGTGCTTGTGGGAGGTAGCGGGTTTGAGGGTGTTTTGTTTTATTTATTTTTTTATCGATGATTATTAATTAACAAAACATATTTTGGCAGAATTCTTTTTAATATAAATTTTTGGAAAAAGGCCTATATATACAACATTTGCAGCTGCTGTAAAACAGTCAGCGTTATGTCACTACACGTGTATCAGAACAAATCATATGTGAAGGTCAGGGAAGGGTATACAGGAGGTCATGGGTTCGATCCCGACCCTGACGCCTGCTGTATATTTGGAGTTTGCATGATCTCTCACCCTGCGGTCGTGTGGCTTTTTCTCTGGGTACTCCGATTTGTCCCTCCATATTTAGAATCGACATGCAATTAGAGTATTTGGCTGCTAAAAATGTCCACGTGATAAGCTGCCACTTAATTGAGCTATAATTTGTGATAGCTAGGTCGCTTCTGAAAAAGAGCGATATGTCTCATTGGGCCTTACCTGGTAAATAAAAAAAATAGTTTGTGAAGTTTAATTTTTGCACCGAGCAACTTCGTTATAGGTCACCACTGTCCATAAATGGCGAGTGATATCTGAACCGTTCCTGGGCCCATCAGCATGGTCAAACAGTGCATTGACACGGGGTGGTAAATTTCTTCTTTGATTTATTGTTATAATCACAAAGCTTATATGAGACAACAAGTTAGATGCATGGGATTATGATGATGATGATGATACAAAAAGTACACACGATACAGGGATAAGCATCCTCCCCCCAGCATAGAAATGTGGAATTTACACAACTACCTTCGGTGTCAAACAAATAACACACGCAATATTGTGTGTAGAATATTTTTCGCACCGTAGGTAGCCAACGGAGGTGTGTGTGTGTGAAAACTAAACTAACTAAACGTTTATTTTGCAAGATCAGGCCCACTTACCTATATAGCTTATTCAGAAGCGACCTGGCCACAGAAGTGGCTTATCATGTGGAAACTTATAACAGCCAAATACTCGAAAAGCGTGATGTTGATTCTAAATGGAGGGAAAATCGGATGATCTAGAGAAAAATCCACGCAAACACAGGGAAAGAGAGATAAAAACTGCAAATACACAGGCGTCAGGGTCGGGATCGAACCCACACCCTCCTACATATTAGGCGATGTAGTTCACATCTTTGGCTATAGCGCCTCTATGCCTATGTTTAATAAGAATCAGCATGTCTTGAGGTAGTGCGTGTGGTGTTCCGGCCTGCACAATAATTCTATTCTGATGGGATTGGGATTCACTCATCATGTACAGATTTGATTTACCACCTGAGGCAGGCCAGGTGCTGCGCCTCATAGCTTGTTCCAGTTGTAATCATAGAATGTGGCATACAATATCACTCTACCACACCTGTAAGTTCTTACAATATTCTTTGTATAATTAAATTCACTTAATTACGTTCATTTTATGTAATATTTATATTTTAATATAACCCCCAATGCAGAGCACTAAAAAAATACAAGATTTAAAGCCATGGGTAATCTATATCCACATTTTGTTCAATTCAAAGGTGGCAACGCTAGGTAGCCTACCGTGCTAATCGGTGCGGGGAAAGGACAACAAACTATGGGTCTCTGTGTTAGTCTATAGGTCTCTGTAAGTCTATGGGTTTTTTGTGTGGGTCAATGGGTCTCTTGTGTGAGTCTATGGGTCTCTGTGTGAATCTATATATGTTAAACTTCTTTCCCACCGTACATAGCCAACCGTGCTAATCCGAGGTTCTAAGGAAAAATGCCTTAGTCAATCTGATGATGGTGATTTAACAGGTCCCTGCAGGGTGGGCTGGTAGAAACATTGGAATTTTGCGCAATTTTATTACACCCAACAGCACGAGATTTCACTTCGTTAAAGTATTGAAAAGGGACGGACGGACGGACGGACACATTAATCTATTGCAGGCTGGTACACTCAGTTTACAACTTCGTTCCTACCAGTAAAAGCGCAACCCTACTCACTCATGGCTGGAGAGCTCTTTACAATGCTCTGCTTTGCGCGCGGAATATCCGTCAGCTCCACGCGGACGATGGACTCCGCGCTGTTCTGCATGTTGGCCGTCACCTTGACGTTCAGTTCCCTTTTGTCCTCCACCACGGCGTCGGAGTCCCCCGCTCCGTTCTTGTCGAACATACCCTCCGTCACCTTCGAGTTGTACATCTCGGCCAGGAGCCTGTCGGACGGTGCGGACACGTTGGCGAGGTCCTGCAGCTGTATGGCCACCTTTCTGCTGAACACAACGCTCGAGTAGGGGTTTCTGAACATTATGTCCAGGCACTTTCTGTTGTCCTTGATGCAGTAGCGCAGGACCCCGTAGCAGCCCTTCAGCGACATGTTGAACTTACAGAAGCCACAGGCTCGCTTCTCCCCGGGGCTGATTTCTGAGTGTGGGGAGTATTCCTCCACACCTGAATCCACGAAACATCTAAGGTATGTGAGGGGGGGTGGGGGGGGGGGAATTGTTATGGGTGAAATGGATGTGTATTGTGTTGGTGAGTTAAATTAGGTCGGGGGAGCAGATTCACAGCAGGTGGTGACGAATTTAAGGGCTCAGAAAGTTCCCGAGCAGGTCCAGGTGTAGGACCACCTGTTGTGTAGTGAAGTATTATAGACCGGGCTGTTAACAGAGCTCGAGAGGAAGGGAGCACAGGAAAGAATCCCTCTCCAGCAATGCACGACAGCGTATGCGGCGTCAAGGAGGCGGCAACAACGCGGCAACAAGAGCCGTGAGTAGAACCCCGCGTTCTCGAGGTAGGACGTGGTAAGGTGAATGTTAGGGCAAAGTAATAAGGCCTTTCTACTTTGTTTTACCAGCGGCCGAGTCCACGTGAGGATGGCAGGCCAGGACGGGAGGATCGTGGTGGAAGAGACGGGCCACAGAGCCGAGAAGTAAGATGAGGGCGCAACCAGGCGCTTCTGCTCAGCCCAACCACGTCTGCTTCAGACTGCTAGTGCTGCTGTGTGGTGTACCCCTGCTGCTAGTGCTGCTGCCGTGTGGTGCACATCTGCTGCTGGTGCTGTTGCTGCTGTTGCCCGAGTGTACGGTGGGAGTGCTGTACACTGGGTGACCGTGCAGGAGTGCCCACTGTAGTATACCGTGGACGAAGGGGGTTTGCCATAGTGAATGGCTGGGGGGGGGGGGGGGGGCATGAGCATGCCACTGTTTGGCACCTGTGCGCGACCCAGGCGAGAACGTGAAGTACCTAGACGAGGTGTGGGTATGTCATACCTACCTGGCAAATAGCACCATGCTGTTCTCAGTGGTGACTGACGGGATTGCGCAGGGGTTAAGTGTGTTTGTGCAATAGTGTAGGCAAGGCATGGTGCCTCTCTTTGATGTGGCAGTGACCATTACTACCCCATCCCCCCTTTAACCTGGCTAAACCTGAATACATTGTTCAGACCCTTTGTACTGCCTCGGCCCTAGTCTGTTGCCTCATTACCGGCAAAGTTGCAGTCTAACACCCATGCTCGAATGCGCCCTGGTGGACTCCCTTTGAGTAGTGACGCCAAAATTGGAAACCCACCATAACAGATTGTTAATATTATTGTAGTGTTTTAATCAGATGAAGAAAATTGTATTTTAAACCACTTTAAGTAGTACTGGCTAACCGCAAGTCCTTTGCACATGACCATCCATCTGTCCCTCTCAGCCAACAAAACTTGTAATCTTACATGAAGCCCTGTCTCTTCTCTCCACATTTCTCTCACCTTCTCTGTGCTGTACGTCCCGATTATCTCAATCTCGTTTTGTCGCTTCTTCTATCCCTCTTCTACCTCTCCCTCCCTCTATTCCTCTTCTCCCTCCACTCTATCTCACCCCCCCATCTCGCTCTGTATCTGTCACCTATCACCCCATCATTTTCCTTATTCCCACCTCTCCCCGTCTTGATCTCTCTCGCCTCTTCCTAATTCTCCCTCCCACTGCGTGTCACTTTCCATCTCTCTCATCTTTCCTCTCCATTTGACGCCCTCTCTCTCCCTGGCCCGTGCATCTCCTCTCCAATCCTCTCCCTCTCTTCCTCCATCAGTCTAACACGTAGTAGTAGTAGGCTTTTGCGACCAATATTAGCCATAAGAGGGTTAACTGGGTTTGATCACATAAATATAATTGTGTCATTAAACCCACCAACACCCAACACAGCCAATTAGTAAGGTTTGTCACTTAAACAAAACATGTCAATTAGTTACTAGTTGAGCACTAACCGGTGTGTTGGAGAGTGAACTCACCACGGCATTACAATTCGAGTACGACGTCTCGCCCCGATTGTCTTACGTGATAACATCACATTTGTCTCTCTAATTAAGATGGAAACGGAAGGATTTATTTTCCTCCTTCCTCTATCTCCCACCTCTTACCTCCTTCATCCATCCCTCCCTTCTCTCCTCCATTTCACTTTAAACGAAACTCAACTTGTTTTTACTTTACCAGGTAAGGCCCTGAGCTACAGGTATAGCAGCCAATCACTCGAAACGCATGTTGATAGTAAATGTGGAGGGAAAAACCGGAGGATCTGGAGAAAATCCACGTGAAAACGGAGAGAGAGAGAGAAACATGCAAACTCAAAATATACAAGCGTCAGGGTCGGAATTGAACCCACGAACTTCTCCATACTAGGCGAGGTAGTTAACATCTCCTAGCCACCGGGGTGTTAGGGTCAGGATTGAACCAACGACCTCCTGCCCACAAAGCGAGGTAGTTAACATCTCCTAACCACCGTGGCGACCGCATAGGGTGGGTAGGGCGTGACATTTAGCACGATGCATGCGCCCGGCACAGGTCACTGAGGGATGCGGGTGATGTCATCGCACAGAAGTGTGTGTGTTTGTTTTAATGTGCCTAAAGAAGCGTATATCACAGCACTACCTCGGGTCCTTCACGTGACCAACTGGTCTACAATGTCGTGGGGTAGTACTTTCTGACCCGTCCTGCCACAGAAAAATGTCGTTGTCACATGACAGCCACACCAGCCAATGTAATTATAGCAGCTGGAATTTAGCCAAATGAAGTTCAGACTGAAATTTGATGTATTGTTTTTTGTTGATGTTGCTGCGTGCAGTCATTAGTCACTAGGCTGGACGCATCGGCTCACTACAAAGGACAAGCCCAGTTTAATCAAAGGTGGCTGAACATTGAATTTGAATCCAGAACCTCAGCGGTGGCAGCTCACCACTATGACCTCTTAAGCCACCCCTACCGGCTAACAATCGCTGTTAGCCAGCACCTACGGTTTGATACAAACGGTGTGACAAAAGTTCTACCAAGCCTCACACAGAGACCCATAAACTCACAGAGATACCCATAGTTTGTCCTTCCCCCGCACCTCCGATTAGCACGGTGAGAAATAGGTTCAACATACATGCATACAAGGCTGGGTGAAGAATTTTTACATGGGACGGGGACGCTATGTTGAGATGAAAATATTGCTGTGATGCCTATTCTTACCTGGAACAAAAAAACTGATTGCGTTTACGTAAGTATGTGTGAGCTAGTCGTATGCACGTTGAACATTTTCCACACCATACGTAGCCAACCGTCAGAGGTGTGGGGGGAAGGACGACAAACTAAGATACACAAAGCAGTGTACGTAAGTAGTGTCCGAGCGATAGGGTTATGCTCACGATTGTTTGTGCAGGGTGTATTTCGACTTGTTGCTGATCTCGATGGCCACTTTGATGCTTGTGCTCATTCCAGCCAGGATTGCTTCCACAGTCTTGCCTTTGTACACCACCAAGTCGGTCACCGGCCTTGTGTGCGCCATCTGGACGTGGCTATGCCCCTGTGTCTCTTCTTCTTCGACCTGAGGTGGGGCGAACGGGGAGATTGAGCACTTCTAGATTTAAAGCTTTCGTGACTGCTAGGATCCATACTCTTTGGTTCTATTGGGTAAAGTCACGTAGGTGAAAATAAACGAAACGTCGTGATTTTTTGTTATTTTATTTTCACCTACGTGACTTTACCCAATAGAACCAAAGATTGAGCACTGTGCATCAATCGCACAGCCTCATTTAGACACTGCAGAAATCCGTGAAACGCGTTTATAATCACATTGTCTGCCTTCGCAGACTGAATCCACTCATGAACGGTTGGGTGGTGGAGGTTATCACGTTTATAAGCTATGCTAACTACCTCGCCTGGTATACAGGAGGGCATGTGTTCGATGCCGACCCAGACGCCTGTGTATTTGAAGTTTGCATGTCTCTCTCTCTCTCCCGTGGTCGCGTGGATTTTTCTCTGGGTCCTCCAGTTTTTCCCGTCCACATTAAGAATCAACATCACGGCTTCCAGAGTATTTGACTGCTGTTATACATTTCTGAAAAAGAGCTATACAGCAGCTCCGTGGACCTTACTTGGTAAAATAAAAAATAGATTATCTTTTCATTGGGGTTCAATGGTGAGATATTAACTACCTCGCCTGGTATATAGGATGTCGTGGGTTCAATCTCGACCCTGACACCTGTACATGAAGTTTGCATGTCTATACTTTTGGTTACGTAGATTTTTCTCTGGGTCCTCTGATTTTCCCCTCCACATTTAGAAACATGCGTGTTACAATATGTGACTGCCATAAATTATCACGTGATGATGATACGCCAGTTCGTTTAGCTATCATTTGTGGTGGCGAGGTTTTGCTTCTGAAAATCCGTTGATGCCATCGAATCCAGTGACGCCACCACACAGCGCGTGCTGCCAACGTTTTAAATGGAAGATCCAATCGGCTGCTGCACAGGAGTAGAGACACGCGCAGCGGCCTCGTAATCCGCACTGACCGACGCGGTAGAGTGTGGTCCAAGCAACCCCTTGTGACTGACGCAATCCAGACTCTGATTGGCTCACGAGTGACGAAATCACATTTTACGTGAGGCGACCGAAACAGGAGGGAGGATTTCTCCACACATCTTGCTGTCGTCTGATGAGGATGATTGTAATTGTAAGTTTCGTGGATTCACTCACCAATACACCAGTGTGCTGAACTAGTAACTAATTGGCATGTTTTTGCTTATAAAACAAACTTTACTGATTGGCTGTGGTCGGGTTTAACTACGCGTGTTTATGCGATCTAACCCAAAAAAACCTATAGATGTAAAATTCTTATTACCGTTGGTACGGCTATTTTAATACACACAATGGACAGAAAGGACAAGATCAATGGGCACTCATAATGCGCACGCATTAATCATTAATCCCCCCACTTTACGCAAGAAGAGTGCACAAGCGTGGTCACCAAATCTACGCCTCCTCTATATAAGGGACGAAACAGGTGGACTTCTCCACAAATCTGGCTGTCGCCTGATGAAGCCAGTTGTAATTACTGGCGAAACGTCGTACTCGGATTGTAAATGTTGTGGCTTGGCTCTCCAACACACCGGTGTGCTGTACTAGTGACGAATTGGCCATGTTCTAATAAAGTATTAAAGCTTTCGTGACTGCATAAAATTACTCATTGCTTTTTTTCGGTAAAGTCACGTACGTAGAAATACAATAAAATTATATTAAAACAAAAAAACAATCACGACGTTTCGATCACAACGCAAGCGATCTTCATCAGGTGTCAAGAACAAATCACGGAGGTAAATACAACAAAAAGATGAGAGACGAGAATTCAACAAACCTGAAAAAACATTACGTGAAATTCGTGGTCCGCCAGGAAGTGTCTAACTGTGTTGTTGTCCTGACTGGTTGTGCTTCACATAATGTTTTTTCAGGTTTGTTGAATTCTCGTCTCTCATCTTTTTGTTGTATTTACCTCCGTGATTTGTTCTTGACACCTGATGAAGATCGCTTGCGTTGTGATCGAAACGTAGTGATAGTTTTTTGTTTTAATATAATTTTATTGTATTTCTACATACGTGACTTTACCGAAAAAAACCAATGAGTTGGCATGTTCTGTTTACGTGACAACCCTTAATAGTTGGCTGTGTTGGGTGGTGGCGGGCTTAACGACACGTTTAAAAAAATGTTATCTAACCAAAAAAAACCTCTTTTATGGCTGCTATATAGCTCTTTTTTTCAGAAGTGACCTGCTCATCACAAATAATATCTCAACGAAGTGGGTTAGCACGTGGAAATTTGAAGCAGTAAAATACTCTAAACGCCGTGATGTGGAGGTAAAAAACCGGAGAACCCGGATAAAAAATAACGCAACCACGGGGGGCAGAGAGACGCAAACTCCAAATATATGGAAGGCCTTAGGGTCCGGGCATCGAAGCGACGACCTCCTGTATATCAGGCAAGGTAGTTAACATCTCATAGCCACCGTGGCGCCCTAAGTACGCTTTCATCCAGCAATTGATAAACAAAAGGGGATGTAGCTTGTTACGAATTTACTTACATTGAGGTCTGCAGGGGCTCGAAAAACCATAATTATAAGAGCCATTTTTTTTTTCGATTTAAATTTCGATTTAAAGCTTTCGTGACTGCAAGGATTCATCTTCTTTGGTTCTTTCGGTAAAGTCACGTAAAATGAGAATAAAATAATAAATTGATAAAATAAAATAACCCAATAAAATTCTCACGACGTTTCGGCCACAACACAAGCGGCCTTCATCTTGTAACGACACATTTATATTTACGTGATCTAACCCAAAAAAAGTAGTATGGATAACAACGCTCGTGGCCCACACGGTGTGGGCGGAGGCCTTCATATGCAGCAGCAAAAAAGCGATGTTAACGTCCTCGCCTGGCATCCAGGAGGTCGTGGGTTCAATCCCAACCTGACACCACGGTGGCCAGGAGGAGATGATAACTACCTCGTCTGGCATGCAGGAGGTCGTGGGTTCAATCCCGACCCTGACGCCGCAGTGGCTAGATGTTAACTATCTCGCCTTGTATGCAGGAATTCGTAGGTTCGATCCTGACCCTGACGCCTGCCGTGTATTTGGAGTGCGCGTCTCTCTCCCTGTGGTCGCGTAGAATTTGTATCTGGATCTCCTCCAGGTTTTTTTTTACCCTCCCACATTTTAGAATCAAATATCACGGCGCGTCGAGCGTATGTGGCTGCCACTATACATTTTCAGCATATGATGATGATGATGATATCAGCTTCCACTTCCGTTGAGCTATGATTTGTGATAGCCAGGTCGCTTCTGAAAAAAAAGAGCTACTGCATAGCTCAAGTGGTGGGGCATTACCATGTAAAATAAAATAAAAAATGGCCAATAGTCGTTTAGGTGATCGACTCACCGCCCTGAGCGAGACTCCTGGGGAGCAGTGAACCCGGTGGTGCTCGGTGCGGAGAGAGGTTGAGCGCTGTGTGGCCGGGAGTGAGTGGAGACCTCCTCCTTGGATGCTCCCTTTAAATCCGACTCCTCCTCATCCGCCGAACTCGCGAACAACTTTACGAGCCAATGAGGAAGGTTGTTGATTGTTTGTCCTCTTTTCTCTCCTTTTCCTCTTCCTCCTCCTCCCTACTGCACTCGCCTACTCTCAGTGTGTCTACGGTTCTGTATGTGTACCGCGAGTCGAGCTTCAGATGCTACTGTGGCCCAGAGCTGCATCACAACTCGCCCGTTAATTTTGCTGCATGGTCGGCGTGTCAGAATAAGAAAATGCATTTTGACTGCAGGAGGAATCCGACGAGCTATAAAGGGTCTTTGTCACATATCTCCATGAGGAGCAGTTAAGAACGTTACAACAACAATCAATACACACACATGACAGGAGTGCACAGTACAAGAGAGGTAAACAATTCACCTAGACACATACAAATACCATACTAAACCATCGCTATCCTACCAGGCAAAGCCCACTGAGCTATGTAACTATTTTTTTAGAAGTGACCTCGCTCTCATAGATGATAGCTCAACACAGTGGCTTACAACATGGGTATTTAAAGCAGCAAAATTATCTCAATGTGACTTCCAAGATCTACCCACGTAGTCTCTCCCACTATCTGGCCTTAGGTCTTGGTCACCTGTGTCTACTGGGGGCCACGGTGGCAAGGAGATGTTATCTACCTTGCCTGATATACAGGAGGTCGTGGGTTTGACCCTGAAGCTTGCTGTATATCTCCTCGTGGTGGTCGTGGGTTTTACTTCAGGTGTTACCCTCCACATTTAGAATTAACATACGTATTCAGAGTGTTTAGCTGCTATAAATTTCCACGTGGTGATGATAAGCCACTTCGTTGAGCTATCATTTGTGATAGTCAAATTGCTTCGTAAAAAGAGCTACGCAGCTCAGTGGGGCCTTGCCTGGTAAAATGAAACGTTTTGATAGTTTATTCTTTCTTGTATCGGCCCTCCCCCATATTGCACAGGGATCTACGGCATCAGGACAAAGCCCCCATCGGCATTTGCGTTGCCCAGTCCCTGGAGATGCCAAGAGTAGGATTTTTGTCATATTTAGCGGTTGCCCACCTGCTGGAAATTCCCGCCAGCCATGTGACCCGTGGCCCCCCCATCACATTAACTATACAGTTGATCATCGATTATCCGGCGCGCAGTTATTTGGCTTCCAACATTATCCGGCGGTCCTGTACTGATCCGGCAAAACCGCTCCAAAGGCTTTATAAGTCCAGCAATTGGCACCATGTGCATGACAAAAAAAGTAGCTATGCTTAATTTCAGTGTCAAATATGACATACGGTATACTATACACCTAAATACAAAAACTTAAACAATGAAAATACTGCACGTATATACATTTTTCATGACTAATAACTACAGTAATAAAAACCGAAAATATACACTGCGATCCGGCGAAAAGTGTGTGAAATTCGGCGATCGTCAAACACATGTTGTTGAAACAAGAGCGTAGTAGTACTACGTACATCAGCCCATGCAGAGTCTTCGAGATTGGAGTGGTAAGTACGATACGGTAATTACAGTAATCTTTTACAGTAGGGATATTAATTGTTGTCTATTTGTAAACAAATGTTAAGCACTAAAAAATATACACAATATGGTATGCGTTAGTGATTATATTATCCCGCAGCCCCTAGTTCTACTCTAACCTCTCTCACCAATCCCCTCTTCACCTCTCTCCCTCCACCACCTCTAACCGTCTCTCTTTCCCGTCCTCCCTTTCCTGCTATTTTCCTTTTGAATTCCCTGCTGGCCTATCCCCTGGCTGCTTTGCTCATTTCTCCTCCTCGGATCGGCCTCGCATTTCCAGCGTCGGTGACTCCTCCCTTGGGGCTTCGGCCAGTTTATTTGCACGCGACAGTTCTGGACTTGCGAACAAAATTCGTTCCTGGGACCCGTTCATAAGTCGGACTGCTTCGTAAGTTAGAACACGACAATGGACTGTTTCAAATGCCCCCACACACACACAAACACTCACTCCCAGCGCGAGGCTGACTCATCACATCTCGTAGAGGAATTAACACGCAGGAGGCTTTCGCGACCAATATCATCCATAATAGAGTTTTTGTTGGGTTAGATCGCATAAATATATAAATGTGTCGTCAAACCCACTACCATCCGACACAGCCAACTAGTAAGGATTGTCACGTAAACAGAACGTGGCCAATTCGTCACCAGTACAGCACACCGGTTGTGTGTTGGAGAGCCAAGCCACAACATCTACAATCTGAGCACGACGTTTCGTCAATAGTTACAACTAGCTTCATCAGGTGACAGCCTGATTTGTAGAGAAGTCCACGTGTTTTGTTCCTTATATAGACGCATAGATGTAGTGACTACACTTGTGCACTATTCTTACATTATGCACGCGTATCATGCGAGCCTTCTTGCCCATTGTGGGTACTAAAATATCCGTACCAATGGTAATCCCTATTGAAGTATGGTGGCCTGTATAGGCCTGCATTTAACGAATGTATTATTTTATTATTCGCTTCCACACAGCACTAAGTCGGTAGCTATCTGAACGGTTCAAATATTTTTTCTTTAATTCAATTACGATAGATTCTCTAAATAGTCTTGGCCAGTAGTAACTAGTTTTGCACAGAATTTCAATATAATCAAAATCAATTGAGTGTCCTCGTTGGCACGCGTGTTCTGCTCCTGCTGACAGTTGTATTTGCGAGTATTTAATATATCTTTGGTGTTCGTTTAGTCTCGTGATGATCGTTCGTCATGTTTGCCCAAAATAGCATTTGCGACAAGTGCAATTAATCCGGTACTCACCTTCTGTTGATAGCTTCAGTACTACATCTTTTGTACCAGATATTAATTTCTGTATTTTATGTACCATGCCAAATCTGACGTGGATGTTTTGTTTTTCCAAACATATTGCTAGTTAGTGACGAATTGGCATGTGCTGTTTACGTGACAACCCTTACGCGATCTAACCCAAACAAAAACTTCTATTGTCGTAGAGGATTGCTCAGCCGAACAAAATGGTTCTGTGGTTCATTTCAATATAAATCGCAACTTTCCGGTCCCAAGCCCTCGACGAATATTGGAATCCCCCTTACCCTCCCCCACCCCGTATCTTAAATCAATGAAGGGGATGTAACGTCATCCTCATCTTACCTTGGGCATCATCGACTCCACCGTTAACAAGATAACCGCCTTCTTCTGTTCGCTCATTGATGCCCTCGTCCGCACCGCGAGCTCCTCATTCGTCACCGACACCTCGTTGCCCGCCGGCACTTGTCTGAACGTGCTGCTCGGGATTTTTTGGTTCCTGATCATCTCATTTTGCGTGCGCGGGCCGATGTCGTACACGGGGTCATTCTCGACGCACACGGATAACGTTTTGGAGCCGGGACCCGGTGTGTTTTTGAAGAAGATTTTCAGGCAGGGATCGTGGCCGCTGAAGCGGAGAGCCATGGTCCCATGACAGCCGCTCAGCCCAATCTTCTTATGGAAGCCGTAGAGGCCTTGCCCTCCAGGCTTTATGGGGGCTTTAGGGAAGGCTTTGTGAGTTCCACTCTCCATGTAGTACCTAGGACAGCAACAACAACTCAATTTCACACCAAACCCTCTTTCAGCCAATCATTCGCAGCAGCCATCCATTGCTTCATGAATGTCTCCTTAAGCTCGCGTGTTACCGTTTCACTGCCACTACATGGTTGGTCTCTCCAACCGGCCATCATCCATGTCCTGCCTAAGCCATTGTTTTAACAGTCAACATGATGTCTCTCAACTTGTGTGTGTTCTCGATTTCCCCATGCTCTCCCCTCTGCCTCTCAGTCGAATTCCAAACGTGTGCCTCTTTCCGCAGTTGTCGTTTTTAGCTGCATTTTATTTTTTGATTTAAAGCTTTCGTGACTGTAGTAATTCATATTCTTAGCTCTTTCGGTAAAGTCACATTGAAGGGAAACAATAAAATATATACTTATATTTTTTATATATTTATATAGATTATACATATTATATTTATATATTATTTTATTGTTTCCCTTCAACGTGACTTTACCGAAAGAGCTAAGAATATGCATTTTATTTGTCGATGTCCGTGTCTCTGATCTCCTTCATAGTGTGTGGCTGTGTGTGAAATGTGCATGTGTAGCTGGTGTGAGCTCAACTTTGATTAATCACACGCATAATTGCGCACTGCTAATTGCTATGGAGAGCCAAGTGAAATGTTGTATTCTATGAAAAGGCAATGATTACTCGGCATAGGACCCCGAGCCCCACGTACACTGTAGTGTACGGGGCACGGCTCCAATTTAAATTTCGGCCGATTCCGTGTTGGTGAGCTGCATGTTACACAAGCTCCAATAATATATAACTGTTAAATTGATATTATTTGAATGTTAATCGACTGATAGGAATTCGGTCATGTTAATTGACTACTGATTACGTTATTGGTGGCAATGAAGATATGCACAATTAATACTTTGATATTAAAGTTGATTTAAATATATGAAATACTTATAATAATTGGGTCTAGAACAGTGGTTCTTAACCTGGGTTCGATCGAACCCCAGGGGTTCGGTGAGTCGATCTCAGGGGTTCGGCAGAGCCCCGCCACGGAGGTCCGGACACACTTGAATTATTGTGTAAATTTGTGATGACACACACGGCCCGCTTGGCCATCACTGGCTGCAGATGATCATGCTACACTGCTTGGCTAATCAGCGCTGCGGGGAATTTAGTGCGTACTCAGTAGTCAACGTGTGATTGTTGTTGTCGTACGTCGTGTGATTTCTTTAATATTTTATCCATACTATGTCGGGCAAAAGAAGAAAGTGGTCGGACGAATATGTACAACATGGATTCTCATGTATCACGGAACGTGATGGGAGTGAGCGTCCTATCTGCATGATTTGCAACGCCAAGTTGAGCAACTCTAGTCTTGCACCGGCAAAACTAAAGGAACACTTCTTGAAGCTGCATGGAGACGGGGAATACAAGAACACAACACTTGCTGAATTCAGGGTGAAGAGAGCCAGATTCGATGAAAGGGCCACTCTGCCTGCTCTTGGATTTGTACCTGTTAACAAACCGATCCTGACAGCATCGTACGAAGTTGCTTACCTGATCGCAAAGCAGGGCAAGCCACACACCATTGGTGAAACACTTGTGAAACCAGCTGCATTAAAGATGGCGAATCTGATACTCGGAACAGCGGCCGAAGGTAAATTATCCCAAATTCCCCTTTCAAATGACACCGTCAGTGACAGAATAGAAGACATGAGTAAAGACATCTTGGCTCAAGTAGTCGCGGATCTGATTTCAAGCCCGGCAAAATTCAGCCTTCAACTCGACGAAACCACAGACGTTTCTGATCTAAGCCAGCTTGCTGTTTTTGTACGCTATGTGAAAGACGACATGATAAAAGAAGAGTTTTTATTTTGTAAGCCTCTTACAACAACAACGAAGGCAGCCGATGTGAAGAAGCTTGTGGATGACTTCTTCAGAGACAACAATCTTTCATGGGATATGGTTTCTGCAGTTTGTACGGACGGAGCTCCAGTCATGCTGGGAAGAAAGTCTGGTTTTGGTGCGCTAGTAAAGGCCGATGCACCACACATCATTGTGACGCATTGTATTCTGCACAGGCATGCGTTGGCAACAAAAACCTTACCTCCAAAAATGGCAGAAGTATTAAAAACTGTGGTGGAATGTGTGAACGATGTGCGAAAAAGTGCTCTGAGGCACCGCATCTTCAGTGAGCTGTGTAAAGAAATGGGCTCTGAATTTGAGGTACTTCTGCTCCATTCTAATATTCGGTGGTTATCCCGGGGACAGGTGCTGAATCGTGTTTTTGCCATGCGTGTGGAATTAGCCCTGTTTTTGCAAGAGCACCAACACTACCATGCAGATTGCTTCAAAAATCCTGAGTTCATTCTCATTTTAGCGTACATGGCTGATATATTCGCAGCTCTCAATCATCTCAATCAGCAGATGCAGGGTGGTGGAGTCAATATCATGGAAGCGGAAGAACACCTGAAGGCTTTTCAAAAAAAGCTACCGTTATGGAAACGACGAACAGAGAACAATAACTTCGCAAACTTCCCGCTTCTGGACGACTGTGCAAGTAAGATCGAAGATGTGTCTGGAATCGGAGATATTTCTGTATCCACGGAACTGAAGCAAACAATTGCCACGCACTTAGATGAGCTTGCAAAGTCTCTCGACGGATATTTCCCTACAAGAGAGTCATATCCAGCATGGGTGAGACAGCCGTTCACGTTTGCTGTTGAAACAGCAGATGTCAATGATGAATTCCTCGACGAAATCATTGAAATTCAGCAGAGCCAGGTTCAACAGCAACTCTTCAGAACAACAACGCTCTCAACGTTTTGGTGTCGACAAATGAACAAGTATCCAGTTATTGCTAAGAAAGCCCTGGATTTTTTTTATACCATTTGTTACAACATATCTTTGTGAGCAATCCTTTTCGAGGATGCTGGACATAAAAACGAAGAAAAGGAACAGACTTTGCTGTGAAAATGACATGAGAGTGGCACTTGCCAAGGTGAAGCCACGCATATCTGAACTGATCTCTCAAAGGCAACAGCAGAAGTCACATTGATTTCCAGGTATGTAATTTGTTGTGAGTTTATGCATTGTGTTGGTTTTATTCTTTGAACAAGGTAATGTTCATGCACGGCTCATTTTGTGTACCAGTAAAAAACATATCTATGTCTTGAATTTGAAAAAAATCACATTTTATTTTTCACTAAAGAGGGGTTCGGTGAATGCGCATATGAAACTGGTGGGGTTCGGTACCTCCAACAAGGTTAAGAACCACTGCTCTAGAATATTAACACTGGTGCTCAATCCCATTGAGAGAGAGAGAGACTGAGCTGCTGTGTTGTGAAGTGGAGGCTGTGTCTGGTTACTTGCAGGTACGAGATGTTCACTTATTTTTTAGTTCTATTATATTGTTTGCCGTTTTTTCGTGGGGAATCTTATAATAAGATGGCACCGTCCTCGTGGGGAGTTAATTATTGTTACGAGTATTAACAACTTGTTTATTTTGATCAATCCAACTTGACTAAGTAGCTCAAATGGAGTTGGGAGATGATTAGAGTGTTTTGGTGATCCAAATAGAGGTTGTTTTTGTAATAGTTGATAACTTCTGGTGTCGTCGTGTTGCGTTGTGATGTTCATTGGGAAGGCACACTTAGCGCTTGGTTTTAACATTGCACTCATGAGGTTATATTATATAAAAACAAATTATTATTGTTTTATATGTTGTCAGTAAAATACGTCTCGGATTTACAGATTGTTAATATAATTTGATGTAAAAAAACTATGTATTATTATCTTCTTTGGTCTCGTCCCTTCACCTGATGAAGGCCGCTTGTGTTGTGGCCGAAACGTCGTGAGAATATTATTGTGTTATTTTATTTTATCAATTTATCATTTTATTCTCATTCTACGTGACTTTACCGAAAGAACCAAAGAAGATGAATCATTGCAGTCACGAAAGCTTTAAATCGAAATTTATGTATTATTACTTATTATTCATTATGTAGGCACGTATTGTTTCGTTTAAAGTATGATCAGGAAGTAGGAAATTTAGGGGGCATTACAGATGTTTTTGGGCGGATGTTTGTATGTTAAATGTCAGTCGATATAAGGTGCTGTTATCGTAATTGAGATTTGTCCATGCTGAGGGATTGAGCTGCGGTGTTGTGACGTGGAGGCTGTGTCTGGTCACTATTGCAGATGCACAAAAGCCCTGAATAAAAATACTTTTAAATAAAAAAAAATTCCGTTCCACAAATCTCCGGTGCTCAGCTGTGGAGTCGCCCACTTCTCCAGAGGACATAATGCAATGCGGAGTATCTACTCGTCATTGTGTCCGAACTTTATTATTTTTATTGCTATGTAGCCGACCTGTCCCCCTTGTTAGGATTCACGACGGGGGGGGGGGGGGGGAGAGGGACAGGGCGGTCCGGCTACACTTTTAGCTGCTCTTGGTGCTCACCTCGCATCTCCCAACGTGAACTTCGTGTTATTTGTTATTTAACCACAACTCCGCGGTTCCTGGTAATGTTGATGTCTTCGACGTCGTTCTCGTCGTTAGACGAACCCGCCATCACCGTCGCTATGGAGGGTGAGACAAGAAGGCGTCATCATCAATCATCGACAGCCACGATCTGCCCACTGCAGGATAGAACTGTTATCATCGTTATACACCATCAGCAGATCTGCACGTGTGGAGGGAAAAGTTTCGAGGAGAGAGAGCCTAGGTGTGGATGACGTTGACATTATATGCTAATTCCTTTGTCAAGGCGCTTTGTTCCTCTCACACAGCTTAAAGGCCGTATCTGAACGTGGCTCTTTCACTCCAGCGCTGTCCTACCAGACAGTCTCGCCCCCTTCACCTGATGAAGGCCGCTTGTGTTGTGGCCGAAACGTCGTGTTAGAATATTATTGTGTTATTTTATTTTATCAATTTATTATTTTATTATCATTCTACGTGGTGACTTTACCGAAAGAACCAAAGAAGACACATTCTTTGGTTCTTTCGGTAAAGTCACGTAGGTATAAAATAAAATACATTAAATCACGACGTTTCAGGTGCGACACAAGCGTCCGTCATCAGGTTGAACAACCACAGCAAGACACAATTGCGGAAGTGGGTAAAGTTAGCGACTCGATTAGCTGCGCCTTCTCGTCCCGTTGTCTGTTACAAATCTAGATTGATGTTGGCACACGTGAATATTGCTCGTTATGGAGACAGAGACCACGTGCTATGGGCGGGGGGCTGCTATGACGAGAGTGGTGTCATGAAACAAGAGGAATTCGAAATGCAGTCGCCTCGCGTTTTGCGACTTTCAAGCGTTGCGTTCCATTATAATGTACACTTATTAGAGTTCTGCGCTTGCAAACTGTCGGTGGAATAACGCGCCCCAGTGCATTGGGCCACGGTTGTCGCGTAACGCACGGCGAGCTGAATCGTTAGTTCAGGGCGGCAAAGTTTCATGAACCGATGGTGCCTGAGGGTGCAGCAGCGAGAGAAAAACCACAAGCCACGGGACAGCATCTCGTGCCCCATTTTGAAGCTCTTGTGAACTTTGTTTTGTGCACGGATTCGCCTACCCGTGCATCCAATAAATGAACCTCCTGGCGGGACCCTTGGGGTTGCGAAAGCCCCCGGCTCTCACGTAAAACTGCGTTGCGACGTAATTTTATGTCTGGTGAAGGCGAATGATACGGCAAGCTGTTCCTCACGACGAGCTCTACACAATGCGCTAATCAAAGTTTCAAAGTTTTGTTTGTGACTACGGAAATGTTGGCAACGACGGGTGCTTGGCGAAGAACGAGGAGAGGATGAAACAAATCAATTACGATTCAGACTTTCGTTTATTCGGGACCCCGGGGTCCGGCCACAAGGTTAAAATATGTCCAGCTCCATCCAAGGATGCGGCGTCTCAATGAAGATGATCCCCACCCCCCTCTCTCCCCACTAACTCCACCAAACTCTACTCTTCCCCTCCACCAGCCCCAGGACAAGGGGGGGGGCTCCATCGCTCGAGCATCTCACTTACATGTTACACGTATTTTTGTTTTCTTTAAATAGGCTGTTACTATATTTACAACGTGTGTGGTGGTATTGTGAATATGTCACTGTAACCGGTGAAATATGCAGACGTAAGGGAATGAGGCTCAGTAGCGTGCTCTCCCTAACACCAACCATTTAAATTTTGTTTTTAAAGCTTTCGTGAATGCAGGGATTCATATTCCTGGTTCTTTCGGTAAAGTCACGTAGAAGGGAAACAATAGAATAATAAACACATTTTTATATTTTTATTATGTTATTGTTTCCCTTCTACGTGACTTTACCGAAAGAACCAAGAATACCAACCATTTACATGATTTCCGAGTACCGCGCAGTTTATCAAGAACACAACTCCCACAATAAAACGAGAGGTACGTGTCATGTTTTACATTGCATAGAGACCCACGCACTCGCGTAATTTACATGTCAACCACCCAACGAGCATAGAAGCCCACAACACTCAGAGGAGACGCACACAAACGCAAAGACTCACATAGACTCAAAATCGTACATACACATCTATTGATGCACGCATACACCTGTAGACTCGCATAGAAACTCAAATAATTTCATACCGAGCCATGGACATGCATATGTACTTACCCAAAAGAAAAATACAAGGATCCCCCACGTAGCCTTAACAGACTGTAGAGGCAAGTGATGTTAGCGAGCACCTATGAAGGCCGGCACGGCATACGAGGGGTGGGCCGCCAGAACCACGCCCGGCTGCCTTTGTCTCCCTATTGGCGATGTTTACACATCGCAGCAGCTACTCATTTGAGACTGAGTCGACCTAGGGGAGGCCCAGGACCGGTTCAGACAATCGTCACTGCCTCACTGGTGTTGGCCGTGAGCGGGAATCGAACCCGGGTGGTCAGGTTTGTAGCGCAGCGTAGCGCTAACCGCTACACTACCGCTCCCCACACATGCACGTAGCCACCCACACACGCACATGCAAGCCCCACAGGCTTACATTTAACTGTAGATTCACGGATTCGCAGTGGACTCGTGTAGAGCCCTAAGATTGCCTCCCTCAAATGATTAAATATAAACACGCACCCCATTACTTCTGTACGGCGTCTTGAGATGCGGTGGTCGCGTTCAAACTCTCCGCTGTGTAATCGTACTGAGATGGCATTCCAAGAGGTAACCCTGCGCCTGCCAGCCGACCAAACCCATGGCGATGCGTTGTAGTCGACCCGCACCTGACCGAGGCTCGGGTATTAAACGACGTTCAGTGTAGACTGTGCAACAGGAAATCCCAGGGGTTCTGCACGCGGCGATGATTAGAAACTGCGGCAGAGTGGATCGGTGGCGCAGTGGATAGAGAAACTGCGCTGCAAACCAGGCCGGCCAGAGACTTTTGATTGGCAGCCACGGCTGAAGCCAACATTGCCGCTGAGCGATACGCATGTACACGTATGTGTGTTGAACTTCTTTCGCACCGTACGGGGGAAGGACAACAAAATGAACACGACAAGCAGTTCTATATATATAAAAAAAATCGAGATGATGATTTAAAAGTGCATGGCTCCAGTGGCTTCCGAATTTTGGAAGAGCGTTCCAGACGGCCGCAGACGCACACACATCGCATGAGAGGTTTTTTGGGTGAGATCACGTAAATATTGTAAGGTTTGTGTCACGTAGCACAAACTTTGGCAATTAGTCATTGGTTCAGCACTAACAGGTTGAGTGTTGGAGAGTAAACCCACAACAACATTCACAATTCGAGTAACCGTGACGTTTCACCCTTAACAACAACAACAACCACAACACGCCTCATCAGGGCGATGTGGTGACCGTCTTTGTGCGATGGCTAAGCCAAAAGACGTCTCCGTTGCTGCGAGGATGGTTGACAGCTCCTGATAAGGTGCCTGCCTGGCGCCTCGCATTTCACCGACTCGCAGTGAGCAGCGTGGAGAGACGGAGTCGCACCAGTAGAGGGCGCAACTATGGACGTGTGTGGATGGGTGTTTGGGGATGGGGGTGGATGTTGGGGGGAGGGGTGGGCGTGGGTGTCAGTGGACGTGGAAGGGGATGGGTGGGTGTTGTTATGGGTATGGTGTGTCAGGGTGTGTGGCCGTGGGTGGCTGTGTGGCAACGTTCTGCCACGCATTGCTCGTCTAAGTCGGCCACAAGGGAGCCCCCGAATCAACACATAAACAAGCACACACACATAAATTTTGATTTAAAGCTCTCGTGACTGCAGGGATTCAGATTCTTGGTTCTTTCGGTAAAGTCACCGCCATGTAGAAAGGAGACAATAAAATAATAAAAATATAAAACAATAAAATTCTCACGACTTTTCGACTGCAACACAAGCAATCATCATCAGGTGTGAAAACCACAGCAAGAAAATTTGAAAAAAAACTGGCGGGTTTTTGTTAACGTTAGCACCACGGAGAGCGATTTGGCAGTTATTCATATGGACGAGTCCATCTATGTTCCGAAAAGAGGAGGGGGAAGACGAAAAGTAATGGATGTGGACTGAAAGCCACCGTAAGCGTGAACAATCAATCAAGACCCGAGATGGTTTATCAAATCCTTCCAATGATTGCTAAGCTAGAATCCATCTTCTCGGTTGAAATTGTCTCCGTGTTTGTACATAAATATAAGTACACATGTTAAGAACAATAATTCAAATAAATGTATAAATAAATAAAAATACCTCCGGTCTACCATGGACCAAGCCCCGACTAAGGCGCACCTGTGGCTATCATCATATCAACAATAGAGTAGGATAAAGTCGCGGCGATCCATCCACTCGTTTTGAGGAAATCCTCGACCGATGGGGACATGGCATGAAATCCAAAACGCACGATAACTTAATTATGAGTAATTATAACATTAAAATATTATTTTACTATTTTTAATAGCTGACACCGTGAGATGCTCTGACTTCAACGTAACTATTTCTGTAGCAGTTACAAGCGAATGCCTTAATTTAGCTATTTCAATGCTAAATTCTATGCTAATTCCTTTTAACAATGGGTGCCTCTGCGGATGTGTATGCTTTAACTTTTAACATAGCTATTTCTGTGACCAGTCACAAGCTAATCATTCAGCCTTTTCAATGCTAAATTTTATGCTAATTCCTTCGTCAAGGCTCTTTGTTCCTCTCACACAGCTTAAAAGCCGTGATCTGAACGTGGCTCTCTCACTCCAGCGCTGTCCTACCAGACAGTCTCGCTCCCTTCACCTGATGAAGGCCGCTTGTGTTGTGGCCGAAACGTCGTGAGAATATTATTGTGTTATTTTATTTTATCAATTTATTATTTTATTCTCATTCTACGTGACTTTACCGAAAGAACCAAAGAAGATGAATCATTGCAGTCACGAAAGCTTTAAATCGAAATTTAACCGCCTCTACGGGGAGGGATTCCACACATCCTTAAGATCATTCAACAGACTTCGGGATAAGAAGGCTCAACTAATCGAGTCTCTCACCTTTCTGAAGAGATGCCGCGACTCTAAGGTAATACCAACCGCATTTACACTAACCTCTGCTGTTGCAACTTCTCTCAATGCAAAACGAATTCTAGCTAGAACTAGCTTCGCTCTTATCTCGGAAAAAATCAGACTTACACGCACCGAACTCGATCAGTTAGACAAGACACTCTACAAATCACACTTAAAATTGACAGCAACAATGTCTACATCGGATTGGGAACATGTAGACAATATGACTACCTCTTCGGCTGCCACTATGTCGAACAAATGTAGGGACAATTTGATTTCCAAATTCAATCACCTCTCCAGCAAAAATCGGATCCACACACCGAAAAGATAGACGTCAACAAAGTCGTAATTAATCGCAGTAACAGTTCCATTTCTGATGGTCTGAAATCCGTTTTAGCTAAAGGTCTAAACTTTGCTGTCACACCGAGACACTTACCGGTTAATGATATCATTGCCCATGTCGACGTTGCACTCA
Source organism: Petromyzon marinus (assembly GCF_048934315.1). NCBI lineage: Eukaryota > Metazoa > Chordata > Hyperoartia > Petromyzontiformes > Petromyzontidae > Petromyzon > Petromyzon marinus. Next base: position 1,929,206 of record NC_133732.1, read on the forward strand.
AGGGCTTGAGTCACATCTCTGCAGACGTAGCAAGATCTGAAATCGCTGCAACCCTCAAAAACGCTAAGTTGCCACCTAGCAACATCAGCAAAGACGAACGTTTTGAATTATCTCAATTAAAAAAGAGGGATGATATTGTCGTTCTCTCAGCCGACAAAGGCAATGCCACTGTCATCATGGACAAAACAGAATATAACAACAAAATTCAAGAACTACTCAACGATGGCAGCTATACAAAAATAAAAAGAGATCCCACCAACAGCCTGGTCACCAAAACGAACAAAATTATATCTGATTCAACAGCATTAATTGATGAGAACAAACAGTTCTTGTTGAAACCCTCTGCTGCCAGACCACCAAGATTATATGGCCTTCCAAAGATACACAAAGAAGATACACCCCTTCGTCCCATCGTCTCTACTATCAGCTCCCCCACCTACAAACTGGCACGTTTTCTGGCTGATATACTGCGACCTTTCACTGGAAAAACCACCTCTGCGGTACTAAATTCTACTCACCTGGTATCGACAATCAAAGACATTTCCCTGTCCCCAAACGACCTGCTTGTCAGTTTTGATGTGGTGTCCTTGTTCACCAAAGTCCCGGTACCTGACACCATCGCTATCATTGAAGACCTGGTTCATCAAGGACTGCATACTGATGTACCCCCCCTGGTGAGACATTGCTTAACCAACACATACTTCACCTGGAATGGAACTTTCTACAAACAAACTGAGGGCACCCCAATGGGCTCCCCCCTATCTCCGGTTGTAGCCAACGTATTCATGGAAAAATTTGAAACTGACGCCATCCAGACTGCCACTCTACGCCCGACCTTATGGAAGAGGTACGTTGATGACACCTTTGTCATCTGGCCACATGGCCAGCCTGCTCTAGACCAATTCCGCGACCACATCAATTCCATACACCCAGCCATCAGATTTACCATGGAGGTCGAAAAAGATGGCAAACTACCCTTTCTGGATGTCTTAATTAAAAGGAGACATGATGGTTCAATGAGCCACTCTGTCTACAGGAAAGCTATCCATACAGATGCTTACTTGAAACCGGATTCCCACCACCATCCATCCCAGAAGAACTGCCTCATCAAGACTCTATACCATAGAGCCCAATGCATTTCCGACCAGGAACACATTACCAGTGAACTCAAGCACGTGCACCAGGCTCTCAGGGCTAATGGCTACTCCGACTACACAATCCGCAAAGCCATCACTCCAGTCATGAAGAAGGATCCTCTTGTGGAGCCACTCAAAACCATCACCTTACCCTACATTGCAGGGGTCACTAAAAAGATCTCCAAAATCCTGAATAAACACAAGATCCAGGTCCGATTCAACACAGTACACAAAATCCGTGATTTAGTTCCATCTGTAAAAGATGCTCTTCCAGACATACAGTACCCGGGCATTTACAAACTAAAGTGCCTCTGTGGTAGTAGCTACATTGGAGAAACCAAAAGACATATCTCGGACCGCATCCGCGAACATAAAGCAGACTTGAAACACGGTAAGACGAACTCCTCTGCCGTGGCAGATCACTGTTACAATTCAGTGGGCTCACATGACATTGACTTCTCCAAGACGGAGGTTCTTTGCAAACCAACTGGCTACCATGAGAGATTCGTTCATGAGGCCATTCACATATACAAGCACAGAGACAATTTCAACCGAGAAGATGGATTCAGGCTTAGTAACCACTGGAAAGATGTGTTAAATCATTTCTGTTCTTAATTAATTGTAATTTTACGATGACCTTCAGACCGCAGCTCTTTCGCCAGCATTGCCTCTTAATACCTCTCACACCACGGTTAATGGTATGGTTTACAACATGGAGTATACTAGGGCTTCGCAGCTGTCTCTCTCCCCCTCCTCTGTTCCGACCATGGACGAACTCGTCCGTCTGAACGGGGCCCGTAGCTATCCGTGGTACGGAAATTTGAGGGTAAGAATCCACCCATTTTTTCGCCATATAGCATTGTGATATATAACGACTTATGGTTGGTAGCTTAGCTGATTGGAGAATATAGAGTTTATTGATAACATGAAGGTAATTTATATTTTAGTTTTTATTGGTTCACTATATAGTACTGTGAATAGCTCAGATGTGTAGTCATTTCTGTGACCAGTCACCAGCAAATCACCCAGTTATTTCAATGCTAAATTCGCCTAGTTATTTCAATGCTAAATTCTCCTGTTTTGATTTGTACTAAGTGCCTCGGTGAATGTGTATGCTCTGACTTCAACGTAACTATTTCTGTAGCAGTTACAAGCGAATGCCTTAATTTAGCTATTTCAATGCTAAATTCTATGCTAATTCCTTTTAACAATGGGTGCCTCTGCGGATGTGTATGCTTTAACTTTTAACATAGCTATTTCTGTGACCAGTCACAAGCTAATCATTCAGCCTTTTCAATGCTAAATTTTATGCTAATTCCTTCGTCAAGGCTCTTTGTTCCTCTCACACAGCTTAAAAGCCGTGATCTGAACGTGGCTCTCTCACTCCAGCGCTGTCCTACCAGACAGTCTCGCTCCCTTCACCTGATGAAGGCCGCTTGTGTTGTGGCCGAAACGTCGTGAGAATATTATTGTGTTATTTTATTTTATCAATTTATTATTTTATTCTCATTCTACGTGACTTTACCGAAAGAACCAAAGAAGATGAATCATTGCAGTCACGAAAGCTTTAAATCGAAATTTAACCGCCTCTACGGGGAGGGATTCCACACATCCTTAAGATCATTCAACAGACTTCGGGATAAGAAGGCTCAACTAATCGAGTCTCTCACCTTTCTGAAGAGATGCCGCGACTCTAAGGTAATACCAACCGCATTTACACTAACCTCTGCTGTTGCAACTTCTCTCAATGCAAAACGAATTCTAGCTAGAACTAGCTTCGCTCTTATCTCGGAAAAAATCAGACTTACACGCACCGAACTCGATCAGTTAGACAAGACACTCTACAAATCACACTTAAAATTGACAGCAACAATGTCTACATCGGATTGGGAACATGTAGACAATATGACTACCTCTTCGGCTGCCACTATGTCGAACAAATGTAGGGACAATTTGATTTCCAAATTCAATCACCTCTCCAGCAAAAATCGGATCCACACACCGAAAAGATAGACGTCAACAAAGTCGTAATTAATCGCAGTAACAGTTCCATTTCTGATGGTCTGAAATCCGTTTTAGCTAAAGGTCTAAACTTTGCTGTCACACCGAGACACTTACCGGTTAATGATATCATTGCCCATGTCGACGTTGCACTCAAGGGCTTGAGTCACATCTCTGCAGACGTAGCAAGATCTGAAATCGCTGCAACCCTCAAAAACGCTAAGTTGCCACCTAGCAACATCAGCAAAGACGAACGTTTTGAATTATCTCAATTAAAAAAGAGGGATGATATTGTCGTTCTCTCAGCCGACAAAGGCAATGCCACTGTCATCATGGACAAAACAGAATATAACAACAAAATTCAAGAACTACTCAACGATGGCAGCTATACAAAAATAAAAAGAGATCCCACCAACAGCCTGGTCACCAAAACGAACAAAATTATATCTGATTCAACAGCATTAATTGATGAGAACAAACAGTTCTTGTTGAAACCCTCTGCTGCCAGACCACCAAGATTATATGGCCTTCCAAAGATACACAAAGAAGATACACCCCTTCGTCCCATCGTCTCTACTATCAGCTCCCCCACCTACAAACTGGCACGTTTTCTGGCTGATATACTGCGACCTTTCACTGGAAAAACCACCTCTGCGGTACTAAATTCTACTCACCTGGTATCGACAATCAAAGACATTTCCCTGTCCCCAAACGACCTGCTTGTCAGTTTTGATGTGGTGTCCTTGTTCACCAAAGTCCCGGTACCTGACACCATCGCTATCATTGAAGACCTGGTTCATCAAGGACTGCATACTGATGTACCCCCCCTGGTGAGACATTGCTTAACCAACACATACTTCACCTGGAATGGAACTTTCTACAAACAAACTGAGGGCACCCCAATGGGCTCCCCCCTATCTCCGGTTGTAGCCAACGTATTCATGGAAAAATTTGAAACTGACGCCATCCAGACTGCCACTCTACGCCCGACCTTATGGAAGAGGTACGTTGATGACACCTTTGTCATCTGGCCACATGGCCAGCCTGCTCTAGACCAATTCCGCGACCACATCAATTCCATACACCCAGCCATCAGATTTACCATGGAGGTCGAAAAAGATGGCAAACTACCCTTTCTGGATGTCTTAATTAAAAGGAGACATGATGGTTCAATGAGCCACTCTGTCTACAGGAAAGCTATCCATACAGATGCTTACTTGAAACCGGATTCCCACCACCATCCATCCCAGAAGAACTGCCTCATCAAGACTCTATACCATAGAGCCCAATGCATTTCCGACCAGGAACACATTACCAGTGAACTCAAGCACGTGCACCAGGCTCTCAGGGCTAATGGCTACTCCGACTACACAATCCGCAAAGCCATCACTCCAGTCATGAAGAAGGATCCTCTTGTGGAGCCACTCAAAACCATCACCTTACCCTACATTGCAGGGGTCACTAAAAAGATCTCCAAAATCCTGAATAAACACAAGATCCAGGTCCGATTCAACACAGTACACAAAATCCGTGATTTAGTTCCATCTGTAAAAGATGCTCTTCCAGACATACAGTACCCGGGCATTTACAAACTAAAGTGCCTCTGTGGTAGTAGCTACATTGGAGAAACCAAAAGACATATCTCGGACCGCATCCGCGAACATAAAGCAGACTTGAAACACGGTAAGACGAACTCCTCTGCCGTGGCAGATCACTGTTACAATTCAGTGGGCTCACATGACATTGACTTCTCCAAGACGGAGGTTCTTTGCAAACCAACTGGCTACCATGAGAGATTCGTTCATGAGGCCATTCACATATACAAGCACAGAGACAATTTCAACCGAGAAGATGGATTCAGGCTTAGTAACCACTGGAAAGATGTGTTAAATCATTTCTGTTCTTAATTAATTGTAATTTTACGATGACCTTCAGACCGCAGCTCTTTCGCCAGCATTGCCTCTTAATACCTCTCACACCACGGTTAATGGTATGGTTTACAACATGGAGTATACTAGGGCTTCGCAGCTGTCTCTCTCCCCCTCCTCTGTTCCGACCATGGACGAACTCGTCCGTCTGAACGGGGCCCGTAGCTATCCGTGGTACGGAAATTTGAGGGTAAGAATCCACCCATTTTTTCGCCATATAGCATTGTGATATATAACGACTTATGGTTGGTAGCTTAGCTGATTGGAGAATATAGAGTTTATTGATAACATGAAGGTAATTTATATTTTAGTTTTTATTGGTTCACTATATAGTACTGTGAATAGCTCAGATGTGTAGTCATTTCTGTGACCAGTCACCAGCAAATCACCCAGTTATTTCAATGCTAAATTCGCCTAGTTATTTCAATGCTAAATTCTCCTGTTTTGATTTGTACTAAGTGCCTCGGTGAATGTGTATGCTCTGACTTCAACGTAACTATTTCTGTAGCAGTTACAAGCGAATGCCTTAATTTAGCTATTTCAATGCTAAATTCTATGCTAATTCCTTTTAACAATGGGTGCCTCTGCGGATGTGTATGCTTTAACTTTTAACATAGCTATTTCTGTGACCAGTCACAAGCTAATCATTCAGCCTTTTCAATGCTAAATTTTATGCTAATTCCTTCGTCAAGGCTCTTTGTTCCTCTCACACAGCTTAAAAGCCGTGATCTGAACGTGGCTCTCTCACTCCAGCGCTGTCCTACCAGACAGTCTCGCTCCCTTCACCTGATGAAGGCCGCTTGTGTTGTGGCCGAAACGTCGTGAGAATATTATTGTGTTATTTTATTTTATCAATTTATTATTTTATTCTCATTCTACGTGACTTTACCGAAAGAACCAAAGAAGATGAATCATTGCAGTCACGAAAGCTTTAAATCGAAATTTAACCGCCTCTACGGGGAGGGATTCCACACATCCTTAAGATCATTCAACAGACTTCGGGATAAGAAGGCTCAACTAATCGAGTCTCTCACCTTTCTGAAGAGATGCCGCGACTCTAAGGTAATACCAACCGCATTTACACTAACCTCTGCTGTTGCAACTTCTCTCAATGCAAAACGAATTCTAGCTAGAACTAGCTTCGCTCTTATCTCGGAAAAAATCAGACTTACACGCACCGAACTCGATCAGTTAGACAAGACACTCTACAAATCACACTTAAAATTGACAGCAACAATGTCTACATCGGATTGGGAACATGTAGACAATATGACTACCTCTTCGGCTGCCACTATGTCGAACAAATGTAGGGACAATTTGATTTCCAAATTCAATCACCTCTCCAGCAAAAATCGGATCCACACACCGAAAAGATAGACGTCAACAAAGTCGTAATTAATCGCAGTAACAGTTCCATTTCTGATGGTCTGAAATCCGTTTTAGCTAAAGGTCTAAACTTTGCTGTCACACCGAGACACTTACCGGTTAATGATATCATTGCCCATGTCGACGTTGCACTCAAGGGCTTGAGTCACATCTCTGCAGACGTAGCAAGATCTGAAATCGCTGCAACCCTCAAAAACGCTAAGTTGCCACCTAGCAACATCAGCAAAGACGAACGTTTTGAATTATCTCAATTAAAAAAGAGGGATGATATTGTCGTTCTCTCAGCCGACAAAGGCAATGCCACTGTCATCATGGACAAAACAGAATATAACAACAAAATTCAAGAACTACTCAACGATGGCAGCTATACAAAAATAAAAAGAGATCCCACCAACAGCCTGGTCACCAAAACGAACAAAATTATATCTGATTCAACAGCATTAATTGATGAGAACAAACAGTTCTTGTTGAAACCCTCTGCTGCCAGACCACCAAGATTATATGGCCTTCCAAAGATACACAAAGAAGATACACCCCTTCGTCCCATCGTCTCTACTATCAGCTCCCCCACCTACAAACTGGCACGTTTTCTGGCTGATATACTGCGACCTTTCACTGGAAAAACCACCTCTGCGGTACTAAATTCTACTCACCTGGTATCGACAATCAAAGACATTTCCCTGTCCCCAAACGACCTGCTTGTCAGTTTTGATGTGGTGTCCTTGTTCACCAAAGTCCCGGTACCTGACACCATCGCTATCATTGAAGACCTGGTTCATCAAGGACTGCATACTGATGTACCCCCCCTGGTGAGACATTGCTTAACCAACACATACTTCACCTGGAATGGAACTTTCTACAAACAAACTGAGGGCACCCCAATGGGCTCCCCCCTATCTCCGGTTGTAGCCAACGTATTCATGGAAAAATTTGAAACTGACGCCATCCAGACTGCCACTCTACGCCCGACCTTATGGAAGAGGTACGTTGATGACACCTTTGTCATCTGGCCACATGGCCAGCCTGCTCTAGACCAATTCCGCGACCACATCAATTCCATACACCCAGCCATCAGATTTACCATGGAGGTCGAAAAAGATGGCAAACTACCCTTTCTGGATGTCTTAATTAAAAGGAGACATGATGGTTCAATGAGCCACTCTGTCTACAGGAAAGCTATCCATACAGATGCTTACTTGAAACCGGATTCCCACCACCATCCATCCCAGAAGAACTGCCTCATCAAGACTCTATACCATAGAGCCCAATGCATTTCCGACCAGGAACACATTACCAGTGAACTCAAGCACGTGCACCAGGCTCTCAGGGCTAATGGCTACTCCGACTACACAATCCGCAAAGCCATCACTCCAGTCATGAAGAAGGATCCTCTTGTGGAGCCACTCAAAACCATCACCTTACCCTACATTGCAGGGGTCACTAAAAAGATCTCCAAAATCCTGAATAAACACAAGATCCAGGTCCGATTCAACACAGTACACAAAATCCGTGATTTAGTTCCATCTGTAAAAGATGCTCTTCCAGACATACAGTACCCGGGCATTTACAAACTAAAGTGCCTCTGTGGTAGTAGCTACATTGGAGAAACCAAAAGACATATCTCGGACCGCATCCGCGAACATAAAGCAGACTTGAAACACGGTAAGACGAACTCCTCTGCCGTGGCAGATCACTGTTACAATTCAGTGGGCTCACATGACATTGACTTCTCCAAGACGGAGGTTCTTTGCAAACCAACTGGCTACCATGAGAGATTCGTTCATGAGGCCATTCACATATACAAGCACAGAGACAATTTCAACCGAGAAGATGGATTCAGGCTTAGTAACCACTGGAAAGATGTGTTAAATCATTTCTGTTCTTAATTAATTGTAATTTTACGATGACCTTCAGACCGCAGCTCTTTCGCCAGCATTGCCTCTTAATACCTCTCACACCACGGTTAATGGTATGGTTTACAACATGGAGTATACTAGGGCTTCGCAGCTGTCTCTCTCCCCCTCCTCTGTTCCGACCATGGACGAACTCGTCCGTCTGAACGGGGCCCGTAGCTATCCGTGGTACGGAAATTTGAGGGTAAGAATCCACCCATTTTTTCGCCATATAGCATTGTGATATATAACGACTTATGGTTGGTAGCTTAGCTGATTGGAGAATATAGAGTTTATTGATAACATGAAGGTAATTTATATTTTAGTTTTTATTGGTTCACTATATAGTACTGTGAATAGCTCAGATGTGTAGTCATTTCTGTGACCAGTCACCAGCAAATCACCCAGTTATTTCAATGCTAAATTCGCCTAGTTATTTCAATGCTAAATTCTCCTGTTTTGATTTGTACTAAGTGCCTCGGTGAATGTGTATGCTCTGACTTCAACGTAACTATTTCTGTAGCAGTTACAAGCGAATGCCTTAATTTAGCTATTTCAATGCTAAATTCTATGCTAATTCCTTTTAACAATGGGTGCCTCTGCGGATGTGTATGCTTTAACTTTTAACATAGCTATTTCTGTGACCAGTCACAAGCTAATCATTCAGCCTTTTCAATGCTAAATTTTATGCTAATTCCTTCGTCAAGGCTCTTTGTTCCTCTCACACAGCTTAAAAGCCGTGATCTGAACGTGGCTCTCTCACTCCAGCGCTGTCCTACCAGACAGTCTCGCTCCCTTCACCTGATGAAGGCCGCTTGTGTTGTGGCCGAAACGTCGTGAGAATATTATTGTGTTATTTTATTTTATCAATTTATTATTTTATTCTCATTCTACGTGACTTTACCGAAAGAACCAAAGAAGATTCCTCTGAACCCACCAATATACAGTGCAACTCAAATAACATTTAGTTAGTCTTATCATATTGTATATATATACAGGGTGGGCTACAACCATCCGCAGTAGCTTTTTCAGACAAAAAGGAGAGGTGGGGACCACCACAATCGGATATTGTAAAGCCGCCACAACCACCAACACCACCCCCAACTCCCCCACCAACACCACCCCCAACTCCCCCACCAACACCACCAACACCACCAACACCACCACCACCACCACCCCCACCACCACACCCCACCACCTCCCCCCACCACTATCACCTCCCCACCACCTCCTCCCACCACCACCAACAGCACCCCCACCACCAACACCACCACCACCACCACCCCCACCACCCCCACCACCACCCCCCACCACCCCCAACACCCCCACATCCACCACCACCCGCTCCCCCCACCACCTCCCCCCACCACTACCCCCCCCCCCACCACCTCCTCCCACCACCACCACACCCCATCAACTCCCCCCACCTCTACCACCACCACACCCCACCACCTCCCCCCACCACACCCCACCACCTCCCCCCACCACTACCCCCCCACCACCACTACCCCCCCACCACCACTACGCTGTGATGGGGAACCTGCACTGTGGATCTGCAGGATTGAGCTGCACTGCCCTCTGCTGACGTGCCCGTGTGCACACGGCACTATGGAGGTGTCAGGGTCGTGGCTGGGACACACTGGGGCTAGGCGAGGACACGGGGACATTCATTTAATTAATCATACTATCAAGAACACCTTAAACTATTATTGTGTATTCAACGAGGTGTGCTGAAGTAGTAACTAATTGACTACGCGGTGATAACGTGACAAACCCTTGATAAAATATAATTGGCTTTAACCACACATTCATATTTACGCGATCCAACCCGTGTCAATGGGGAGACAAAGGCGGCCGGGCATGATGCTGGCCACCCACCCCCTTTATGTTCCGTGCTGGCCTTCCTAGGGACCGTCCATAAATGACGTCACGCACCTAGTGGGGGAGGGGGGGTGACGACATTTGTGACGATGTGTGACAAGGGGGGGAGGGAGTTTGAGAAATGTGACGTCACATCAAAATGCGCAACTTTAAATAAACACAGACAACACGTTCTACTTAATTAAATAGACTTTGTTAATAAATGTTTTCTCCTACAACATCAGAGTGCAGCGCCACGTTAAATACGCACTACAATGACAATACTTTAAATCGATTTGAAGCATGTTTATTTTTTTTGCGGGGTGGGGGGGGGGCAGAGCTTTGTGACGTCATATTTGAGGGGGGTCTGAGCACTTGCCCCAACAGTCCGCTACAATATCAGCGATCTTGCTGTGACTGTCCTACCTGAAGACGGAAGCTTGTGTTGCCTCCGAAACGTCGTGAGAATTTTTATTTTTATTATTATTATTTTATCCCCATTCTACGTGACTTTACCGAAAGAACCAAGAAGACAATATATTTTTTTTTTAATCAAGTAAGGGCCACTGAGCTGTGTAGCTCTTTTTCAGGAGCGACCTGGCCACAAATGATAGCTCAGTGAAGTAGCTCACCGTGTGTAGTAGCAGCCAAATACTCTAAACGCATGTCCATTCTAAAATGTTGGAAGGGAAAATCCACCACAGAGAGAAGGAGATGCAAACTCCAAATACGCAGGCGTCAGGATCGGAATCGAACTGACTTGGAGACGTAACTCTTTGAGACAATTCTTTAATTTAACAACGAGCACACTTTGTACGCTCTATACAATACACACCCTACACTGTTACACAATGCTCTGTCTCTCGCTTAAACACAACTCTACTCTGGTTGCTAGCCTACAACGCAACGCTAGCCGCCTGATACTGACGGCGCTGAGCTAAGACAGCCAACTACTGCTAGCAGCACGAAAATCAAGTGGACGGCGACAGCGGCGAAGGCGAGGGGATCCTACTCCAACGACGGCCCCGAGCCTTTACTCAGGGTCCCCTTCTTATCCTCTTAGCGTAGCCTCACTCTGCCCCGGCCACACCCCCTTCTGGAACCCACGAGTGGGCTCTCGACGCGTCTCCTCCGTAATCTTTACTCTAGATCCCTCTCTGGTCTATCACGTTGCCTGCTCTCAATCAGGGCTGCTTCACTCTGCAAATCCCCTTCCCTGCCAGCAGCCAGCGCTAATTTTATGTCACTACACATACAAGCACACACATGTACACAAAGACAAAGATCCACTGTATAGCCTTGAACAGACTGTTGGGGCAAGTGCTGTTAGTGAGCACCTATGAAGGCCGGAACGGTACACGAGGTTGTGGGTGGCCGCCTTTGTCTGCCAAGTGGCGATATTTGCGCACTGCTCCAGGTACTCATTTGAGGCTGAGTCGACCTAGGGGAGGCCCAGGACCGGTTCAGATATTCGTCACTACACTGCCGCTCCCCACAAACACACACACACGGGGTATGCCAATGGAGCCTGTAATATCGACGTTGCTGGCGTCACTATTGGCCCTCAATGCGGGCCTTCCTCTCGTCAAGATCTCCTTATCCAGCAGTCACGTGACCGGTATTATGTAAATATATAGCTTGACAATATTGTAAATTCCCTATACTTATCTATGATTCATAATGTCATACTAATTATAGCTGTCCTATATAATGCTACGCTTTGCCTCACTCAACTATAATACTGCACCTACGTGTTCTTTGGGTCTTTCGGTAAAGTCACGTAGATAGGTTCAAAGAAAATAACAAAAAACTACGACGTTTCGATCGCAACACAAGCGGTCGTCATCAGGAAAAGGGAGGTTAGCTTCTCAAGACAACTAACCTCCCTTTTCCTGATGACGAACGCTTGTGTTACGATCGAAACGTCGTAGTTTTTTGCTATTTTGTTATTTTCTTTGAACCTATCTACGCGACTTTACCGAAAGACCCAACGAATATGAATTCCTGCGGTCACGAAAGCTTCAAGTCAAGATTTAATACTACACCAATTCCGGCTATCATTTGTATTATCATACATATCATATCTATGATATATATATTCATCGCATTAACCTCTGTAAAGTCCTGTGACGAGTGAAAGAGGGCGGCCCAGGGGAGGACGGAGGGAGGCTGCAGATATACGTGCGGTCTGATCTACTCAATCTGGTGCATGGACATCCTCCCGGTAGACGTGATAGAGAGCGACGTACGCGGGACGTCCTCCATCGCTCGTACCGCTCGCCTAAGTTGGCACGAGGATGCCACAGGCCTGGGTCTAATGGTGCCAGGACTGCCAGCGACAGGATCGGAAGCTCGAGCGTGCTACCCGGTGCCACTGAGGCCTCGTCGGGTAACCCGGAGGAATCAGCCGGTTGGGTTGGGCCTGATGGGGCCATTCCTGACCGCCGAGGCAAGGAACAAGTACACCCCGGTGGCCATGGAGTACTAATACACGTTGGCTGGTGGCAGTGGCCATACGAGACACGTGTACAGAAAGAGTGGCGGAGGCATTGGCTACTCTTTGCGTGTGCGCGCGCACGAGAACCCCGAGCATCTCACCGTGGACCAGGGCACGGAGTTCGAAACCTACCCCGTTCCGGTCGTTGGGAGAACACCAAGTTGTGAAATTTGTCAGCTTCAGCAAGAGACCCTTCCATCACACGGTCTCGTAGCTGGACATAATACCGTTGCTGTTTTTTGTTACTTCGTCCATTGTCCAGCCTCGGTGTAATTGGGCAAGGTGAGCTCCCTGGTCGCAGCCATTTTGACCAGCTCAGAACCTTTTCCCTGTTTTAGCAGTATGGAAGCCTTTGGTAAATTATATCTGTGAGGATAAAAATATAAATTTGCATATTTACAAAGTCAAAGCCCTGTTTTGTGGATTTATTTTGGTGCTACTTTCGCATCAATTTGTCCATTATGTTATTTTTTTTTATATATATAGGCCGAATAGTAATACAACGTCTTAAAATTCCGGTTTGTATGGGATCAATAAGTTGTGTCAAACACGGCTTGTCACACATTGACAACCTGCGTTCGAACTGGAAGCGGATGACACAATCCAATGTTCCATGGTCTTGTCGAGTCGAAAGCTGCAGGATTGGTCCAGTGCCACGAGGATAGATGCAGATGTTTTTCTATTTAGGTGCAATTGTTAACAATAGCCATATCAGACATGAGTACAATCTAATCAGCATAATCAATGGTTCACTGCAGCTCAAAAACTCAGTACCCTACAAGGCGTGCGGTGAAGTTAGGAGAATGTCCCGTGTGCACAGCTCGGCATTTAAAGGCCTGAAGGCCAGAATCAGTGTTACCCCTAGTTTTACACACTACCATTGCCATGGTCGTGTGTACCACAAGTTGTTTTTTAGCTTGCACATTTCAGTTTGAACTCCATACGTTGTTAGCCTGCGCACTTCTCACTTACCCACCCGGCAGCATAACAAAAGGCGGCTTAATCCTAGCTTGCTTATCTGATTCCGCCATCTACATCACAAAGCCTCAGTCTCGGCTCCACCAGTTGCCTCCCAGCGCATCCTCGGTTTCGCAACTTTGCCTCCCAGCCCACACCCCGCCCCCACACTCACCATGCCCCCCCCCTCTCTCCATGCCCCACGACTTCTATATAATCCCTCGTCACAAACCATCTCTGGGACACACTGAAGCGTTTGTGCTTTCGCTACGTTGTCCCCACCTGAAGAAGCACGCTTGTGTTGCGCCCGAAACGTCGTGATTTAATTTAGTTGTTTTCATTTATTTCACTTATTTTTTTTACCGATGTTACTTTACCGGAAAAAAAAAACACAAAGAGTACAGAATCAGTGACTTTGCTGACAATGTCTTAATCAGGGAGGCAGTTCCATATCCGGACAGCAGAGTTGAAGAAGGGAGCTTGTGTCCATGGAGCAATTGTCTGGCAACGTGGGGGCGGCGGGGGGAGCGTGGCTGGGCAGGGTCGTGTATAATCGGGTGGCACAGCATCTATGATATGGGGTGGAAGCATGGCCTGAAGATCTGGGTGGGGAGGGCAGTGGTTGGTGTGCATTTTGTACAGGACTGTGACAATAAACACATGCAGTGTGTCAATGAACACATGCAGACCACCAAAAAAATCTCTTCTTCTCAATAATGAACACATCTAGATTTGAAGTGTCCGTGACTGCAGGGATCCATACTCTTTGGTTCTTTCGGTAAAGTCACGTAAGGTATAAAATAAAATAAATGAAATCACGTGACGTTCCGGGCGCAACACAAGCGTCCGTCATCAGGCGGGACAACCAAAGCAAGATGCAATTTGCTGAAGTGGGCAAAAGGGGCTGCTGTGACAAGAACACATGCAGTGTATTCGTTCAGAGTATGGTTGTCCCTCGGTTAACGGTAACCATTGGGTTTTTACATTTCGGTTAACGTTTCGTCCTCCCATCGTGACACCACTATGGTTTTGAATAACGTTAACATCTTGATGTAACGGTAACGCTGTGTTCACGTTGTTTGCACGCAGGGGCGCTAATTTCCGCCAATCAGAGCGTGCTCGTAAGCGGGGCTGAGCCATGCCCTCAACCAATCAATTATGCCCATTTATGAGCCGTTGAGACCTCAACTTGGCTTTGTTTAACATTAGTCGCGTTCTGTTTTTGGCAGTGGAAAAAAACAGCTCCTCTTGCAGACTCAGTGATTTTCATTATTCAACTTGTAAGAGAATTAATAGAGATTGCAATATTTATGTTCATATTAATCCTTTAACATGTTCTTGTGATTCTTTATTAATATTGAGTGTTTAAACGTTATGAACTACGTTTTTAGGGTCAAAAAGGTCAACTTCCGATCGTCTTGGTAATGGATTAATGTTTTGAACATGTAATGGATTAAAAAACGATGAACTGAGGGACTACTGGAGCCATCTGAGTGTAACAGCTGGCCACATGTACTGATTGGACAGGCCTGAAATCGTAGCTTGACGGAATATGATGAGGGCGAAGCCATTTCAGGCCGAGGCGTTCTAATAGTTTGCCAATTGTGGTTGAGGTTGGGGCAATCCTCCTTGACCTACGAACACAATTCGTTTCTGGGGCCCGTTCGTAAGTGGAACGGTTCGTAAGTCGGAACACAACAATGTATGCACTGCATTTAAATGCCCCCCCCCCACCCGCCATAAGGTCAGTGTTATGAAATGTTTTTTTTACGGTGGAACAAGCAAAGGTAAACATTGCTAAACTCATCAATCAAAAAAATGTGTATGGGCCGTCCTCGGCTTACGAACGCACTTCGTTACTGAGACCTGTTCGTAAGTCGAGACACACCAATGTATGCACTGCGTCATGCAGTCAGTGTGATGAAATATTTTACGGTTCAACAATAAGAAAACGGGAAGCATGTTAAGCTCATCAATAAAAAATAAATGTTGTACATTTGGATGGAATGCCGTAGCAAAACATTACTCTCCAGTAAATGTAACATACAGTAATGTAACACAAATAGAAGATTTATTTATTTATTTTAACTTACTTTGAGTCCTGGATACTGGCTTGCTTGTCGGAAGGGGGGTAATGAGTCACTATAATTGCACGCACAAAGACACACGGGGCGCGTCGACTCTCACACACACGCGTGCACAAACACACACAAGTGGCCACTGAAACACAGATACACACAGATACAACAACAACAACCGCCATTCGCCACTAAGTGGCGGTGACGTCACCACGACGCTTGTGCCAGGCTATGTGCACCCTGAGGCCACGTGAGGTGTCGAACGCCCGCTGGCAGGAGGTCACGGAGCAGACCCAGGTGCCACGGGTCGACTGACTGAGATGACTGGCTGATGCACCACCTGTGCCCCCAACTGTGCCAACCTGCTGTGCTTCAGCCACCCGGCGCTCCGCTCGTTGTTCTGAGCGTCGCTCCTCCGCCCTCCGTTGTTGTTGGAGGGCGACTGCCTCCAACTGCCCAGTAGCATCCTTCACGAGCCTCCTCCACAGAGGCCGATCTTGACACCGCTGGTACCAGTCATTGGCAAGTCCACTCAGCTCCACGTCCTCCTGTACCACATCACTCCATCTCTTCTCTAGCCCGTGCCGCGCCCGCTTAGCCCCCTCAATCCGGCCGAACAAAAGCTGTTTCGGCATGCGGTGGCTGGGCATGCGGGCTACATGACCCAGCCATCGCAGCCTTGCCCGCCGGAGGAGCTCACCGATGGGACCTTGCCCAGATCTTTCAAGGATTTGTGAGCTCCTCACACAATCCAGTCTGGTTAAACCCAGGATGGATCGTAGGCAGGCCAGCCTAAATGTTTCTAACCGGCGAAGATGTTCCATTAGGGGGGTCCACGTTTCGCAAGCGTAAAAAAGGGAGGGCATAACTGTGACCGAGAAGACCTGAAGCTTCATGTGACGTGACAAACCAGGTAGCTTCCACACAGCGTTACGCAACCAATGAAAGGATAATTCTGCTCGAGTGATTTCGAGTGAGATCTCTGCTGTAAAACCGGTGCCGGTCATGAGGACACTACCCAGGTATGGGAAACTCTCCACTCTCTCCACAACTGCCCCATCACCAATTGGGAGTTGTGGGGGTGTCTGATGGTAGAGTGCCTGATGGTACAAATACCCAGGCAGGTGCTTAGTTTTGGTGGGGCTGATTGTAAAGTCCCAGCCAGAGCCAGTCCACCAGACCTCGTGAATAGCAGAGAGATACAGGCGGTACTGGTCCAGCTCCCGACAGAGGAGTGGCAGCCTCTCATCCGAAGTGAGCATTTGAACATTCAACGTGGCCACCTGTAGTGGCTTTTTGATGTTTCTGGAGGAACTCCGAGGGTAAGGATTCAATCTGCAGTGCGCTCACTGCTACACTACCGTTCCCCACAGACACACACATACAGATGCACACACAGGCACACTCACAGACACACAGACACACACAGACACATTCACACTCACACACACACATACGGGGCATGCTCGCGGGAGGAAGGGAAACAAAAACACAACAAAAAGCAGTTCTAAAGAAATTAGTTTGTCAATCTAGATGATGATTTCAAAGTGCATAAGAGCTTTCAGTGGATTCGAAGCTTTCGTGACTGCAGGAATTACTCTTTGGTTCTTTTGGTAAAGTCACGTAGAAAATCAAATCAAATAATAATAGAATACGACATTTCGGTTGCAACACAAGCAACCGTCATCATGTAAGAAGGAATGATAAAACACAGAAACAACACAGGCAGAAACACATGCAGAGAGAGACACACACCAAGACAAACAGGAGGACAACGACTCTGTGCCAAGGCCTTAAATAGAGAGATGGGGGGGGAGGGGCTGGGGCAGAGAGAGGACTGCGGAGGGCAAATGAGTGGAGCAGTGTGGAATTCCGGACCACAGTGGCCGCAGGAGAGACAATGGTTTAGAGCAAGAAAATCGAAAGTTTTAGAAAGCAAATTTAGTAAAATTAAGAAGTGTAATGCAATGCAATACAGAGGCTCGGTTAACACACAGTTAACGCAGAGCCTGGCTGATTAACGTTCTTCCAAAGATTGCTAAATTAGAAGTTAAGTGTGGAACAGACAAGCAAGGATAAATTTAGAGAGAGATGTAGGGAGTTTGACAACATATTTTGTAAAATTAGAGAGTGTAATGTAATGCAACGCAGAGAGTCGGCTAACACACAGTTAACGCATAGCCTGGTTGATTAACGTACTCACAACTCACACTTTACTACTCACAACTCACACTTTACTTCTAATTTAGCAATCTTTGCTATTCCGTGCTTTCTGGGGACTGATTTTCTCAGCAAAATGCGTCTGAAGATTTGTATCGATCAGGGCTGTTTGGAATTGCCGTCGGGACGGCGTATGGCATTTCTCCCGTCTCCGACCCGCATGTGTTCTGCTAACGCCACGGTGTGAGCGCTTACGTGCCGAATGGTGCGGATTCCGCCCAGTGCGCAAATGTTGGTGCCCCTTCGATTGCGTAAACCACTCGATGCGCACGCTGTGGAGGACGGTATCGTGTTGGGTCCCTCCAATAAGCTTAGTCGGGGGATGGCTCTTGTAGCCGCTCACACGCTGGTGTCCCGGGACCAGGCACCATCCAAGTCTTTAATGGTGGGTCGGACACTACGATCATTCAGGAGGGTTCCGTGATTGCACATGCGTCTCCAGCGTGTCCGGAGGTGGATGTCGTGGAGAATGTCGGGGTCGGTGTTTGGGCTCACGGACCTCGGGATGTGGATGAGGGCTGGATGGATAGACTGTGCTCTGAATGCGGTGATTTGTCCGTGGGGCAAATGGGAAAGCTGAGAGCGCTCCTGCGGGAGTTTGCCGACATTTTTAGTAAAAGTAAATTTTATATCAGTCGCACGTCCCTTTTGAGCCACCATATCGACACGGGAAATGCCGCCCCCATTCGGCAGAATCCTTACCGCCTGAGCCCGGCCGAAAAGGAACACTTTCGGGCGGCGGTTGATGAGATGTTGGCCGCAGATATCATCTCGCCATCCACCAGTCCATGGGGTGCTCCGATCCTCCTTGTTAAGAAGCACGACGGCAGTTTGCGGTTTTGTGTCAATTTCCGTAAGCTTAAGAAGGTTTCTGTTGCCGATGCATACCCTTACCCTTGACCTTCTGTCGGGCTTTTGGCAGTTGCCGCTTGACGAGGCTTCAAGGCCCAAGATGGCTTTTCGAACACCGCAAGGGTTGTTCGAGTTTTACCGACTTCCGATGGGGCTCCACTCCGTGCCGGCCACCTTTCAGCGTTTGATGGAATTGGTTTTGGAGGGCCTCCAGTGGGATTCATGCCTAATATATTTGGACGACGTCATTGTTTTCGTTTGCACATTTGATGACCATTTGGATTGCCTGCGGGCTGTTTCCGTTAAGATGCGTGCAGCCAACCTGAAATTCAAGCCCCAAAAATGTCACTTACTCCAAAAATCGGTTCGATTCTTGGTCCATATAGTCAGCGAATCGGGAATCGCGGCAGACCCGGAGAAAACTGCTTGCGTTCGGACGTGGCCGACCCCCACCTCGGTCAGCAAGGTGCGCAGTTTTATCGGCTTTGCCTCTTATTATTGCCGATTTGTCGTGGGGTTCGCAAAGGTGACAAGAAGGCTCAACTAATTGAGTCTCTCACCTTTTTGAAGAGATTAATCTTAACAACGCTCATTGGAGCACTGTCGTCCCGACAGTTCTATTCTTTCACCTGATGAAGGCTACTTGTGTTGTGGCCGAAACGTCGTGAGAATTTTATTGTCTTATTTTATTTTATTTTATTATTTTATTCTCATTCTACGTGACTTTACCAAAAGAACCAAAGAAGATGAATCCTTGCAGTCAAGAAAGCTTTAAATCGAAATTTATTGCCGATTTGTCGTGGGGTTCGCATCTATAGCAAAACCTCTCCATGCCTTGACAGCAAAGGGCCAAAAATGTAATTGGGGGGGAAGAGGAGGAAGCTGCGTTCTGCTCTATTCATGATGGGCTGGTTAACGCCCCTCTCCTGCGTTATCCCGACTTTTCGTTGCCATTGTTGTTGGACACGGACGCCAGTAATACCGGCATGGGTGCGGTGTTATCCCAAGTCGTAAATGGCATGGAGCATGTGGTAACATATGGCAGCAGGGTGCTGTCTCTGGCCGAGCAGTGGTACAGCGTAACGCGCCGGGAGCTATTGGCCATTGTGGTTTTTTGCCAGTACCAAAATGTAATAATAGGGTTTTTCCCCTTTTATCTGGCAACAAAACTGAAACCTTTTTACAAGGATTCAATGTCTGCATTAACCACAATACCTGCAGTCAAAATGCAAACAGAAACAATACTATCATAATATATGCATTGTCCTTGAAACTGATTGGTCCACACCAAGGGACGGCTTTCATTTGAGCCTCGACCCAATTTGACTAAAAGAAAGCTGTCCCTTGGTGTGAACCAATCAGTTTCAAGGACAATGCATATATTATCATAGTATGTTTTTTGTTTGCATTTTGACTGCAGGTATTGTGGTTAATGCAGACATGAATCCTTGTAAAAAAAAGTTTCAGTTTTGTTGCTAGAAAAAAGGGAAAAAAAACCCTATTATTACATGCTGAGTTAAATTAAAACAATTCAGGGTGCGGAAGAAAGCTCGGTTATCACCCCAATAAAAGAATCGGCGGCCTTGGGGGGACAATAAAAGGGGCACCATTGTGACAGGCTGGGTAGCCTTCCATTCCAGAACTAGATGCTCAAACGACTGGAAGGTCGACATAGAAGTTTGGCGGAGAATGGTGGATGAGCGATGGAGAACTGCAAGACCTCCACCGTGTCCTTAAATGTGTATTCGCTGGGTAATACCTAGTTCAGAAGGAGGTGATCATCTGGCTGGTGCCATGTCTCTGTGAGGCATAGCTAATCAAGATGGCCATCCGTGATCAACTCACCAATCAAAGGAGCCTTATAACTCAGAGAGTGCAAATTAAAAGCGCCGACACGTGTGGAGCTGTCAGGTACATCAGGTGATGTCATGTGCTGAGTACGCTCAGACAGTGGCCGCAGGATGCCCATATACAAACACAGAGACAATTTCAACCGAGAAGATGGATTCTGGCTTAGCAATCATTGGAAGGATGTGATAAACCATTTCCGGTCTTAATTGATTGTGTTCACGATTACGGTCACTTTCAGACCGCATTCCATTCTATTTCTATCCCCCCCCCCCCCTCCTCCGTTCTGAGCATAGATGGACTCGTCCGTCTGAAAAATCGCCAGTTGCTGTCTGTGGCGCTAACGTTAAGAAAAAAACGACACTTTTTAAAATTTTCTTGCTGTGGTTTTCACACCTGATGATGATGATGATGGCTTGTGTTGCAATCGAAACGTCGTGATAATTTGATTGCTTTATTTGTATTATTTCCCTTCTACGTGACTTTACCGAAAGAACCAAGAATATGAATCCCTGCAGTCACGAAAGCTTTAATTCGAAATAACTACTCTAATGTGTTCTTTGGGTCTTTTGGTAAAGTCAATAAAATAATAACAATTAAATTAAAGTGAATAAAAAAATAAAGAAATATCACGACGTTTCGACACCAGCAATCGTCATCAGGAGACAAAATAGGGGGAAAGCTGCTAAGGCAGGCTGTTTTAAAGGGTTTTTTTAATTCACTTTATTTTCATTTGTATTTTTTTATTGTTCTATCTCTGTGACTTTACCAAAAGACCCAAAGAATATTAATTCCTGCAGTCACGAATGCTTTAAGTCAAGATGTACTCTATTGTGTTAAACTCAAAACTGGAGGGCGACTTTATAACACTAAGGAATGTTTAATTAAGCAATTAAAATATAAAAATAAGTTTTTAAAAAGGTTAAACTAAAAATACTAACAGATATACGCGGGTGGAGCTGGAGCGGTAACAACCCTGCCAGCATCCGCTGCTGCAAATACCACGCACCAAGGAAGTTTTTTTTAATTATAAACCCAAATAATAATAACAGTAAATAACTAGCACCCAAAGAGGCTTAAGTATCTTACCTATAAACGTCACTTTTTGTCTGTCTGTCTGTCCGTCTGTCTGTCCGTCTGTCTGCGTACGCGCGCTTCCGAAGGATTTGGCTCGTGAACCGTGGGGTTTACGTAATAAAATTAGCCGGGTACCACGCCGTAAGCCCCGTGCTTGGCATAGGCTATTCCTTTTCCACGTCCGTCACCTTTAAATTAAATAAAAATAGTGTTTTTGTGCGATGTATCTATGTCTATTTATTTATTTATTTCCCCGCCCCCCACTCAAGCTGCATGGGGGTTGCCCCTGGCAACGCACGCACATCATCGGTGGAGGGTGGGGGGGGATTTCTCAATCGCGTTCAAAATGCAAATGAGTAATATTTTAAAATCCTTTTGTTTTAAACGCGCTTTAATGAAATGTACCCTCCTAGCAATGGCAAAACTCCACGACTCCAGGAAGTGGCCCCGAAGCTTGCCACAACGTAAGGGGACCGCGCGCTGATTTACAGCCAACGTCAGTTGAGCGTGGACAATTAGACCCAAGCCGAAATATAAAATAAGAAATCATATTCTTAGCTCTTTCGGTAAAGTCACATTGAAGGGAAACAATAAAATAATAAAAGATATATAAAACAATAAAAAAAATTCTCACGACGTTTCGACCATAACACAAACGGTCGTCATCAGGTGTGTCGGTTTTTCACACCTGATGACGACCGTTTGTGTTATGGTCGAAACGTCGTGAGAATTTTTATTGTTTTATATATATTTTATTATTTCATTGTTTCCCTTCAATGATGATGATGACCGTTTGTGTTATGGTCGAAACGTCGTGAGAATTTTTTATTGTTTTATATACATTTTATTATTTAATTGTTTCCCTTCAACGTGACTTTACCGAAAGAGCTAAGAATATGAATTACTGCAGTCATGAAAGGTTTAAATAAAAAAAATTAAAAAATCATGTTTAAAAATATATATATTTTTTATGATATAATCAAGTATTGTCATCGGTATGACATAAGTATACCAGGTTTGCAGTCGATACCACATTGGGAAGTGGGTTAAAATTTAGTTGCAATAATTGAGCATACAACAACGACAACAACAACAGAGTGAGATAAATGAAAGCATGTAAAAAAATGCACGCAACGCTGAGGTAAATTCATCAAAGTGTCATGTCTTCTTCTCTCCCACCCCCCCACCCCAATGTGTGCACTTACTACTATAGGGTCGGTAGATACTAACATTATAGCACTAAGATGGTATTATTGTAGCGCGGCAGGGAGATGGTGGAGGGGGGGGGGTTAATGGCCCAGCCCCCAGCCTGGCAATGTGTCGCCTCCTCCGGCTGGGAAATCTAGGCTAGGCCGCTGGCTCTGCATGGGACTAGGCCTCACCACGGCAATGTAAAGTACAATTTTATTGAATCTTTTGCTAAGAACTCAGGTTCATTGTTTACTATTATGACACTAATAAGTTGGCACATATTACAGTAATTATGTTTGTGTGCAGATAAGAACTTTGGTTCATTGTTTACTATTATGAAACGAATAAGTTGGCAAATATAAAACTAATATTTCATTATTAGGTTCCTAAATATTTCCTTTTTTTAGGTGTGTTTATATGACACTGCGATTGTGTACTGCCAGTCTGTGCTGTTGCCTCCTGCTTGCTCATTAATTAACGTCAGTGCACTGGCAATCTATTATCTACACTGCTAATTTTTATTTTGGCCATTATGAGTGTATGCCAGTCTATAATCTGTTGCCTGCTTCTTTACCTCACTCAGTGTACTGCCAGCCTTTCATGTCAACTGTATTCTGCATTTTCAGCTGCTGACCGTATTGCCAGATTTTTATGTCGACTGTAGCAACGCTTATGTCAGTTTAACACGTAGGCTTATGTCATTGAGTCGGCGTACTGGCAGTCTATAATCTAGCCTGAAGCCTGCTTCTCAATATACCTGTGTGTACTGCTGCTCTTTAATGTATACTTATCTCAGCTTATTTCTTCAATGCATTGCTAGTGTTTTGATTGATCACGTCAGTTTTTGTGCCAGTTAAAAGGGTAAAACCTATTCCTATATCTTGTTACTGACAAAGGAGGTCTCATAATGTAAATACTCACCCCGAGCCCTCAATACTCTGATAGTGCGCTGTTTTTGAGTTGTACGCCTTTTGGCGTCTTCTGGTCAACACCAATGGAGACTTAAGGGCTCTAAGAAAAGCCGTCTCGGGTGTGGACCAATCAAATTCAAGGACAGTGCCAAAATTATTATCAAGAGTTGTCTCCTTTGTTTGCATTTCGACTGCTTGTGTTGTGGTTATTGCAAACATGATGCCTTGAATAAAGGTTTTTAGTTTTTGTGCCAGTTAAAAGGGTAAAACCTATTACTACACGTCACGCTATTTACTGACACGTAGTACTGCGATGCTGATAGCTGTGCCATCATCGGAGATTTCTGTGTACGTCGATGTGTGTGTAAGTCGATGTGTGTGTGTTTTGAGTCCATATGTGTGTGCGTGTAGGTCCATGCGTGTGTGTAAGTCCACGTGTGTGTCTGTCATTTTCAAACGGACACCGCCCGATGTGTGTGTGTACGTCGAAGTGTTTGTGTGTGTGCATGGCTCCATGTGAGTGTGTAAGTCAATGTGCGTTTGTGTGTCTATGTGTGTCAGTCAATGTGTGCGTGTGTAAGTCCATGTGTGTGTGTCTTAGTCGATATGTGTGTGTGTGTGTAAGTACATATGTGTGTTTACGTCAATGTGTCTGTGAGTCCACGTATGTCTGTGTGTGAGTCGATGTGTGTGTGTGTGAGTCACTGTATGTGTGTACGTCGATATGTGTGTGTAACTCCATGCGTGTGTATTTAAAGTGGATGTCTATGTGTGTGAGTCCATATGTGTGTGTGTGTGAAAGTCGATGTGTTTGTGTGTGTGAGTCGACATATGTGTGTGTGTGTCGATATGTGTGTGTGTGTCAGTCCATGTGCGTGTGGGTTAGTCCATTTCTTTGCATGTCTCTAGGTCCATGTGTACGTGTGAGTCCATGTGTGTGGTTTAATGACCTGGTCAAGGCCTATGATACCATCAGTAGGGGAGCGATAGTATAGCGATTAGCGCACTACCGCTATGAACCCGGCGATCTGTTTTTGATTCCCGCTCACGGACAACACCAGTGACGATTATCTGAACCGGTCCTGGGCCTCCCCTAGGTCGACTCAGCCTCAAATGAGTACCTGGTGTGGTGTGTAAACATCGCCACTGGGGAGAGAACAGCGGTCGGGCGTGGTACTAGCCACCCACCCTCCCTCGTGTACCATTCCGGCCTTCATAGGTGCTTGGTAACAGCACTTGCCCCTACAGTCTGTCAAGGCTATACGAGGGATCTTTGTCTTTGTTTTTTGTGCTTTATTGACCTGGTCAAGGCCTATGATACCATCAGTAGGCCTGGCCTCTGGGTTGTTCTTCATGCTTTGCTCACAATCCTTAAGGACCTTCATTATGGTGAAACTACATGGCCGTGTGTCAGAGCCATTCCCTCTACACCTTGGGGTGTGACAGGGGTGTCCTCTGGCTCCCACATTATTTTACATATATTTTGACCACGTCGTTCGGAGGAATTACCATCTGGAACAGAGCCAATGGGAGGCTGATCGATGCCCGGGTGCAGTTAAGGGATGGCTCCCTATTGCTCAACCACATTATGTATGCCGATGATCTGGCAATTGCTGCTGAGACTGGAGCTGAGACTGGAGCGTGCCACTAAGAGATGGGGCCTTACCATCAGCCCCACCAAAACTAAGCACCTGCTTGGGTATTTTGTACCATCGGACACTCCACCCCCACAACTCCCAATTGGTGATAGGGCAGTTGTGGAGAGAGTGGAGAGTTTCCCATACCTTGGCAGTGTGCTCATGACCGGCTCCAGTTTAACAGCAGTGATCTCACTCCGAATCAGTCGAGTGGCATCTTTTTATCGGTTGCGTAATGCTGTGTGGAAGCTACATGGTCTATCACTCCGCATGAAGCTTCAGATCTTCTCGGCCACGGTCATTCCCTCCCTTCTCTACGCTTGCGAAACGTGGACCCCCCTAATGGAACATCTTCGCCGGTTAGAAACATTTAGGCTGGCCTGCATACGATTCATCCTGGGTTTAACCAGGCTGGATTGTGTGAGGAGCTCACAAATCCTTGAAAGATGTGGACAAAGTCCCATCGGTGAGCTCCTCCGGAAGGCAAGGCTGCGCTGGCTGGGTCATGTGTCCCGCATGCCCATTCACCGCATACCTAAACAGCTTTTGTTCGGCCGGATCGAGGGGGCTAAACGAGTGCGGCACGGGCTGGAGAAGAGATGGAGTAATGTGGTACAGGAGGACATGGAGCTGAGTGAACTCCATGACTGGTACCAGCGGTGTCAAGATCGGCCTCTGTGGAGGCGGCTCGGGAAGGACGCTACTGGGCAGTTGGAGGCAGTCGCCCTCCAACAACAACGGAGCGCCGGGTGGCTAAAGCACAGCAGCTTGGCACAGTAGGGGGCACAGGTGGTGCATCAGCCAGTCATCTCAGTCATCTCAGTCAGTCAACCCGTGTCACCTGGGTCTGCCCGTGACCTCCTGCCAGCGGGCGTTCAACACTTCACGTGGCCTCAAGGTGCACATAGCCTGGCACAAGCGTCATGGTGACATCACCACCATTTAGTGGTGAATGGCGGTTGTTGTTGAGTTTATGTATGTGTGTGTGTGAGTCGATATGTGTGTGTAAATCTACAACACCAAACATAACACTCACAAAACACTGATAGAGGAGTGCAAAGTATAGGAAAGGTAAACACAATAATAATAACAAACCCTTCAAAACAACTGCAAACATATTCTTTGGGTCTTTCGGTAAAGTCACGTAGATAGGTTCAAAGAAAAGAACAGAAAAATAACAAAAAACTACGACGTTTCGATCACAACACAAGCGATCGTCATCTTTCCTCCTGATGACAATCGCTTGTGTTGTGATCGAAACGTCGTAGTTTTTTTGTTATTTTCTTTGAACCTATCTACGTGACTTTACCAAAAACCCAAAGAATATGAATTCCTGCAGTCACGAAAGTTTTAAGTAAAAAATGTACTGCAAACATATTCCAGTGCACGTGTAGTATAATAGCGCCGGCTGGTGACCAGCAGCGGCAACTGCGGTGCACAAACAGTGCACACGCCGGTGAGCGTATACACGGTGTGTGTGTCGGCAGGGCGGAAAAACTGGGGCAAGGGTCATGGAGGGGCCCATCTGGACGCCCCTGGAACCTGCTAGTGGGTTCGAGAAGGGAGGCGCGGCCAGGGCGGAGCCAGACCACGCTGCTAGGATAAAAGGGGCTGACAGCGGGAGCTTGAGGCTGTCGTTGTGGGAATTGCATTGACTCGTCGTTGCTGTTGTCTCATCACCATCGTCGCTGCCGGCTTCCCTCGACATTGCGTCCCTAGATAGCCTGTTAACTGTCTGAGTCAGCGCCGCCGTTGCTAGGTGGCTTGTGTTGTGTCATAGGCTAGCGAGTACAGGGTATGTGCAAGTGAGATCGTGGGTGTTAATAAAAGGTGCCTCGACAAATATCGCCTCCGAAGTCACTGCACTGCACACGTACAGTATATACATTGAACTTCATTTGCTCTGTACGTTGACAACCGTGGTAATCAGAGGTGCGGAGGGAAGAACAACAAACTAAATATGGTAAAACTTGGATTGCGAGTAACTTGGTCTGTGAGTGTTTTGCAAGACGAGCAAAAATTTTAAGTGAGTATTAATTTGATAAACGAGCGAGGTCTTGCAATACGAGTAGTACGTATACGCTTTGTCTGCTGAGCGTCACGTGATCACAACTGATATACGAGTGCTTTGATATACGAGTGCTTTGGATTACGAGCACGTTTCTGTAACGAATTATGCTCGCAATACAAGGTTTTACTGTACAACAAAACAGTTTTAAGGAAATGAATTTGTTAATATTAGATTTTTAAAAGTGGCATAGCTCCTCAGTTTTTCCCTAATATCGGAAAAAATAGCGTTCCAGACGTCTGCAGTAGCAGAGCATCCGAAGCTATTAATTATTTTTATTTTATCAGGTAAGGCTCACTGAGCTATGTAGCGCTTTTCAGAAGTGACCTGGCCACAAATAATCGCCCAACGAAGTTGCTTATCATCATCACGTGGAAATTTATAGCAGCAGCCAAATAACTCCAAACGCCTGATTCTAAATGTGAAAACGGAGGACCCGGAGAAAAATCCTCGCGACCACGGGGAGAGACAAAGTGACACGCAAACTCCAAATATACAGCAAGAGGCGTCAGGTTCGGGATCGAATACACGACCTCCTGTACACCAGGCGAGGTAGTTAACATCTCCTCCTAGCCACTGTGGCGTCAGGGTTGGGATCGAACCCACAACCTCCTGTATACAGGGCGAGGTACTGTAGTTAACATCTCAGAGGGACTGCGGCACCCTAGGTAAATTTATTCATTAAAGAAAAGCCATCGGCGCGGGAGATAGTTTATTTTTTACACACTTTTATTGAACTCGACGTGTTGTCTGTTTATAATGTTTGGAATATTTGACGCTTAACATATTCAGATCTACGAAGCCTAACGAGCTAAAACTTTCTACACAGACCCACCGCCTCGTGTGACAATTGAAGATTTCATGGGAAAAAAAAACGCTCCAGGTCCTATTCGAGTTTTGAACTGCATCTTACAAATTAAAAATCGTACAATTTTTTGAATTAATAATATATTTACACCCCCCCCCCCCCTTCCTTTTTGAAATCACTAATAGTCGCGCTCACACCGACGAAGAAAAAATGTCTGCTCTAAGCAGAGCAGCTGTTGCTGGGCCAGCCTATGACTAATGATAGGGGCGCAAATATCGCTGCTTGTTATGGCGCCCAAGCGGCAGCTGCGGGCTGCCCTCTTGTTCCTTTAGCGCGAGACCAACAATTACGCACAAAAACTATGAGGAATTAACAACATTACTTGTCAACCCATCATCAATGGGTTGAGATCGTCAAGACGGCCAAGGGTCGTGAATGCAGAGTCCCTTGTGTGGGCTTCAGTGGGGTGTCATCTGGTCGGGCTTCAGAGACACGAGAGGCCAAGAAACGACATTCCAGTCGTGGGCTGAGCTCAAGGAGGGCTAGCTCGAGCACCATCCTGCGGCGGGGAAAGGAGGCGGTGCAAGCGGTTCAGCCGAGCCCACAACAGCCAAGAATCTGCTGTCCCTGTCTGGGGGGGAGGGGGTGGGCGCTGTTCAACCCTAGCACGTGGGCGAGAAGCCGTGCATGTGTGACGAGTGCGGCAAGACGTTTTCTCGCGCTCGGCCTACACGTATATATATATTTTTTCTTTTCCGCTTGTGTGTTAATCTGTGTTTACCCCGGATTGACTACTGTGACAGCGTGTATAAATCAGCCCCAAGTACTGTACTGAAGAAGCTTGATTCCATATATCACTCATATAGCACTCACCACTGTGATCTCTACATTGGGTCAAACTTAACGTCTCTTAATGTTCGACGGCTTGTGCACCAGATCTTATTTATTCACGATGTACTTACAAAAAAATCCGCAGACTACCTGCTGGATCTCCTCTCTGTTTCAAAGAACAAATTTGACCTCAGGCCTTCGCTCATTTACCAGCTTCACATTCCCTATT
Source organism: Petromyzon marinus (assembly GCF_048934315.1). NCBI lineage: Eukaryota > Metazoa > Chordata > Hyperoartia > Petromyzontiformes > Petromyzontidae > Petromyzon > Petromyzon marinus. Next base: position 1,958,613 of record NC_133732.1, read on the forward strand.
GCCGTACAAAAACTGGAGGAAGGGCCTTTGCTATTGATGCCCCCAGGGTCTGGAATGCTACTGCCAATAAACTGTAACTTGAATCGCCACCAATGAGATCTTCTCTCAAAACTGCTCTAGAGGAGTTGTACACCCCTAGCTGCCACTGCTATTCATTGGCGTAAAATAAAATAAAATGTTTTCACTCCGGATGACGCAGCAAAGTATTATCTGTATTTTGATTTTGCGTGCTGATCTTAAAGGTGCATTGAAAATTTTTAAACTCCGACTGATGCTTCTGTTGTTGTGGAGTAACTCATGCAGCCAGCTATGGCTCTAAGATTTGGTGTTACATGTTATTTATGTAGTTTATTGTAAAAATCCGGTCACAGTCCCTATGATCACTGTTACGTTGCAATTATGGCTTTATTTTTTGGTGGTTTCGAAAACGTTTTTTGGTTTGGACATGATTGTTTTTGTCGTAGTACGGAGTTAGACTGATGGCCTTAATCTAAGTTTTCTAAGTTGTTATTTGACTTGCATCCCACTGGGATTTTTTGCACACAGCGTTGGTGTACGGTGCTTTTTTCAGGAATATTTTGCCGTGTTTTTTTCATGGATTTTCTGTTTGCACAGCCACATAGTCACTTTAAGATGTTTTTCTTGTTCGTGTTTTTGTTTTTTTGTTTGTTGTGGTTGCACCCGATTCAAGAGCCGAATGGCTCACAGGGCTATACCAAAATAAAGAAACTGAAATAAAGAAACGGAATCAATGCCTACCTTATAACAGACCAAATCAGACCTTATTGGTCACCCCGTGGCCTTATAAATCTCAACGTTCATCCTACAAAGTCCCATCACAAGGGAGAAACACAAATGGACACATTCTTTGTTTTGCCCGTATTGAAACGGCTGTATGCAGTATGGACCTGAAAACTCAATTTCCCTGGACAATATTACGGGGTAAACCATGTGGGTTAACACGGCATGTTAATTCCGGGGTTAAAATAACATGCGTGCATGGAAAGCTTGTTCGGTTTTCACCAAATTCTTTTTTTACGAATAAGAAAAATCTAGGCGGACCAAAAACAAAGATCCCCTGTATATTCTTGGTTCTTTCGGTAAGGTCACGTAAATAGAAGATAAAATTCAAAAAATAAAATACAAAATAAAAATAAGAGCAAAAATCCCACGACTTTTCGAAAATAAATCCCCTAACCTCTGCTGCTGATATGTAAACTCTTTTGTCAAGGCGCTCTGCTCCTCCCACCCAGCTTAAAAGATGCTGCGAAGCTTAGCAGTGTTCATGGAAGCGCTGTCGTCCCGACAGTTCTGTTCCTTCACCTGAAGAAGGCTACTTGTGTTGTGGCCGAAAAAGTCGTGAGAATTGTATTTTATTATGTTTTATTTGTATTATTTTATTTCCATTCTACGTGACTTTACCGAAAAAAATAATAAGAAGAAATCCCCTGTATAGCCTTAACAGACTGTAGGGGCAAGTGCTGTTAGCGAGCAGCACCTATGAAGGCCGGCACAGCACACGAGGGGGAGCGTGGCCAACACCACGCCCTGCCGCCTTTGTCTCCCCAGTGGCGATGTTTATACAGCTCGCCACGTACTCATTTAAGGCTGAGTCGACCTAGGGGAGGCCCAGGACTGGTTCGGATAATCGTCACTGGTGGTGTTGGCCGTGAGCGGGAATCGAACTCGTGCCGCCGTGTTCGGAGCGCAGCGTAGCGCTAACCGCTGCGCCACCGCTCCCCATTGACCGAACAGACACACACATTGGAGATAGGAGTAAAGTCAATATATAGAGATAGATTATATATACAGAGATAGATTATATATAGAGATAGATTATATACAGAGATAGATTTATATACAGAGATGGATTATATACAGAGATAGATTATATATACAGAGATAAAGTATATATAGCGAGATACATTTTATATATATACAGAGAGAGATACAGTACAGTAAAACCTTGGATTGCGAGTAACTTGGTCTGCGAGTGTTTTGCAAGACGAGCAAATATTTTAAATACATTTTAATTTGATAAACGAGCGAGGGTCTTGCAATACGAGCAGTGCACGTGTAGACACGCTTTGTCTGCCGAGCGTCACGTGATCACAACTGATATACTACGAGTGAGTTTAACACGTAGGCTTTCGCGACTAATATTATTCATAATAAAGGTTTTTGGGTTAGATCGCGTTTATTTATAAATGTGTCCTAACCCTCCACCACCCGACACGGCCAATCAGCAAAAAAAGTGTCACGTTGACAAAAGACAAATAATTCACTACTTTAGCCCACCGGTGTGTTGAAGAGTGAATCCACATTTACAGTTTGAGTACGACGTTTCGCTGGTAAATACATCCAGCATCATCGGGCAATTCGCCAGAATGGTAAAGCCCTCGCTTGCTCCCGGTTTTATATAGAGCAGCAGGGTGACGCCATCACTTAACTTATATCAGGTGCAGTGATTAGAGGCGGAGGGGGGGGGGTATTGTAGTTATATAATCGATTAGTAATCAGTCATTGGTTATGATTAGTGATGAGTTGTAGATTAGTAATTCTTTAAATCAAAATGTAATGTGTATTATTTAATAATACGCTTCCAGGCCGCACTAAGCCGGTAGCTGTCAGAGCGATTAAAGTTATTCTTGTTCCTCTCAATTTCAATGGATTCTCTAATTAGTCTTTGCCAGTAATAATTAGTTTTACACACCACTGCAACATTGTCAAAATCAATTGAGTGTCCTTGTTGACAAGCATGTTCTGCCACTGCCGACAGTTGTGTTTGAGATAATTTAATATTTCTCTGATGTTCTTTTAGTCTTACGCTGATGTTACGTCCCGTCTGCCCAATGTAGCAGCTGCCACATGAACAATTAATCCGATATACACCTTCTGTTGATAGTTTAGGTAATGCGTCTTTAGTGCAAGATACTAGTTTTTGAATTTTGTGTACTGTACCAAATCTTACTGTAATGTTTTGCTTTTGCAAAACACGGGCTAATTTGTCAGTTACTCCTGAGATATATGGAATTTTTATTGTTTTAACAATCTGGTCGCTTTTAGCAGTATTGCTTTGCGATCGTGATTTGGCATTCAGTGCGCTGTTAATTTAAGTATTATTGCCAAATCACGATCGCAAAGCAATACTGCTAAAAGCGACCAGATTGTTAAAACAATAAAAATTCCATATATCTCAGGAGTAACTGACAAATTAGCCCGTGTTTTGCAAAAGCAAAACATTACAGTAAGATTTGGTACAGTACACAAAATTCAAAAACTAGTATCTTGCACTAAAGACGCATTACCTAAACTATCAACAGAAGGTGTATATCGGATTAATTGTTCATGTGGCAGCTGCTACATTGGGCAGACGGGACGTAACATCAGCGTAAGACTAAAAGAACATCAGAGAAATATTAAATTATCTCAAACACAACTGTCGGCAGTGGCAGAACATGCTTGTCAACAAGGACACTCAATTGATTTTGACAATGTTGCAGTGGTGTGTAAAACTAATTATTACTGGCAAAGACTAATTAGAGAATCCATTGAAATTGAGAGGAACAAGAATAACTTTAATCGCTCTGACAGCTACCGGCTTAGTGCGGCCTGTAAGCGTATTATTAAATAATACACATTACATTTTGATTTAAAGAATTACTAATCTACAACTCATTACTAATCATAACCAATGACTGATTACTAATCGATTATATAATTACAATACCCCCCCCCCTCCGCCTCTAATCACTGCACCTGATATGAGTTAAGTGATGACGTCACCCTGCTGCTCTATATAAAACCGGGAGCAAGCGAGGGCTTTACCATTCTGGCGAATTGCCCGATGATGCTGGATGTATTTATCAGCGAAACGTCGTACTCAAACTGTAAATGTGGATTCACTCTTCAACACACCGGTGGGCTAAAGTAGTGAATTATTTGTCTTTTGTCAACGTGACACTTTTTTTGCTGATTGCCGTGTCGGGTGGTGGAGGGTTACGACACATTTATAAATAAACGCGATCTAACCCAAAAACCTTTTTTTATGAATACTACGAGTGCTTTGATGTACGAGCGCTTTGGATTACAAACGCATTTCCGGAACGAATTATGCTCGCAATCCAAGGTTTTACTGTATATATGTAGTGGGTTCCAGGACACGGAGACGGCAGAATAGAAGCAGCACTATTTATTTAAACCTTAACAAGGGTTACACTAGAAGGGGTAGTGGCCCCTCCACCCGTATAACTCAGGAACACACCCCAGGCTCTCTAGCCTAAGCTCTAGGCTCCCAGTTCCTCCTGGTAGGGCTCTAAGGGAGGCTATCAGATCTGGCCCTGGTTAGGCACAGATCTCGGCACCCTGCCGACCAGACCGGCCCTTAGAAGGACTCTGACTCTGGGGCTCTGGGGCCGCACCACTGGCTTGCTGTGCCGGCCCTGAAAAGGGCAGCGGTCACAGGAGTTCCAGGGTCTCACCTAGCTGGCCTTCTTTTTTCACTGGTTGCTTCAGCCTCGGGCCCCACACTCTGCCCCGAGCTCCCTGGCTCCCCGCACTTTATACCCACTGGAGCCTTAGCGGACGTTGTTGCAGCCACCAAGGTGTGGGTGACCCACACCTTCCCGTGCCATGTGTTTATTCCCCATAGCACCCCTACATCACCCCCTCCCGTGTAACCCGCAGCCGTCCCGGCTGCAACAATACTCGAACAATAAACACAACAAACCCCCACCCATGCGTGCCTCATAAGAACGAACACCCCAATAAATAACCCAACCCACCTATACAAAATTACACTATATACACATATACATTGTACCCCCCCCCCCCATCAACGCAGCAAGAAAACTTAACAGTGAACAACAAGAGTAACAAGAACCATTATTACAACAAGCGGCGCGTTTTGGCGCGAGTCCGTTTTGCGGGTCCATCGTAGGGGGAGGGTCCGGTCGGCCCGGCAGTGGGCACCGGCTGTGCAGGTGCACCGTCTTCCGTCACCCCGGAAGGGCAAACTCCGTCCCCACCGGGTGGCGCAGGCGCGCTGGAAGCCGTCATTCTTGAGGCGCCTGAAGGTGGAACAGTTAGCGAAGCATCGAGGACAGGTGACGAAGACGCCGTCCGGGAGTCAGCGGACACATCACATGCTCGGCCCGTGTAATGTGGTGGAGGGACGCGCGGCGCCACAAACGGCTTCAGACGCGAGGGGTGTACGTACCAGCGGCGTTTCCCCCACTGGATACGAACGCACTGCGGCCGCATAACCTTCACAATAACCACAGGGCCCCTCCAAGGCCGCAACAATTTCGCCGAGGTCGCCAACGGCACCTGAGGGCAGTGCAGCCAGGCTTGATCGCCTAGCTTCCACGCATGTGTGCGTGATTGGCGCGATCGCAACCTCTCGTTGGCCTTCTGTCGAGAGGAAGAGTTTTGGGCCGCTGCCTCCCACGCCTCGGTCAACCTCAGGATATTAAATTTAACGTGGTCGGCCAATTTCGATTTTCTGCTGGTTTCCGAGACACGGAGCTGAGTCGCAATTGGTGGGTCAACGTCGCGACCGTACATCAAAAAGAACGGCGAGAAGCCGGTTGCCACGTGAGGAGCCATTCTATAGGCGGCCAAAACCCCCAGAATGTGAAGGTCCCAATCGGTCTGGGAGTCACACACCTGGTGACACAACATAGATGTAAGCGTCCTATGCAGCCGCTCCACCATGCCATCGGATTTTGGGTGATAGGGGGAAGTGCGAATCTTTTTCGTACCAAGAAGCGCACACACCTCGTGCAGAAGGACGCCAGAGAAGTTCTTCCCTTGGTCAGTCAGCAGCCGTTCGGGAGCACCCTTGTCGAGGACATAGCCCTGGACAAAGGCCTCGGCAACGGCTGCTGCTGACTGGTTAGCGAGAGGCCATGCCATAGGCCATCGGGTGAAATATTCCACGCCAACCAGCAGGTGCTTGTTACCCCTAGGGGTCGCAGGGAAGGGCCCCAAAATATCGAGTGCGACGAGTTCGTTAACCCGAGAGACCATGATAGATTGTAGCGGTGGGCAGGCGCCTTTCGCTGGTGGTTTTTGTTGGGCGCACTGAGTGCATGCACCCAGGAGGTCATCCACATCCCTTGCCATACCCGGCCAGAAGAAATCCAGCTGGAGCACGGCAAGGGTCTTGTGGGTCCCCAGGTGCAAAAGCCGCTCGTGTGCGGCCCAAACGGCCTTACCCCGCAAAGCGGATGGCACCACAAGCCTGTGCCGGCAGGCCCTCCCATCCCAATGCATTAGGAGCCCCTGGAGCAGCCCGTACGAATCAATCCCCGCGACCCCCCGCACGGAACCCCCTGCGCGACGACGCAACGCGAGGAGGGATGCGTCCTCCATCTGGAGGCGCCCCCATTCCGCAACGGACAACCCCAGCAAGGAGTCCGCACCTCCCTCCCCGACAGGACCCTCAGGCAAGGGGTCCTCAGTGGCAGCAGCGAGAACCGGGATATCTAAGGGGGGGCTATCCTCTGGCGGCTTACAACGCCCCGATCCCCTGAGACAAGCGCAATCTGAGGCGGGCGGCAGGCGAGACAGCGCATCCGCATTAGTGTGCCGAGCACCCTTCCGATATGTGGTCGTGAAATCATAATCCTGAAGGATTTCGAGCCATCGGGACAATTGCCCCGAAGGCTCCGTCACCCGCAAGGCATATTGTAATGCCGCATGGTCCGTACGGACAGTGAAATGCCGACCGTACAGGTATGGGCGATACTGTTGCATAAAAAATACAATAGCCAAGAGTTCCCAACGCGTGACGCAGTATCTCTGTTCCGCCGGAGACAAAACCCTACTGCCATAAGCCACGACGCGTTCCACACCACAGATCACCTGTGAGAGCACACCCCCAATGCCCGTATTGCTGGCATCTGTATCGAGCAGGAAGGGTTCCGAAAAATCGGAGTAGCTCAATGGAGGGGCCCGCACGAGAGCGTCGCGAAGGGAACAAAAAGCGACCTCCTCCTCCTGGCCCCAGTGAAATTTCACTCCCTTCGCCGTCAGAGCGTGTAAGGGCTTAGCAATGGTCGCGAAATCCGCGACGAACCGCCGGCAATAAGACGCAAATCCAATGAAACTCCTGACCTCAGCCACCGAGGTGGGGGTTGGCCAGGAGCTGACACACTGCGTCTTTGCGGGATCGGTGGATATGCCCGAGCGGCTGACGATGTGCCCCAAATAGCGTACGGATTCCCGTAGCAGGTGACACTTTTGCGGCTTAAATTTCAAATTCGCAGTACGCATTTTGAGGAACACGGCGCGCAAGCGCAAAAGGTGTTCGTCAAATGTCTTGCTGAACACGATGACGTCATCCAGATAGATCAAACAGACGTTCCACTGTAAGCCAGCCAAAACCAGTTCCATAAGGCACTGAAATGTCGCCGGAGCGGAGTGTAATCCCATAGGTAACCGGTTAAATTGGAATAGGCCGTGTGGTGTGCGAAACGCAGTCTTTAGCTTGGACTCATCATCCAATGGGAGTTGCCAGAATCCGGATAACAAGTCCAACGTAGAAAAAAAACGTGCGCCAGCCAGAGCATCCAGAGATTCGTCCATCCGGGGAAGTGGATACGCGTCGGCCACGGAGATCTTATTAAGGCGGCGAAAATCCACACAGAATCGCAAGGACCCATCGTGCTTTTTGACAAGCACTATGGGTGCTCCCCATGGACTGGTGGAAGGGGCTATAATGTCTGCAGCCAGCATGTCATCCACTGCCGATTTGACATGATCTTTTTCGGCCGGACTTAACCGAAAAGGATTCTGGCGTACCGGGGCATTGTCACCCGTGTCAATGTGGTGATGCAACAATTTCGTGCACCCAATGTCATATTTGTGTTTACTAAAGACATCGGAAAATTCCGTCAGAAGGGTGCGTAGGCCGGCACGCTGGGAGTCGGACAGATCACTCGTGCCCGAACATAGTGCGTCCATCCAACTATCGTCCCCCTCAGAATGCGGTTGAGCCAGAGGATCGGTCCCCACATTACCCATAACCGTGTCTACCACGGGGACCGGCGTCGCGTGCGCGAGCACAGTTCCCTGAGGAACGACGGCCGTCTGTACGCCAACGTTAAGGACGAGGATAAACGGGTCATCGCTCCCCTTAATGAGCGTTTGAGCGGCCACCAGATCCAGCCCGTTTTCCCCAGCCCTCGAGGGCCCTAACAGAATTCCCTGGTCCAGAACACCGGGCACGAAAGGCCGACGCAAGCGAAAGGGCACGAGCATTTGCGCCCCGGGAGGTACACGCACCGTCCGAGTGACGAACGCTTGTATCGACGCGCACGCTGCCCTTGAGGTGACAGGGGAAGGCAGGAATGTTACCCGTCGGCCCGAGGGAAGCTCGATGCAACCCTGATCAATTAGAATTTTAATCGGCATTTTGCCCAAAAAGTCTGTCCCCAACAAGCACGGAACCGCCAGCGAGGACGAGAGTAATATCGGCCCGGAGAGGTTGATATCGCCAATGCAAATTTGTGCTCGAATTTGGCCTATGATACCCAGCGAACCCCCGTTCGCTGCGTAACACGGAACGGTGACTGGGAGCAAGGGGCGGCTTTGAACGGGAAGAATATTATAAATCAAGTCTGACACAATGGTCGCCGAAGCTCCCGTATCGACGAGGATACGCACCTCGACCCCGTCAATGCGACCCGCGACCACGGACGAGCCTGCCGACGCAGCAACAATGCGGTGGGCCAATTCCGTCCACTGCCCCGGCCCGAGCACCCTCTCGACCCCGCCGCCACCCAACAAACCAATGGGCGTACCCCGAGGCCCGTACACCGAAACGCGCGAGGTGGGGACAGGTGTGTGCACAGGCCGAGCATGTGAGGTGCCGCGACTTGCCGGGTTGCGATGCGGAGGCCTGTAGGCTGGAGCGCCGTCCGACCGTCCCGGCTGTCGTTGACGAGGCGCCCGGCATTCCGCAGCCACGTGGCCCTTGCGGCCACAGTTGTAGCACGTGATGAGCGCCTTGGGGTGCTCCTGGCGATCCAGTGTTGTCCGAGCCGGCCTCCCTCCGGATCTCCACTCCACCGGGCGACCCGCCGCGAAGACCTCCTCCTAGTGGGGGATGGTCGGCGTCCCAGCGCACACCGCAGCTGCGCCCTTGGGAACGAGAGGTGATCGACGCTGCGCTATCAGGTGCGCATGGATGTGTCTTGCTGCCCGCAAGGAGCACATGTCCGCGTCGTCCGCTGTGACGATGGCGATCTGTAGCTCCTGGGCCAACGCCAGGAGTTTCTCCGTCACCATCGCGTCCACCCCTTCGCCGTCCATCCGCGGGAAAGCCGCTTTTGCGAGGGCCAGGAGAGCCGTGCGATACGCCAGCGGTGGCTCCTTCTGGCCCCTGCACCGCTCGTGGAAGAGTTTGCGGCAGTCCGACGATGGCCCATAGACTATGGTGAGGACCTGGAGCGCCGACTGTAGCGTAGATCGCGTTGATCTGGGAGCTGTGATGAGCGTAGCAAGAGCGTCATCGTCCAGCATGGCCGGTAGCGCACTCAACGCCTCGTTGTCCGTCCAGCCGGCCATCTCTTGATGAGCGAGAAAGCGGCGTTGAAAGGACCCCCAGTCGCCGCCATCTGAAACGAACTCCTTCAACACCGGCAGGCGTTGTTGAAACGATGGCTTCGTCTCTGAGAGGTGCCGCGCGCCATCACCGGCCTCTCCGCCGGTGATAGAGGGGCTGGGGACACCCATCGGCGGTCGCGCAGGTGATGACGAAGCGCCCGCCGATTGGTCCTGACAGCGGGCGTCCGTTGGTGATGACGTCACCACCGCTGATTGGCCCACAGCGTCCACGTGGGGCTGCGACCCTCCAATCGCCGTGGTGGACACTGTCATGGCGGCAAATCCGAAATCTGGTGGCTGTGTTTCGGCGGGAATGGCCATTGAACGGCGTTCGTCTCTCTGCCGCCTTTGCGCCCGCAGCCCCGCGCGGTTGATTTCCTCCAGCGTGGAAGCCGCGGCATACAGCAGCTCAGCCAGTCGAGAGTGAGCCGCCTGCAACCCGTCCTCCATCGGCGGCCACTCCTCCAGCGGCGGCTGCTGTTGGGGCGTCTGGGGCATCCTAGGATCGTCGGCCGCGGCCTCTGGCACAATCCCAGGCGAGCCGTCCTCCTCCTGGGGTTCCTGTCATCGGTTTGTACTCCTTGTGTCCATTTTAAGACCACTTCTGACACCAGTTGTAGTGGGTTCCAGGACACGGAGACGGCAGAATAGAAGCAGCACTATTTATTTAAACCTTAACAAGGGTTACACTAGAAGGGGTAGGGGCCCCTCCACCCGTAAAACTCAGGAACACACCCCAGGCTCTCTAGCCTAAGCTCTAGGCTCCCAGTTCCTCCTGGTAGGGCTCTAAGGGAGGCTATCAGATCCGGCCCTGGTTAGGCACAGATCTCGGCACCCTGCCGACCAGACCGGCCCTTAGAAGGACTCTGACTCTGGGGCTCTGGGGCCGCACCACTGGCTTGCTGTGCCGGCCCTGAAAAGGGCAGCGGTCACAGGAGTTCCAGGGTCTCACCTAGCTGGCCTTCTTTCTTCACTGGTTGCTTCAGCCTCGGGCCCCACACTCTGCCCCGAGCTCCCTGGCTCCCCGCACTTTATACCCACTGGAGCCTTAGCGGACGTTGTTGTAGCCACCAAGGTGTGGGTGACCCACACCTTCCCGTGTCATGTGTTTATTCCCCATAGCACCCCTACATATATATAGATAAAGTATATTTAGAGCGAGAAGTATATGTAGAGAGATATAGTATATATAGATAGAGAAATAAAGTATATATATAGAGATAAAGTTATAGAGAGATAGTGAAATAACGTATATGATAGGTAGAGATAAAGTATATATACTGTAGAGATAGAGCAAGTATATAAATAGAGATATATAAAGTATATATAGAGATAAGGTATATGTCGAGATAACGAGATACATAAATTATATATAGAGGAATAAAGTTTTTAAAGATATATATAAATTATATTTAGAGAAATAAAGCATATATAGAGGTAGAGAGACAAAGTAAGAAAATGACAGATAAAAGATAAAGTAACAATATGTATTGATATATAAAGTAAATACAGAAATATAAATAAAGTTAAAATATAGAGACGTAAGTAAAACTACATCAAGATATTAGCGGAAAGCACCATCATGAAGGTCATTAATGATCGTGAGCAGAGGGTCAGGTACTCCAAAAGCACGAAGAACAACCCAGAGCCGAGGCCTACTGATGGTATCATAGGCCTTGACCAGGTCAATAAAGCAGAGATGTAGGTATTGCTGGAATTCCCTACACCTCTGCTGTAGCAGACAGACAGAAAATATGGCATCTGTGCAGGACCGCCCTTTCCTGAAATCGCATTGGGGCTCCGCAAGCCTCTCCTCAGCGTGCCTGGCGAGGCGATGTTGAATAATCATTGCCAGGCCCTTTCCCGGTACACTGAGGAGTGAGATGCCCCACCAGGGCATCCTTCCAATCCTGCGGAACCCGTCCAGTGGTCCAGACTGTTGTTATGATGTCATATAGGGCAGTCTGTGCACAAACGCCACCCTCCCTCAGCATTTCGCTTGGGAGATCATCTCTGCCCGCTGCCTTTCCTGGTCTCAAACTCCGGATTGCCTTCAGTACTTCCTCAACAGATGGCACCTCAGCCAGCCACTCACAGGGGGTGACTTCTTCCAATATTTGAGGCACCGCAGCCTCAGCAGGGTCATCCTCACTTTGTGCCACGATGTTTTCCTGGCTGAAGGATTTTCCATCCCCCAGGACCTCACAGAAATGCTCAGCAAATCTGCAAACCTGTTCCTGGGGGTCGGAGATTGGATCACCGTTTTTTCCCCATCCACTTACATACACACATCCACTTACACACACACACCCACTTACACACACACACATCCACTTCCACACACACATCCACTTACACACACACACATCCACTTACACACACACAGGGACTCACACACACAGAGACTCACTCACACACATCCACACACACACACACATCCACTTACACACACACAGCGACTCACATCCACACACACACATTCACTTACACACACAGCGACTCACACACACAGAGACTCACTCACACACATCCACTTACACACACACATCCACTTACACACACACATCCACTTACACACACACATCCACTTACACACACACATCCACTTACACACACACATCCACTTACACACACACATCCACTTACACACACACATCCACTTACACACACACATCCACTTACACACACACATCCACTTACACACACACATCCACTTACACACACACACATCCACTTACACACACACATCCACTTACACACACACATCCACTTACACACACAGATATAAAGGAGCTACGAAATAAATAAATAAATAGAACGCCGGGCTCGCGGTGCATTGTGGGCGAGGCGCCAAGATGGCGGCGGCTGCGGCGCGCGCGAAAGGCCGCGCGTGAAGCCTCAAAACCACCCCAGCCCCCCACTACAGCCCCCCACTACAGCCCCCCACTACAGCCCCCCACTACAGCCCCCCACTACAGCCCCCCACCGCAGCCCCCCACTACAGCCCCCCACTACAGCCACCCCACTACAGCCCCCTACTGCAGCCACCCCACTACGGCCCCCCCACTACAGCCACCCACTACAGCACACAGCCCCCCCCACTACAGCCCCCCACTGCTAGACACAGCCCCTCACTACAGCCCCCCATTACTAGACAGCCCCCCACTACAGCCCCCTCCCCACGGCGGCGGCGTCCACGCGCGGCATCGGCGCCGTCTACGGCTGAGGCTCGGCGCGCGCTCCGGTAACCACCACAGCGGCACCCCCGCAGACACCACGAGGCCCCCTTAACAACACCCCCCCCCCTAACCCCCTCGCCCCCCCTTTACACTCCCTCGCCCCTCCCCCCCTCGCCCCCCCAACCCCCTCGCCCCCCCCTAACCCCCTCCCCCCCACATAACCCCCCTGTTAACTCACCACCCTCCTTAACCCCCCCTTCTTAACCCCCTTACCTCCCACCCCCTCCTTGACCCCCCCAGCTTATTCCCTACCTTAAACCCCCACTCCCTTACCCTGTACCCCCTTAACCCCCCTACTCCCTTACCCCTTTACCCCCTTGACCCCCCACTCCCTTACCCTGTACCCCCTTAACCCCCCTACTCCCTTACCCCTTTATCCCCTTGACCCCCCACTCCCTTACCCTGTACCCCCTTAACCCCCCACTCCCTTACCCTTAACCCCCCACTCCCTTACCCCGTACCCCCTTGACCCTCACTCCCTTACCCTTAACCCCCCACTCCCTTACCCCTAACCCCCCACTCTCTGACCCTGTACCCCCTTAACCCCCCACTCCCCCCTGTTGTAAGGTCAATCCGTTTCATAGACAGTGCGTAACAACATCATCGTTATTATAACATTATTAGTGAGCATGTTGTGTACACTACTACTACTATTATAGCATGATTAGTGAGCATGTTGTGTACTACTACTACTATTATAGCATGATTAGTTAGCATGCTGTGCAACGGCTACTACTATTATTATCAGAGCGTGATTAAGCACGGTACGTTACGTACGGTGCGAAAGAAGTTCAACATGCGTATGTGTGTGCGTCTCGGTGGCTAGGAGACGTTAACTACCTCGCCTGGTACGCAGGAGGTCGTGGGCTCGATCCCAACCAACCCTGACGATGCCTGCTGCTGTACATTTGGAGTTTGTGTTTCTCTCCCCGTGGTGGCCGCGTGGATTTTTCTCTGGATCCTCTGGTTTTTCCCTCCACATTTAGAAGCAACAGCATGTATTTAGAGTACTAAGTGTGGGTCTCTGTGAGTATTGGTTCTCTATGAGTCTGGATCTCTGTGGGTTTCCATGAGTATGGGTCTCTGTGTATCTCCGTGTGTCTCTATGCATTTAAAGTGTTTGGCAGCTGACGTAAATTTCCACGTGATGATGAAAAGCGAGCCACTCGGTTGAGCTGCTATCATTCGTGATGGCCTGGTCGCTTCTGACAGAATAGCTACACAACAGCTCATTGGGGCCAAACCTGGTAAAATAAAACATGCTTTTAATTTAGTCTGGTTAATGCAGACTTTAAGCCCTGCCAAATGTATCCATTTGGTGTTTGAACATTCCTTACCACCAATGCCTGTGTTAGTGCCATCATCATTTTGATAGTACAGTAAAACCCTGGATTGCGAGTAACCTGGTCTGCGAGTGTTTTGCAAGACGAGCAATATTTTTAAATAAATATTAATTTGATAAACGAGCGAGGGTCTTGCAATACGAGCAGTAGTGCACGTGTAGACACGCTTTGTACTGCCGAGCGTCACGTGATCACAACCGATATACGAGCGTAGATTTGAAGCTTTCGTGACTGCAAGGATTCATCTTCTTTGTTTTTTTTTTGGTAAAGTCACGTAGGTAAAATAAAATAAATGTTTTATTGAATGAAAACAAGTACATTTAGTTGTTTTAATTCAATAAAATGAATGAAAACAACTAAATTTAGTTGTTTTAATTCAATTAAATGAATGAAAACAACTAAATTTAGTTGTTTTTATTCAATTAATGAAATAAATGAAAACAACTACATTTAGTTGTTTTAATTCAATAAAATAAATGAAAACAACTAAATTGAGTTGTTTTAATTCAATAAAATAAATGAAAACAGCTAAATGTAGTTTTTGGTTCTATTCACTAAAGTCACGTAGGTAAAAAATAAAACAACAAAAATCACGACGTTTCAGCCACAACACAAGTGGCCTTCATCAGGTGAAGGGACCAGACTGTCTAGAGGACAGCGCTGGAGTGAACACAGCCAAGCTCAGACTGCGACCTTTAAGCTGTGTGAGAGGAAACAGAGCGCCTTGACAAAGGAATTAGCATACAAATTAGCATTTCATTGGCGGACTTAGCATGATGAACGGTGTAGAGGGGTGAACATGTGCAGGTCGGCGAGGGGGGGAGGGAAGGGGAGAGTTTACATATTGATGGTGTGAAAAGGGAATTTAAGCAGCTGCGAAAGTTTGGGATACCACTACTTGAAAAAATATACTGTACCATTGAAAATTAGTTTAATGTTTGGTTTGATTCAGAACATCTTTCCAATGGTTGCTTAATTTGAAACCATCCTCTCGGTTGAAATTGTGTCTGTGTTTGTAAATCTGAATTGCCTCGTGAACAAATCTCTGATAAAAACCCGTGGGTTTGCAAAGAACCTTGGTATCGGAGAAAATTATATCGTGATCACCCACAGTGTTGTAACAGTGATCAGCTACGGCAGAAGAATTCGTTCTGCCGTGTTACAAATCTGATTTGTGCTCGCGAATTCGGTCAGAGACATGTCGCTTTGTCTCCCCGATATAGCAGTCACCACACGTCCAGATCAATTTGTAAACTCAGGGGTATTGTAAGTCAGGAATGACATCCTTCACGGAAGGAATCAGGTCACGGATTTTGTGTACTGTATTGAACCGGACCTGGATCTTGTGTTTGTTTATAATTTTGGAGATATTTTTAGTAACGCCTGCTATATATGGTAGTGTGATGGTTTTGATCGGAGTATCAAGTGGTTGTTTCTGTATGGAGGGAGAAACAGCTTGGCGGATGGTACGGTCAGAGTATCCATTCCTTTTGAGGGCCAGATGTACATGTTTTAATTCACTGGTCAGGTGGTGTTGGTCCGAAATGCAATGAGCCCTGTGGTATAACGTTTTGGTGAGATAATTATTTTTCATCGGGTGGTGGTGGGAATCAGGTTCCAAGTAGGAATCTGTGTGGGTGGGTTTCCTGTAGACAGAATGTCCCAATGAGCCATCAGGTCTTCTCTCAAACAGAACATCCAAGAATGGCAGCTTGCCATTTTTCTCCACTTCCATGGTGAATTTGATGGCGGGGTGTCTGGAATTAATGTGGTCTAGGAAAAGGTTCAGAGCCGGGAGGCCATGTGGCCAAATTGACAAAAGTAAACTCCCCCTCCCCGACCTGTACATGTTCACCCCCTCTACACCGTTCATCATGCTAAGTCCGCCAATTAAATGCTCATTTTTATGCTAATTCCTTTGTCAAGGCGCTCTGTTTCCTCTCACACAGCTCGAAGGTCGCGGTCTGAGCTTGGCTGTGTTCACTCCAGTGCTGTCCTCGAGACAGTCTGGTCCCTTCACCTGATGAAGGGCGCTTGTGTTGTGGCCGAAACGTCGTGATTTTTGTTGTTTTATTTTTTACCTACGTGACTTTACCAAATAGAACCAAAGAGTATGGATCCTTGCAGTCACGAAAGCTTTAAATCTAGAATTAAATTTAGTTTTTTCATTCAATAAAATGAATGAAAACAAATAAATGTAGTTGTTTTCATTTATTTTATTGTTTTCATTCAATAAAATAAATGAAAACTAAATTTAGTTGTTTTTATTAAATAAAATAATTGAAAACAACTAAATTTAGTTGTTTTATTTCGATTTAAAGCTTTCGTGACTGCAATGATTCATCTTCTTTGGTTCTTTCGGTAAAGTCACGTAGAATTCAATAAAATAAATGAAAACAACTCAATTTAGTTTTAATTCAATAAAATAAATGAAAACAACTAAATTTAGGAGAGTGAGAGAACAGGCTAGCAGTGGAGAGACTAGGAGAGTGAGAGAGAACAGGCTAGCAGTGGAGAGGCTAGGAGAGTGAGAGAACAGGCTAGCAGTGGAGAGGCTACGTGACTTCACCGAAAAAAACTAAAGAGTATGATACACGAGTGCTTTGATATACGAGTGCTTCGGATTACAAACACGTTTCCGGAGCGAATTATGCTCGCAATCCCAAGGTTTTACTCTACTGTACTGGCGAAAAGGTCCCATAGATAAAGTTACGTTACGTGATGCTGCTGATGGTGCTGATGAAAAATAATAATGGGCATCTGGCAATAAAATAGGAGTTAGGATGTTCAAACACCAAATAGAAACAGCTATTGCGAGGCATCATCAAGTACTGCATTAACCCAAACGTGCAAACACACAATGCTCTGATAATGATAACGTATATAGCATTGTCTTTTTGTTACACGCTTTTATTTAACTCACTGTGTCTGTTGTTGATGTCGTATCCTCAAATCTTGTGACTCAATTTTAACCCACTTCTCAATGTGGTATCGACTGCACACTTGGTATGCTTATGTCATACCGATGACAATACTATATTCTATCATTAAAAAATAAAAAAATATATATTTTTAAACAAGATTTTCTACATGTTATGTTTCGGCTTGGGTCTAATTGTCCACGCTCAACTGAAGTTGGCTGTAAATCACCACACGGTCCCTTACGTTGTGGCAAAGCTTCGGGGAAACTTCCTGGAGTCGTGGAGTTCTGCCATTACTAGTACGGTACATTTTATTAAAGCGTGTTTTAAAAAAAGTATTTTTAAATATTACTTAAACTGAATTCCTAGTCTCTGTGCTACCGGTGTAAGTAGACCAGAGACAAGCCAAGTGTCAGAGAACTTACAGCTCGGGTTCAAGGAGTTATACAGGGTAGTCCTCTACTTACGATGTAGATGCGTTACGACGACCCCATCGTAAGTCCACAATATCGTAAGTCGAAGATGGCCTTAGCCTACCCGGGAGTCTTAAAGAATGGTGATAATTTAGCAAAAACAGAGCAATTTACAGTACCGTACTGTATAAACTATATACTGTATGTATTTATTAATTGCAATACAGTATTGCACAGTAAAATTTAAAGTAAAAAAAACAAGGTTAATTCTTAGCCTACCTATGTGCACTGCAATTTAATAGAAAGTTTTTGTTCAGGAAACAATCCTATCTGCTATATATAAAAAAACATCTAACGTGCACTGAACGTATCGTAACGTATCGTGGTAACCCTAAAATGAAATCGCTGAAGCTACTTATCATACATGCATTGAACGTATCATAACGTATCATATTGTACTGTCCTCGCCGAGACAACTTAACTCCGTCGACCGCTGGTGAGAGTGAGGCATCACCACACAAGGCGGGAGACGCGTACATCCAGGCAGCGTGCCAACATACAATATCGTACCTCGTGGTACGCTGCTGTACGTTTGCCCGCCGCGCGGAAATTTAAAATATTGAACGATTTTGTCGTATCGCCATCGTAAGATCGAAATATCGTAAGTCGGACCATCGTAACTCGGGGGCTATCGGTATATCTGTAGTGGAGTAACGCGCGCTGCGGGGGAGGAGGGGAGGGGGGTTTGCAAGCGGTGTGCACGCATGTGCGAGTTACGGACAGTGAGGTCGCATCGGGGCGAGCAGGTGCGGCGAGAGAGAGCAAAAGGGGACGGCCAATTAAGATGCATAGCGGTGATTGGCTGGCTGCAAATGCAGGCAGCCAATTAAGATGCATAGCGGTGATTGGCTGGCTGGCTGCAGACGCAGGCGCGGAACAGGCGCCAGGCTGACGGGAGATTGAGGCGATAGCGGCGGCAGCCACGGGGCGTGAGGCGACGGGAGGTCGCCAGCTTAATGAGGAGTTAATAAGGAGGGGGATATAAACGGGAGCGTGGGAGAGAGAGAGAGAGTGGACTAGTTGGTCAGAGTGACGATAAGAGGAAAGACGAGATACGTCCAAGGCCCCGCTCTCCACACCTCGCCCTCTCCAGCGGTGATGGCTTAACCCCCACTGGAGGCAAGGGAGAGGTTGGAGAGGCGAGGGTAGAACAGGCTAGCAGTAGAGAAGCTAGCGGAATCCTAAGTGTGAGAAGGCTAGCAGTGAAGAAGCTTGCAGAGTATATAGCGGAAGGCTAGCAGGGGAGAGACTAGGAGAGTGAGAGAGAGAACAGGCTAGCAGTGGAGAGCCTAGGAGAGTGAGAAAACAGGCTAGCAGTGGAGAGGCTAGGAGAGTGAGAGAACAGGCTAGCAGTGGAGAGCCTAGGAGAGTGAGAGAGAGAGAGAACAGGCTAGTAGTGGAGAGGCTAGGAGAGTGAGAGAACAGGCTAGCAGTGGAGAGGCTAGGAGAGTGAGAGAGAACAGGCTGGCAGTGGAGCTCTCCAAGGATGTCAGGGACAAGATTGTAGACCTACACCAGGCTAGAATGGGCTACAAGACCATTGCCAAGCAGCTTGGTGAGAAGGTGACAACAGTTGGTGCGATTATTCGCAAATGGAATAAACACAAAAGAACTGTCAATCTCCCTCGGCCTGGGGCTCCATGCAAGATCTCATCTCGTGGAGTTGCAATGATCATGAGAACGGTGAGGAATCAGCCCAGAACTACACGGGAGGATCTTGTCGATGATTTCAAGGCAGCTGGGACCATAGTCGCCAAGAAAACAATTGGTAACACACTATGCCGTGAAGGACTGAAATCCTGCAGCGCCCGCAAGGTCCCCCTGCTCAAGAAAGCACATATACATGCCCATCTGAAGTTTGCCAATGAACATCTGAATGATTCAGAGGACAACTGGGTGAAAGTGTTGTGGTCAGATGAGACCAAAATGGAGCTCTTTGGCATCAACTCAACTCGCCGTGTTTGGAGGAGGAGGAATGCTGCCTATGACCCCAAGAACACCATCCCCACCGTCAAACATGGAGGTGGAAACATGTTTCTTCAACCCTGTACAGTAAAACCTTGGGATTGCGAGCGTAATTCGTTCCGGAATCGAGTTTGTAATCCAAAGCGCTCGTATATCAAAGCACTCGTAGATCAGTTGTGATCACGTGACGCTCGGCAGTACAAAGCGTGTCTACACGTGCACTGCTCATATTGCAAAACACTCGCAGACCAAGTTACTCGCAATCCAAGGTTTTACTGTAATATCACAATCATATGTAGGCTGTAACTTCGGTAGGACGCTCGATTGTCCGCTCTAAAGATGGGCAGGGACAGCCGTGGATAATTCAAACATTGCGGCAAAACCCAAAAATATAACAATTTTCCAGTGGATCTCTATGCCAAATCCCAATTATCTCGGTGTAAATGATGTTTAAGTTAAAATAACTTGAATAATCTGAGCTGCTGGTGACGTTTGTGACATGGTCCTTTTATTATATTCTTAGCTCTTTCGGTAAAGTCACGTTGAAGGGAAACAATAAAATAATAAAATATATATAAAACAATAAAAATTCTCACGACGTTTCGACCATAACACAAACGGTCGTCATCAGGTGTGTCGGTTTGTGTTATGGTCGAAACGTCGTGAGAATTTTTATTGTTTTATATATTTTATTGTTTCCCTTCAACGTGACTTTACCGAAAGAGCTAAGAATATGAATCACTGCAGTCACGAAAGCTTTAAATCAAAAGGTCCTTATATTCTTGGTTCTTTTGGTAAAGTCACCACGTAGAAGGGAAACAATAAAATAATAAAAATATAAAACAATACAATTCTCACGACGTTTTGACTGCAACACAAGCAATCATCATCAGGTGTGAAAACCACAGCAATAATTTTTTTTCACACCTGATGATGATTGCTTGTGTTGCAGTCGAAACGTCGTGAGAATTTTATTGTTTTATATTTTTATTATTTTATTGTTTCCCTTCTAAGTGACTTTACCGAAAGAACCAATAATATGAATCTCTGCAGTCACGAAAGCTTTAAATCAAAGACATGGTCCTTGTTACTTGTTATGTTGAGGACAGTTGTTACATCAATGCCATGACTTGCAGCAAAGATGTTTTATGGAACTGCTGTCTTGCAATGTACGTATACAATATCCAGTTTCTGATTTAAAGTTAAAGCGACATGCTGACGTTTCCCTGCCATTGCAGAGTTTTGTTAATTAAAATTCACAAAATAAATGATCGGATAAATCGATTTGTAATGGATGCTTAACGATCGACCGATCGTTAATGCACATGCTCAGTGATGATATAACACTTTCCTGGCTCCCGCCCATCGGCAGAAGACTCGGCTCACTGAGTGGATGACAGCAGAGCCACAGCGAATCGGACAGACAATCAAACTCCGCCCCGCTTTTGTTAAGACATGGCAACTACTGTACTGTAGAGGCGGTCGTGAGGATTTCGGATTAACCCGAGGGACGTGTATTTGTTCAGTATAAGCACCGAGTGTGTGACTTGTAACAGACATTTACAAGAATCGCACAATGTGTAACTGTCATGAGAATATTTATTTGGGCTCGAGGGAAAATCCATACGTTGTTAATGCATGTCGAAGTCTCAGGTGCCGCGGCTAATCCGCAAATCGGATACACCCTTAAACTTGAATAATAGAGAGTCCTACTGTGTATGTAATTTATTTTTAATTAGCACCGCGTATTGTTGGGTTTGAAGGAAAGACGGTCTTACACGTGACAGTTATAATAAAACATTTTTTTTAAAGGTAACAATAACTCGACAACACCGATTAAAGTTATCGTGCGTCTTTGCTTTTATGCCGTGTCCCCCCCCCCACCACCATCGATCTGGGAATGGGAAAGATGGTGCTAACTTTATTCTGATCTTAGCTCTTTCGGTAAAGTCATGTTGAAGGGAAACAATAAAATAATAAAATATATAAACCAATAAAAATTCTCACGACGTTTCGACCATAACACAAACGGTAAAAATTCTCACGACGTTTCGACCATAGCACAAACGGTCATCACCTGATGATGATGACCGTTTGTGTTATGGTCGAAACGGTCATCACCTGATGATGATGACCGTTTGTGTTATGGTCGAAACGTCGTGAGAATTTTTATTGTTTTCTATATATTTCATTATTTTATTGTTTCCCTTCAATGATGATGACCGTTTGTGTTATGGTCGAAACGTCGTGAGAATTTTTTATTGTTTTTTATATATTTTATTATTTTATTGTTTCCCTTCAACGTGACTTTACCGAAAGAGCTAAGAATATGAATTACTGCAGTCACGAAAGCTTTAAATCAAAATTTTAGTTTAGTCTGCTTTAGTACGTGGAAAAATCACGACCCCCCCCCATCCCATTACTCAATGGCTGTATCCATTAGGGCCCAATCTCAGCACCGGAGCCATCTGAGCTATCAACACGGAGACAAGCGAGAGGAATACAGCACGTACATGGGGGTCCATTCCTAAACCTGAGAGAAGCCTTAAATACCTGAGCCCAAAATGGCAATGACCTGGCCCACAAACCCCCTCCTCACCCAAAGAAGATCCCTTCCTCGCCCACCCCGCCTGCTCCGATGAGCCTGGTAGTGCATTCCAGAACGTCAGGATGTTCCAATGTACGATTTGAGGGAGGATGTGGACTACAAATGTTTTTTTTATATATCTATAAAAAAAACTTTAATCTGCTCTATTTAACTATTTTATTTTACTACGATGTAAGGCCCCCACTAAGCTGCTATGTAGCAGCTTAGTGGGCGCCTGACCGTCACAAATTGATGGCTCCGTTAAGTTGGCTTATCATGAAGAAATGTATAGCAGCAGCCAGGTACTCTAAATGCAGAGATACGCATAGAGACTCACAGATTAAACTTTAAACTAAACTATTTTTACACGCTTTTTATTAACTCACTCTGTCTGTTGTTGTCGTATCCTCAAATCTTGTAGCTCAATTTTTACCCACTTCCCAATGTGGTATCGACTGAAAACTTGGTATACTTATGTCATACTGATGACAATAACTATATTCTATCATAAATATATTTTAAAGCATTCTTTTTTATATGTTACTAGCTGTACTACCTGGCTTCACCCGGGACTTGGATCCACCACGCCCAGCCGCCTTTGTCTCCCCAGTGGCGATGTTCACACCACAGCAGTTACTCGTTTTGAGGCTGAGTCGACCTAGGGGAGGCCCAGGACCGGTTAAAATAATCGTCACCGGTGGTGGCCGAGAGCGGGAATCGAACTCGGGTCGCCGGGTTGGTAGCGCGGCGTAGCGCTAACCGCTACACTACAATGCGTTACGCTTTCACACACACACAGATACACACACACAGACACAGACAAAGACAAAGATCCCCCATATAGCCTTAACGGACTGTAGGGGCAAGTGCTGTTAGCGAGCACCTATGAAGGCCGGAACGGTACACGAGGGGGTGGGTGGCCAGCACCACGCCCGACCGCCTTTGTCTCCCTAGTGGCGATGTTTAGACACTGCACCAGGTACTCATTTGAGGCAGAGTCGACCTAGGGGAGGCCCGGGACCGGTTCAGATAATCGTCACTGATGTTGGCCTTGAGCGGGAATCGAACCCGGGTCGCCAGGTTCATAGCGCAACGCGCTAACCGCTACACCACCGCTCCCCATACACAGACACACACACAGACACACACAGACAACGCTAACCACTACACTACAATGCGTTACGCTTCCACATGCGAGGGTCACGTGACAGATTTGACGTCACAGCGCACTTGCCGTGCAAAAAATAAATGCATTATTGAGCTACCCACCTCCCCTCCCCTAAAAACAAAAAGTGTATTTTTATAATTGTTTGCATAGTGTAAGTCTGGAAAGTACCCACATGGCAAATTTCAAGTTTGTTGCATGCCGGGAAGTACGCTAAACATTTTGAACAGACGCACATAATCACAACTTTGCCTTTTATATATATGGAGATTTTGATTTAAAGCTTTCGTGACTGCAGTGATTCAAGAACCAAGAATATATATGGAGATGTTTCGGCTTGGGTCTAATTGTCCACGCTCAACTGACGTTGGCTGTAAATCACCACGGCCCCTTACGTTGTGGCAAGTTTCGGGGCCACTTCCTGGAGTCGCGGAGTTCTGCCATTACTAGTACGGTACATTTCATTAAAGCGTGTTTATAAAAAAACTATTTTTAAATATTACTTATTAGGAAGTGGAAGCTGACAGAACTCTACCATATCTGGATAGTCTGCTCGGGCGCGGTCTAAATGGTAAAATAACTCACCGAGTTCAACGAAAGAAAACTCACACTGACACCTATCTGAATGAGTCACACCATCACCCTGCACAGAAATCCTCTCTCATCAAGACGCTCTTACATCGGGATAAGAAAGTGTCAGATGGCGATCGTCTGAGAAGTGAAATTAAACATGTTAAAGAAGCGCTGCAATTGAATGGTTACAATTATGCACAAATCAACAGGGAATTGAATGGCATGGCCAAATCAAAATAACATGACCGTTGAAACTGACCATGTAATTAAAACTATTAAAATACCGTACATTGCAGGAGTAACTGATAAACTAGATTTGGCACGTTCCATAAAATACAGAAATTTATAAAAGATGTATTATCGAAGCTACCAATAGAAGGTGTGTACCGGATTAATTGCACTTGTGGCAAATGCTATGTTGGACAAACAGGGCGAATGATCAGCACGAGACTAAAAGAACACCAAATAAATATTTGAAATACTCCCAAATATAACTGTCGGCAGTGGCAGAAAACTCGTTCCAACAATGACACTCAATTGATTTTGATAATGTTGAAGTTCTGTGCAAAACTAGTTACTACTGGCCAAGGCTAATTAGAGAATCTATTGAAATTGAGAGAAATAAAAAATGATAGCTGCAGACTTCATGCTGCTTGGAAGCGAATCATCAAATAATACATTGACTAAATGCATGCTTATACAGGTCACCATACTTCAATAGAGATTACCTTTGGTATGGCAATTTTAGTACACAAACGACACGAGGTCCAAGAACGATGGGCTTGCATAATGTGCATGCATAATGTACGTTGATTACCATAAAAATAACCCAACCGCCAATGGATGGCCATCGTCATTTATATGTATTCATGAATCCCCCTCCAGATCGCTCAGGAAGTGCTCACAAGTGATGCTATCACATCTAACCCTCTAAATAAGGAACGAAACCGGAGGATTTTTCCACAAATCTGGCTGTCACCTGATGAAGCTGGTTGTAATCACTGGTGAAACGTCGTACTCAGATTGTGTTGTGGCTTGGTTCTCCAACACACACTGGTGTGCTGTACTAGTACACTACACTATACACTACACTATAAACTAGTGCTGTACTAGTATACTACACTATACACTACACTATACACTAGTGCTGTACTAGTATACTACACTATACACTACACTATACACTACACTATACACTAGTGTTGTACTAATACACTACGCTATACACTAGTGCTGTACTAGTACACTACACTATACACTACACTATACACTACACTATACACTAGTGCTGTACAAGTATACTACACTACACTACACACTACACTATACACTGCACTATACACTACACTATACACTAGTGCTGTACCAGTACACTACACTATACTCTACACTGTACACTACACTATACACTAGTGCTGTACTAGTATACTACACTATACACTACACTATACACTACACCATACACTAGTGCTGTACTAGTATACCACACTACACACTACACTAAAGTATACACTGTACACTACACTATACACTAGTGCTGTACTAGTATACTACACTATACACTACACTATACACTACATTATTCACTACACTATACACTACACACTAGCGCTGTACTAGTATACTACACCATACACTACACTATTCACTACACTATACACTACACTATATACTAGTGCTGTACTAGTATACTACACCATACACTATACTATACACTAGTGCTGTACTAGTATACTACACTATACACTACACTATACACTACACTATACACTAGTGCTGTACTAGTATACTACACCATACACTACACCATACACTACACTATACACTAGTGCTGTACTAGTATACTACACTACACCATACACTACACTATATACTAGTGCTGTACTAGTATACTACACCATACACTACACTATACACTGCACTATATACTAGTGCTGTACTAGTATACTACACCATACACTATACTATACACTAGTGCTGTACTAGTATACTACACTATACACTACACTATACACTACACTATACACTAGTGCTGTACTAGTATACTACACTATACACTACACTATACACTAGTGTTGTACTAATACACTACACTATACACTAGTGCTGTACTAGTATACTACACTATATACTACACTATACACTACACTATACACTAGTGCTGTACTAGTATGCTACTCTATACACTACACTATACACTACAATATACACTAGTGCTGTACTAGTATGCTACACTATACACTACACTATACACTACACAATACACTAGTACTGTACTAGTACACTACACTATACACTACACTATACACTAGTGCTGTACTAGTATGCTACACTATACACTACACAATACACTAGTGCTGTACTAGTACACTACACTATACACTACACTATACACTAGTGATGTACTAGTATACTACACTATACACTACACCATACACTAGTGCTGTACTAGTATACTACACTATACACTACACTATGCACTACACTATCCACTACACTATACACTAGCGCTGTACTAGTATACTACACTATACATTACACTACACCATACACTACACTATATACTACACTATACATTACACTACACCATACACTACACCATACACTACACTACACACTAGTGCTGTACTAGTGACGAATTGGCCACGGTCTGTTTACGTGACAGTACTAGTTGGCTGTGTCGCGATCTAACCCCCAAAAAAACCTCTCATGGACAGTTTATGTACGTTGAACTTCTTTCGCACCATACGTAGCCAACCGCGCTAATGGGAGGTGCGAGTGGAAGGACAACACGACTACCGTATTTTCCCGCATATAGCCCGCACCTCCATATACCCCGCATGCATTCATATATTTAACGTCGTTACCGCAGCTTAATTCCATCATATTGATAAGAAGTTTATATTTGTAATACATTCCGCAATCAATTGTTAACATTAAAATCATAACGTGCACAAAGAAAACAGACTAACGGGAAACGAGTGATCTTAAAACAGTAAATAAGTAACAAAAATATCCAATAAGTAACACGTAACTGGTAGCTAAGTAAGTACAGTTTTAGCACTGGTAGATTGTGCAATGCGCATACAATAGCGGCAATACGGTAACGCCGTTGCCCCGCCCCCCACCTCTCCCTCCCCCCAGCTGCCCCACCCCCCAACCCCCACCTCTCCCTCCCCCCCAGTTGCCCCACCCCCCACCTCTCCCACCCCCCAACCCCCACCTCTCCCTCCCCCCCAGTTGCCCCACCCCCCACCTCTCCCACCCCCCAACCCCCACCTCTCCCTCCCCCCCAGTTGCCCCACCCCCCACCTCTCCCAACCCCCACCTCTCCCTCCCCCCAGCTGCCCCACCCCCCAACCCCCACCTCTCTCCCCCCAGCTGCCCCACCCCCAACCCAGTTGCCCCACCCCCCAACCCCCACCTCTCCCTCCCCCCCAGTTGCCCCACCCCCCACCTCTCCCACCCCCCAACCCCCACCTCTCCCTCCCCCCCAGTTGCCCCACCCCCCACCTCTCCCACCCCCCAACCCCCACCTCTCCCTCCCCCCCAGTTGCCCCACCCCCCACCTCTCCCAACCCCCACCTCTCCCTCCCCCCAGCTGCCCCACCCCCCAACCCCCACCTCTCTCCCCCCAGCTGCCCCACCCCCAACCCAGTTGCCCCACCCCCCATCTCTCCCTCCCCCCAGCTGCCCCACCCCCAACCCAGCTGCCCCACCCCCCACCTCTCTCTCCCCCCAGCTGCCCCACCCCCCACCCCCCACCCCCACCTCTCCCCACAGCTCTCCCGTAGCCGGTAAACAGTGCGCGCACTTCATTGTCGTTTTAATTGTACAAACATTTCATTTAAAACGTGATAACGTGTGCAATTTTAGTGTGGGTGGTTTATTCAGCAGTGCTTTAGTCAAGGGCAAGTGTTGCATAGTGGATAGTCGTCCTACCATGAAAAAACATCTACGAGTCATGAAAATATTTTTGGGATAGCCCGCAGGGTTTTGTTTGGTTTGTAAAAAGTGGTATACCCCGCGGGTTGTATGCGGGAAAATACGGCAAACACAACAAGCAATTCTAAAGAGATTCGTTTGTCGATCTAGATCAGGGGTGGGGAACCCTTTTTTTTTCTGCCGAGGGCCATTTGGATATTTTTAACAACATTCGCGGGCCGTACAAAATGATCAACTTAAAAATTAGCCCCGTTATATTTGGTCAAACGTTGAATTAGCTCGCCCCTAATGCCATGAGCTGGAACTGCTTCTCTTTGGCGAGGCGCGGTGATGATGTTAGCCGGCTACTGACGATGTTGCCGCTACTCGCGACTGATTCTCCAGGTTTGCTCTCCTAGATTTGTTGAATTTCGAGTCCCGCCTGCGGGTTGCCTTGGCAGGGCCAGGACTAAATGAATTCCGCGGTGCCTCATGCGGCCCGCGGGCCGGACGTTACCCATCCCTGATCGAGACGATGATTTTAAAAGTTTCATAGCTCCCCGTCGCTTCTTAATATCGGAAGGAAGAACTTACAGACGGCTGCGGAAACTTCATCTGAAAGCGCCGCGCGATCCAGTGGACCGGCTTTGTTCGATGGCTACCTAAAGGTGGTGTAGTGTATAGTGTAGTGTACAGTGCAGTGTGTAATGTACTGTGTGGTGTGATGTACAGTGTAGTGTGTTGGTGGTGGTATTTGGTTTGTGGCGAGCGAGGTGAAAGCTGATGATGATTATTGCTGTTTTTGCGTTTTAAACTAAGGAATAAAAAGCGTCCACCACGCATGGATGTACACACGCAGATTATATGTGTAGCATCACCACCACCACTCTGCCAGCCTGTCCAACACGTATGTGGTGTGTGCAGTGTTTGTGTGCTATGTGGGGGGTGTGTATGTAGGTTTGTGGTGTACGTGTGTGTATGTGTCTTTGTGTGTCTTTGTCTCTGTGTGTGTCTTTGTCTCTGTGTGTCTGTCTCTGTGTGTATATGTTTGTGTGTGTCTTTGTCTGTGTGTGTGTATGTGGTGCATCAGCCAGTCATCTCAGTCAGTCGACCCGTGGCACCTGGGTCTGCCCCGTGACCTCCTGGCCGCGGGCGTTCGACACTTCACGTGGCCTCAAGGTGCACATAGCCTGGCACAAGCGTCGTGGTGATGTCACCGCCACTTAGTGGCGAATGGCGGTTGTTGTTGTTGTTGATGTGTATATGTTTGTGTGTCTTTGTCTCTGTGTGTTTGTCTTTGTATGTGTGTATATGTTTGTGTGTGTATGTGTATATGTGTGTGTCTTTGTGTGTCTTTGTGTGTATGTGTATACGTATGTATATGTTTGTGTGTCTGTCTTTGTGTGAGTGGCACGCTAAAGAGTTCCCTGTGACTTTATTATTCATGGCTTCGGACGCCTTCAATAAAAAAAGTCAGAAAGTATAAAAAAAGCGAATCCAAGCAAAGCCGCGCGGCTTTCTCACGTGGCACGGGGGAGGGGTTCGGGTCGAGATACCGGGGCTCGGATAGACGCCTCTGCCGGGAGAGGGCGCTCCTCGGCCAGCAGGAGCGACAAGGCCCGAAGGGGTCCGGGGGTCTCTTTGTTGTTAACCGACGAGGGTTTCGGATCGAGATACCGGGGCTCGGATAGACACCTCTGCCGGGAGAGGGCGCTCCTCGGCCGGTAGGAGCGACAAGGCCCGAAGGGGTCGGGGGAGGTGGGGGGTCTCTTTGTTGTTGTTAACCGACGAGGGGTTTCGGATCGAGATACCGCGGCTCGGATAGACGCCTCTGTCGGGAGAGGGCGCTCCTCGGCCGGCAGGAGCGACAAGGCCCGAGGGGGTCCGGGGGTCTCTTTGTTGTTAACCGACGAGGGTTTCGGATCGAGATACCGGGGCTCGGATAGACGCCTCTGCCGGGAGAGGGCGCTCCTCGGCCGGCAGGCGCGACAAGGCCCGAGGGGGGTCGGTCTCTTTGTTGTTGTTAACCGACAATTTACATATTCTTATTAACGTTTAGTAGCGTAAACCCTTTCGTCGATGTGTGCGCGTGTGCGGTGTCGTCGAGTTGCCCTTAATAGCAACAGAGCAAACTACAAATAATTTATTTTGGTTTCAAAGTAAATGATACGCCAGGAGATGTTAACTACCTCGCCCGGTGTACGGGGAGTTCGCGATTATCCACAGCCCGACGCTGGCGATGCCTGCTGCTGAACATTATTGAGAGTTTGCGTCTCGCTCCGCTCCATGGTGGTCGCGTGGATTTCTCTCCGGGTCACGCGTTTCGAGTTGTCTGCCTGCCTCTGCTGCGGCTGTAAATGTCACCGTGGTGGTGACGATGTCGATGATAGCTGTTGTTGTCTCCATATATATGAAAGGCAAGGTTGTGATTGTGTGTGTGTGTCTGTTCCAAATGTTTAGCGTACTTGCCGACATGCAACAAACTTGAAATTTGGCATGTGGGTACTTTCCAGACTGTACACCATGCAACAATTATACAAATACACTTTTGTGTTTTTATAGGGGGGGGGGAGCTCAATAATGCAGATATATTTCGATTTAATGCATATATATTTTTTTGCACGGCAAGTGAGCTGTGACGTCAATTATGTTACGTGACCCGCACACGTGGAAGCGTAACGCGTTGTAGTGTAGTGGTTAGCGTTGTGTCTGTGTGTATCTGTGTGTGTGTGTGTCTGTGTGTGTGTCTGTGTGTGTGTCTGTGTGTGTGTCTGTGTGTGTGTCCGTGTGTGTGTTTGTGTATGTGTGTGTGTCTGTGTGTATCTGTGTGTGGGTGCACATAGCCTGGCACAAGCGTCGTGGTGACGTCACCGCCACTTAGTGGCGAATGGCGGTTGTTGTTGTTGTATCTGTGTGTGTGTCTGTGTGTGTGTTTGTGTGCATGTCTGTGTGTGTGTCTGTGTATTTCTGTGTGTGTGTATCTGTGTGTGTGGAAGCGTAACGCATTGTAGTGTAGTGGTTAGCGTTGTCTGTGTGTATCTGTGTGTGTGTGGAAGCGTAACGCATTGTAGTGTAGCGGTTAGCGCTACGCCGCGCTACGAACCCGGCGACCCGAGTTCGATTCCCGCTCACGGCCACCACCGGCGACGATTATTTTAACCGGTCCTGGGCCTCCCCTAGGTCGACTCGGCCTCAAAACGAGTAACTGCTGTGGTGTGTGAACATCGCCACTGGGGAGACAAAGGCGGCCGCGCGTGGTGGATCCAAGTCCCGGGCGAAGCCGGGCAGTACAGCTAGTTGAGCCGCTAGCATTTTGTGATGGCCAGCTCGTTTCTGAAAAAAATAAAAAGCTACATCAGCTCAGTGGGGCCTTACGTGGTAAAATAAAAAAATAGTTAACGTAATAGTTGACGTCTATGGGTTCACTA
This sequence comes from Petromyzon marinus, assembly GCF_048934315.1. NCBI lineage: Eukaryota > Metazoa > Chordata > Hyperoartia > Petromyzontiformes > Petromyzontidae > Petromyzon > Petromyzon marinus. Next base: position 1,989,843 of record NC_133732.1, read on the forward strand.
TGTATCGTTAAGTATCTCTGTGGGTGTTTCCATGCGTTTTTATTGATTTCTATGGGTCTCTATGTATCTCTGGGTCTCTATGGGTCTCTGTATCTCAATGGGTCTCTATGTGTCTCTATGGGTCTCTATGTGTCTCTGTGTCTCTATGTATCTCTATGGGTCTCTATGTGTCTCTATGGGTCTCTATGCATCTCTATGGGTATCTATGTTTCTCTATGGGTATCTATGTATCTCTGTGTCTCTATGGGTATCTATGTATCTCTATGGGTCTCTATGGGTATCTATGTATCTCTATGGGTCTCTGTGCATCTGTATGTATCTATATGCGTCTCTGTATCTACGCATCTCTCTGTGTATCTCTATGGGTCTCTATGTATCTCTATGCAGCCAGCTATGGCTGCAGGGTTTGGTGGTACATGTTGTTTATGTCGTTTATTGTGAAATTTCGGTCACATTTCCTATGATCACTGTTACATTGCCTTTATGGCTTTATTTTGGTGATGTCGAAAACTTTTTTTGGTTTGACCATGTTTGATGTGGTACGGAGTTAAACTGATGGCTTTATTCTAAGTTCTCTTGTGGTTGTGGTTGTTGTTGTCTGACTTGCATCCCACTGGGATTTTTCGCACACAGCGTTGGTGCACGGTGCTTTTGCTGTAATGTAAGACTTTGCAGTTTTTTTCCTGGATTTTTCTGTTTTGCACGGTCGCACATAGTCACTTTAAGATGTTTTTCTTGTTCATGTTTTTGGTTTTTGTTTGTTGCGGTTGCACCCGATTCAAGAGCCGAATGGCTCACAGGGCTATACCTAATAAATTAAACTGAAAAAATGTATCTCTATGGGTCTCTATGTATCTCTGTTGGTCTCTATGTATCTCTATTGGTCTCTATGTATCTCTATTGGTCTCTTTATCTCTACAGGTCTCTATGTATCTCTCTGGTCTCTATGTATCTAAATGGGTCTCTATGTATCTAAATGGGTCTCTATGTATCTCTATGAGTCTCTATGTATCTCTATGCGTCTCTGCATCTCTACGAGTCTATGTATCTCTATGGGTCTCTATGTATCTATACAGGTCTCTATGTATCTTTACGAGTCTCTATGTATCTCTACGGGTCTCTATGTATCTCTATGGGTATATATCTCTACGAGTCTCTATGTATCTCTACGATTCTCTATGGGTCTCTATATATGTCTGTCTCTACGGGTCTCTATGTATCTCTATGGGTATATATCTCTACGAGTCTCTATGTATCTCTACGAGTCTTTATGGGTCTCTATGGGTCTCTATGTATGTCTATGTGTCTCTACGGGTCTCTATGTATCTCTATGGGTATACAGTCATACCTCGGTATACGACCGCTTTGGAATACGTCGGATTTGGTAACACGTCATGTTTTGGCGAGAAAAAAATATCTTGGGGATACGACGCCTTGCTAGGGATACGTCTTGCTTGAGATACGTCTTGCTTGAGGTATGTCTTGCTAGGGATACGTCTTGCTAGGGATACGTCTTGCTAGTGATACGTCTTGCTAGGGATACGCCTTGCTAGGGATACGCCTTGCTAGGGATACGTCTTGTTTGGGATACGTCTTGCTTGGGATACGTCTTGCTAGAGATACGTCTTGCTAGGGATACGTCTTGCTTGAGATACGTCTTGCTAGGGATACGTCTTGCTAGGGATATGTCTTGCTAGGGATACGTCTTGCTAGGGATACGTCTTGCTAGGGATACGTCTTGCTAGGGATACGTCTTGCTAGGGGTACGTCTTGCTAGGGATACGTCTTGCTTGGGATACGTCTTGCTAGGGATACGTCTTGCTTGAGATACGTCTTGCTAGGGATACGTCTTGCTAGGGGTACGTTTTGCTTGGGATACGTCTTGCTAGGGATACGTCTTTCTTGGGATACGTCTTGCTAGGGATACGTCTTGCTAGGGATACGTCTTGCTAGGGATACGTCTTGCTAGGGATACGTCTTGCTAGGGATACGTCTTGCTAGGGATACGTCTTGCTAGGGATACGTCTTGCTAGGGATACGTCTTGCTTGGGATACGTCTTGCTAGGGATACGTCTTGCTAGGGATACTTCTTGCTAGGGATACGTCTTGCTAGGGATACGTCTTGCTAGGGATACGTCTTGCTAGGGATACGTCTTGCTAGGGATAATACGTCTTGCTAGGGATAATACGTCTTGCTAGGGATAAGACGTCTTGTTTGGGATACGTCTTGCTTGGGATACGTCTTGCTTGTGATACGTCTTGCTTGGGATACGTCTTGCTTGGGATACGTCTTGCTTGGGATACGTCTTGCTAGGGATACGAGGCGCTTGCTGGAACTTGTCTGGGTCGGGATGAGTCACCGCGTCCCCGCTTAGACCCCGTTCACGACTGAGACAAAGCCGCCGCCGCTCCTCAGTCTGCCTGTACAGTAGATCTCGTTCAGAGCGTGCACGCGCGACCCTTCTTACCGTGTGTAACCCTCCGCGAATTTCCACGTGTTTTGTTTCGTCGTTTGAACGCGATTCTCCCACCCCCCACCCCCCCACCCCCCCATGCGAATTCATTCAAGGATGGGGCCTAAGAAGGTTCGCGCGAAAAGCCAAGCCGCAAAGAGAATGGTTAGGGTCACGGTTGACATGAAGAAAGAGATCGTAGTAAAGTATGAAAGCGGCGTGCGCGTGACTGATCTCGCCGCGGGATACCGCATGGCGAGATCGACAATTTCGACGATCGTGAAAAATAAGGAAGCCATCAAATCGGCTGACGTCGCAAAGGGGGTGAAGTTTATATCGAAACAAAGATCGGGGACATTGGAGCAAGTGGAAAAGTTGTTGGCGGTGTGGTTGGACGAAAGACAGTTAGCCGGCGATCGTGTTTCAGAGGCGGTAATTTGCGAGAAGGCGAAAGTGTTGCACGCTCATCTTTTAAAAGACGTGCCAGGAACGAGTGAAGATTTTAGTGAAGCGTTTAAAGCCAGCCATGGCTGGTTTGATAATTTTAAGAGGAGGACTGGATATCAACTCCTCTCAGCAAGGTAACGTGACGTTACATTGAATTTTTATTTCAATTTATTTTAATGTATTTATGCATTTTAATGTCTGTGTGCATTTTAGTGCTAAGTAGTGTCTAAGTTATGTTATACAGCCACATTAATGTTTAATATGCCAGTTAAAATATTATTTATTACACTCTGGAACGGATTATTTCCTTTCCCATTATTTCTTGTGGGAAGAATTCGTTTGGTAGACGTCACTTTCGGTGTAAGTCCTCCCTGCTGGAAGGAATTAACGACATGCCGAGGTAGCACTGTGTGTCTCTACGGGTCTCTATGTATCTTCATGGATCTCTGTGTATCTCTATGGGTCTCTATGTATCTCTATGGGTCTCTGTGTATCTCTGGGTCTCTGTGTATCTCTATGGGTCTCTATGTATCTCCATGGGTTTCTATTTATCTCTATGTATCTTTATGGGTCTCTATGTATCTCTACGAGTCTCTATCTCTATGGGTCTCTATGTATCTCTGTGAGTCTCTGTATATCTCTATGGGTCTCTATGTATCTCTTTGGGTTTCTATTTATCTCTATGTATCTCTATGGGTCTCTATGTATCTCTGTGAGTCTCTATATATCTATATGGGTCTCTATGTATCTCTATGGGTCTCTGTGTATCTCTATGGGTCTCTATGTATCTTTATGGGTCTGTATGTATCTCTATGGGTCTCTGTGTATCTCTATGTATCTCTATGGGTCTATGTATCTGTATGGGTCTCTATGTATCTCTATGGGTCTCTATGTATCTCTATGGGTCTGTGTATCTCTATGGATCTCTATGCATCTCCATGGGTTTCTATGTATATGTATCTATGGGTCTCTATGTATCTCTATGGGTCTCTATGTATATCTACGAGTCTCTATGTATCTCCATGGGTTTCTATGTATCTCTATGGGTCTCTGTGTATCGCTATGGGTCTCTGTGTATCTCTATGGGTCTCTGTGTATCTCTATGGGTATCTATGTATCTGTATGGGTCTCTATGTATCTCTATGGGTCTTAATGTATCTCTACGGGTCTCTATGTATCTCTGTATTTCTACGAGTTTCTATGTATCTCTACGGGTCTCTTTGTATCTCTATGGGTCTCTATGTATCTCTATGGGTCTCTATGTATCTCTGGGTCTCTATGTATCTCTATGGGTCTCTATGTATCTCTATGGGTCCCTATGTATCTCTATAGGTCTCTATGTATCTCTATGGGTCTCTGTGTATCTCTATGGGTCTCTATGTATCTCTACGCGTCTCTATGTATCTCTACGGGTCTCTGTGTATCTCTATGGGTCTCTATGTATCTCTACGAGTCTCTGTATCTCTATGGGTCTCTGTATCTCAACGAGTCTCTATGTATCTCTATGGGTCTCTATGTATCGCTATGGGTCTCTATGTATCTCTATGGGTCTCTTTGTATCTCTACGAGTCTCTATGTATCTCTATGGGTCTCTATGCATCTCTATGGGTCTCTTTGTATCTCTATGGGTCTCTATGTATTTCTCTGGGTCTCTATGTATCTCTATGTATCTCTATGTATCTCTATGGGTCTCTTTGTATCTCTATGGGTCTCTTTTTGTATCTCTACGAGTCTCTATGTATCTCTATGCGTCTCTGTGTATCTCTATGGGTCTCTGTGTATCTCTGTGTATCTCTATGGGTCTTTGTGTGTCTCTATGCATCTCTATGGGTCTCTATCTCTATGGGTCTCTATGTATCTCTATGGGTCTCTATGTATCTCAATGAGTCTCTATGTATCTCTATTGGTCTCTATGTATCTCTGGGTCTCTGTATATCTCTGTGGGTCTCTATGTATCTCTATGGGTCTCTGTGTATCTCTATGGGTTTCTATGTATCTCTATGGGTCTCTGTGTATCTCTATGGGTTTCTATGTATCTGTATGGGTCTCTGTGTATCTCTACGAGTCTCTGTGTATCTCTCTGGTGTCTGTGTATCTCAATGGGTCTCTATGTATCTCAATGAGTATCCATGTATTTTGCTGCTGCTATAAATGTCCCCGTGATGATGATAATGTTAGGTCGCTCAGTTGAGCTTTCATTCGTGATTGCCAGGTCACTTCTGGACAATGAGCTACAGTGCATCTCAGTGGGGACCTTACCTGGTGAAGTACAAGTAGTTATATTCTTGGTTCTTTCTGTAAAATCACGTAGAAGGGACACTAAGTTGCTTCTGTGGTAGTAATTACATTGGAGAAACCAAACGATATGTCTCGGACCGCATTCGTGAACACAAAGCAGACCTGAAACACGGTAAGACCAACACCTCGGCCGTGGCAGATCACTGTTATAATTCAGTAGGCTCACATGACATTGACTTTTCCAAGACGGAGGTTCTTTGCAAGCCATCTGGCTCCCTTGAGAGATTCGCTCCACATGTACAAACACAGAGACAATTTCAACCGAGAAGATGGATTCTGGCTTAGCAATCATTGGAAGGATTTGATAAACCATTTCGGGTCTTAATTGATTGATCACGCTTAAGGTGGCTTTCAGACCGCATCCATTATTTTTCGTCTCCCCCCTCCTCTTTTCCGAACATATATGGACTCGTCCATCTGAATGACTGTCAAATCGCTATCCGTGGTGCTAACGTTAAAAAAAACGCCACTTTTTTCAAATGTTCTTGCTGTGGTTTTCACACCTGATGATGATTGCTTCTTGTGTTGCAGTCGAAACGTCGTGAGGATTTTATTGTTTAATATTTTTATTATTTTTTTGTTTCCCTTCTACGTGATGGTGACTTTACCGTAAGAACCAAGAATATGAATCCCTGCAGTCACGAAAGCTTTAAATCCAAATACAAATAGTGAGTAATAGTTTATTGTTTAGTTGTTAAGGCAGAGTTACTGCAAGGGGCTGAAGCCCTGCAAGTGCCTTTGCTGGCACTGCTGTAGCTCTACAGAGAGGATTTCCCCCCAACCCAGAGGGAATTGGCCTACTCTTCCATCCTGACCAGACGTTTGAATAGGGGTGAAGAGTTACCCACACGTTACCCCACTTCACCGTCACCGGTGCGCGCTGGCATCCGGGGCCAAATTATCCAATCGGCCTCAGTAGTAGGCACTGTGCGTAGGGCCCACTCACCCACCCAGTCACTCACCCAGTCACCCACCCAGTCACTCACCCAGTCACTCACCCACCCAGTCACTCACCCAGTCACCCACCCAGTCAATCACCCAGTCACTCACTCATCCAGTCACTCACTCACCCAGTCACTCACCCAGTCACTCACTCACCCACCCAGTCACTCACCCAGTCACTCACCCAGTCACTCACCCAGTCACTCACCCAGTCACCCACCCAGTCATTCACCCAGTCACTCACTCACCCATCTAGTCACTCACCCAGTCACTCACCAATCCAGTCACTCACTCACCCATCCAGTCACTCACCCAGTCACTCACCCATCCAGTCACTTACTCACCCATCCAGTCACTCACCCACTCACCCACTCACTCACCCACCCAGCCACCCACTCACCCACCCAGCCATCCACCCACCCAGCCATTCACCCACTCACTCACCCACTTACCCACCCACTCATTCACCCACCCACTCACCCACCCACTCACCCACCCAGCCATTCACCCACCCACCCACTCACCCACTCACCCACCCACCCACTCACCCACCCACTCATTCACCCACCCACCCAGCCATTCACCTACTCACCCACTCACCCACCCACTCACTCACCCACCCACTCACCCACCCACTCACTCATCCACTCCCTCACCCAGTCACTCACCCACTCACCCACTCACTCACTCACCCACCCACCCACCCACTCACCCACCCACTCACCCACCCACTCACCCACCCACTCACCCACCCACTCACTCACCCACCCACTCACTCACCCACTCACTCACCCACTCACTCTCCGACCCACCCACTCACCCACCCACCCACCCACTCACCCACCCACCCACCCACTCACTCACCCACCCACCCACTCACTCACTCACCCACCCACCCACCCACTCACTCACCCACCCACCCACTCACTCACCCACCCACCCACCCACTCACCCACCCACCCACCCACCCACTCACCCACCCACTCACTCACTCACCCACCCACTCACTCATCCACCAACCCACTCACTCACCCACCCACCCACTCACTCACTCACCCACCCACTCACTCATCCACTCACCCACCCACCAACTCAACCACCCACCCACTCACTCATCCACCCACCCACTCACCCACTCACTCACCCACCCACGAGAGCCGTATTATCCAACAGGGCACAGTAGTAGGTACTGTGCTATCAGCAGTAGTCACGGCGATACCCACGTCGTATCTCGCGAAACGTTATTATCGTCATTATTACCGCTTCGTGGCGGGGTTCGGGAAAATATTTTTAACACGGGCGCTGTTCAGGAACGCATCCTACTACTTACTACGCTAAGCGAGGGAATGGTATATGCTACGGTACTAACTCCTGTAGTGTCTCATATTCTCGAGTATATAGTTGATGATGATGATCATCATCATCGTCGATAATTGTAATCTAGATTTGAAGTTTTCGTCACTACAGGGATCCATACTCTTTGGTTCTTTCGGTGAAGTGACGTGGGTAGAAAATAAAATGAATGAATTCACGTGACGTTTCGGGCGAAACACAAGCGTCCATCATCAGGTGCGACAACCACAGTACCTGATGACGGTCGCTTGTTTGGCGGCCTTAACGTCGCGATTAGATTTGTATTTTTTACCTACGTCACTTTACCGATCATTGTCAAATTTATCAGGCGGTGAAATGGACAAAACCGCTTTAAGGGATGCAACCCAGCCCGGTCATCGGCACCAAAAACATAGTAGCTACTACGCTTGATTTCAGTGTTCAAAATTTATATACACTACATTATGCACTACAATAGACACTACGTTATACACTACAATATACACTGCATTAATCACCACAATATACACTACATTATACACTACAATATACACTACATTCATCACTGCAATATACACTACATTATACACTACATTATACACTACATTGCACACTACAATATACACTACATTATACACTACATTGCACACTACAATATACACTACATTATACACTACAATATACACTACATTATACACTGCAATATACACTACAATATACACTACATTATACACTACAATTTACACTATAATATACACTACATTATACACTACAATATACACTGCATTATACACTACAATTTACACTATAATATACACTACATTATACACTACATTATACACTACATTATACACTACAATATACACTACAATATACACTACATTATACACTACATTACACACTACAATATACACTACAATATACACTACATTATACACTACAATATACACTACAATATACACTACATTATACACTACAATATACACTACAATATACACTACATTATACACTGCAATATACACTGCATTATACACTACAATGTACACTATAATATACACTACATTATACACTACAATATACACTACATTGTACACTACAATATACACTACATTATACACTACAATATACACTACATTATACACTACATTAATCACTGCAATATACACTACATTATACACTACATTATACACTACAATATACACTACATTATATATTACATTATACACTACAATATACACTTACAATATACACTACATTATACACTACAATATACACTACATTATACACTACAATGTACACTATAATATACACTACATTATACACTACGATATGCACTACATTATACACTACAAGCAAACATAATTAGACACTGAAAATACTGTACGTTACATACGGTGCTTAAATGTGTGCGTGTTTTTTTTTAACACTTCTGAGAATTTTCAACAACACCACCTGGAGAAATGTGCTGTCGCCTCCGGGCTCTGTAGACCACCTGGAGAAGATTCCAGGCCACGTGTTGACAACGATTGTGAACACGTGGAGACTCCCTTGACTTTTTGAAGTTATTAACGTTACATTTGTTATCATGTTATAAAGTGTATTATCCGTTATTTTTCCATTAAAAACAATAGTCCCATTTCAGTGTTAACATTTGTTCAAGCACCCTGTGTATATATATATTTACGCATCATCGCCATGATGCAGAGCCTTCGACTTTGGAGTGATAGGTACAGAATCAGAATTAAAATCTGTAAATGTTAGCGAGTAGCAGCACCTAATGAAGGCCGGCACGAGGAGGTGGGTGGTCAGCACCACGCCCGGCCGCCTTTGTCTCCCCGGTGGCGATGATTTCACACAACACACCAGGTACTCATTTGAGGCTGAGTCGACCAAGGGAGGCCCAGGGCTGGTTCAGAAAATCGTCACCGGTGACCCCAGTTCGGGAATCGTTACGAACCACATTGGGGCTCCGCAAGCCTCTCCTCAGCGTGCCTGGCAATAATCCTTCCTAGGACCTTTCCCGGCACACTGAGGAGGGAAGATGCCCCTGTAGTTGTTAAAGTCGATGTGGTCCACCTTCTTAAAGCGTGGGACCACTCAGCATCAGGAGGAGTGGGGGACGATGTCAACCCCAGCTGCAGGCAATGATGAAATTCTCACTTGCAACTTTCATCAGCTAGCTGAGACCGGGCAAATGTGAGTTTGAATGTCCTAGATGGACACCCACCACCGGAGTGGAAGAATGGCAGGCGCCATCTTACAGATGACAAGATGATGGTCAGTGGGGCAGATCAGCTCCACGGTAGGTCCTGGTGTCAAGGACATGGGCTCGAATCCGCTGGTCCGTCACTATGTAGTCCAGCAGATGTTCTTGCTTGGACCCTGCGTGCATCCACGATGTTGTGTGGATGCGCCAATGGGCTGCACAGAAGTACAGCAGCCTCCTACCATTGTTATTGAGCTGATCTGACCCATGCAGCAACACACACCGTGCGACACGACCCCCACTCCAACCCATCTTGCACGGTTGGCTGCGAAAGAAGTTCAACCATACGCACATAAATTTCGATTTAAAGCTTTCGTGACTGCGGGGATTCATCTTCTTGGTTCTTTCGGTAAAGTCACCACCACGTAGAACGGAAATAAAATAATGAAAATAAAAGGTAATAAAATAAAATTATCACGACGTTTCGGCCACAACACAAGTAGCCCTTCTTCAGGTGAAGAAACGGGTCGGTCCAGAAGACGGCGCTTGAGTGAACACTGCCAAGCCTGGACCGCGTCTTTTCAGCTGTGTGGGCGGAGTTAACATCAATTAGCATGTTACCCAGCACCACCTCTGGAGCGGAGGAGGGTGGCGGCTGGGCACAGAAAAAAAGCAGAACAGCCAAGGTGTGCCGCTCTGTCCTGTGTTGCATTAACAGGTCCCTGCAGGGTGGGCTGGTAGGACAAGTCTCTGCGCTGTCTATTGCTGATTTTACACCCAACAGCACGAGATTTCACTTCGTTAAAGTATTGAAAGGGGACGGACGGACGGACACATTAATCTATTGCAGGCTGGTACACTCAGTTTACAACTTCGTTCCTACCAGTATAACTATGCTATAAACTGGACTACTATACAATACAGGCTTGGCAGTGTTCACTCAAGCGCTGTCTTCTGGACAGACCTGTTTCTTCACCTGAAGAAGGCTGCTTGTGTTGTGGCCGAAACGTCGTGAGAATTTTATTTTTACGTTTTATTTTTATTATTTTATTTCCATTCTACGTGACTTTACCGAAAGAACCAAGAAGACATGCACACGTACTTACTTTTTTTTTCAGTTTCATTTATTCGGTAGAGCCCTGTGAGCAATTCGGCTCTTGAATCGGGTGCAACCGCAACAAACCAAAAACTCAAAACGTGAACAAGAAAACATCTTAAAGTGGCGTAGGTAAAAAAAATAAAACAACAAAAATCACGACGTTTCGGCCACAAACACAAGTGGCCTTCATCAGGTGAAGAAACAGGTCTGTCCAGGAGACAGAGCTTGAGAGAAGACTGTCAAGCATGTATTGTATAGTCGTCCAGTTTATAGCATAGTTATAATGCAACAGAGGACAGAGCGGTGCACCTCAGCTGTTCTGCTTTTGTGTTGTGGCCGAAACGTCGTGAATTTTGTTGTTTTATTTTTTTCCTACGTGACTTTACTGAATAGAACCAAGGAGTATGGATCCTTGCAATCACGAAAGCTTCAAATCTAGAATCTTAAAGTGACTTTGCGCAAACAGAAAAACCCAGGCGAAAACAGCAAACGTTTTCGAAATCACCAAAATAAAGCCATAAAAGCAATGTAACAGTGATCATAGGAACGGTGACCGAAATTTCACAATAAACGACATACACAACATGTACCACCAAACCCTGCAGCCATGGCTGGCTGCATGAGCCACTCCACAGCAGCAGGAGCATCAGTTCGGAGTATTTTGATTGTAGACTTCTACAGAGGCCCATAGACTCACACAGACCCCACAGACTCGCACATAAACCCGTAGACTCGCACAGAGACCCATAGTTTGTTATACTTCCACCGCCCCTCCGATTAGCGTGGTTGGCTTCGTACGGTGCGAAAGAGGTTCAACGTGCATACATGCATAGTGTAGCGTGCGTAGTAAAACGTCGCCACTTGGGGACACAAAGGTGGCCGGGCATGGTGCTTGCCATAACCGCACTTGCTCCCAACAGTCTGTTAAAGGCCACATGGAGGATCTTTGTCTTTGTGTGTGCTACTTGCTACTAACAGCACTTGCCCCCCCCCACCCAACAGCCTGCTAGAGGCTACATGGGGGATCTTTGTCCTTGTGTGGTATGATGGCTCCGCACAATGAGGCTCGCATTCCAGGAGTTGCAGTGAAATTCCATCACCCAGCCACGGGCAGTTCAAACCAAAGTGGAACAGTTTTCTCATTCGACAGAGGATTATCGTCGATTGAACAATGGATCGGTTGTACAGTGTAATATTGATTGTATAGGTCTATAGGGCATCGATTACACATTGGGTCGTCGATTGTAGTTCATGGATTATGCAGGAGATCGTCGATTATCCGGACGCTTCAGGGGTGCACAGACTTTTCAAAGACTGCGAATGGTCAACTAAATGATCGTGACTTTTATACTCTTTGGTTCTATTCGGTAAAGTGACGTAGGTAAAAATAAAATAACAAAAAATCACGACGTTTCGGCCACAACACAAGTGACAGTCCGGTCCCTTCACCTGATGAAGGCCACTTGGGTTGTGGCCGAAACGTCGTGATTTTTTTGTTATTTTATTTTTACCTACGTGACTTTACCCAATAGAACCAAAGAGTATGGATCCTCGCAGTCACGAAAGCTTCAAATCTAGAATCGTGACTTTTATTGTTTAAAATTGCTTATTTTTTGCGCGTTCTCGCACGACATGTTGTGTGTGTTTAGCGCTTTAAATGTGCTGGTTGCTCTGTGAAATTGGCATAAATAAACACACACAGACGGATTAAAAAAAAGTAAATATCCCTTATAGACAGAAAGTTACCGCATTTAGCCGCACACTGTACTATCGTGTTTGTTGTAACGTTCTTATGCCGTGCCCCTACTGGACACGTCTGTGAACAAAAAGCTTTATAGCTCTTCGGATTCTTCCTACAGTATAGATACAGATTATAATTTGTATTCTTGACTTACCACTCCAGTGTCTAAGAATCTGCATCACAGGGGTGATTAGTTTATTTATATGTCGTGCAGTATTTTAATTTTCCTAAGTGTGTGCATGGTGGTGAGATGTTAACTACCTCGCCTGGTGTGCAGGGGGTCGTGTGTTCGATCCCGGCCCTGTGGCGCCTGCTTTATATTTGGAGTCTGTGTCTCTCTCTCTCCCCGTGGTGGTCGCGTGGATTTTTCTCCGGGTCCGCTGGTTTTCCCCTCCACATTTAGAATCGATGTCACGCGTTTAGAGCGTTTGGGCTGCTTTAAATTTACACAACACGATGATGATGATGATGATTAAAGGCCCACTTCGTTGAGCTATCATTTGCGGGCAGGTAACTTCTGATAAAGAGCAAATATAGCTCAATGGGTCTCTAGCTGGTCAATAAATAAATAAAAATAGTTTTACGTTTTGATTTGAAGCTTTCGTGACTGCAGGAATCCATACTCTTTGGTTCTTTCGGTAAAGTCCCCACGCAGTTAGTAGGTAGAACAAATAACAATTAAAATAAAAGCACGACGTTCCGATCGCAGCACACAATAGCAGTCGTCGCCAGGTGAAAAAATACAGCAGGCGGACTGCTGAGGCAGGAAGAAATGTAGCGAGAGAGGGCTCCTGCAGCCAAGGGTTACACAGTTAAAACCTCGGGATTGCGAGAAATTAATTCGTGTCCGGAAACGTGCATTGTAATCCAAAGCGCTCGTACATCAAAGCGCTCGTTATATCAGTTGTGATCACGTGACGCTCGGCAGTACAAAGCGTGTCTACACGTGCTCTGCTGCTCGTATTGCAAGACCCTAGCTCGTTTATCAACTTAATATTTATTTTAAAAAAAAATGTGCTCATCTTGCAAAACACTCGCAGACCAAGTTACTCGCAATCCCAAGGTGTTTTACTGTATTTGTTTGAGATAATTTTATTATTTTTCTCCTCTCTCTTCGTGACTTCACCGAAACACCCAAAGAGTGTGAATTCCTGCAGTCACGAAAGCTTCAAGTCAAGATTCTATCAGAGCGTGTTGTTTCTTTTGCATGTTCACCGCAAGTATATATAAAAAATAAATCACGACGTTTCGGGTGCAACTGGCTCGTCCGCGCCCTCTCTTACATAGGAAGAGGAGTCGGAGGATAGTTGAACCACTTCTTTAATTCAACAACGCACACCTCCATGTAAGGAGCGAATCTGGTGGACTTCTCCACAAATCTGGCTGTCGCCTGATGATGCTGGTTGCAATCACTGGCGAAACGTCGCGCTCAGATTGTGAATGTTGTGGCTTGGCTCTCAAACACACAACCGGTGTGCTGTACTAGTACACTACACTATACACTAGACTATACACTACACTACGCACTACACTACACACTACACTATACACTACACTATACACTACACTATACACTACACTATACACTAGTGCTGTACTAGTACACTACACTATACACTACAATATACACTACACTAGTGCTGTACTAGTATACTACACTATACACTACACTGTACACTACGCTATACACTACGCTATACACTTATACTCTACACTATACACTAGTGCTATACTAGCATACTACACTATACACTGCAATATACACTACGCTATGCACTAGTGCTGTACTAGTATACTACACTATACACTACAATATACACTACACTAGTGCTGTACCAGTATACTACACTATACACTACACTGTACACTACGCTATACACTACACTATACACTAGTGCTACACTAGTATACTACACTATACACTGCAATATACACTACGCTATACACTAGTGCTGTATTAGTATACTACACTATACACTACACTACACACTAGTGTTGTACTAGTATACTACACTATACACTACACACTAGTGTTGTACTAGTATACTACACTATAAACAACACTATACACTAGTGCTGTACGAGTATACTACACTATACACTACACTACACACTAGTGGTGTACGAGTACACTACACTATACACTACAGTATACACTAGTGCTGTACTAGTATACTACACTATACACTACACACTAGTGCTGTACTAGTATACTACACTATACACTGCACTATACACTACACTATACACTACACTATACACCACACTATACACTAGTGCTGTACTAGTACACTACACTATACACTACACTATACACTAGTGCTGTACTAGTATACTATACTATACCCTACACTATACACTAGTGCTATACTAGTATACTACACTATACACTACAATATACACTAGTGCTGTACTAGTATACTACACTATACACTACAATATACACTACACCATGCACTCGTGCTGCACTAGTATACTGCAGTATACACTAGTGCTGTACTAGTATACTACACTATACACTACACTACATACTAGTGCTGTACTAGTATACTACACTATACACTATACACTAGTGCTATACTAGCATACTACACTATACACTACACTATACACTAGTGCTGTACTAGTATACTACACTATACACTACACTATACACTCGTGCTATACTAGCATACTACACTATACATTACACTACACACTAGTGCTGTACTAGTATACTACACTATACACTACACTACACACTAGTGCTGTACTAGTATACTACACTATATACTTCACTATACACTATACACTAGTGCTGTACTAGTATACTACACTATACATTACACTACACACTAGTGCTGTACTAGTATACTACACTATACACTACACTACACACTAGTGCTATACTAGTATACTACACTATATACTGCACTATACACTACATAATACACTAGTACTGTACTGGTGACACAGGGGCGGAGCCAGGATTCCAGGCCGGGGTGACATTCAACAAATGTTAATCTCAAGAATGATTTAGAGAGAGTCAGGCTGTTGAACCATACGACCATCGGTTGGCGGACACGCTCTGACAATGCAGTTGCACGGAGTCCGCCAGACCGAGTGTCGTACACTCACACGCAGAATGTCACCCCCCCTGGCTCCGCCTCTGTGGTGACGAATTGGCCACGTTCTGTTTACGTGACAACCCTTACTAGTTGGCTGTGTCGGGTGATGGCGTGGTTTTATCGACGTAGTAGCTACATTGTTTTTGGTGCCGATCACCGAACCGTGTTGCATCCATCATGGGGACATTCCTTGCCAGTATCCAAATATAATAATGGGTTTTACCCTTTATGGCCACAATGAAACAGTCGTGTTAAGATGTTAAAACACCAAACTGAGATCTTTTGCAAGGCATCACGTCTGCATTAACCTACATATACTTGCGGTGAACATGCAAAAGAAACAACATGCTCTGGTAGACTCTTGACTTGAAGCTTTGGTGACTGCAGGCATTCACACTCTTCGGGCGTTTCGGTAAAGTCGCGTAGGCAGAAGAAAAATAACAAAATAATCTCAAACAAATACAGTAAAACACCTTGGATTGCGAGTAACTTGGTCTGCGAGTGTTTTGCAAGACGAGCAAAATATTTTTTTTAAAATAAATATTAAGTTGATAAACGAGCTAGGGTCTTGCAATACGAGCAGCAGAGCACGTGTAGACACGCTTTGTACTGCCGAGCGTCACGTGATCACAACCGATATAACGAGCGCTTTGATGTACGAGCGCTTTGGATTACAATGCACGTTTCCGGAAACGAATTATTGCTCGCAATCCCGAGGTTTTAACTGTGTAACCCTTGGC
This sequence comes from Petromyzon marinus, assembly GCF_048934315.1. Lineage (NCBI taxonomy): Eukaryota > Metazoa > Chordata > Hyperoartia > Petromyzontiformes > Petromyzontidae > Petromyzon > Petromyzon marinus. Next base: position 2,006,208 of record NC_133732.1, read on the forward strand.
TGCAGGAGCCCTCTCTCGCTACATTTCTTCCTGCCTCAGCAGTCCGCCTGCCGTATTTTTTCACCTGACGACGACTGCTATTGTGTGCTGCGATCGAAACGTCGTGCTTTTATTTTATTTCGTTGTTTTTCTTATCTACGTGACTTTTCCGAAAGAATCAAAGAGCACGCTCTGATAGTAGATGATGATGATGATGATGGCATTGTCCTTGAAACTGATTGGTCCACACCAGAGACAGCTTTCTTTAGAGCCTCGTCTCAAACAGCGTTAGACCAGAGCGCGCCAAGAGGCGAGCAGCACAAGGACAATGCCACTGTCAGGACATTGGGAGCTCGGGGCGATCGGGCAGTTGTGGAGAGAGTGGAGAGTTTCCCTCCATACCTGGGCAGTGTGCTCATGACCGGCTCCGGTTTGGCAGAAGAGGTCTCACTCCGAATCAGTCGAGCGGCAATATCTTTTCATCGGTTGCGTAACGCTGTGTGGAAGCTACCTGGTCTGTCGCTCCGCACTAAGCTTCGGGTCTTCTCGGCCACGGTCATTCCCTCCACTTCTCTACGCTTGCGAAACGTGGACCCCCCTAATGGAACATCTTCGCCGTTTGGAATCCTTTTGGCTGGCCTGCCTACGATCCATCCTGAGTTTAACCTGGCTGGATTGTGTGAGGAGCTCACAAATTTTTGAAAGATGTGGACACAGTCCCATCGGTGAGCTACTCCGGCAGGAAAAGCTGCGTTGGCCTGTTCATGTCGCCCATATGCCTAGCCACCGCATGCCGAAATAGCTTTTGTTCAGCCAATAGCTAAATGGGCATGACACGGATTGGAGAAGAGATGGAGTGATGTCGTGTGAGAGAATGTGGAGCGAAGTGGACTTGCCGATGACTGGTACCAGCGGTGTCAAGATCAGCGTCAAGATCGGCCTCTGTGGAGGAGGCTCGTGAAGGACACTACTTGGCAGTTGGAGGCAGTTGCCCTCCAACAACAATGGGGAGCAGAGGAGCGACGCTCGCAACAACGAGTGGAGCGCTGGGCGGCTAAAACAGCAATTTGGCACAGTAAGGGGCATAGGTGGTGCATCGGCCAGTCATCACAATCAGTTGACCTATGGCACCTGTGTCTGCCCCAAGACCTGCCACACTTCACGTGACCTTAAAGTGCACATAGCCTGGCACAAGCGCCGTGGTGACGTCACCGCCACTTAGTGGATAATGGCGCTTGTTGTCGTGTGAGTGGTGTGTGTGTGGAGTGTGTGGCATGTGTGTGGAGTCCAGGGACCTTCCAACATGGTCTCAATCATTGTATTGGTGACGTTTGGTCGCTCAAGAGCCTAAAGCAGAGGGGTGGGAAAGTCCGGCCCGCGGGCCGTATGAGGCCCGCGGAATTCATTTGGTCCTGGCCCTGCCAAGGCAACCGCAGGCGGGACTCGAAATTCAACACATCTAGGAGAGCAAACCTGGAGAATCAGTCGCGAGTAGCGGCAACATCGTCAGTAGCCGGCTAACATCATCACCACGCCTCGCCAAAGAGAAGCAGTTCCAGCTCATGGCATTAGGGGCGAGCTAATTCAACGTTTGACCAAATATAACGGGGCTAATTTTTAAGTTGATCATTTTGTATGGCCCGCGAATGATGTCATTAATATCCAAATGGCCCTCGGCAGAAAAAAAAGTCTCCCCACCCCTGGTCTAAAGAGTCTAAAAACTCTCTAGCGAGGGGTCCTTTTGCAAGCTGTGGGCTGCCCGGTGTGGTTGTGTTGTTGGAGCAGGTCCTTGGGTCTCTGCTTTCCAGCAGGGAGCACAAATTCTTGACGGAAGCCTCGGGGGGGGGGGGGGGGGGGTGCCATTGTGGCTCAGAGGTGATGCTAACTGCCTTGCCTGGTATAGAGGAGTTCGTGGGTTCGATCATGACCCCTGACGCCTGCTGTATATTTTTCATAACTTTCTCCCCGTGGTCGCGTGGATTGTTCTCCAGGCCCACTGATATTTTTTTTCAGCGACATGCGTTTAGAGCTGTTTTGGATCTCCGTGGATCTCTGTGGGTATCTATGAGTGTGGGTCTCTGGGTCGTTGTATATCTCTAATGGGTCTCTATTTGTCTCTATGCGTTTAGAGTATTTGGCTCCTGCTATAAATTTGCACGTGATGATAAGCCACTTCGTTGAGCTATCATTTGTGATAGCCGGCTTGCTTATGAATGAGTAATATTTTTTAATTTTTTTTTTTTAAACACGCTTTTATGAAATGTACGGTACGAGCAATGGCAGAACTCCACGACTCCAGGAAGTGGCCCCGAAACTTGCCATAACGTAAGGGGACCGTGGTCAATTACAGCCAACGTCAGTTGAGCGTGGACAATTAGACCCAAGCCGAAACATAACGTGTAAAAAATAATTTTTTAAAATATCTATTTGTAATGATATATTATAGTATTGTTATCAGTGTGACATAAGTATAACAAGTTTGCAGTCGATACCACATTGGGAAGTGGGTTAACATTGAGTTACAAGATTTGAGGATACAACAACGACAACAACAGCAGAGTGAGTTAATAAAAAGCGTGTAATGAAGAGCTTTTATTTAGCAGGTCAGTGGGGGACTCACCTGGTAAAAAAAGTATAAATAGTTTAAGAGTTTTGGGTACTAAACGTGGGACTGTTTCTGCGCAGAGGTGATGTAGATCCCAGTTCTGCTTCTAGGTGGGGAGAGGAGATGGGGGGATGAGGGGGCATTAATCAAAAATAAGAATATGATGAACTTTTTCTGGCAATCACACAGGAGGTGTGTTAAGATTTTGATTTAAAGCTTTCGTAACTGCAGGGATTCATATTCTTGGTTCTTTCGGTAAAGTCACGTAGAAGGGAAACAATAAAATAATAAAAAAATATTTCATTGTTTCCCTTCTACGTGACTTTATAATAAAAATATTATTTTATTGTTTTCCTTCTACGTGACTTTACCCAAAGAACCAAGAATGTGTGTTAAGATGTTCGGGACGAGAGAACGCCTTTTAACGTTGGTCTCTCGTCTAACACCGGTGGTGCAGAGACTAGGCCAATCGTTTTCGAAGACAGCGGGTACATTATTATTATTAGATCACGTCCGCTCGCATGTTTTTATCGCAAGCAATGATGATGATGTGTATGCTCTCTGGTTCTTTCGGTAAAGTGACATAGAAAGAGAACAAAATTAATTACATAATAGCATACGACGTTTCGATTGCAACACAAGCAATCATCATCAGGTACAAATGAAAGAGGAAACAAACCTAGTAAACTTAGAAATGTAATGCAGTACAACACAGTCGGCTAACATAACAGTCAACACCCTACCTGGTTGATTAATGTTCTTCCAAAGATTGCTAAATTTGAGAGAGAGACAAAACACAGAACCGGAGACACATAGAGAGACACATAAGCAGAGAGAGACGCACACAGAGAGATATAACACAGAGACACACAGAGAGAGACACACAGAGAGAGACACGCACACATAGACACACAGAGAGAGATAACACAGAGACACACAGAGAGAGACACACAACATAGACACACAGAGAGCGAGAACACAGACACACAGAACCGGAGACACACAGAGAGACACACAAGCAGAGAGACACACACACATAGACACACAGAGAGAGATAACACAGAGACACAGAGAGAGAGACACACACATAGATACAGAGAAATAACACAGAGACACACAGAGAGAGACACAGATACACAGAGATAACACAGAGACACAGAGTGACACACAACTTAGACACACAGAGAGCGATAACACAGACACAGAGAACCGGAGACACACAGAGAGACGCACAAGCAGAGAGACACACAGAGACACAGAGAGACACACACACATAGACACAGAGAGAGATAACACAGAGAGAGACACACATATAGACACACAGAGAAAGATAACACAGAGACACACAGAGAGACACACATATAGACACACAGAGAGAGATAGCACAGAGACACACAGAGAGAGACACAACACAGATACAGAGATAACACAGAGAGAGACACACAACATAGACACACAGAGTGATAACACAGACACACAGAACTGGAAACACACAGAGAGACACAAGCAGAGAGAGACACACACGGAGACACACAGAGAGACAGACATAGACACACAGAGACACACACACACACATAGGCACACAGAGAAACAACGCCTCTGTGTCGAGGCCTTAAATAGACAGAGAGGGGGGTAGAGAAATTAGCATGTCAATGAGAGACCTGGAGCCTTTGTAACTGCTGGAAATAAGAGCAACAAAACGAGGGGAGACAGAGAGAGAGAGAGAGAAACCACACTAAATCAAACAAACTTAGTAAAATGTGTAAATATAATGCAATGCAACAACGAGAGTCGGTCAACACACAATTGACGCATGGCCTGGTTGATTACGTTCTTCCAAAGATTCCTTAAATTAGAAGTTAAGTGTGAAATTTGAGAGAGAGACGAGACACGGAGACACAAAGACAGACACACAAGCAGAGAGAGAGACAACACAGAGACACAGAGAGAGGAAACACAAACTTAAGACTCTCCCGGTAGAGGTGGTTAAAACTTGATTTTGAGCCTTCATGACTGCAGGAATTACTCTTTGGTTCGTTGTACCTGATGATGATTGCTCGTGTTGCAATCGAAACGTCGTATGCTGTTTACATTATGAGACCTCCTTTGCTAGTAATAAGATATAGTCATAGGTTTTATCTTTTTAAACTGGCACAAAAACTGACACCTTTATTCAAGGCATCATGTTTGCAATAACCACAACACAAGCAGTCAAAATGCAAACAAAAGTGCCAGTTAAAAAGGGTAAAACCTATTTCTATATCTTGTTACTGGCAAAGGAGGTCTCATAATGTAAATGCTCACCCCGAGCCCTCAATACTCTGATAGTGCGCTGTTTTTGAGTTGTACGCCTTTTGGCGTCTTCTGGTCCAACACCAGTGGAGACTAGGCTCTAAGAAAAGCCGTCTCGGGTGTGGACCAATAAAATTCAAGGACAGTGCATATTATTATCAGAGTTGTCTCTTTTTGTTTGCATTTTGACTGCTTGTGTTGTGGTTATTGCAAACATGATGCCTTGAATAAAGGTTGTCAGTTTTTGTGCCAGTTAAAAAGGGTAAAACCTATTGCTATGTCGTGCGCTGTTGTTTCATTTATTATGTTCTCTTGCTACGTGACTTTACCGGAAGAGCCAAAGGGTAATTCCTGCAGTCACGAAAGCTCCAAATCAAGTTTGATGATGTGTAGTCAGTGCAGACCTGATGATTCCTTAGCAAGGGACCTGTTTGCAAGCATTAAAGTACTAAAGACAAGAAGATGTTTTACCCATTCTGGCAATAAAACGGGAGAATGTTCAGATGTTCCAACACCAAACATAATGTGTATATATATATTATCAGAGCATGTTTCTTTGCATGTTCACCAAAAGTACGTGGTTAATGCAGATTCCTTGCACCTACAATTAGCGCGGTTGGCTGCGTACGGTGGAAAGAAGTTCAATCATGCATGGGTACATACATAGACTCGCGCAGAGAGCCATAGACTCACAGAGACCCATATACTCGCACAGAGACCCATAGACTCGCACAGAGACCCATAGACTCGCACAGAGACCCATAGACTCGCACAGAGCCCATAGACTCGCACAGAGCCCATAGACTCGCACAGAGACCCATAGACTCGCACAGAGACCCATAGACTCGCACAGAGACCCATAGACTCGCACAGAGACCCGTAGACTCGCACAGAGACCCATAGACTCACACAGAGAGCCATAGACTCACACAGAGACCCATAGACTCGCACAGAGACCCATAGACTCACACAGAGACCCATAGACTCACACAGAGACCCATAGACTCACACAGAGACCCATAGACTCGCACAGAGACCCATAGACTCGCACAGAGACCCATAGATTCACACAGAGACCCATAGACTCACACAGAGACCCGTAGACTCACACAGAGAGCCATAGACTCGCAAAGAGACCCATAGACTCGCACAGAGACCCATAGAGTCGCACAGAGACCCATAGACTCAGAGAGACCCATAGACTCGCACAGAGACCCATAGAGTCGCACAGAGACCCATAGAGTCGCACAGAGACCCATAGACTCGCACAGAGACCCATAGAGTCGCACAGACCCATAGACTCACCTAGAGACCCATACACTGACACACAGACGCCCATCGATAGCCACAAAGACACCAAGTTCAACCAAAAACGTACAAATGTTGACTGCGATGGCTCCGTGACTTGTGCCAGGTTTTCTCCCACACCATCGATCGCAACTACTGCAGACCGATCGCAACTCCTGCAACCCCGATCGCAACTCCTGCAACCCCGATCGCAACTCCTGCAACCCCGATCGCAACTCCTGCAACCCCGATCGCAACTCCAGCAACCCCGATCGCAACTCCTCGACCCCGACCGCAACTCGAGCTCCTGCAGTCCCGATCGCCGCTCCCGCAACCCCGATCGCAACTCTGCCTCCCGCCGGGACTCCGCGTCCCCGCCCCGGGTGTGGGTCTCCGCGCTTGGCTCGTCCGCCATGGAGGGGCTGAGCGAGGACGGGTGGGGTAACGACGCCGGGGGTGCCGCTTCCGCCCGGCGGCTCAGGGAACCCCCGCCTGCTCCAGCTCCTCCGTCCCCGAGGGACCCCTTCGGGGAGCTGCGGGTCAGCGATGTGCGCTCGCTGCTGCTGCCGCCCCACGGAGACGGCAAGGGAGGAGGCGATCCGAGGAACGCGAGAGAGATGGGGAGGGCACGAGGAGGAGGAGGAGGAGGAGGAGGCGGTGGAGGAGGGACGGGAGAGACGGTGAAGGCAGCGGGGGGAGATGGAGGAGGTGGAGGAGGTAGCCCCATCGAGATTGGAGAGACGACGAAGGGAGCAGGAGGGGGTGTGAGAGGGAACTCGAGGGACGAGTTGCGAAAGGGAGTAGGAGGAGAGTCCAGGAAAGATGCGACGGGGGAGATGGAGGAGGAGCTGACCAGGGGACGACGAGGTGGAGAAAACAGAGAGAAGAGGGGAGAGATGACAAAGGGACAAAGACACGGTGGAGGAGGAGGAGGAGGAGGAGGCGGGGTAGAAAGCGGAGAGCCGGGAGTGGAGTTGAGAGGTGGCTCGACAAAGGGACAGGACGGACGAGGAGTTGGTGGAGAGGCTGAGCCGGACGGAGCCCGGGACAAGGGAAGGCGCTCGCTGCAAGGTGAGGGAAGCCGCTGTTGTTGTTGTTGCCGTTGATGCTGTTGTTATTGCTGTTGCTGCTGCTGTTGTTGAGTCGGTTGTCCATGTGGAGCGATGTTTGCCAACATCGCTCAACTAAAAAATGCGTTCAGCGTGAATTGTCCAGTCCCGGGGGCCCCTTGTGTTCGCAAAAAAATGTCTCATAAGGTGTATCATCATCATCGGCGACGGTCACTCGGGGTCGAGTGATTCTCCTACTGGTGGGACTTGTTTGTGGATCTTCAAATGGCTGAAAATGTCGATCCGAGAGCCGCAGATTCTGCTGCAGTATGGGCAAGGGGGGGGTGCAGTGATGGTTGTGGTGGATGATGATTGGGGGCCTTCTTGGTGGCGAGCCTCTCCTTGCGTTGTTGCCTCTTCCGCGACACGGCGAAGATCGTTTTCGTAGAGCGCGCGACCGCTCCCCCTCGTGGGGACGGTCTTCCTCCACGTGGTTCTGTCCTGCATAATTTCCTCCCGAGTTGGCGGTGGTTGACGGTGACCACTTATTGAGGTTGATCCTGATGTTGTCCTTGTAACGCACCGTCTGTGTTCTGGGGGGCCCCCGGCTGTCCTGCGTTTAGCCGGGAGTACAGGCAGCTGGGCTTCCTAGCAACGTGGCCAGTCCATCTGAGCTGATGGTAGTGGCGATGCCGTTAATGTTTGCCTCCTCAAGGACATTGGTGTTGGGTGCGCCCGTCTGCCCAACTGATCCTCGCGATTTTTTGCAGAGGCATCTTTGTTGGTGCTGCTCCAGGGCTTTAAGGTGGTGCCCCCAACGTACGCGGTCCAGGATTTTTCGGCCCCATTCGGTAGGGTGGGAAGAGCTGCGGCTTTGTAGACGAGAAGCTCCGTTTTGGACCTGGATGTCGTGACCTTCAAATACAAAGTATAACCTTGGATTGCGAGTAACCTGGTCTGCGGGTGTTTTGCAAGACGAGCAAAAATTGGTAAATACATTTTAATTTGATAAACGAGCGAGGGTCTTAGCAATACGAGCAGTAGTTCACGTGTAGACACGCTTTGTACTGCCGAGCGTCACGTGATCACAACTGATATGCGAGCGCTTTGGATTACAAACACGTTACCGGAACGAATTATTGCTCGCAATCCAAGGTTTTACTGAACTGTTTTCCTCAGTCTGGCAAAGGCTCCACTGTCGCTTGGAGTTTTTCTGCGTCGATAATTCGGCTTTGGAGGAGAGATGACCGCCAAGGTAGGGATAGTGATCCACATTTTCGAGGGTGGTTATTGTCAGCGTGTGTTGCCGGGGCTCGGTGTTGTCTTGTTAGGTGTCAGCCATACCCAGGAGCTTTGTATGCTTTTGTGAAGGCATCCAGGATGCAATTCTGCAGGTATTCTTCCGAGTGGGCAGTGATGGCATTGTCACCTGCATGGGAGTGGTGGAGACTTTGTTCTTTGTCTTGAATCTGTTAAAGTTGAAGGGCGCTACTGTCTGTTCTGTAAAGGATTTGGACTCCCAGAGGCAGATTTAGGCCTGCGCGGTGAAGAATAGTAACACTGAAGATTGTAAAAATGGTGGACTACAATGATTCAGCCCTATTTAACCCCCCCGGTTTCCACCTTGAAGGGTTCAGTTTCTGCACCACTGTTACTGAGCACTGTTGCTGACACGTCATCCAGCAGTCCCAGTACCCTCGTGAAATCGTCAGGGCCGCCAATTATTTTTTTATAGAATCAGTTGGGGAGGGCGTGATGGTTCACAGAGTCGAAGGCTTTTTGTAAGGGTCTATAAAGGCCGCGTAAAGTGGTTGCTTTGGTTCCCGGCATTTATCTTGAAATTGTCGTACTGTTGAACTCATGTCTGTTGTGCCTCTGGATGGGCGAAAGCCACACACAGTGATTCTGGAAGGATTTATTTTAACAGGGTAGGAGTCGGTGAGCCAGTATGTGGGTAAGTATCTTCTCAGTGGTGGACATGAGGGAGATGCCGCTGTAGTTTCTACAATCTGCCTTGTTGTCCCCCTTTTCAAAGACAGTCATGGGGCATCTCTGAGTTCTCTGGGGATTTCCTGCTTCTGCCAGATCTTCAGGAGCAGGACATGCACATGGGTACTGTAAGAGCTCCGACCTGCCTTCCTTTAAAAAATGTCTGCTGGAACCCCACCAGGACCAGCGGCCTTGTTATGTCTTATCTTCCCGATGGCATCTTGTACCTCCTGCATGCTGGGCGGTTCTTCCATGTCCTCTTTTATGGGTAGCTGAGGGATTCGGTCGATGACCTCCATCGCAACGGTTGTACCTTCGGTTGAGGAGTTTGTCGAAGTGTTGGCTCCACCGGGATTTTATTGCTTCATCATCCTTAAGCAGATTTTGTCTATCTTTTGAGTGAAAGGGGTTTCGGCCACGGTAACTGGGTCCATATTCTGCCTTTGTGGCATTGAAGAAGCCTCTGGTTTAGCCGGCGTCTGCCAGCTGCTGGATCTCCAGGGCTTTCCCTGTCCACCGTTTGTTTTTGAGCTCCCTCACCCGACGTTGGACATCCGCCTTCACGGTGGCCTCGCAGTTTTGTGTCGTTCTGCCACGCGCAAAAGGTTCTTAGTTTTTCTGTCGACTAGCCGTTCAATGTCGGTATCATTCTCATCATCCTATAGGCAATGGTTATTATTCCAGGTGTTGAGGATGATGGACTTGGGCATGCTCCGGTGTGTTTCGGTATCATCAAGGATATTTGTTTGGGAAGTTCTGCAACAAGAACAGTCTGGAAGCGTTGTAGTTTTCTGGTAACGCCCAGACTTTCAATGTTGCGTCTTGGCCAGCTCAGCCCTTTTTTTGCATCAGTCTATTGGACACGGCGAGGCGCATAAGGCGATGGTCTGTCCCACAGTCGCCCGCACTTGTCCATTGCGATGTTCACCTAATGACAATCCTTGGCTCGGACAACGACGTGGTCAATGAGATGCCGCAGTTTGGAGCGGGGGGATGCATCCGGGATGTTTTGAATTAGTTTTTTTCTTCTGATGGAAGAGTGTGTTGGTAGTCACGAGGTCATGTTCCGTACGTTTGGTTAGGAGAAAGACTCCATTCGAGTCGGTATTGCCGAAACCTTCTGTTCCAATCGTGCCTCTCGAAAGCTTGTGGTCCCCAGCCGACCCTGTCATTAAAATCCCGAATAAGAATGGTCTCTTTTGATTTAAAGCTTTCGTGACTGCAGGGATTCATATTCTTGGTTCTTTCGGTAAAGTCACGTAGAAGGGAAACAATAAAATAATAAAAATATAAAACAATAAAATTATCAAGACGTTTCGACTGCAACACAAGCAATCATCATCAGGTGTGAAAACTACTTTTTCTTGCTGTGGTTTTCACACCTGATGATGATTGCTTGTGTTGCAGTCGAAACGTCGTGAGAATTTTATTGTTTTATGCTTGTATTATTTTATTGTTTCCCTTCTACGTGACTTTACCGAAAGAACCAAGAATAAGAATGATCTCGTTGTCTTCCTTAGGAATACTTAAGAGTATTATGTCCAAGTTGGCATAGGTCTCCTTTACTTCCTCCTGCGAGTCCATCGTTGGGGCATAGGCGCTCACAAATGTGCCCATTTGGTTGTTTGCAAGCTTCAGACGGACGGTCATAAGGCGTTCATTGATGCCCATATGTGGCTGATGAGTCTGTTCTTAATAGCAAAATCAACTCCATGGTTTTCCTGGGTTCATCGTCTGCTTTAACCTTTCCAGAAGAAGGTGTAGCAGGCGCTATTTCTCCTCCTTCAGTTGCCTTTCATCCTCTTGGTCGGGTTTCAAAGAGCGCAGTAAGCTCGATCAAAAATCTTCCCAGTTCTCTTGCGATGATCGCAGTACGTCTTCCCATGGTGATCACCGGTTTCATTGTCCTGTCAAGTTTCGCACGTTCAAGGTTACCAAAATTTAATTTTCTTTGTTTTTGACCGCAAAGAGGTGATCCCGCTCGATGCGGTAAACCTGTCGGGAGTTCTGAGGCAGGCTATATTTAGGGCACCTTTCCCAGCCCCTTCCCCTACTGGGGTGAGCAGAGCGGACCCTAAAAAGGGCCGCTCAGTCATGGGTGCGGCTGCCCGAAAAGCTCTAATCTGCCTGTGTCCCCGACCAAGACGACTGAATCAAGCACCCACCGCCTGCGTGCCAGTTCCTGGCTAGGAGCTGCCAGACTTATCATTCGCCTGCTCCCGTCACCATTGGCCGATTGCCACGGGGCTTTGAATCCAGGATTTGCAAGAGTTTTTGGACGCCTGCGCGTTATTTCTTTTAACGTGGGGAGACTGATGCACAGGCAGCCACCGCACGGTCCTGTGACAGAGAGGGAACAGGGTCCAATGGCATGGAGGCTAACAGCGATTGTTGCAGCCTTTACGCTGGCCTTCACAACCATTGTGACTTTGCCCATCATCTTCTGCCCGCTCCGACGTTGAGGTCTCTTTGTTGGATCGCGCTTTGTCTGAAAACCTCCCCCTTGACCTCACTGCCATTGGTGACCCCCTACCAGGAGTTTAGGCCCACATGCGTGGCTAAGCTCCAGACGACATCGCTCTTGGGGTCTCAGGGACGCACGCAAGTTTCACCACGGCAAGGTGGCGATCGTCGGAAAAGGCCGCAGATTTGACTGCTCATCATGAGCTATAGGTGCTCTGACACTTGCATTGTCTGTGCACTGTTTGCCTTTTGGGTGTTGTTCTCTGGTCTACTAACACTGGTGGTCAGAGAAGGCCATAAAGCATAAAGAAGGCTGTCTCTGGTGTAGGCCAATCAATTTCACAGACAACATGATTTCAATCGGAAAATGTTTGTCTGCATGTTTGGCCACAAGTAATGTGTGGTTAATGCAGACTTGATGCCTTGCAAAAGGTATCTACAGTAGACACCCGTATTTACGAACACCGGTACTTACGAACACCCTTGTTGATGAACACCCGTACTTATGAACACCCAGACTTACGAGCACTCGTACTTATGAACACCCGTACTTATGAACACCCATACTTATAAACACCCATACTTATGAACACACGTACTTACAAACGCCCATGCTTATGAACACCCGCATTTATGAACACCCAGACATACGAGCACTCATACTTATCAACACACGTACTTATGAACACCCGTACTTATGAACACACGTACTTATAAACACCCGTACTTATGAACACACGTACTTACAAACGCCCATGCTTATGAAAGCCCGTAATTACGAATGCCCCCTACTTCCGAACACCCTGCACTTATGAACACCCGTACTTATAAACACCCGTGCTTATACCGTACTTACGAAAGCCCCTCTTTATGAACACCCCTACTTACGAACGCCCATACTCATGAAAGCCCGTACTTACGCATGCCACTACTTACGAACCACCTGCACTTATGAACACGTACTTATGAACACCTGACTTACTAACACACTTACGAACGCCTGTATTTACGAAAGCCCCTACTTACGAACACCCGTACTTAGGAATACCCCTACTTACGAACACCCGTAATTACGAACACCCGTACTTGCGAACACCCGCACTTATGAACACCGATTCTTACGAATACCCGACTTAAGAACACCCATACTTACAAACAACCGTACTTAAAACACCCACACTTATGAACGCCCATTCTTATGAACAACCGTACTTATGAATGCCTCTACTTACGAACGCCCCTATTTATGAACATCCGTACATAGGAACACCCGTGCTTATGAACACCTTTGCTTATGAACATCCATGCTTACGAACTATCTTACTTACGAACGCCCCTACTTATGAACGCCCATATTTACGAACACCCTTACTTATTAACATCTATACTTATAAGCACCCATCTATACTTATAAGCACCCACCAAACACACCAGTGGCAGCGACTATCTGAACTGGTCCTGGGCCTTCCCTAGATCGACTCGGCCTCAAGTGAGCACCTGGTGCGTCGGTCTGTAGTAAACATCGCCGCCGCTAGGGGGAGACGGAGGTGGCAAAGGTGTGGTTGATGGCCACCGACCCCTTCCATAGACGCTGCTGCTACTCTCTACCAACAGCCGCTTGCCCCAACAGTCTGTTGAGGCTACGAGGCGTGAGCGAAACGTTGCCTCTGTTCTTCTCCGCCATCGCATCCGCGTCTTGACGTCCTCACGGTCGCCCCCCCCCCCCCGTTTCCGCCATTCACGACTTGCGTCGCCTTTTGCTTTCTTTGACCCTCCGTCGCCGTGTCACCCCCCCCCCCCACCCACCCACGCACAGTCACACAGGTAGCCACTGGGAGCGTGGGCGTCTGGGGGGGGGTCGATTGTGCTCCTGGGAAATGCCACCTATTTTTTTATTGTATTTTTTACTGTTGGTTTTTTTTGTTCTAACCAGAGTGTAAGGGCCCTACTCGGAGAGACCCACAGAGACCCATAATCATAGAGACCCACAGAGACCCATACTCATAGAGACCCTTACTCATAGAGACCCATACTCATAGAGACCCACAGAGACCCATACTCACAGAGACCCACAGAGACCCATACTCATAGAGACCCACAGAGACCCATACTCATAGAGACCCATACTCATAGAGACCCACAGAGACCCATACTCATAGAGACCCACAGAGACCCATACTCATAGAGACCCACAGAGACCCATACTCATAGAGACCCATACTCATAGAGACCCACAGAGACCCATACTCATAGAGACCCATACTCATAGAGACCCACAGAGACCCATACTCATAGAGACCCATACTCATAGAGACACATACTCATAGAGACCCACAGAGACCTATAATCATAGAGACCCACAGAGGCCCATACTCATAGAGACCCACAGAGACCCATCCTCATAGAGACCCACAGAGACCCATACTCATAGAGGCCCACAGAGACCCATAATCATAGAGACCCATAGAGACCCATACTTCTAGAGACCCACAGAAACCCATAATCATAGAGACCCACAGAGACCCATACTCCTAGAGACCCACAGAGACCCATAATCATAGAGACCCACAGAGACCCATACTCAAAGAGACCCATCCTCATAGAGACCCACAGAGACCCATACTCATAGAGACCCACAGAGACCCATACTCATAGAGACTCTTACTCATAGAGACCCACAGAGACCCATACTCATAGAGACCCACAGAGACCCATACTCATAGAGACCCTTACTCATAGAGACACATAGAGACCCATACTCAGAGACCCAGAGAAACCCATACTCATAGAGACCCACAGAGACCCATACTCATAGAGACCCACAGAGACCCATACTCATAGAGACCCACAGAGACCCATACTCATAGAGACCCACAGAGACCCATACTCATAGAGACCCATACTCATAGAGACCCACAGAGACCCATACTCATAGAGACCCACAGAGACCCATACTCATAGAGACCCATACTCATAGAGACCCATACTCATAGAGACCCACAGAGACCCATACTCATAGAGACCCATACTCATAGAGACCCACAGAGACCCATACTCATAGAGACCCATACTCATAGAGACCCATACTCATAGAGACCCACAGAGACCCATACTCATAGACCCACAGAGACCCATGCTCATAGAGACCCATACTCATAGAGACCCATACTCATAGAGACCCACAGAGACCCATACTCATAGAGACCCTTACTCATAGAGACCCACAGAGACCCATACTCATAGAGACCCACAGAGACCCATAATCATAGAAACCCAGAGACCCATACTCATAGAGACCCACAGAGACCCATACTCATAGAGACCCATAGAGACCCATATTCCTAGAGACCCACAGAGACCCATACTCATAGAGACCCACAGAGACCTATAATCATAGAGACCCACAGAGGCCCATACTCATAGAGACCCACAGAGACCCATCCTCATAGAGACCCACAGAGACCCATACTCATAGAGGCCCACAGAGACCCATAATCATAGAGACCCATAGAGACCCATACTCCTAGAGACCCACAGAAACCCATAATCATAGAGACCCATAGAGACCCATACTCCTAGAGACCCACAGAGACCCATAATCATAGAGACCCACAGAGACCCATACTCAAAGAGACCCATCCTCATAGAGACCCACAGAGACCCATACTCATAGAGACCCACAGAGACCCATACTCATAGAGACTCTTACTCATAGAGACACATAGAGACCCATACTCAGAGACCCACAGAGACCCATACTCATAGAGACCCACAGAGACCCATACTCATAGAGACCCTTACTCATAGAGACACATAGAGACCCATACTCAGAGACCCAGAGAAACCCATACTCATAGAGACCCACAGAGACCCATACTCACAGAGACCCATAGAGACTCATACTCCTAGAGACCCACAGAGACCCATACTCATAGAGACCCATAGAGACCCATACTCACAGAGACCCACAGAGACCCATACTCATAGAGACCCATACTCATAGAGACCCACAGAGACCCATAATCATAGAGACCCATAGAGACCCATATTCCTAGAGACCCACAGAGACCCATACTCCTAGAGACCCACAGAGATCCCTACTCATAGAGACCCGCAAATGTTTTTTCTTATTTTGCCAGGTAAAATGTGTCGCGCTTTCGTACGCAGGGTGCGAAATAATTTCAACACACACACACACAGAGTCGCTTACATGGTGTGGTCATGCCAAGTGTGGTTGTGTATGTTGTGGTCGTGGTGGTGGTGGTGGTGCTCTGATTGTAGTTGTGGCGGTTGTGCTGTGGTTGTGGCTGCGGTGGTTGTGGCTGCAGGTCGCTGTGCTCCGGTGCTGTGCTCCCACTGCCGTTCGAGCCTCCACGCGGGCAGCGTCGCCTACCAGAAGCGAGGCTCCGCACGCCTCTTCTGCTCCACCGCCTGCCTCAGATCCTTCTCCTCCTCCTCGCTGCCTCCACGCGCCTGCCACCGTTGTGGAGTGTCAGTTGGAGACGCGCGCACACACACATACACACATACACATACACACACGCACATACACACGCGCACATACACACACGCACATACACACACACATACACATGCACATACACACGCACATACACACACACATACACATGCACATACACACACACATACACACACACATACACACGCACATACACACACACATACACACACGCACATACACACACACATACACACACACATACACACGCACATACACACGCACATACACACGCACATACACACATGCACATACACACATACACACACACATACACACATACATACACACACACATACACACGCGCACATACACACATACACACACGCACATACACACACACATACACATGCACATACACACACACATACACAGGCGCACATACACACATACACACATGCACATACACACACACATACACACGCGCACATACACACACACACATACACACGCGCATACACACGCGCATACACACGCGCATACACACACACATACACATGCACATACACACGCACATACACACACACATACACACGCGCACATACACACACACACATACACACGCGCATACACACATACACACGTACACACACATACACACGCGCACACACATACAAAACAAAGACAAATATTCCCCATATAGCCTTAACAGACTGTAGGGGCAAGTGCTGTTAGCAAGCACCTGTGAAGGCCGGTAACGGTACACGAGGAGGTGGGTGGCCAGCACCACGCCCGACCGCCTTTGTCTCCCTAGTGGTAATGTTTACACACCGCACCAGGCACTCATTTGAGGCTGAGTCGACCTAGGGGAGGCCCGGGACCGGTTAAGATAATCGTCACTGGTGTTGGCCGTGAGCGGGAATCGAACCCGGGTCGCCAGGTTCATAGCGCAGCGTAGCGCTAACCACTACACTATCGCTCCCCACACACGCGCACATACACACGTACACACACATACACACGCGTGCATATACGCACGCACGCACACGAACATACGCACACACGCACATATACGCACACGCACATACACGCGCACGCATGCACACGCGCGTGCACACACACACACACGCGGACACACATACACACGCACACACGCACACACACACACACGCAGACACACACACACACGCATATACACGCACGCACACACACACGCGCACGCTGACACGAATGGAGAGAGAGACACTACACCCTCTCTCTCTCCCCGTGTCTCTCTCACCATGTTTCTCTGTGTCTCTCTGTGTCTCTCAGTCTCTCTGCATGTCTTTCTCCTCACAGGGACATTGTGAACTCTGTCTCTCTGTGTAGGGACATTGTGAACTCTGTCTCTCTGTGTAGGGACATTGTCAACTCTGTCTCTCTGCTCACAGGGACATGGTGAACTCTGTCTCTCTGTGTAGGGACATTGTCAACTCTGTCTCTCTGCTCACAGGGACATGGTGAACTCTGTCTCTCTGCTCACAGGGACATTGTGAACTCTGTCTCTCTGTGTAGGGACATTGTGAACTCTGTCTCTCTGTGTAGGGACATGGTGAGTTCTGTCTCTCTGCTCACAGGGACATTGTGAACTCTGTCTCTCTGTGTAGGGACATTGTGATCTCTGTCTGTCTGTGTAGGGACATTGTGAACTCTGTCTCTCTGCTCACAGGGACATTGTGAACTCTGTCTCTCTGCTCACAGGGACATGGTGATCTCTCTGTCTCTCTGCTCACAGGGACATTGTGAACTCTGTCTCTCTGCTCACAGGGACATGGTGAACTCTGTCTCTCTGTGTAGGGACATTGTGAACTCTGTCTCTCTGCTCACAGGGACATTGTGAACTCTGTCTCTCTGCTCACAGGGACATTGTGAACTCTGTCTCTCTGTGTAGGGACATTGTGATCTCTGTCTGTCTGTGTAGGGACATTGTGAACTCTGTCTCTCTGCTCACAGGGACATGGTGATCTCTCTGTCTCTCTGCTCACAGGGACATTGTGAACTCTGTCTCTCTGCTCACAGGGACATGGTGAACTCTGTCTCTCTGCTCACAGGGACATGGTGATCTCTGTCTCTCTGCTCACAAGGACATTGTGAACTCTGTCTCTCTGCTCACAGGGACATTGTGAACTCTGTCTCTCTGCTCACAAGGACATTGTGAACTCTGTCTCTCTGCTCACAGGGACATTGTGAACTCTGTCTCTCTGCTCACAGGGACATTGTGAACTCTGTCTCTCTGCTCACAGGGACATGGTGAACTCTGTCTGTCTGTGTAGGGACATTGTGAACTCTGTCTCTCTGCTCACAGGGACATTGTGAACTCTGTCTCTCTGCTCACAGGGACATTGTGAACTCTGTCTCTCTGCTCACAGGGACATTGTGAACTCTGTCTCTCTGCTCACAGGGACATTGTGAACTCTGTCTCTCTGCTCACAGGGACATTGTGAACTCTGTCTGTCTGTGTAGGGACATTGTGAACTCTGTCTCTCTGCTCACAGGGACATTGTGAACTCTGTCTCTCTGCTCACAGGGACATTGTGAACTCTGTCTCTCTGCTCACAGGGACATTGTGAACTCTGTCTCTCTGCTCACAGGGACATTGTGAACTCTGTCTCTCTGCTCACAGGGACATTGTGAACTCTGTCTGTCTGTGTAGGGACATTGTGAACTCTGTCTCTCTGCTCACAGGGACATGGTGAACTCTGTCTGTCTGTGTAGGGACATTGTGAACTCTGTCTCTCTGCTCACAGGGACATTGTGAACTCTGTCTCTCTGCTCACAGGGACATTGTGAACTCTGTCTCTCTGCTCACAGGGACATTGTGAACTCTGTCTCTCTGCTCACAGGGACATGGTGAACTCTCGTCGCTCCATCTCCCGTGAGGACGGGGACCGCTTCCTGGAGTTCTGCTCCTCTCCGTGCCTCTCGGCCCACGAGCTCAGCCCCAACCCCACCGCCACCCGGCCAATCACGGCGAAGCGAGACGTGGGCCACGCCCCCAAGGCCGCCAGCGGCTCCGCCCACTCCATCTCCGACTCCGCCCACTCTGTCTCTGGCTCTGCCCCAGAGACGGATGGTCACGCCCCCGTGGCCGCTGAACACTCCCCCAGGGCGTCTGGCTCTGCCCCCGATGCCGGAAACTCCGCCCTGTCGCCCGGTGACCACGCCCCCGGGACTGGAGGCTCCGCCCTCTTGGTCGGTGACCACGCCCCCGTGACCGGAGGCTCCGCCCTCCCGGCCGGTGGCCACGCTCCCGGGACCGGAGGCACCGCCCTCTTGGTCGGTGGCCACGCCCCCGTGACCGGAGGCTCTGCCCTCTCGGTCGGTGGCCACGCCCCCGTGACCGGAGGCTCCGCCCTCTCGGTCGGTGGCCACACCCCCGTGACCGGAGGCTCCGCCCTCTCGGCCGGTGGCCACACCCCCGGGACCGGAGGCTCCGCCCTCTTGGTCGTTGGCCACGCCCCCGTGACCGGAGGCTCCGCCCTCTTGGTCGGTGGCCACGCCCCCGGGACCGTAGGCTCCACCTTCTCGCTTGGAGGCCACGCCCCCGGAATGGGAGGATCCATCCCCAAGGCCCAGTGCTCTGTGTGTGGCGAGGTGAGAGCGGTAAGCAGTGCTGGTTATTATAGAGTGTGAGTGAGTGTGTGCCTGCCATATTTTCTGTCCGTCTGCTACAGCAGAGATATAGGGAATTTCAACAAGACCTACATCTCTGCTTTATTAACCTGGTCAAGGCCTATGATACCATCAGTAGGCCTGGGTTCTGGGTTGTTCTTCGTGCTTTCGGAGTCCCTGACCCTCTGCTCACGATCATTAAGGACCTTCATGATGGTGAGCGGGCCCGGGTAAAACTACATGGCCGGGAGTCAGAGCCATTCCCTGTACACCTTGGGGTGTGACAGGGATGTCCTCTTGCTCCCACATTATTTAATATCTATTTCGAGGACGTAGTTCGTGAAGCCTTCGATGGCTGCACCGGGGTAATCTCCATATGGTACAGATATAATGGGAGGCTGATCGATGTCCAGGTGTGGTCAAGGGATGGCTCCCTATTGCTCAACATCGTTATGCATGCCAATGATCTGGTGATTGCTGCTCACACCTGGAGTGTGGCACTAAGAGATGTGGGGCCTTCCATCAGCCCCACCAAAACTAAACACTTGCCTTGGGTATTTTGTGCCATCAGACACTCCACCCCCACAACTCCCAAATTGGTGATGGGGCTGTTGTGGAGAGAGTGGAGAGTTTCCCATACCTGGGCAGTGTGCTTATGACCGGCTCCAGTTTAACAGCAGAGGTCTCACTCCGAATCAGTCGAACGGCAATATTTTTTCATCGGTTGCGTAACGCTGTGTGGAAGCTACCTGGTCTGTCGCTCCGCACGAAGCTTCAGGTCTTCTCGGCCACGGTCATTCCCTCCCTTCTCTACGCTTGCGAAACGTGGACCCCCTAATGGAACATCTTCGCCGGTTAGAAACATTTAGGCTGGCCTGCCTACGACCCATCCTGGGTTTAGCCTGCAGGCTGGATTGTGTGAGGAGCTCACAAATCCTTGAAAGATCTGGACAAAGAGATGGAGTGACGTGGTACAGGAGGACGTGGAGCTGAGTGGACTTGCCGATGACTGGTACCAGCGGTGTCAATATCGGCTCATGAAGGATGTTGCTACTGGGCAGTTGGAGGCAGTCGCCCTCCAAAAACAACGGAGGGCGGAGGAGCGACGCTCACAACAATGAGCGGAGCGCCGGGTGGCTAAAGCACAGCAACTTGGCACAGTAGGGGGCACAGGTGGTGCATCGGCCACTCATCTCAATCAGTCGACCCGTGGCACCTGGGTCTGCCCCGTGACCTCCTGCCAGCGGGCGTTCGACACTTCACGTGGCCTTAACCTGCACCTAGCCTGGCACAAGCGCCGTGGTGACGTCACCACCACTTAGTGGTGAACGGCGGTTGTTGAGTGAGTGTAGTGTGTGATTTAAGAGAGTGTGAGTTTGTGTGTGTGGGA
This sequence comes from Petromyzon marinus, assembly GCF_048934315.1. Taxonomy (NCBI): domain Eukaryota; kingdom Metazoa; phylum Chordata; class Hyperoartia; order Petromyzontiformes; family Petromyzontidae; genus Petromyzon; species Petromyzon marinus. Next base: position 2,027,372 of record NC_133732.1, read on the forward strand.
GACGTACAGAGACCCATAGACTCACACAGAGACCCATAGAGTTGCACAGAGACCCATAGACTCACGCAGAGACCCATAGACTCACACAGTGACCCATAGACTCACACAGACACCCATAGACTCACACAGACACCCATAGAGTCGCGCAGAGACCCATAGACTCACACAGACACCCATAGACTCACACAGAGACCCATAAAGTCGCACAGAGACCCATAGACTCGCACAGAGGGTCCCTTAGACTCGCACAGAGACCCATAGACTCACACAGAGACCCATAGACTCACACAGTGACCCATAGACTCACACAGACACCCATAGACTCACACAGACACCCATAGACTCGCACAGAGACCCATAGACTCACACAGACACCCATAGAGTCGCGCAGAGACCCATAGACTCACACAGAGACCCATAGAGTCGCACAGAGGGTCCCTTAGACTCGCACAGAGACCCATAGACTCACACAGTGACCCATAGACTCACACAGAGACCCATAGACTCACAGAGACACCCATAGACTCGCGCAGACACCCATAGACTCACACAGACACCCACAGACTCACGCAGACACCCATAGACTCACGCAGACACCCATAGACTCACGCAGAGACCCATTTTGATTCCCATCCTCCCATCCTCCCCCCCCCCCCCCGCTCTGCTGGCCAGGTGCTACGCTCCGTGCGTCTGCATCAACAGCAGCCCGGGGCCACCGCTGCTGCGTCCGTGTGCAGCGACGCCTGTGCTTCGACGCTCCTGGGCAAGCCGTGCTGCACCTGGTGTGGCAAGCCGGCCTTGCACACGACGGCCGCCGGCGCCGCTATCACGGCTGCCGGTGCTGCCGGTGCTGCTGCCGGTGCTGCCGGTGCTGCCGGTGCTGCCGGTGCTGCTGCCGGTGCTGCTGCATCGCACGCTGACACACAGCCACACGGCTTCTGCTCGCTGCAGTGCAGAGACTCGTACAGACAAGTGAGTGTGCCGACCAGTGGCGCTCCCTCTGTCGCTCTCTTCCCCTGCCTCTCCCTCGCCCCTTCTCCTCCCCTCGTGCATCGCCACTCTCTCACTCGCTCTCTGTGCGTACGTTTGTGTTCGTACGTGTGTGTACGTGTGTGTGTGCGTGCGTGTGTGTGCGTGTGTGTTCGTGCGTAGGGGGAGCGGTGGTGCAGTTTCAGTTTAATGTATTTGGTATAACCCCGTGAGCCGTGCGGCTCTTGATTTGGGTGCAACCGCAACAAAAAACTAAAACACGAACAAGAAAACATCTTAAAGTGACTACACGCAACAGAAAAATCCAGGAAAAAAAATAGCAAAAGTCTTCCGGAAAAAAACACCGCATTTCAACGCTGTGTGCAAAAAATCCCAGTGGGATGCTAGTCAAACAATAACAACCATAAGACAATTTAGATTAAAGTTTATCAGGCTAACTTCCATACTACAACAAGCAAACATGGCTGAATCACCAAAATAAATCTATGAAAACAATGTAACGGTGATCATAGGAGCTGTGATTCAAATTTAACAATAAACGATATACACATAACATGTACGACCAAACTTTGCAGCCATAGCTGGCTGCAAGAAGTCACTCCATAACAGCAGGAGTATCATCAGCAGAATCTACATTTTTCATTGCACCTTTAAAGATCAGCACATTATAATAAAAACTCAAGATCATACTTTGTCATCCGGAGCGATACACATTTGATTTCAGGCCACTCTCGATAGCAGTGGCAGCTGGGGGTGTACAACTCGTCTAGAGCAGTTTTGAGTGAAGATCTCACAGCCAGTGATCCAAGTTGCAGTTTTATTGGCGATAGCATTCCAGACCCTGGGGGGCATCAATAGCGAAGGCCCTTCCTGCAGTATTTGTACGGCAATAGGGAATGTGAAGCTGGTAAATGAGCCACGACCTCAGGTGCAGCGGTTAGCCTGGCCGCGCTTTGATTCAATCCACCGGAGTCCCATCCGCGCTCACGGCCAGCAGCACCAGCGATAGCGATTATTATATTTCGATTTAAAGCTTTCGTGACTGCAATGGTTCATCTTCTTTGGTTCTTTCGGTAAAGTCACGTAGAATGAGAATAAAATAATAAATTGATAAAATAAAATAACACAATAATATTTGAGAATATTTGAGAATATTATAGTGTTATTTTATTTTATCAATTTATTATTTTATTCTCATTCTACGTGACTTTACCGAAAGAACCAAAGAAGAGCGATTATTATCTTAACCGGTCCTGGGCCCCCTCCCCCAGATCTACTCCGCCTCAAATGATTTCCCCGTGCCAGTGCTGATGTGTAGTAGACGTCACCGCTGGGGGAGACAAAGGCGGCCGGGCGCTGTGCCTGCCAGCCGCCCACTTGCCTCCCGAAGAGTCTGCCACAGCGACGCGTGTGGGGTGACCTTTGTCGTTGTCTAGGCCCAGGGCAGGCTGGAGAGCTGTGCCTGGTGCCAGGCGCGGTGCATCCGCGCCGACATGGCGGAGCTGAGCGTGGATGGTCAGGGCACGCGGCACTTCTGCAGCGACTCCTGCCAGCTGTCGTTCCGCCTTCGCACCATCAGCGCTGCAGGTATCCGCGCGCACGCACGCATGTACACACGCACACACACGCACACACGCACACACGCGCACACACGCACGTACACATGCGCACACACGCACGCACACGCATGTACACACGCGCACACACGCGTGTACACACGCGCACGCACGCACATGTACACAGTCACACATGCACACACACGCACATACACATACATAAAACAACAACCGCCATTCGCCACTAAGTGGCGGTGACGTCACCACGACGCTTGTGCCAGGCTATGTGCACCTTGAGGCCACGTGAAGTGTCGAACGCCCGCTGGCAGGTCACGGGGCAGACCCAGGTGCCACGGGTCGACTGACTGAGATGACTGGCTGATGCACCACCTGTGCCCCCTACTGTGCCAACCTGCTGTGCTTTAGCCACCCGGCGCTCCGCTCGTTGTTGTGAGCGTCGCTCCTCCGCCCTCCGTTGTTGTTGGAGGGCGACTGCCTCCAACTGCCCAGTAGCGTCCTTCACGAGTCTCCTCCACAGAGGCCGATCTTGTCACCGCTGGTACCAGTCATCGGCAAGTTCACTCAGCTCCGCATTCTCTTGTACCACGTCATTCCATCTCTTCTCTAGTCCATGCCGCACCCGTTTAGCCTCCTCTATCTGGCCGAACAAAAATAATTTAGACTTGCGGTGGTTGGGCCATGCGTGCACATTGACCCAGCCAACGCAGCCTTGCCTGCCAGAGTAGCTCACCGATGGGACTTTGTCCAGATCCTTCAAGGATTTGTGAGCTCCTCACACAATCCAGCCTGGTTAAACCCAGGATGGATCGTAGGCAGGCTAGCCTAAATGTTTCTAACCGGCGAAGATGTTCCATTAGAGGGGTCTACGTTTCGCAAGCATAGAGAAGGGATGGGATGACCATGGCCGAGAAGACCTAAAGCTTCGTGTGGAGCAACAGACCTGGTAGCTTCCACACAGCGTTACGCAACCGATGAAAAGATATTGCCGCTCGACTGATTCGGAATGAGTCCTCTGCTGTAAAACTGGAACTGATCATAAGCACACTGCCCAGGTATGGGAAGCTCTTCACTCTCTCCACAACTGCCCCGTCACCTATTGCGAGTGTCTGATGGCACAACATATCCAGGCAGGTGCTTATACGTAACAAAGACAAAGATCCCCCAGTGTAGCCTTAACAGACTGTTGGGGCAAGTGCTGTTCGTGAGCACCTATGAAGGCCGGCATGACACACGAGGGGGTGGGTGGCCAGCACCACGCCCGGCCGCCTTTGTCTCCCTAGTAGCGATGTTAACTACAAACCGCTACACCGGGTATTGATTTGAGGCTGAGTCGACCTAGGGAAGGTTCAGGAACTGGTTCAGATAATCGTCACTGGTGTTCACCGTCAGCACAGAGACCCATACTCATCACTCAGAGACTCACAGACTCATTACACAGAGACCCACAGACTCATCACATAGAGACCCACAGACTCATCATGCAGAGACCAATAGACTCATCACACACAGACCCACAGACTCATCACACAGAGACCCATAGACTCACCACACAGAGACCCATAGACTCACACAGAGACGCATAGACTCACACAGAGACCTGTAGACTCACACAGAAACCCATCGACTCACACAGAGACCCATAGACTCACACAGAGACCCATAGACTCACACAGAGACCCATAGACTCACACAGAGACCCCTAGACTCACACAGAGACCCATAGACTCACACAGAGACTCATATACTCACACAGAGACCCATAGACTCACACAGAGACCCCTAGACTCACACAGAGACCTGAGTGCGATTCCCATCCACGGCCACCAGCGCCGGTGATAGCGGTCATCTGAATCAGTCCTGGGCCTCCTTCCCAAGGTCGATTCAGCCTGAAATGAGTACCTGGTGTAGCGGTGTGCAGTAAACATCGCCACTGGGGAGACAAAGGCGGCCGGGTGTGGTGCTGGCACTTTCCACCAAAAGTCTGTGCAGGCTGCACGGGGGATCTCCGTATTCGTGTGGGTATATTGGCAGAGTCGGGGGCGCATGTGGTGCATCGTCCAGCCGTCTTGAGTCGGCTGACCCCGTGGCACCTGCTGGGTCTGTCCCGTGACCTCCTGCCAGCGGGCGTTCGACGCTGCACGTGGCAGCCTTAACGGGCACCGTGGTGACGTCACCGCCACTTGGTGGCGAATGGCGGTTGTTGTTGTGTATCTGTTAGTGTATTGTGTGTGTCTGTGCGTGTCTGTGTGTGTCCGTGTGATTGTTGTCTATCTGTGTATTGTCTGTGTGTGTCTGTGTGTGTGCGTCTGTGTGTGTGTGCCTGTGTGTCACGTTGTGGGGAGCGGTAGTGTAGTGGTTAGCGCTACGCTGCTCTATGAACCCGGCGACTCGGGTTCGATTCCCGCTCATGGCCAACACCAGTGACGATTATCTGAACCGGTCCCGGGTCTCCCCTAGGTCGACTCAGCCTCAAATGAGTACCTGGTGCGGTGTGTAAACATTGCCACTAGGGAGACAAAGGCGGTCGGGCGTGGTGCTGGCCACCCACCCCCTCGTGTGCCGTTCCGGCCTTCATAGGTGCTGCTCGCTAGCAGCACTTGCCCCTACAGTCTGTTAAGGCTACACGGGGGATCTTTGTCTTTGTGTGTCGTTGTGTCACGTGCGTGTGTCACGTGTGTGTGTGTGTGTGTCACGTGCGTGTGTCACATGCGTGTGTGTGTCATGTGTGTCACGTGTGTGTGTGTGTCACGAGTGTGTGTCATGTGTGTCACGTGTGTGTGTGTCACGAGTGTGTGTCATGTGTGTCACGCGTGTGTGTGTCACGAGTGTGTGTCACGTGTTTCACGTGTTTCACGTGTTTCACGTGTGTCACGTGTGTAGGTGTGCAGGTAGCGTGCTTCTTCTGCAAGGTCAACGCCATCCCCCAGTTCCACCTCACCATGGCCGACTCCTCCATCCGCAACCTGTGCTCACAGAGCTGCCTAACGCTCTACCAGGTAACAACGTACTACATACATGTTACATACATGTTACATACATGTTACATACATACAACCTGTGCTCACAGACCTGCCTCACACTCTACAGGTGGGAGTCGGACTCCTCCACACAGACTCGCACGGAGACCCATAGACTCATCACACAGAGACCCATAGACTCACACAGAGACCCATAGACTCATCACACAGAGACCCATAGACTCACCACACAGAGACCCACAGGCTCATCACATAGAGACCCACAGACTCACCACACAGAGACCCACAGACTCACCACACAGAGACCCACAGACTCACCACACAGAGACCCACAGACTCACCACACAGAGACCCACAGACTCACCACACAGAGACCCACAGACTCATCACACAGAGACCCACAGATTCACCACACAGAGACCCATAGACTCATCACACAGAGACCCATAGACTCATCACACAGAGACCCATAGTTTGTTGTCCATCCCCCGCACCTCCTGTGTGAGAGGAGTGAGTGTGTCTGTGTGTGTCTGTGTGTCTGTGTGTGTCTGTGTGTGCCTGTGTGTATCTCTGTGTCTCTGTATCTATATATTTAAGACGTAGGCTTTCGCGACCAATATCCATAAGAGAGGTTTTATTTCGACTTGAAACTTTCGTGACTTCAGGAATTCATGTTCTTTGGTTGCAATCGAAACGTCGTAGTTTTTTGTTGTTTTTCGTTATTTTCTCTCAACCTATCTACGTGACTTTAGAGAAAGACACAACTCATTGGGGTGTTAGCCTCTAAAGGCAAACTGTTTATATAAAGGTTTGGAGATGGGCGTAGCCCAAGTGTGTCAGCAGCGTGGGCAGGGCAGCAATGCCATCGCAGCAGCAATGTGTATAGTGTAGTGTATAGTGTAGTGTATAGTGTAGTGTACTAGTACAGCACTAGTGTATAGTGTAGTGTATAGTGTAGTATACTAGTACAGCACTAGTGTATAGTGTAGTGTATAGTGTAGTGTATAGTGTAGTGTATAGTGTAGTGTACTAGTACAGCACTAGTGTATAGTGTAGTGTATAGTGTAGTGTACTAGTACAGCACTAGTGCATAGTGTAGTGTATAGTGTAGTGTACTAGTACAGCACTAGTGTATAGTGTAGTGTATAGTGTAGTGTACTAGTACAGCACTAGTGTATAGTGTAGTGTATAGTGTAGTATACTAGTATAGCACTCGTGTATAGTATAGTGTATAGTGTAGTATACTAGTACAGCACTAGTGTATAGTGTAGTGTATAGTGTAGTGTACTAGTACAGCACTAGTGTATAGTGTAGTGTATAGTGTAGTGTACTAGTACAGCACTAGTGTATAGTGTAGTGTATAGTGTAGTATACTAGTATAGCACTAGTGTATAGTGTAGTGTATAGTGTAGTATACTAGTATAGCACTCGTGTATAGTATAGTGTATAGTGTAGTATACTAGTACAGCACTAGTGTATAGTGTAGTGTATAGTGTAGTGTACTAGTACAGCACTAGTGTATAGTGTAGTGTATAGTGTAGTATACTAGTATAGCACTAGTGTATAGTGTAGTGTATAGTGTAGTATGCTAGTATAGCACTAGTGTATAGTGTAGTATACTAGTACAACACTAGTGTGTAGTGTAGTTTACTAGTACACCACTAGTGTATAGTGTAGTTTACTAGTACACCACTAGTGTATAGTGTAATGTATAGTGTAGTATACTAATACAGCACTAGTGTAAAGTGTAGTGTATATTGTAGTGTATAGTGTAGTATACTAGTACAGCACTAGTGTAAAGTATACTAGTACAGCACTGGTGTAAAGTGTAGTGTAAAGTGTAGTGTATATTGTAGTGTATAGTGTAGTGTATATTGTAGTATACTAGTACAGCACTAGTGTAAAGTATACTAGTACAGCACTAGTGTAAAGTGTAGTGTAAAGTGTAGTGTAAAGTGTAGTGTAAAGTGTAGTGTAAAGTGTAGTGTATATTGTAGTGTACTAGTACAGCACACCAGTTGTGTGTTGGAGAGCCAAGCCACAACATTCACAATCTGAGTACGACATTCCGCCAGTAATTACAACCAGTTTCATCAGGCGACAGCCAGATTTGTGGAGAAGTCCACCAGTTTCCTTCCTTATAGAGAGGCGTAGATGTGGTGACCACTCTTCTGCGCTCTCTGTGTGTATATCTACGTCTGTGTGTGTGTGCGAGCAGTGAGTGTGTCTGTGTGTCTCTGTGTATGTCTCTCTGTGTGTATATCTATGTCTGTGTGTGTGTGTGACCAGCGAGTGTGTCTGTGTGTCTCTGTGTATGTCTCTCTGTGTGTATATGTATATCTGTGTGTGTGTGCAACCAGCGAGTGTCTGTGTGTCTCTGTGTATGTCTCTCTGTGTGTATATCTACGTCTCTGTGTGTGTGCGAGCAGTGAGTGTGTCTGTGTGTCTCTATGTATGTCTCTCTGTGTGTATAACTACGACTGTGTGTGTGTGTGCAGCGAGTGTGTCTCTGTGTATGTCTCTCTGTGTGTATAACTATGTCTGTGTGTGTGCGAGCAGTGAGTGTGTCTGTGTGTCTCTGTGTGTCTCTGTGTGTGTCTCTCTGTGTGTATATCTACGTCTTTGTGTGTGTGCGAGCAGTGAGTGTGTCTGTGTGTCTCTGTGTATGTCTCTCTGTGTGTATAACTACATCTCTGTGTGTGTGTGCGACCAGCGAGTGTGTCTGTGTCTCTGTGTATGTCTCTCTGTGTGTATATCTATGTCTGTGTGTGTGTGTGACCAGCGAGTGTGTCTGTGTGTCTCTGTGTATGTCTCTCTGTGTGTCTATCTATGTTTGTGTGTGTGTGCGACCAGCGCGTGTGTCTGTGTGTCTCTGTGTATGTCTCTCTGTGTGTATAACTATGTCTGTGTGTGTGTGAGCAATGAGTGTGTCTGTGTGTCTCTCTGTATGTCTCTCTGTGTGTATATCTGTGTGTGTGTGCAGCGAGTGTGTCTGTGTGTCTCTGTGTATGTCTCTCTGTGTGTATACCTATGTCTCTGTGTGTCTCTGTGTATGTCTATGTGGGTATATCTATGTCTGTGTGTGTGTGTGTGAGCAGCGAGTGTGTCTGTGTGTCTCTGTGTATGTCTCTGGGTGTGTCTCTGTGTGTATATATACACGTCTGTGTGTGTGTGTGTGTGAGCAGCGAGTGTGTCTGTGTGTCTCTGTGTATGTCTCTGTGTATGTCTCTGTGTATGTCTCTGTGTGTATATATACACGTCTGTGTGTGTGTGTGTGACCAGCGAGTGTGTCTGTGTGTATGTCTCTCTGTGTGTATAACTACGTCTGTGTGTGTGTGTGTGTGTGCAGCGAGTGTGTCTCTGTGTATGTCTCTCTGTGTGTATAACTACATCTCTGTGTGTGTGCAGCGAGTGTGTCTGTGTGTCTCTGTCTATGTCTCTCTGTGTGTATAACTACATCTGTGTGTGTGCGTGCGACCAGCGCGTGTGTCTGTGTCTCTGTGTATGTCTCTCTGTGTGTATAACTATGTCTGTGTGAGCAGTGAGTGTGTCTGTGTGTCTCTGTGTATGTCTCTCTGTCTGTATATCTATGTCTGTGTGTGTGAACAATGAGTGTGTCTGTGTCTCTGTGTATACCTCTCTGTGTGTATAACTACGTCTGTGTGTGTGTGCAGCGAGTGTGTCTATGTGTCTCTGTATGTCTCTCTGTGTGTATATCTATGTCTGTGTGTGTATGAGCAATGAGTGTGTCTGTGTGTCTCTGTGTGTATCTGTGTATGTCTCTCTGTGTATAACTATGTCTGTGTGTGTGTGAGCAATGAGTGTGTCTGTGTGTCTCTGTGTATGTCTCTCTGTGTGTATATCTATGTCTGTGTGTGTGCAGCGAGTGTGTCTGTGTGTCTCTGTGTATGTCTCTCTGTGTATAACTACGTCTGTGTGTGTGTGCAGCGAGTGTGTCTATGTGTCTCTGTATGTCTCTCTGTGTGTATATCTATGTCTGTGTGTGTGTGAGCAATGAGTGTGTCTGTGTGTCTCTGTGTGTATCTGTGTATGTCTCTCTGTGTATAACTATGTCTGTGTGTGTGTGAGCAATGAGTGTGTCTGTGTGTCTCTGTGTATGTCTCTCTGTGTGTATATCTATGTCTGTGTGTGTGCAGCGAGTGTGTCTGTGTGTCTCTGTGTATGTCTCTGTGTATGTCTCTGTGTGTGTCTCTGTGTGTATATATACACGTCTGTGTGTGTGTGTGCGAGCAGCGAGTGTGTCTGTGTGTCTATGTGTATGTCTCTGTGTATGTCTCTGTGTGTATATATACACGTCTGTGTGTGTGTGTGTGAGCAGCGTGTGTGTCTGTGTGTCTCTGTGTATGTCTCTGTGTATGTCTCTGTGTGTGTCTCTGTGTATGTATGCACGTCTGTGTGTGTGTGTGCGAGCAGCGAGTGTGTCTGTGTGTCTCTGTGTATGTCTCTGTGTGTATATATACACGTCCGTGTGTGTGTGTGAGCAGCGAGTGTGTCTGTGTGTCTCTGTGTGTGTCTCTGTGTGTATATATATACACGTCTGTGTGTGTGTGTGCGAGCAGCGAGTGTGTCTGTGTGTCTCTGTGTATGTCTCTCTGTGTGTATATATACACGTCTGTGTGTGTGTGTGTGCGAGCAGCGAGTGTGTCTGTGTGTCTCTGTGTATATCTCTCTGTGTGTATATCTATGTGTGTGTGCGTGTGCAGCGAGTGTGTCTGTGTGTCTCTGTGTATGTTTCTCTGTGTGTATATCTATGTCTCTGTGTATGTCTATGTGTGTATATCTATGTCTGTGTGTGTGTGTGAGCAGCGAGTGTGTCTGTGTGTCTGTGTATGTCTCTCTGTGTGTATAACTATGTCTGTGTGAGCAGTGAGTGTGTCTGTGTGTCTCTGTGTATGTCTCTGTGTATGTCTCTGTGTGTATATATATACACGTCTGTGTGTGTGTGTGCGAGCAGCGAGTGTGTCTGTGTGTCTCTGTGTATGTCTCTGTGTGTGTCTCTGTGTGTGTCTCTGTGTGTGTATATATACACGTCTGTGTGTGTGTGCGAGCAGCGAGTGTGTCTGTGTGTCTCTGTGTATGTCTCTGTGTATGTCTCTCTGTGTGTATATCTATGTCTCTGTGTGTGTGTCTCTGTGTGTGTCTCTGTGTGTGTATATATACACGTCTGTGTGTGTGTGTGAGCAGCGAGTGTGTCTGTGTGTCTCTGTGTGTGTGTCTCTGTGTATATCTCTCTGTGTGTATATCTATGTCTGTGTGTGTGTGTGTGAGCAGCGAGTGTGTCTGACGGAGCTGGGGTCTCATCTCTTCAAGAGCTCCACCACCTCCAGCTTCTCCATCCCCTTGCCTCTCCCTCCTCCTCCTCCACCTCCTCCACCTCCTCCACCTCCCTCCTCATCCACCTCCGACGAATCCCCAAACTCCCACAAGGTGAGAAGCTGCTGCGAACCTCCACTCTCCCCCCCCTCCTCCTCATCATCATCATCCTCCCCCGCTACTCAATGATCCGCTTTTCATAAGCTGAGCATCACATACCCAGCAAGTTGCTTAAGCGCACCCCCCAATTCTCAGGTTACTGAACGCACACCCCAATTCCCAGGTTACTGAACGCACACCCCAATTCCCAGGTTACTGAACGCACACCCCACTTCACACGTTACTGAACGCACACCCCACTTCACAAGTTACTGAACGCACACGCCACTTCACAGGTTACTGAACGCACACCCCACTTCACAAGTTACTGAACGCACACCCCACTTCACAAGTTACTGAACGCACACCCCACTTCACAAGTTACTGAACGCACACCCACTTCACAAGTTACTGAACGCACACCCCACTTCACAAGTTACTGAACGCACACCCCACTTCACAGGTTACTGAACGCACACCCCACTTCACAGGTTACTGAACGCACACCCCACTTCTCAAGTTACTGAACGCACACCCCACTTCACAGGTTACTGAACGCACACCCCACTTCACAAGTTACTGAACGCACACCCCACTTCACAGGTTACTTAAAGTTGGACAAAGGCGGACGGGCGTGGTGCTGGCCATAGGGCCGGCCTTCATAAGTGCCGCTACACGCTAACAGCGCTTTCCCCAATAGTCTGTTACAGGCTCCACACGGGGGGGGGGGGTCTTTATCTTGTGTGTGTGTGTGTCTCCCTGTGCGTCTCTGTGTGTACGCGCATTTGTGTATGTGTGTGTGTGCCGTGGGAACTCTGTCGTGGACAGTGCTGTGGGGGGAGGTCCAATTCCGATTGGCTCCTCCCCTCATGGCGTCTGCGTCCACCACAGTGGCTAAACTGGGGCTCTGGATGGGTGCGAGGGGCTGGTAACCCCTCCACCTTCATTTAATTACCACTAAACTACGACTGAAATATGTAATTAATAAAGCTTGTGCGGGGGGGACAGGCGTCTATGACGTCTCCTGGCCAAACCCCAATTGGCGGAGCCAGGAGATTCAATATCTACCCATTGGCTCCTCCAGAAACAATGAAAAGCCATTACGGATAGCCACGTGGAATGTTCGAACGCTCACTGCGGAGGAGAGGCTGCCACTCCTCTGTCGGGAGCTGGACCGGTACCGCCTGGATCTCTGTGGCATTCAGGAGGTCCGGTGGACCGGTTCTGGCTCCTGCCACAATGAGGGGTGGACAGTCCTCTACTCGGGGCAGCAGACTGCCAAACAACAGGGTGTGGCTCTTCTTTTGAACAAAAGAATGAAGGGGGCGTGGGAGCGTGGCGGTGAGGTGTGGGAAGCTGTAAGCCCCAGGCTACTTTGGGCTCGCCTTCCCATCAACCGGAGGCGAGGAGTGGTGGTCGTGGTTACTTATGCCCCTACCGAAGACGAACATCCGTGGAGGGATGCAGGCAAAGCCGATGAGTCAGATGCCTTCTATGACCTCCTGTCACAGGTGCTGGCTAAAGTGGCCCCTCGGGATAGAGTCATCTTGTTGGGTGACTTCAATGCCCGAGTTAGTCATGATGCTGGCACCTGGTCTGGAGTTATTGGAGGGCATGGGCCAGATCAGCTCAATAAAAACAGTAGGAGGCTGCTAGATTTTTGTGCAGCCCATGGGCTTGTAATTACCAACACGCTGTACCGGCATCGGCACATCCACACAACATCATGGATGCATGCCGGGTCCAAGCAAGAACATCTGCTGGACTACATAGTGACGAACCAGCGGATGCGAGCCCATGTCCTTGCCACCAGGACCTACCGTGGAGCTGATCTGCCCTCTGACCATCGACTAGTCATCTGTAAGTGGCCTGGTCTCAGTTATCTGATGAAAGTTGCAAGCGAGAATTTCATCATCGCTTGCGGCTGGGGTTGGAATCATCCCCCACTCCTCCTGATGTCGAGGGTAAATGGGCGAGGTTTAGGACTGTGACTCATGTAGCTGCAATGGCTGCTTTGGGTACGCGGTCCAGACCTCCCCAGAGATCCTGGATGACAGAGGAGGTGTTCAGGATAGTTGAGAAAAAGCGACAGGCCCACTCCCATCGTCTACAGCATCCCACGTCAGAAAATGAGGAGGCTTACCGCAGCCTTCGCTCGGAGGTTCGGAGAGCCGTGAGGCGCTGCAAGGATGGGTGGTGGTCGCAGGTTGCTGAGGAGATTGAGTCTGCCTCAGTGGCCCGTGATCACAAATCTCTATTTAACGCCATCAAAAAAGTAACCTGCAGCACCACACCTATTACCATCATTAGGGGAAAAAACGGTGATCCAATCTCCGACCCCCAGGAACAGGTTTGCAGATTTGCTGAGTATTTTTGTGAAGTCCTGGCGGAGGGGAAATCCCTCAGCCAGGAAAACATCGTGGCACAAAGTGGGGATGACCCTGCTGAGGCTGCGGTGCCTCAAATATTTGAAGAAGTCACCCCCTGTGAGTGGCTGGCTGAGGTGCCATCTGTTGAGGAAGGACTGAAGGTTATCCAGAGTCTGAGACCAGGAAAGGCACTGGGCAGAGATGATCTCCCAAGCGAAATGCTGAGGGAGGGTGGCGTTTGTGCACAGACTGCCCTACATGACATTATAACAATAGTCTGGACCACTGGACGGGTTCCGCAGGATTGGAAGGATGCCCTGGTGGTCCCCCGTCTTTAAGAAGGGGGACCGCACAGACTGTAACAACTACAGGGGCATCTCACTACTCAGTGTGCCGGGAAAGGTCCTGGCAAGGATTATTCAACATCGCCTTGCTAGGCACTCTGAGGAGAGGCTTGCGGAGCCTCAATGTGGTTTCAGGATAGGGCGGTCCTGCACGGATGCCATATTTTCTGTCCGTCTGCTACAGCAGAGGTGTAGGGAATTCCAACAAGACCTACATCTCTGCTTTATTGACCTGGTCAAGGCATTAGATACCATCAGTTTTGGTCTCTGGATTGTTCTTCCTGCTTTCGGAGTCCCTGACCCTCTGCTCACGATCATTAAGGACCTTCGTGATGGTGAGAGGGCCCGGGTAAAACTACGTGGCTGGGAGTCAGAGCCATTCCCTGTACACCTTGGGGTGCGACAGGGATGTCCTCTGGCTCCCACATTATTTAACATCTATTTTGACCACGTAGTTCGTGAGGCCTTCAAAAGCTGTACCGGAGGAATTTCCATCTGGTACAGATATAATGGGAGGCTGATCGATGCCCGGGTGCTGTCAAGGGATGGCTCCCTATTGCTCAACCATGTTATGTATGCCGATGATCTGGTAATCGCTGCTCACTCAGAGGAGGAGTTGGAGGCGTTGCTGCTAAACCTGGAGCTTGTCACTAAGAGGTGGGGCCTTACCATCAGTCCCACCAAAACTAAGCACCTGCCAGAGTATTTTGTACCATTGGACACTCCACCCCCACAACTACCAATTGGTGATGGGGCAGTTGTGGAGAGTGTGGAGAGTTTCCCATACCTGGGCAGTGTGCTTATGACCGGTTCTGGTTTAACAGCAGAGGTCTCACTCAGAATCAGTCGAGCGGCATTATCTTTTCATCGGTAGCGTAACGCTGTGTGGAAGCAACCTGGTCTGTCGCTCCGCACGAAGCTTCAGGTCTTCTCGGCCACGGTCATTCCCTCCCTCCCTACGATCCATCCTGGGTTTAACCAGGCTGGATTGTGTGAGGAGCTCACAAATCCTTGAAAGTCCCATCGGGGAGCTCCTCCGGCAGGCAAGGCTGCGTTAACTGGGCCAGTTAGCTCGCATGCCCAGCCACCGCATGCCCAAACAGCTTTTGTTCGGCCGGATCGAGGGGGCTAAACGGGCGCGGAACGGGCTAGAGAAGAGATGGAGTGATGTGGTACAGGAGGACGTGGAGCTGAGTGGACTTGCCGATGACCGTTACCAGCGGTGTCAAGATCGGCCTCTATGTAGGAGGCTCGTGAAGGATGCTACTGGGCAGTTGGAGGCAGTCGGCCTCCAACAACAACGGAGGGCGGAGGAGCGACGCTCACAACAACGGGAGGAGCGACGCTCACAACAACGAGCGGAGCGCCGGGTGGCTAAAGCACAGCAAGTTGGCACAGTAGGGGGCACAGGTGGTGCATGAGCCACTCATCTCAGTCAGTCGACCCGTGGCACCTGGGTCTGCCCCGTGACCTCCTGCCAGCGGGCGTTTGACACTTCACGTGGCCTCAAGGTGCACATAGCCTGGCACAAGCGTCGTGGTGACGTCCACCACCACTTAGTGGCGCATGGAGGTTGCTGTTGTTGTGTTTATCTGTATGTGCGTCTGTGTGACTGTCTGTGTGTGTGTATTTGTATGTGTGTCTGTATGAGTGTCTGTGTGTGTATCTGTGTGTGTATCTGTATGTGTGTGTGTATCTGTATGTGTGTCTCAGTGGGGAGAGGTAGTGTAGCGGGTAGCGCTATGCTGCGCTACGAACCCGGCGACCCGGGTTCGATTCCCGCTCATGGCCAACACCCAGTGACGATTATCTGAACCGGTCCAGGGCCTCCCCTAGGTCGATTCAGCCTGAAATGAGTACCTGGTGTAGCTGTATAGTAAATATCGCCACTGGGGAGACAAAGGCGGCCGGGCGTGGCGCTGGCCACCCACTCCCTCGTGTGCCGTGCCGGCCTTTATAGGTGCTCGCTAACAGCACTTGCCTCTACAGTCTGTTAAGGCTACACGGGGGATGTTTGTCTTTGTGTGTGCGCGTGTCTCAGACGAACGGCTCTGTGGATGTGGCCACCGGCGCCTCACGCCGGCGCTGTGCTCACTGCCAGCGCGGCCTGGGCAACAGCAAGGCCATCACTCTACAGTGCAAGGTGGCCATCGCTATCCCATCCACTCACCCCACCCACTCACCACCCACCCACTCACTCACTCACCTCACCAACCCACTCACCTCACCCACCCACCCACTCACCCACCCACTCACCCACTCACCCACCCACTCACCCACTCACCCACCCACCCACTCACCCACCCACTCACCCACCCACCCACCCACTCACCCACCCACCCACCCACTCACCCACCCACCCACTCACCCACCCACTCACCCACCCACTCACCCACCCACTCACCCACCCACTCACCCACTCACCCACCCACTCACCCACCCACCCACTCACCCACCCACCCACCCACTCACCCACCCACCCACCCACTCACCCACCCACCCACCCACCCACTCACCCACCCACCCACCCACTCACCCACCCACCCACCCACTCACCCACCCACTCACCCACTCACCCACCCACTCACCCACCCACTCACCCACCCACCCACCCACTCACCCACCCACCCACCCACTCACCCACCCACCCACCCACTCACCCACCCACCCACCCACTCACACACCCACCCACTCACCCACTCACTCAGTCACCCACTCAGTCACCCACTCACCCACCCACTCACCCACTTACTCACCTACCCACTCACCCACCCATTTACCCACCCACTCACCCACCCACTCACCCACCTACTCACCCACCCACCCACTCACCCACCCACTCACCCACCCACTCACCCACCCACTCACCCACTTACTCACCCACTCACTCACCTACCCACTCACCCACCCACTTACCCACCCACTCACCCACCCACTCACCCACCTACTCACCCACCCACTCACCCACCCACTCACCCACCTACTCACTCACCCACCCACTAACCCACCCACTCACCCACCCACCCACTCACCCACCCACCCACTCACCCACCCACTCACCCACTCACCCACCCACAGGTATATATCCGTGTATTGAGGGTGCTTCAAACAAAGTGTCAACACTTCTATGGGACTCTCGTTTTTAATGAAAAACGAACGGACAATAACACTTTAACATGATAACAAAAGTAATGTTAATAGTAAAGTAACGTAGAAGGGAAATAATGAAAATAAATGAAATTAAAAAACAATAAAATTCTCACGACGTTTCGATTGCAACACAAGCAATCATCATCAGGTGTGAAAATCACAGCAAGGAAGTTTTGAAAAAAGTGGCGGTAAAATGTTTTTGTTGCTGTGGTTTTCACACCTGATGATGATTGCTTGCGTTGCAATCGAAACGTCGTGTGATAATTTTTTTGTTTTATATTCTTATAATTTTATTGTTTCCCTTCTATGTGGTGGTGACTTTACCGAAAGAACTCAAGAATATGAATCCCTGCAGTCACGAAAGCTTTAAAACGAAATTTAATGTTAATAAATTTTGATTTAAAGCTTTCGTGACTGCAGGGATTCATATTCTTGAGTTCTTTTGATAAAGTCGCCACGTAGAAGGGAAATAATAAAATAAAAAATAATAAAGAAATATTTTTATTATTATTAAATTGTTCCCCTTCTACGCGACTTTACCGAGAGAACCAAGAATATAAATTTTTGATTTGAAGCTTTCGTGACTGCAGTGATTCACATTCTTGGTTCTTTCGGTAAAGTCACGTTGAAGTGAAACAATAAAATAATAAAATATATATAAAACAATAAAAATTCTCACGACGTTTCGACTGTAACACAAGCAGTCATCATCAGGTGTGAAAACCAACGGCAAGAAAAAAATAAAACGCCGTGAGAATTGTATTGTTTTATATATATTTTATTATTTTATTGTTTCCCTTCTACGAGACTTTACCGAACGAACCAAGAATCTTAATGTTAATAGCTTCAACAAGTCAGAGAGTCTTCCCATCGCTGTCAACGCGTGCCCTGGAATCTCCTCCCGGTGGTCTCCAGAGCCTGGAGGGAAGACACTCCTCGTTGTTTCGTTGCAAAATTCTCAGAAGTGTTCAAATGTCATTGAAGCACCCTGTATATTTGTATGCGTCAATCTAAATGATTGTGATAGTACAGTGAACACCTTGGATTGCGAGTAACTTGGGGCTTGCAATGACGGGCGGTAGCGCGTGTAGACACGCTTTGTACTGCCGAGCGTCACTTGATCACAACTGTTATACGAGCGCTTTGATGTACGAGCGCTTTGGATTACAAACGCGAGTTTAACGCGCAGGCTTTCGCGACCAATATTACTCATAATAAAAGGTTTTTGTTGGGTGAGATCGCGTCATTTATAAATGCGTCGTAACCCTCCACTACCCGACACGGCCAATCGGCAAAAAAAAAGTGTCACGTTGACAAAAGACAAAAATAGTTCACGACTTTAGCCCACCGGTGTGTTGAAGAGTGAATCCACAACATTGACAGCTTTGAGTAGTTCGACGTTTCGCTGGTAAATACATCCAGCATCATCGGGCAATTCACCAGAATGGTAAAGCCCTCGCTTGCTCCCGGTCTTAAATAGAGCAGCAGGGTGACGTCATCACTTAACTCATATCAGGTGCAGTGATTTGAGGCGTAGGTGGGGGGGGGGGTATTGTAATGATATTATCGATTGGTAATCAGTGAATGGTTACGATTAGTAATGAGTTGTAGATTGGAACGAATTATTGCCCGCAATCCCAATGTTTTACTGCGTGTGTCTGTATCGCTGTGACCTGCCTAGGGCTGTCCTGTTGAGCTCTGTGGCCCTGTTTGCTGCGAGGAGTTCAAGCAGCAGCATGGGGCTCGAGGGCGCTGCTCATACTGCGGCTCGGAGAGTGAGCCGCTCTTCACGGCGCGCGTCCACGACTCTCAGCTCGCGTTCTGTTCTGACGGTGACACTCACTACTGCTGCACTATGCACACTGCACTACTATACGCGCTACACTAGCATACATACTACACTACTATACACACTACACTACTATACGCACTACACTAGCATACATACTACACTACTGTACACACTACTATACACGCTATACTATTATATACTACAATATTATACATTACTACACTACTATACCCACTACACTACTATACATACTACACTACTATACACACTACACTACTATACACGCTATACTATTATACACTACAATACTATACATTAATACACTACTATACACACTACACTAGCATACATACTACACTACTATACACACTACACTACTATACACGCTATACTGTTATACACTACAATACTATACATTACTACACTACTATACACACTACACTACTATACATACATTACTATACACACTACACTACTATACACACTACACTACTATGCACACTTTACTAGTATACACTACAATACTATACATTACTACACTACTATACACACTGCACTAGCATACATACTATGCTAATATACATAATACACTACTATACACTACAATACTGTACATTACTACACTACTATACACACTACACTACTACACACACTATACTATTATACACTACAATACTATACATTACTACACTACTATACACACTACACTAGCATACATACTACACTTCTATAGACACTACACTACTATACACGCTATACTATTATACACTACAATACTATACATTAATACACTACTATACACACTACACTACTATACACACTATACTATTATACACTACAATACTATACATTACTACACTACTATACACACTACACTAGCATACATACTACACTTCTATACCCACTACACTACTATACACGCTATACTATTATACACTACAATACTATACATTAATACACTACTATACACACTACACTACTATACACACTATACTGTTATACACTACAATACTATGCTATGCACGCTACTATGCACACTACACTATTATACACACTATACTATTATACACTACAATACTAAACATTACTACACTACTATACACACTACACTACTACACACACTATACTTTTATTCACTACAATACTATACATTACTACACTACTATACACACTAAACTAGCATACATACTACGCTCGTATACGTACTACACTACTATACACTACAATGCTGTACATTACCACACTACTATACACTACAATGCTGTAGATTACCACACTACTATTCACACTACACGACTATACGTACTACGTTACTCCACACACTACCCTACACACCACCGAAGGATCATAACCTGTATACTATACACACTACACTACTATACACACTATACTATTATACACTACAATACTACACATTACTACACTGCTATACACACTACACTACTATACACACTATACTATTATGCACTACAATACTATACATTACTACACTACTATACACACTACACTACTACACACACTATACTGTTATACACTACAACACTATACACACTACACTACTATACACACTATACTATTATACACTACAATACTAAACATTACTACACTACTATACACACTACACTACTACACACACTATACTTTTATACACTACAATACTATACATTACTACACTACTATACACACTACACTACTATACACACTATACTATTATACACTACAATACTATACATTGCTACACTACTATGCACACTACACTACTATGCACACTACACTACTATACACACTATACTATTATACACTACAATACTATACATTACTACACTACTATACACACTACACTACTACACACACTATACTGTTATACACTACAATACTATACATTACTACACTACTATACACACTACACTAACATACATACTACGCTCGTATACGTACCACACTACTATACACTACAATGCTGTACATTACCACACTACTATTCACACTACACGACTATACGTACTACGTTACTCCACACACTACCCTACACACCGCCGAAGGATCATAACCTGATCGTGGTGGCGGCGTTTGTGCGTTCCATTGGCACTCGGAGCTACGTCGCCTGGAGTCGTTTACTCCTGGTCGGGTCTCCCTGGGCGAGCAAGTCTCGGGGGGGGAGGGGAGGTTCCACACACATTGCCGTCCAAACAAAAGCCCCCTCGTGAACGGTTCTGAAATGTAACAAATTTACGAGAACCTCGTCCGGACAAGGTTATCCCCGGGGCACCCCTCTGGAGCCAGGCCCTGGGGTGGGTTGGGGGGTGTGGGGGGGAGTGGGGGTGGTGTTGGCCGGCAAGCGCCTTGGTGGCCCGGGTAACCCCCCACGGGACCCGGCAGGGCCCAGCCCCGAGATGGCTACGTGAGGCGTCCGTCCTGCGGGCCCCCACGGTCCGCAGGCCGATGGGTGAGGGGGCGGTGCCGGCGTGGCAGGGAGAGGAGGGGACGGTCTGGTGGGACGGACCGGACCGCGGGGGGTAACTCCGCTATTGGGACGTGGGAATGTCCACCGTCGCTGGATGGGGAGGCCAGATCTGATGGAGGAGGCGGAAACGTATCGGTTGGGACGCGGGTCGGCCTTGCCTCCGCACGCGACGTTCGCCGCTGGAACCGAAACTTCTCGATCGGGGGGGGGTGGTCTCTCTCTCCTATTGCGGAGTAACCCCCGGTGAGTGGCCCCCGGGAGATTGTGGGGGGGGGGGGGGGGATACTCGCAAGCCCGCGGCTGGGTGCTGTTCAGTTGGAGTTTGTCCCAGCGTGATGAGAGGGTCGCCTCAAAGGGAGACTTCGGGTATCGGAAAGACAAACTCTGTTGTCTGTGCTTATGCACCAAACAGCAGCTCAGAGTATTCGGGCCGCTTGCAGACGGTGGGTGCACTGCCCGACCAGAGTTCAGGCATGCCGACTCCACAATCTTACTTGGGCGACTTCAGTGCTCGCGTGGGAGATACCTGGAGGGGCGGGCGTGATTGGGAGGAATGCCCCCTCCCCTCATCTGAACCTGAACCGGTGAGATGTTGCTGGAATTCTGCGCCAGTCGCGGATTGTCAATAGCGCACGCCGCGTTGGAACGCGGGCATGTTCATGAGTGTGCTCGCGTACCAGCAAACACGAACATCCGAGCGGACGATGTTCGGGATCTCGACTGTCGACGCAGCTGCGAGAAGCTGTTTGGCCTGAAGGGCAGTTGGTGCCTGTCATGGCGGCGACCCTAGGCCCCCTGGTGGACAACGGTGGTGGTGGTGGTGAGGAGGGTGAAGCTGTCAAGTTGAAAGAAGGAGGCTCTCTGAGCTGCGCTCTCCGCGGTCGATTGAGAGGTAACCGGCTTGCCGTGAGGGCGGGGCGGCTGCAGCGGTCGCTGAAGCCGAAGTCCCAAGGGGCGTGGGAGGAGTTTGGCGGGGGGAGGCGGGGGGCCGGGTGCCATGGGGAGGGACTTCCGGGCAGCCTCAAAGATGTTCTTGGTTCTTTCGGTAAAGTCACGTAGAAGGGAAACAATAAAATAATAACAAAAAATTAAAATATAAAACGATCATCATCAGGTGATGATGATTGCTTGTGTTGCAGTCGAAACGTCGTGAGAATTGTATTCTTCTTTGGTTCTTTCGGTAAAGTCACGTAGAATGAGAATAAAATAATAAATTGATAAAATAAAATAACACTAATATTCTCACGACGTTTCGGCCACAACACAAGCGGCCTTCATCAGGTGAAGGGAGCGAGACTGTCTGGTAGGACAGCGCTGGAGTGAGAGAGCCACGTTCAGATCACGGCTTTTAAGCTGTGTGAGAGGAACAAAGAGCCTTGACTAAGGAATTAGCATAAAATTTAGCATTGAAAAGGCTGAATGATTAGCTTGTGACTGGTCACAGAAATAGCTATGTTAAAAGTTAAAGCATACACATCCGCAGAGGCACCCATTGTTAAAAGGAATTAGCATAGAATTTAGCATTGAAATAGCTAAATTAAGGCATTCGCTTGTAACTGCTACAGAAATAGTTACGTTGAAATCAGAGCATACACATTCACCGAGGCACTTAGTACAAATCAAAACAGGAGAATTTAGCATTGAAATAACTAGGCGAATTTAGCATTGAAATAACTGGGTGATTTGCTGGTGACTGGTCACAGAATACTATATACTATATAGTGAACCAATAAAAACTAAAATATAAATTACCTTCATGTTATCAATAAACTCTATATTCTCCAATCAGCTAAGCTACCAACCATAAGTCGTTATATATCACAATGCTATATGGCGAAAAAATGGGTGGATTCTTACCCTCAAATTTCCGTACCACGGATAGCTACGGGCCTCGTTCAGACGGACGAGTTCGTCCATGGTCGGAACAGAGGAGGGGGAGAGAGACAGCTGCGAAGCCCTAGTATACTCCATGTTGTAAACCATACCATTAACCGTGGTGTGAGAGGTATTAAGAGGCAATGCTGGCGAAAGAGCTGCGGTCTGAAGGTCATCGTAAAATTACAATTAATTAAGAACAGAAATGATTTAACACATCTTTCCAGTGGTTACTAAGCCTGAATCCATCTTCTCGGTTGAAATTGTCTCTGTGCTTGTATATGTGAATGGCCTCATGAACGAATCTCTCATGGTAGCCAGTTGGTTTGCAAAGAACCTCCGTCTTGGAGAAGTCAATGTCATGTGAGCCCACTGAATTGTAACAGTGATCTGCCACGGCAGAGGAGTTCGTCTTACCGTGTTTCAAGTCTGCTTTATGTTCGCGGATGCGGTCCGAGATATGTCTTTTGGTTTCTCCAATGTAGCTACTACCACAGAGGCACTTTAGTTTGTAAACGCCCGGGTACTGTATGTCTGGAAGAGCATCTTTTACAGATGGAACTAAATCACGGATTTTGTGTACTGTGTTGAATCGGACCTGGATCTTGTGTTTATTCAGGATTTTGGAGATCTTTTTAGTGACCCCTGCAATGTAGGGTAAGGTGATGGTTTTGAGTGGCTCCACAAGAGGATCCTTCTTCATGACTGGAGTGATGGCTTTGCGGATTGTGTAGTCGGAGTAGCCATTAGCCCTGAGAGCCTGGTGTACGTGCTTGAGTTCACTGGTAATGTGTTCCTGGTCGGAAATGCATTGGGCTCTATGGTATAGAGTCTTGATGAGGCAGTTCTTCTGGGATGGATGGTGGTGGGAATCCGGTTTCAAGTAAGCATCTGTATGGGTAGCTTTCCTGTAGACAGAGTGGCTCATTGAACCATCATGTCTCCTTTTAATTAAGACATCCAGAAAGGGTAGTTTCTGTTCTTAATTAATTGTAATTTTACGATGACCTTCAGACCGCAGCTCTTTCGCCAGCATTGCCTCTTAATACCTCTCACACCACGGTTAATGGTATGGTTTACAACATGGAGTATACTAGGGCTTCGCAGCTGTCTCTCTCCCCCTCCTCTGTTCCGACCATGGACGAACTCGTCCGTCTGAACGAGGCCCGTAGCTATCCGTGGTACGGAAATTTGAGGGTAAGAATCCACCCATTTTTTCGCCATATAGCATTGTGATATATAACGACTTATGGTTGGTAGCTTAGCTGATTGGAGAATATAGAGTTTATTGATAACATGAAGGTAATTTATATTTTAGTTTTTATTGGTTCACTATATAGTATATAGTATTCTGTGACCAGTCACCAGCAAATCACCCAGTTATTTCAATGCTAAATTCGCCTAGTTATTTCAATGCTAAATTCTCCTGTTTTGATTTGTACTAAGTGCCTCGGTGAATGTGTATGCTCTGATTTCAACGTAACTATTTCTGTAGCAGTTACAAGCGAATGCCTTAATTTAGCTATTTCAATGCTAAATTCTATGCTAATTCCTTTTAACAATGGGTGCCTCTGCGGATGTGTATGCTTTAACTTTTAACATAGCTATTTCTGTGACCAGTCACAAGCTAATCATTCAGCCTTTTCAATGCTAAATTTTATGCTAATTCCTTAGTCAAGGCTCTTTGTTCCTCTCACACAGCTTAAAAGCCGTGATCTGAACGTGGCTCTCTCACTCCAGCGCTGTCCTACCAGACAGTCTCGCTCCCTTCACCTGATGAAGGCCGCTTGTGTTGTGGCCGAAACGTCGTGAGAATATTAGTGTTATTTTATTTTATCAATTTATTATTTTATTCTCATTCTACGTGACTTTACCGAAAGAACCAAAGAAGATGAATCATTGCAGTCACGAAAGCTTTAAATCGAGAATTGTATTGTTTTATATTTTTATTATTTTATCGTTTCCCTCCTACGTGGTGGTGACTTTACCGAAAGAAGCAAAGAATATGAATCCCTGCAGTCACGAAAGCTTTACATCAACATTTTAGCCTCAAAGATGTTCCGGCCAAAAAGCATCCCGTCGCCTTAGGGGGAGGGCTCGACGGGGTGTGGCTCAGGCTGTTCTCGGCAAGGGTGGCGGTGTAAGATGGAACTCGACTAAGGAGTATAGTTTTTCAAGTAGTAGTACCCCAAACTTTCGCAGCTTCTTAAAATCCCCCTTTCACACCACCAGCATGTGGACTATACCGTGCCACCTCGCCAGCCTGCACAGGTCGACCCCCTCCCCACCTTTCATCATGCCAAGTCCGCCTATTAAAATGCAAATTTTTTATGCTAATTGCTTTGTCGAGGCACCTTGATCCCTCTCACACAGCTTAAAGGTCCGCGGTCTGAGCTTGGCTCTGTTTCACTCCAGCGCTGTCCTCGAGACAGCCTGGTCCCTTCACCTTGTGTTGTGGCCGAAACGTCGTGATTTTTGATGTTTTAATTTTTTTTACCTACGTGGTGACTTTACCGGATAGAAGCAAAGAGTACGGAGAAGTGCCCTCCTCTCAGGAGGCAGCCCTGGAAACAGCTGGGGGTGGGGTGGGGTGGAGGGTGTCCATCCATCACGGCTTGTGAAGTCGTAGCGGCAAAGCTGCCGCGCCGGACGACATTCGCCCAGGGTTGTTTGAAGCGCCGGACAAAGCGTAGCAGTGCCGCGGTTAGCGCGCCTCTTCAATGTTGCACGGGAGGGGCGGGCGCGGTCCCTCTGGGTTGGCGGACGGGCGTCGTGGTCCCCGTGTTTAAGGTTGCCCAGAGGGTGTTCTCCGGCTGCAGAGGGATCCCGGGTCAAGCCGATGCCTCCGACTGAGGAGGAACACAGCTCTCGGTTCACAGGTCGATCTGCGTTCCCACCCTCGCCTGCTGTCCACGAGCTTTGAGGCGGCGGATGACATCGCGGGCACGGCGGGGCCAAGCTGAGGTTTCTCCGCTGAGGCTCGCCGCGATCGGGCGAGGAGCTCGGTGATCCGGGAGAGCCTTGGGGTGGAGCCGCTGCTCCTCCTACGGAGTGGGAGGAGCCGGTTGAGGTGGTTGAGGCATCTTGTGAGGATGCCCCCCCCCCCCCCGCCCCCGGTAGACTCGCCCTGTGAAACTCAACCGGGCAGAAACCCCGGGGTGGGGGTGTGGGGGGGGGGGGTGGTCAGCCCAGGGACACTCTGCTGGCAGGGCGATGTCGCTCGGCTGTTGCCTGGGAATTCTCCGGGAAAGAGACGGAGGCCGTAGCCGGCAGGACAAGCGGATTTGAGAAGCGAACGAACGGCACTGCTCTGGCACGCTGCGCGGGAGCTCTCCACTGCCGCGCTACGCTACGCTACTGCACGTGCACTACTAGACGCGCAGATGCAGACACAGATTAACTCCCCGTAGAGCCTTAACAGGCCTGCTGGGGCAAGTGCTGTCGGCGATGGCTCGTGAAGGGCCGAACACGGCCCCAGTGCCTTGTGCAGACATCGCCACTGGGGAGACAAAGGTGGCCGGGCAGTGGCGTTGGAGGCAGCTGCAGCTGCCCGTGCTGTTCTTCACAGGTGCTGCTCGTGAACTGCACTTGCCCCAAGAGCCTGCCCAGGCTATACGGGGGATCTTTATTTTTTGTGTTTCTGTGTTTCTGTGTGTGTGTGTGTGTATGTGGGGAGCGGTAGTGTAGTGGTTAGCGCTACGAACCCCGCGACCCGGTGACGATTATCTGAACCGGTCCCGGGCCCTCCCCTAGGTCGACTCAGCTTCAAATGAGCACCCTGGTGCGGTGTGTAGTAGTAAACATCGCTACCACTGGGGAGACAAAGGCGGCCGGGCGTGGTGCTGGCCATCCCACCGCCTCGTGTGCCGTTGCCGGCCTTCACGGGTGCTGCTCGCTAACAGCACTTGCCCCTGCAGTCTGTTACAGGCTACACGGGTGGTGGGGGAGTGGGGGTGTCTTTGTCTTCGTGTTTATCTACGTATCTAAATATATAACGGTGTACACCTGCGTGTGTGTGCGTGTGTGTTGTAGGCTGTAGGGCTCTGTGCAAGCAAGTGTTCCTCAGGCATCTGGGTCTGCATCCCGTGTGCTGTGAGTACTGCTCCCAGCGCTGTCCCCGCTCGCCGGCCCTGTCGCTCGCCCTGCCCGGCTCTCACCGCGTCTACTTCTGCAGCCAGGCGTGCATGACCAAGTTCAACACCTGGCACTTGCAGGTACACCCCCCGCCTCCCTCCTCCCTCCTCCCTCCTCCCTCCTCCCCCCGCGTAGCCAGGCTGCAGGGGCCAAGCGCTGTGGGTAGCGGCAGCGGCAGCGGCTATCAAGGCCGGCACCACGGCGCCCAGCCCGGCCGCCTTTGTCTCCCCCAGTGCTAGCGATGTTACTGCACCTTGTGCTCGTTTGAGGCTGAGTCGACCCTGGGGGGGAGCAGGCCCAGGTACGGTTCAGATAATCGCTACCACTGGTGTTGGTCGTGAGCGGGAATCGCAGCTCGGTACGCCAGGCACTCAGTGCACTAACCGCTGCACTACCGCACAAAGACAAAGATGCCCCCGTGTAGCCTTAACAGACTGTAGGGGCAAGTGCTGTTAGCGAGCACCTATGAAGGCCGGTAACGGTACACGAGGGGGTGGGTGGCCAGCACCACGCCCGACCGCCTTTGTCTCCCTAGTGGCAATGTTTACTACACACCGCACCAGGTACTCATTTGAGGCTGAGTCGACCTAGTGGAGGCCCAGGACCGGTTCAGATAGTCGTCACTGGTGTTGGCCGTAAATTGGGAATCGAACCCGGGTCGCCAGGTTCATAGCACAGCGTAGCGCTAACCGCTACACTATCGCTCCCCACGCACACACGGACACACACAACAACAACAACCGCCATTCGCCACTAAGTGGCGGTGACGTCACCACGACGCTTGTGCCAGGACACACACACACAGACACACACACACAGACACACACAGACACACACACAGACACACACACAGACACACACATACACAACAAACTATGGGTCCCTGTGTGATGAGTCTATGGGTCTCTCCCCGTGTCTCCATCCCCGTGTCTCTCTCCCCGTGTCTCTCTCCCTGTGTCTCTCTTGCTATGTCTCACTCTCTCCGTGTCTCTCTCTCTCCCACGTGTAGGTATCTCGTTGCGACGGCTGTGAGCGCCAGGGCCGTCTGGAAGAGTCTCTCGTGTGGAGGGGACAGCGGAGACATTTCTGCGACAAGAACTGCCTCCTCCTCTTCTACAGCCACCAGAGGGCGCCTCACATGGACACCCAACCTGGCACGGAGACCACCGGTGAGACACGGGGGGAGAGAGACACGGGGAGAGAGAGACACAGGGAGAGAGAGACACGGGGAGAGAGAGACACGGGGAGAGAGAGACACGGGGAGAGAGAGACACGGGGAGAGAGAGACACGGGGAGAGAGAGACACGGGGAGAGAGAGACACGGGGAGAGAGACACGGGGAGAGAGAGACACGGGGAGAGAGAGACACGGGGAGAGAGAGACACGGGGAGAGAGAGACACGGGGAGAGAGAGACACGGGGAGAGAGAGACACGGGGAGAGAGAGACACGGGTAGAGAGAGACACGGGGAGAGAGAGACACGGGGAGAGAGAGACACGGGGAGAGAGAGACACGGGGAGTGAGACACGGGGGGAGAGAGACACGGGGAGAGAGAGACACGGGGAGAGAGAGACACGGGGAGAGAGAGACACGGGGAGAGAGAGACACGGGGAGAGAGAGACACGGGGGGAGAGAGACACGGGGAGAGTGAGACACGGGGAGAGAGAGACACGGGGAGAGAGAGACACGGGGAGAGAGAGACACGGGGAGAGAGAGACACGGGGAGAGAGAGACACGGTGAGAGAGAGACACGGGGAGAGAGAGACACGGGGAGAGAGAGACACGGGGAGAGAGAGACACGGGGAGAGAGAGACACGGGGAGAGAGAGACACGGAGAGAGAGAGACACGGGGAGAGAGAGACACGGGGAGAGAGAGACACGGTGAGAGAGAGACACGGGGAGAGAGAGACACGGTGAGAGAGAGACACGGGGCGAGAGAGACACGGGGAGAGAGAGACACGGGGAGAGAGAGACACGGGGAGAGAGAGACACGGGGAGAGAGAGACACGGTGAGAGAGAGAGACACGGGGAGAGAGAGACACGGGGAGAGAGAGACACGGGGAGAGAGAGACACGGGGAGAGAGAGACACGGGGAGAGAGAGACACGGGGAGAGAGAGACACGGTGAGAGAGAGACACGGTGAGAGAGAGACACGGTGAGAGAGAGACACGGTGAGAGAGAGACACGGGGCGAGAGAGACACGGGGAGAGAGAGACACGGGGACACGGGGAGAGAGACACGGGGAGAGAGAGAGAGACACGGTGAGAGAGAGACACGGTGAGAGAGAGACACGGGGAGAGAGAGACACGGGGAGAGAGAGACACGGGGAGAGAGACACGGAGAGAGAGAGAGAGAGACACGGGGAGAGAGAGAGACACGGGGGGAGAGAGACACGGGGAGAGAGAGACACGGGCTGAGAGAGACACGGGGAGAGAGAGACACGGGGAGAGAGAGACACGGGGAGAGAGAGACACGGGGAGAGAGAGACACGGGGACACGGGGAGAGAGACACGGGGAGAGAGAGAGAGACACGGGGTGAGAGAGAGACACGGGGAGAGAGAGACACGGGGAGAGAGAGACACGGTGAGAGAGAGACACGGGGGGAGAGAGACACGGGGAGAGAGAGACACGGTGAGAGAGAGACACGGGGAGAGAGAGACACGGGGAGAGAGAGACACGGGGAGAGAGAGACACGGGGAGAGAGAGACACGGGGAGAGAGAGACACAGGGAGAGAGAGACACGGGGAGAGAGAGACACGGGGAGAGAGTGAGACACGGGGGGAGAGAGACACGGGGAGAGAGAGACACGGGGAGAGAGAGACACGGTGAGAGAGACACGGGGAGAGAGAGACACGGGGAGAGAGAGACACGGTGAGAGAGAGACACGGGGAGAGAGAGACACGGGGAGAGAGAGACACGGGGAGAGAGAGACACGGGGAGAGAGAGACACGGGGACACGGGGAGACAGATACACGGGGAGAGAGAGAGACACAGGGAGAGAGACACGGGGAGAGAGAGACACGGGGAGAGAGACATTCAGGGAGAGAGACATTCAGGGAGAGAGAGACATGGGGAACATTATGCTGATGCTCCTGATGATGATGATCCTGCTAATGATGATGTGGATGATTTTGATCCTGCTGATGCCGCTTCGGATGATGATGCTAATAATGATGATGATGCTGCTTCTGATGATGATGCTAATAATGCTGATGGTGGTGATGATGGAGATGATGATGATGATGGTGGTGATGGTGATGATGATGGTGGTGATGTTGATGATGATGGTGGTGATTGTGATGATGATGGTGGTGATGGTGATGGTAGTGATGATGGTGATTATGGTGATGTTTTTTGTCAGTCTCCATGGAGACGGTGCCCATCATAGCGATCGTGGTCTCCCTGGTGATAATGGTGATGATGATGGTGATGATGATGATGATGTTGATGATGGTGATGATGATGGTGATGATGATGATGGTGGTGATGGTGATGATGATGGTGGTGATGGTGATGTTTATTTGTCAGTCTCCGTTGAGACCGTGCCCATCATAGCGAGCGTGGTCTCGCTGGCGATGATGGTGATGATGTTGATGATGATGGTGGTGATGGTGGTGGTAGTGATGATGGTAGTGATGGTGATGATGGTGGTGGTGGTAGTGATGATGGTAGTGATGGTGATGTTTATTTGTCAGTCTCCGTTGAGACCGTGCCCATCATAGCGAGCGTGGTCTCGCTGGCGATGGTGATGATGGTGATGATGGTGATGATGGTGGTGATGATGTTGATGATGGTGGTGATGATGGTGATGATGATGGTGATGTTTATTTGTCAGTCTCCGTTGAGACCGTGCCCATCATAGCGAGCGTGGTCTCCCTGGCAATGGTGATGATGGTGATGATGGTGGTGATGATGTTGATGATGGTGGTGATGATGGTGATGATGATGGTGATGTTTATTTGTCAGTCTCCGTTGAGACCGTGCCCATCATAGCGAGCGTGGTCTCGCTGGCGATGATGGTGATGATGTTGATGATGGTGATGGTGGTGGTAGTGATGATGGTAGTGATGGTGATGATGGTAGTGATGATGGTGGTGATAGTAGTGATGATGGTAGTGATGGTGATGATGATGGTGATGTTTATTTGTCAGTCTCCGTTGAGACCGTGCCCATCATAGCGAGCGTGGTCTCGCTGGCGATGGTGATGATGGTGGTGATGATGGTGGTGATAGTAGTGATGATGGTGGTGGTAGTGATGATGGTAGTGATGGTGATGTTTATTTGTCAGTCTCCGTTGAGACCGTGCCCATCATAGCGAGCGTGGTCTCGCTGGCGACGGTGCCGATGAAGCCGCAGCCACGACCACCCTCATCACCCCCCGGTGAGGAGACGGAAAAATACCACGGAGAGAGAGATCTATAGATATCGATCTATAAATATAGATCTATAGACATCGATCTATATACATCGATCTATAGACATCGATCTATAGATATCGATCTATAGACATCGATCTATAGATATCGATCTATAGATATCGATCTATAGTTATCGATATTTGTAAATAGATTTATATAGAGAGTCGAGGCCGACCGAATCTAAATTTTTGGTTTCGGCTGAGACTGCCACTTCTTTAAATTTTTCTTGCTGTGGTTTTCACACCTGATGATGATTGCTCATCACCTGATGATGATTGCTCATCACCTGATGATGATTGCTCATCACCTGATGATGATTGCTCATCACCTGATGATGATTGCTGCTTGGTGTTGCAGTTGAAACGTAGTGAGAATTTAATTTTTTATATTTTTATTATTTTATTGTTTCCCTTCTACGTGGTGGTGACTTTACCGAAAGAACTCAAGAATATGAATCCCTGCAGTCACGAAAGCTTTAAATCAAACCGAAGCCGAAAGTTAAATATGTCACGATGCAATGCTACTTTAATAAAAAATATAATGAAATCTAGAACGAATCATTCAGAGCCTGCAGTAAGAGTCGCTAACTGTCAAATCTTTAGGTTACTTACTTAGTAATTATAGCCAAACGAACGAATGTTGTTGGCCTCTAATAGATCTATCTCTATAGAGATCTATATAGAGAGATCTATATATAGAGATGTATATATAGATATCTATATATACAGTGAGGGAAAAAAGTATTTTATCCCCTGCTGATTTTGTACGTTTGCCCACTGACAAAGAAATGATCAGTCTATAATTTTGATGGTAGGTTTATTTGAACAGTGAGAGACAGAATAACAACAAGAAAATCCAGAAAAACGCATGTCAAAAATTATATAAATTGATTTGCATTTTAATGAGGGAAATAAGTATTTGACCCCCTCTCAATCAGAAAGATTTCTGGCTCCCAGGTGTCTTTTATACAGGTAATGAGTTGAGATTAGGAGCACACTCTTAATGGGAGTGCTCCTAATCTCAGCTTGTTACCTGTATAAAAGACACCTGTCCACAAGCAATCAATCAATCAGATTCCAAACTCTCCACCATGGCCAAGACCAAAGACCTCTCCAAGGATGTCAGGGACAAGATTGTAGATCTACACAAGGCTGGAATGGGCTACAAGACCATTGCCAAGCAGCTTGGTGAGAAGGTGACAACAGTTGGTGCGATTATTCGCAAATGGAAGAAACACAAAAGAACTGTCAATCTCCCTCGGCCTTGGGCTCCATGCAAGATCTCACCTCGTGGAGTTGCAATGATCATGAGAACGGTGAGGAATCAGCCCAGAACTACACGGGAGGACCTTGTCAATGATCTCAAGGCAGCTGGGACCATAGTCACCAAGAAAACAATTGGTAACACACTACGCCGTGAAGGACTGAAATCCTGCAGTGCCCGTAAGATGCCCCTGCTCAAGAAAGCACATATACATGCCCGTCTGAAGTTGGCCAATGAACATCTGAATGATTGAGAGGACAACTGTGTGAAAGTGTTGTGGTCAGATGAGACCAAAATGGAGCTAATCATTTCTTTGTCAGTGGGCAAACGTACACAATCAGCAGGGGATCAAATGCTTTTTTTCCCTCACTGTATAGAGATCTATATATAGAGATCTATATATAGAGACATCTATATATAGAGATATATATCTATAGAGATTCATATATGGAGATTTATATATAGAGATCTACATATAGAGATCTATAGAGATAGATAGGGAGATATGGAGAGAGACAGATGGAGAGAGGGAGAGAGGGTTGATGGAGAGAGATGGAAAGGGAGACACAGCACTGAGGAGGCAGCAATGACCTTTGTCTCTTTGTCTTTGTGTCTGTGTGTCTGTGTGTATCTGTCTGTGTGTCTGTGTGTGTGTGTCTGTGTGTGTGTCTGTGTGTCTGTCTGTGTGTCTGTCTGTGTGTCTCTGTGTCTGTGTGTGTCTGTGTGCGTGTCTGTCTGTGCGTCTGTGCGTCTGTGTGTGTGTCTGTGTCTGTGTGTGTGTGTATGTGTGTGTGTGTCTGTGTCTCTGTGTGTGTGTGTCTGTGTGTGTCTGTGTGTGTGTGTGTCTGGGTGTGTCTGTGTGTGTGTGTCTGTGTGTCTGTTTGTGTGTCTGTGTGTCTGTGTGTCTGTGTGTGTGTCTGTTTGTGTGTCTGTGTGTCTGTGTCTGAGCAGCTCTGCACACGAAAAGAAGCGTCAATACAAACGACGTGAGTGAACAGCCCGCAGCACTCACACACTCACACACTCACTAACACACTCACTTACACACTCACTTACACACTCACTTACACACTCACTTACACACTCACTTACACACTCACTAACACACTCAAATAAACATTCACACACGACAACCGCCATTTCCCCCACCAAGTGGCCGTGACGTCACCGTGGCGCCCGTGCCAGGCTAGGTGCACATTCTCGGGCAAGATGTTTGGTGCTGGGATGGCCTCACACGTTGGCTTATTTGTGCGGCTGGCACGCTCCACACTCTCCACACTCTCCACACTCTCCACACTCTCCACACGCTCCACACTCTCCACACTCTCCACACTCTCCACACTCTCCACACTCTCCACACTCTCCACGCTCTCCACACTCTCCACACTCTACACACTCTCCACACTCTCCACATGCTCCACACTCTCCACACTCTCCACACGCTCCACACTCTCTACACTCTCTACACTCTCCACACTCTCCACACTCTCCACACTCTCCACACTCTCCACACTCTCCACACTCTCCACACTCTCTACACTCTCCACACTCTCCACACTCTCCACATGCTCCACGCTCTCCACGCTCTCCACACTCTCCACGCGCTCCCCACGCTCTCCACACGCTCCACACTCTCCACACTCTCCACACGCTCCACACGCTCCACACTCTCCACACTCTCCACACTCTCCACACTCTCCACACTCTCCACGCTCTCCACACTCTCCACGCGCTCCCCACGCTCTCCACACTCTCCACGCTCTCCACGCTCTCCACTCTCTCCACACGCTCAACACTCTCCACACTCTCCACGCGCTCCACGCTCTCCACGCTCTCCACGCTCTCCACTCTCTCCACACTCTCCACACTCTCCACACTCTCCACGCTCCCCACTCTCCACGCTCTCCACACTCTCCACGCTCTCCACGCTCTCCACGCTCTCCACTCTCTCCACACGCTCTCCACTCTCTCCACACTCTCCACACGCTCTCCACACTCTCCACTCTCCACACTCTCCACACGCTCCACGCTCTCCACGCTCTCCACGCTCTCCACGCTCTCCACTCTCTCCACACTCTCCACACTCTCCACACTCTCCACACGCTCCACACGCTCCACGCTCTCCACGCTCTCCACACGCTCCACACGCTCCACACTCTCTACACTCTCCACACTCTCCACACTCTCCACACGCTCCACACTCTCCACACTCTCCACACTCTCCACGCTCTCCACACTCTCCACACGCTCCACACGCTCCACTCTCTCCACGCTCTCCACGCTCTCCACACGCTCCACACACTCCACTCTCTCCACGCTCTCCACGCTCTCCACACTCTCCACACTCTCCATACTCTCCACGCTCTCCACACTCTCCACGCTCTCCACACGCTCCACACTCTCCACTCTCTCCATGCTCTCCACATTCTCCACCCTCTCCACACTCTCCATACTCTCCACGCTCTCCACGCTCTCCACACGCTCCACACTCTCCACACGCTCCACACTCTCCACTCTCTCCACGCTCTCCACATTCTCCACCCTCTCCACACTCTCCACTCTCTCCACACTCTCCACGCGCTCTCCACGCTCTCCACACTCTCCACACTCTCCACACTCTCCACAAGCTCCACACTCTCCACGCTCTCCACGCTTTCCACGCTCTCCACGCTCTCCACGCTCTCCACGCTCTCCACGCTCTCCACACTCTCCACTCTCTCCACTCTCTCCACACTCTCCACGCTCTCCACACTCTCCACACTCTCCACACGCTCCACACTCTCCACGCTCTCCACGCTCTCCACATTCTCCACACTCTCCACACTCTCCACACTCTCCACACGCTCCACACTCTCCACACGCTCCACACTCTCCACTCTCTCCACGCTCTCCACATTCTCCACCCTCTCCACACTCTCCACTCTCTCCACACTCTCCACATTCTCCACCCTCTCCACACTCTCCACGCTCTCCACACGCTCCACACTCTCCACACTCTCCACACTCTCCACACTCTCCACACTCTCCACGCTCTCCACACGCTCCACACTCTCCACTCTCTCCACGCTCTCCACATGCTCCACACTCTCCACACTCTCCACACGCTCCCCACGCTCCCCACACTCTCCACGCTCTCCACGCTCTCCACACTCTCCACACTCTCCATGCTCTCCACACTCTCCACACTCTCCACGCTCTCCACGCGCTCCACACGCTCCACACTCTCCACGCTCTCCACACTCTCCACGCTCTCCACACGCTCCACACTCTCCACACTCTCCACACGCTCCACACTCTCCACACTCTCCACACTCTCCACACTCTCCACGCTCTCCACACTCTCCACGCTCTCCACACTCTCCACGCTCTCCACACTCTCCACGCTCTCCACACGCTCCACTCTCTCCACGCTCCCCACACTCTCCACACTCTCCACACTCTCCACACTCTCCACGCTCTCCACGCTCTCCACACGCTCCACGCTCTCCACACTCTCCACACTCTCCACACTCTCCACATGCTCCACACTCTCCACACTCTCCACACGCTCCCCACGCTCCCCACACTCTCCACGCTCTTCACGCTCTCCACACGCTCCACACTCTCCACACTCTCCACACGCTCCCCACGCTCCCCACACTCTCCACGCTCTCCACACTCTCCACACGCTCCACGCTCTCCACGCTCTCCACACTCTCCACGCTCTCCACACTCTCCACACTCTCCACGCTCTCCACACGCTCCACGCGCTCCACACTCTCCATGCTCTCCACGCTCTCCACTCTCTCGACACTCTCCACACGCTCCACACTCTCCACACTCTCCACACTCTCCACACTCTCCACACTCTCCACGCTCTCCACGCTCTCCACGCTCCCCACGCTCTCCACACTCTCCACACTCTCCACACTCTCCACACTCTCCACGCTCTCCACACTCTCCACACTCTCCACGCTCTCCACACTCTCCACACTCTCCACACGCTCCACACTCTCCACACGCTCCACGCTCTCCACACTCTCCACACTCTCCACACGCTCCACACTCTCCACACTCTCCACGCTCTCCACGCTCTCCACGCTCTCCACACTCTCCACACTCTCCACACTCTCCACACTCTCCACTCTCTCCACGCTCTCCACACTCTCCACACTCTCCACACTCTCCACACTCTCCACACGCTCCACACTCTCCACACTCTCCACACTCTCCACGCTCTCCACACTCTCCACACGCTCCACGCTCTCCACACTCTCCACACTCTCCAC
This sequence comes from Petromyzon marinus, assembly GCF_048934315.1. NCBI lineage: Eukaryota > Metazoa > Chordata > Hyperoartia > Petromyzontiformes > Petromyzontidae > Petromyzon > Petromyzon marinus. The sequence goes on from NC_133732.1 coordinate 2,064,425, forward strand.
ACTCTCCACACTCTCCACGCTCTCCACACTCTCCACACGCTCCACGCTCTCCACACTCTCCACACTCTCCACACTCTCCACGCTCTCCACGCTCTCCACACTCTCCACACGCTCCACGCTCTCCACACGCTCCACACTCTCCACGCTCTCCACACTCTCCACACTCTCCACACTCTCCACGCTCTCCACGCTCTCCACACTCTCCACCCGCTCCACACTCTCCACACTCTCCACACTCTCCACACGCTCCACTCTCTCCACGCTCCCCACACTCTCCACGCTCTCCACGCTCTCCACACTCTCCACGCTCTCCACACTCTCCACGCTCTCCACGCGCTCCACGCGCTCCACACTCTCCACACTCTCCACGCTCTCCACACTCTCCACACTCTCCACACTCTCCACACTCTCCACACTCTCCACACGCTCCACACTCTCCACACGCTCCACGCTCTCCACACTCTCCACACTCTCCACACTCTCCACACTCTCCACGCTCTCTACACTCTCCACACTCTCCACATGCTCCACACGCTCAATACTCTCCACACTCTCCACACTCTCCACGCTCTCCACACTCTCCACGCTCTCTACACGCTCCACACTCTCCACGCTCTCCACACTCTCCACGCTCTCCACGCTCTCCACACTCTCCACGCTCTCCACACTCTCCACGCTCTCCACGCTCTCCACACTCTCCACCCGCTCCACACTCTCCACACTCTCCACACTCTCCACACTCTCCACACGCTCCACTCTCTCCACGCTCCCCACACTCTCCACGCTCTCCACGCTCCCCACACTCTCCACACTCTCCACACTCTCCACACTCTCCACACGCTCCACTCTCTCCACGCTCCCCACACTCTCCACGCTCTCCACGCTCTCCACACTCTCCACGCTCTCCACCCGCTCCACACTCTCCACACTCTCCACACTCTCCACACTCTCCACACTCTCCACACGCTCCACTCTCTCCACGCTCCCCACACTCTCCACACTCTCCACCCGCTCCACACTCTCCACACTCTCCACACTCTCCACACTCTCCACACGCTCCACTCTCTCCACGCTCCCCACACTCTCCACACTCTCCACGCTCTCCACGCTCTCCACATGCTCCACATGCCCCACACTCTCCACACTCTCCACACTCTCCACACTCTCCACATGCTCCACACTCTCCACACTCTCCACACGCTCCCCACGCTCTCCACACTCTCCACACTCTCCACACTCTCCACATGCTCCACACTCTCCACACTCTCCACACACTCCACGCTCTCCACGCTCTCCACACTCTCCACACTCTCCATGCTCTCCACACTCTCCACACTCTCCACGCTCTCCACGCTCTCCACACTCTCCACACTCTCCATGCTCTCCACACTCTCCACACTCTCCATGCTCTCCACACTCTCCACGCTCTCCACGCGCTCCACACTCTCCACGCTCTCCACACGCTCCACACTCTCCACACTCTCCACACGCTCCACACGCTCTCCACACTCTCCACGCTCCACGCTCTCCACACTCTCCACACTTTCCACACTCTCCACGCTCTCCACACTCTCCACACTCTCCACGCTCTCCACACTCTCCACGCTCTCCACACTCTCCACATGCTCCACTCTCTCCACACTCTCCACACTCTCCACGCTCTCTACACGCTCCACACTCTCCACGCTCTCCACACTCTCCACACTCTCTACACGCTCCACACTCTCCACGCTCTCCACACTCTCCACGCTCTCCACACTCTCCACATGCTCCACTCTCTCCACACTCTCCACACTCTCCACGCTCTCCACGCTCTCCACACGCTCCACACTCTCCACGCTCTCCACACTCTCCACACGCTCCCCACGCTCTCCACGCTCTCCACACTCTCCACATGCTCCACACTCTCCACACTCTCCACACTCTCCACACGCTCCACGCTCTCCACACTCTCCACACTCTCCACACTCTCCACGCTCTCCACGCTCTCCACGCTCTCCACGCTCTCCACGCTCTCCACGCTCTCCACACGCTCCACACGCTCCACGCTCTCCACGCTCTCCACGCTCTCCACACTCTCCACACTCTCCACACGCTCCACACTCTCCACGCTCTCCACGCTCTCCACACGCTCCACGCTCTCCACACTCTCCACACTCTCCACACTCTCCACACTCTCCACACGCTCCACACTCTCCACGCTCTCCACACTCTCCACACTCTCCACGCTCTCCACGCTCTCCACACACTCCACACTCTCCACACTCTCCACGCGCTCCACGCTCTCCACACTCTCCACGCTCTCCACACTCTCCATGCTCTCCACACGCTCCACACTCTCCACACTCTCCACACTCTCCACACTCTCCACACGCTCCACACTCTCCACACGCTCCACACGCTCCACACTCTCCACACTCTCCACACTCTCCACACTCTCCACACTCTCCACGCTCTCCACACTCTCCACGCCCTCCACACTCTCCACACTCTCCACACTCTCCACACTCTCCACCCGCTCCACACTCTCCACACACTCCACACTCTCTACTCTCTCCACGCTCTCCACACTCTCCACACTCTCCACACTCTCCACGCTCTCCACACGCTCCACACTCTCTACTCTCTCCACGCTCTCCACACTCTCCACACTCTCCACCCGCTCCACACTCTCCACACACTCCACACTCTCTACTCTCTCCACGCTCTCCACACTCTCCACGCCCTCCACACTCTCCACACTCTCCACACTCTCCACGCTCTCCACACGCTCCACACTCTCTACTCTCTCCACGCTCTCCACACTCTCCACACTCTCCACGCTCTCCACGCTCTCCACACTCTCCACACTCTCCACACTCTCCACGCTCTCCACGCTCTCCACACTCTCCACACGCTCCACACTCTCCACGCTCTTCACGCTCTCCACACGCTCCACACTCTCCACACGCTCCACACTCTCCACGCTCTCCACGCTCTCCACGCTCTCCACACTCTCCACGCTCTCCACACTCTCCACACGCTCCAGACTCTCCACACTCTCCACACGCTCCACACTCTCCACACTCTCCACGCTCTCCACACTCTCCACACGCTCCACGCTCTCCACACTCTCCACACTCTCCACACTCTCCACATGCTCCACACTCTCCACACTCTCCACACTCTCCACACGCTCCCCACGCTCCCCACACTCTCCACGCTCTCCACACTCTCCACATGCTCCACACTCTCCACGCTCTCCACGCTCTCCACGCTCTCCACACTCTCCACACTCTCCACGCTCTCCACACTCTCCACGCTCCCCACACTCTCCACGCTCTCCACACTCTCCACACTCTCCACACTCTCCACACGCTCCCCACGCTCCCCACACTCTCCACGCTCTCCACACTCTCCACATGCTCCACACTCTCCACACTCTCCACGCTCTCCACACTCTCCACACTCTCCACACTCTCCACACTCTCCACACGCTCCACACTCTCCACACTCTCCACGCTCTCCACACTCTCCACACGCTCCACGCTCTCCACACTCTCCACACTCTCCACACTCTCCACATGCTCCACACTCTCCACACTCTCCACACGCTCCCCACGCTCCCCACACTCTCCACGCTCTCCACACTCTCCACATGCTCCACACTCTCCACGCTCTCCACGCTCTCCACGCTCTCCACACTCTCCACACTCTCCACGCTCTCCACACTCTCCACACTCTCCACGCTCTCCACGCTCTCCACGCTCTCCACACTCTCCACGCTCTCCACACTCTCCACGCTCTCCACGCTCTCCACACGCTCCACGCTCTCCACACGCTCCACGCTCTCCACGCTCTCCACGCTCTCCACGCTCTCCACACTCTCCACACTCTCCACGCTCTCCACACTCTCTACACGCTCCACACTCTCCACACGCTCCACACTCTCCACACTGTCCACACTCTCTACGCTCTCCACGCTCTCCACACTCTCCACACGCTCCACACTCTCTACGCTCTCCACACTCTCCACACTCTCCACACTCTCCACGCTCTCCACGCTCTCCACTCTCTCCACGCTCTCCACACTCTCCACACTCTCCACGCTCTCCACGCTCTCCACGCTCTCCACACGCTCCACACTCTCCACACTCTCCACTCTCTCCACGCTCTCCACGCTCTCCACGCTCTCCACGCTCTCCACGCTCTCCACGCTCTCCACGCTCTCCACGCTCTCCACGCTCTCCACGCTCTCCACGCGCTCAATCACCGTCGCCAACTCCCTCCCGGAAGCGAGCAGCTCTTAGCAGATGTACTGCAGTCACAATATTTGTATTTTTTTTTTTATTTTCACCAGGGTGTAAGTCCCCCACTGAGCTGCTATTTAGCACTCTATTCAGAAGCGACCCCGGCCAAGCGCAAACGATCGCTCAACGAAGTGGGCCCAGCCATCGCGTGGAAGTTTCTAGCAGCAGCCAACTGCTCCAAACGCGTGGTGGTGACGTTGATTCCACACGTGGAGGGCAAAACCCGAGGACCTGGAGAAAAATCCACGCGGCCACGAGGAGAGAGACACAGACTCCAAATATACAGCAGCAGCAGCAGGCGTCTGGGTCGGGATTGAACCCACGACCTCCTGCGTACCAGGCGAGGTGGCTAACATCTCATAGCCACTGTGGCGTCAGGGATGATGACTGTGTGCGTGCCTCTCTTCCCCGTGTCTCTCTTCCCCGTGTCTCCGTGTCTCTCTCCCCGTGTCTCCCTGACTCTCTCCCCGTGTCTCTCTCCCCGTGTCTCTCTCCCCGTGTCTCCGTGTCTCTCTCCCCGTGTCCGTGTCTCTCTCCCCGTGTCTCTCTCCCCGTGTCTCTCTCCCCGTGTCTCTGTATCTCTCTCCCCGTGTCTCTGTGTCTCTCTCCCCATGTCTCTGTGTCTCTCTCCCCGTGTCTCCGTGTCTCTCTCCCCGTGTCTCTCTCCCCGTGTCTCTGTGTCTCTCTCCCCGTGTCTCCGTGTCTCTCTCCCCGTGTCTCTCTCCCCGTGTCTCTCTCCCCGTGTCTCTGTATCTCTCTCCCCGTGTCTCTGTGTCTCTCTCTCCGTGTCTCTGTGTCTCTCTCCCCGTGTCTCTGTGTCTCTCTCCCCGTGTCTCTGTGTCTCTCTCCCCGTGTCTCTCTCCCTGTGTCTCTCTCCCCGTGTCTCTGTGTCTCTCTCCCCGTACGTGTCTCTTTCCGTGTAGGTGTCTGTGCAGACCCCGCCGAGTGCCCCCGCCTGCGTGATGAGGAACAAGGCGGTCCTCTGCCGCCCGCTCAACAAAACCAAAGCCACTCAGTGCCGTCCGGTGTGTGCACACACGGAGACGCAGACCGGTGAGACACAGGGAGACACGCGGGGAGACACACGGGGAGACACACGGGGAGACACACGGGGAGACACACGGGGAGACACACGGGGAGACACGCGGGGAGACACGCGGGGAGACACACGGGGAGACACACGGGGAGACACGGGGAGACGGGGACACGCGGGGACACGCGGGGAGACACGCGGGGAGACACACGGGGAGACACGGGGATACAGAGACACACACGGGGAGACACACGGGGAGACACGGGGAGACACGGGGATACAGAGACACACACGGGGAGACACACGGGGACACGCGGGGAGACACGGGGATACAGAGACACACACGGGGTCACATTGGGTCACATGGGGTCACATTGGGTCACATGGGGACACACGGGGTCACATGGGGACACACGGGGTCACATGAGGACACACAGAGACAGGGAGACACAGGGTGTGCTCACACGGAAGAGACAGGAGACACAGGGGGAGAGAGAGAGACATGCAGACAGAGGAGGAGGATGATGGAGTCACGTGCTCCTGTCTCATTTTGTCTTTTTGGCTGTCTCTCACCCCGTGTCTCTCTATCCCCGTGTCTTTCTCTCTCTCCCCGTGTCTCTCTCTCCCTGTGTCTCTCTCACCCCGTGTCTCTCTCTCCCCGTGTCTCTCTCACCCCGTGTCTCTCTTTCCCCGTGTCTCTCTCTCTCCCCGTGTCTCTCTCTCACCCCGTGTCTCTCTCTCCCCGTGTCTCTCTCTCCCCGTGTCACTCTCTCCCCGTGTCTCTCTCTCCCTCTCCCCGTGTCTCTCTCTCCCTCTCCCCATGTCTCTCTCTCCCCGTGTCTCTCTCTCCCCGTGTCTCTCTCTCCCCGTGTCTCTCTCTCCCCGTGTCTCTCTCTCCCCGTGTCTCTCTCTCCCCGTGTCTCTCTCTCCCCGTGTCTCTCTCTCCCCGCGTCTCTCTCTCCCCGTCTCTCTCTCCCCGTCTCTCTCTCCCCGTGTCTCTCTCTCACCGTGTCTCTCTCTCCCCTTGTCTCTCTCTCCCCGTGTCTCTCTCTCCCCGTGTCTCTCTCTCCCCGTGTCTCTCTCTCCCCGTCTCTCTCTCACCCCGTGTCTCTCTCACCCCGTGTCTCTCTCTCCCCGTGTCTCTCTCTCTCCCCGTGTCTCTCTCACCCCGTGTCTCTCTCTCCCCGTGTGTCTCTCTCTCCCCGTGTCTCTCTCTCACCCCGTGTCTCTTTCTCCCCGTGTGTCTCTCTCTCTCTCTCCCTGTGTCTCTCTCTCCCTCTCCCCATGTCTCTCTCTCCCCGTGTCTCTCTCTCCCCGTGTCTCTCTCTCCCCCCATGTCTCTCTCTCCCCGTGTCTCTCTCTCCCCGTGTCTCTCTCTCCCCGTGTCTCTCTCTCCCCGTGTCTCTCTCTCCCCGTGTCTCTCTCTCCCCGTGTCTCTCTCTCCCCGTGTCTCTCTCTCCCCGTGTCTCTCTCTCCCCGTGTCTCTCTCTCCCCGTGTCTCTCTCTCCCCATCTCTATCTCCCCGTCTCTCTCTCCCCGTGTCTCTCTCTCACCGTGTCTCTCTCTCCCCGTGTCTCTCTCTCCCCGTGTCTCTCTCCCCGTCTCTCTCTCTCCCCGTGTCTCTCTCTCCCCGTGTCTCTCTCTCTCCCCGTGTCTCTCACCCCGTGTCTCTCTCTCCCCGTGTCTCTCTCTCTCCCCGTGTCTCTCTCTCACCCCGTGTCTCTCTCTCCCCGTGTCTCTCTCTCTCTCTCTCTCCCTGTGTCTCTCTCTCCCTCTCCCCATGTCTCTCTCTCCCCGTGTCTCTCTCTCCCCGTGTCTCTCTCTCCCCCCGTGTCTCTCTCTCCCCGTGTCTCTCTCTCCCCGTGTCTCTCTCTCCCCGTGTCTCTCTCTCCCCGTGTCTCTCTCTCCCCGTGTCTCTCTCTCCCCGTGTCTCTCTCTCCCCGTGTCTCTCTCTCCCCGTGTCTCTCTCTCCCCGCGTCTCTCTCTCTCCCCGTGTCTCTCTCTCCCCGTGTCTCTCTCTCCCCGTGTGTCTCTCTCTCCCCGTGTCTCTCTCTCACCCCGTGTCTCTTTCTCCCCGTGTCTCTCTCTCTCTCTCCCCGTGTCTCTCTCTCACCCCGTGTCTCTCTCTCCCCGTGTCTCTCTCTCCCCGTGTCTCTCTCTCCCCCCGTGTCTCTCTCTCCCCGTGTCTCTCTCTCCCCGTGTCTCTCTCTCCCCGTGTCTCTCTCTCCCCGTGTCTCTCTCTCCCCGTGTCTCTCTCTCCCCGTGTCTCTCACTCCCCGTGTCTCTCTCTCCCCGCGTCTCTCTCTCTCCCCGTGTGTCTCTCTCCCCGCGTCTCTCTCTCTCCCCGTGTCTCTCTCTCCCCGTGTCTCTCTCTCCCCGTGTGTCTCTCTCTCCCCGTCTCTCTCTCTCTCCCTGTGTCTCTCTCACCCCGTGTCTCTCTCTCTCCCCGTGTCTCTCTCTCTCCCCGTGTCTCTCTCTCTCCCCGTGTCTCTCTCACCCCGTGTGTCTCTCTCTCCCCGTGTCTCTCTCTCACCCCGTGTCTCTTTCTCCCCGTGTCTCTCTCTCTCTCTCCCTGTGTCTCTCTCTCCCTCTCCCCATGTCTCTCTCTCCCCGTGTCGCTCTCTCCCCGTGTCTCTCTCTCCCCCCGTGTCTCTCTCTCCCCGTGTCTCTCTCTCCCCGTGTCTCTCTCTCCCCGTGTCTCTCTCTCCCCATGTCTCTCTCTCCCCGTGTCTCTCTCTCCCCGTGTCTCTCTCTCCCCGTGTCTCTCTCTCCCCGCGTCTCTCTCTCCCCGTGTCTCTCTCTCCCCATCTCTCTCTCCCCGTCTCTCTCTCCCCGTGTCTCTCTCTCACCGTGTCTCTCTCTCCCCGTGTCTCTCTCTCCCCGTGTCTCTCTCTCCCCGTGTCTCTCTCCCCGTGTCTCTCTCTCCCCGTGTCTCTCTCTCAGTGTCTCTCTCTCCCCGTGTGTCTCTCTCCCCGTGTCTCTCTCTCTCCCCGTGTCTCTCTCTCTCCCCGTCTCTCTCTCTCCCCGTGTCTCTCTCTCCCCGTGTCTCTCTCTCCCCGTCTCTCTCTCTCCCCGTGTCTCTCTCTCCCCGTGTCTCTTTCTCTCCCCGTGTGTCTCTCTCTCCCCGTCTCTCTCTCCCCGTCTCTCTCTCCCCGTGTCTCTCTCCCCGTGTGTCTCTCTCTCCCCGTGTCTCTCTCTCCCCGTGTCTCTCTCTCCCCGTCTCTCTCTCTCTCTCCCCGTGTCTCTCTCTCCCCGTGTCTCTCTCTCCCCGTGTCTCTCTCTCCCTGTGTCTCTCTCACCCCGTGTCTCTCTCTCCCCGTGTCTCTCTCTCTCCCCGTGTCTCTCACCCCGTGTCTCTCTCTCCCCGTGTCTCTCTCTCTCCCCGTGTCTCTCTCTCCCCGTGTCTCTCTCTCTCCCCGTGTCTCTCTCTCACCCCGTGTCTCTCTCTCCCCGTGTCTCTCTCTCTCTCCCTGTGTCTCTCTCTCCCTCTCCCCGTGTCTCTCTCTCCCTCTCCCCATGTCTCTCTCTCCCCGTGTCTCTCTCTCCCCGTGTCTCTCTCTCCCCCCGTGTCTCTCTCTCCCCGTGTCTCTCTCTCCCCGTGTCTCTCTCTCCCCGTGTCTCTCTCTCCCCGTGTCTCTCTCTCCCCGTGTCTCTCTCTCCCCGCGTCTCTCTCTCCCCGCGTCTCTCTCTCCCCGTGTCTCTCTCTCCCCGTGTCTCTCTCTTCCCGTGTCTCTCTCTCCCCGTGTCTCTCTCTCCCCGTGTCTCTCTCTCCCCGTGTCTCTCTCTCTCCCCGTGTCTCTCTCTCCCCGTGTCTCTCTCTCTCCGTGTCTCTCTCTCCCCGTGTCTCTCTCTCCCCGTGTCTCTCTCTCCCCGTGTCTCTCTCTCCCCGTGTCTCTCTCTCCCCGTGTCTCTCTCTCCCCGTGTCTCTCTCCCCGTGTGTCTCTCTCTCCCCGTGTCTCTCTCTCCCCGTGTCTCTCTCTCTCTCCCTGTGTCTCTCTCACCCCGTGTCTCTCTCTCCCCGTGTCTCTCTCTCTCCCCGTGTCTCTCACCCCGTGTCTCTCTCTCCCCGTGTCTCTCTCTCTCCCCGTGTCTCTCTCTCACCCCGTGTCTCTCTCTCCCCGTGTCTCTCTCTCTCTCTCCCTGTGTCTCTCTCTCCCTCTCCCCATGTCTCTCTCTCCCCGTGTCTCTCTCTCCCCGTGTCTCTCTCTCCCCCCGTGTCTCTCTCTCCCCGTGTCTCTCTCTCCCCGTGTCTCTCTCTCCCCGTGTCTCTCTCTCCCCGTGTCTCTCTCTCCCCGTGTCTCTCTCTCCCCGTGTCTCTCTCTCCCCGTGTCTCTCTCTCCCCGTGTCTCTCTCTCCCCGCGTCTCTCTCTCCCCGTGTCTCTCTCTCCCCGTGTCTCTCTCTCCCCGTGTCTCTCTCTCCCCGTGTCTCTCCCTCCCCGTGTCTCTCTCTCCCCGTGTCTCTCTCCCCGTGTCTCTCCCCGTGTGTAGAGAGCGCACGGTGCTGCTGTGGTGGAGGCTTCCCCGTGCCGGTGCCGGTCCCGGTGTTTGTGCCGATCCCCGTGCCCGGCCTCTCCCAGGGCCCCCTCCTCCCCCTCTTCATCCCGGTGCCCGTGAGTACAGTACAACACCACCGGTACAGTACAACACCACCGGAACAGTACAACACCACCGGTACAGTACAACACCACCGGTACAGTACAACACCACCGGTACAGTACAACACCACCGGTACAGTACAACACTACAGGAACAGTACAACACCACCGGTACAGTACAACACCATCGGTACAACACTACCGGAACAGTACAGCACCGCCGGTACAGTACAACACCACCGGTACAGTACAACACCACCGGTACAGTACAACACCACTGGTACAGTACAACACTACCGGAACAGTATAACACCACCGGTACAGTACAACACCACCGGTACAGTACAACACCGCCGGTACAGTACAACACCGCCAGTACAGTGCAACGCTCACACACAACACACACACAACACTCACACACACAACACTCACACACACAACACTCACAGATACACACACAACACTCACACATACACACAACATTCACACACACAACATTCACACACACAACACTCACACACACAACACTCACACACACAACACTCACACCTCACACACACAACACTCACACACACACAACACTTACACACACACAACACTCACACACACACACAACACTCACACACACACACAACACTCACACACACACACAACACTCACACACACACACAACACTCACACACACAACACTCACACACACAACACTCACACACACAACACTTACACACACACAACACTTACAGATACACACACAACACTCACACACACACAACACTTACACACACACACAACACTTACAGATACACACACAACACTCACACACAACACTCACACACACAACACTCACACACACAACACTCACACACACAATACTCACAGATACACACACAACACTCACAGATACACACACAACACTCACACACACAACACACACACACAACACTCACACACAACACTCACACTCACACACACACAACGCACACACACACAACGCTCACACACACACAACGCTCACACACACAACGCTCACACACACACAACGCACACACACACACAACACTCACACACACACACACAACGCTCACACACACACACACAACGCTCACACACACAACGCTCACACACACACAACGCACACACACACACACAACGCACACACACACACAACACTCACACACACAACGTTAACACAACGCACACACACAAAACACTCACACACACAACGCTCACACACACAACGCACACACACACACAACGCGCACACACACACACACAACGCACACACACACACAACACTCACACACACAACGTTAACACAACGCACACACACAAAACACTCACACACACAACACTCACACACACACCACTCACACACACAACGCTCACACACACAACTCTCACACACACACCACTCACGCAACGCTCACACACACAACGCTCACACACACAATGCTCACACACGCAACGCTCACACACACATAACACACACACAACACACACGCACACAATGCTCACACACACAACACACACGCACACAACACTCACACACACAACACACACGCACACAACGCTCACACACACAACACTCACACACACATACAACACTCACACACACAACACACACGCACACAACGCTCACACACACACAACACTCACCACTGGCTGCACTTGCCCCGCCCCCGGCAGTCTGTTAAAGGCTACGAGGGGGATCTTTGTCTTTGCCCCGCCGTCTGTGGTCTCGAAGATTCCGGTCCCCATACTCATCCCGTCATCGTCATCGCCGTCGTCCATCTGGACGGGAGGAACCAAGCGGAGGAGGGCGGAGATGGAGGAGGTCACCGAATCCTTCGCCGCCGCCGCCGAATTGAGACTCGCGAGGACGGCCGGGCGGAGGCTCACAGCGGAGACTTCCACGCACGGTGAGAGGCGGCCAACTCTTCAGACTGCCAAGCTGCAGGAGAAGTTATCAAAGTCGCTTTCGAAAATATATAGAAACTAAACTTTTTTGTTTTTATCTTACCGGGTAAGAATAACTCACCCCTCTCCAACTCACAAGCGGTGTGCTGTAGTAGTACACTACACTATATACTACACTATACACTAGTGCTGTACTAGTATACTACACTATACACTACACTATACACTAGTGGTGTACTAGTATACTACACTATACACTACACTATACACTACACTATACACTAGTGCTGTACTAGTATACTACACTATATACTACACTATACACTAGTGCTGTACTAGTATACTACACTACACACTACACTATACACTAGTGGTGTACTAGTTTACTACACTATACACTAGTGCTGTACTAGTATACTACACTACACACTACACTATACACTAGTGGTGTACTAGTATACTACACTATACACTAGTGCTGTACTAGTATACTACACTATATACTACACTATACACTACACTATACACTAGTGCTGTACTAGTATACTACACTATATACTACACTATACACTAGTGCTGTACTAGTATACTACACTATATACTACACTATACACTAGTGGTGTACTAGTTTACTACACTATACACTACACTATACACTGGTGCTGTACTAGTATACTACACTATATACTACACTATACACTACACTATACACTGGTGCTGTACTAGTATGCTACACTATATACTACACTATACACTACACTATACACTGGTGCTGTACCAGTACTTGTCGCCCGGCTTCCACTCATGCGTGTGTCTGCTGCGCGCGCCCAGACGTTCGTTCGCCCTCTGGCGAGAGTTTTGAGTTTTGGGCTGCAGCCTCGGCCAATTTCAGACCGTTAAATTTAACGTGGCCAGCCAATTTAGACCTTGCATGAGGCGCGGAAACCCGCAGCTGGGCTTCCACGGGAGGGTCAACGTCCCGCTCGTACATCAGAAAGAAGGGGTAAAACCCAGTTGCCGCGTGGGGGGCCATCCTATAGGCGGCGAGAATTTGAAGATCCCATTCTACTTGCGAGTCGCAGCACTTTGTGAAACGACATGCGCGTGAGCGCCCTGTTGAGCCGCTCCACCCATCCCGTCCGTCTGAGGGTGGTACGGAGAGGTGCGCACCTTTTTTAGTACCCAACAGGTCGCACACCTCGCGCAGCGGGGAGCTCGAGAAATTCTTTCCCCTGGTCGGTCAGCAGCCGTTCCGGAGCACCCTTGTCCAGGACGTGGCCCTGGACGAAGGCCTCGGTAACGGCTGCTGCCGACTGGTTGGCTAGCGGCCAGGCCCATGGGCCATCGAGTGAAATATTCAACGCCAACCAGCAGGTGCTTACTACCCCCAGGTGTCGCAGGGAATGGCCCCAAAATGTCAAGCGCAGCGGGTTCGTTGATGCGGTTGACCTGAATCGATTGTAGCGGCGGACTGGACGCCTTGGGTGGCGGTTTCCGCTGGGCGCCACTGAGTACAACCCATAAGGATGTCCGACACATCCCTTGCCATGCCTGGCCAGAAGAACTCAAGCTGAAGCATGGCAAGGGTCTTGTGAGATCCCAGATGCAGGAGTCGCTCGTGCGCGGCTACAATGTCCCTACCCCGCAGAGCGGACGGTACAACGATCCTATAGCGAAGGGACCCACCGTCCCATCGCATGGGGAGACCCCCCCCCCGCCACTACCCAAGAGTCAACCCCGACCAGGCCCTCAATTTGACCCTTACCAATCGGTAAGGGTCAAATTGAGTAATGAATCTCTGCCTTCGGGCGAGAGAGGGATCTCAGGGACCAGCACAACGGCAGCGGCAGCCAGAACTGTGGATGGGACATCATACTCTTTGGTTCTATTGGGTAAAGTCACGTAGTAGGTAAAAAATAAAATAACAAAAATCACGACATTTCGGCCACAACACAAGCGGCCTTCATCAGGTGAAGGGATCAGGCTATCTCGAGGACAGCGCTGGAGTGAAACACAGTCACGCTCAGACCGCGGACCTTTAAGCTGTGTGCGAGAAAACAAGGTGCCTTGACAAAGGAATTAGCATAAAAATTAGCATTTGATTGGCCGACTTTAGAAAAGAGGTGGTGTACGTGCCGGTGGACTTGCCGTTTGGCGCGGGGGTGGGGGAGGGGGAGTTTACCTATTGATGGTGTGAAAAGGGAATTTATAAGAGCTGCAAAAGTTTTTTGGGGTACCATTACTTGAAAAATATACTGTACCATTGAAATTGGTTTAATGTTTAGTTCGATTTAGAACATCTTTCCAATGGTTGCTTAATTTGAAACCATCTTCTCGGTTGAAATTGTGTCTGTGTTTGTAGATCTGAATTGCCTCGTGAACAAATCTCTGATAAAAACCCGTGGGTTTGCAAAGAACCTTGGTATCGGAGAAAATTATATCGTGATCACCCATAGCGTTGTAACAGTGATCACCCACGGCAGAAGAATTCGTTTTGCCGTGTTTCAAATCTGATTTGACGGGACATCACTCTGCGGTTTGCAGCGTCCCGAGCCAAGAAAACAGGCACACTCGGTGCCGGGTGTCAATCGCGACAAAGCGTCCGCGTTCGTGCGACGAACGCCCTTACGGTAGGTGGTCGTGAAGTTGTAGTCCTGGAGGACCTCCAGCCACCGAGGGAATTGCCCCGATGGTTGGTCAACACGAAGGGCATGTTGCAGTGCCGCATGGTCAGTACGGACGGTGAAGTGCCGTCTGTAGAGATACGGCCGATATTCTTGTACAAAAAAACCTATAGCCAGCAGCTCGCGACGGGTGACGCGGTAGCGCTGTTCCGCTGATGATAACACTCTGCTACCGTAGTAGGCGACGACGCGTTCGACACCTCCGACGACCTGCCAGAGCACTCCGCCAACGTCGGTGTTACTGGCGTCCGTGTCGAGCAGAAAAGGCTCAGTGAAGTCGGGGTAACTTGGGGGCGGAGCACTCACCAGGGCGTTGCGAAGGGAGCGAAAAGCGGCCTCCCCCTCCTCCTCCTCACCCCAACAAAATTTCACACCCTTTGCCGTCAAAGCGTTGTAAAGGTTTTGCAATGGTGGCAAAGTTGGCGACGAATCCGCCGATAGCACGAGGCAAATCCGATGAAGCTACGGACTTCGCCGACCGGAGTGGGTGTAGGCCATGAGCTGACGCACTGCGTCTTAGCAGGATCCGTGGAGATACCCCGAACGACTCACAATGTGTCCCAAGTACCGCACGGACTCCCGGAGGACACTGTTGTGGCTTCAACTTCAAATTAGCGGGCCTCATCTTCACGAATTCAGCCCTCAGACGCTCGAGGTGTTCCTCGAACGTCTTGCTGAAGACGATCACATCGTCCAAATATATCAGACAGGCGTCCCATTGGAGCCCGGCTAAAACCCAATTCCATTTATCGCTGGAACGTTGCGGGAGCCGTGTGAAGTCCCATGGGTAACCGGTGAAACTGGAATAGGCCCTGCGGCGTCATCAAGAGGGAGTTGCCAGAACCCCGACAGCAGGTCCGATGTGGAGAAATACCGCGCTCCCGCTAAAGCGTCCAGCGAAAGTCTCCGCAAAATCTCAGGCATCCATGGACTGGTGGAAGGGGAGATACTATCTGCAGATAACATGTCATCGACAGCCAATTTGACATGATCCTTTTCACCTGTGTCGACGTGGTGACGCAGTAAGCTGGTACATCCAATGTCATATTTACGTTTGCTGAAGACGTCCGAACATTCGAGTGAAGGAGCCGGACAGGTGACTGGATCCGGAATAAAAGCGAGCCGAGCCACCCTTCATCCTGGTCCTCCGAATGCGGACCCGGAGCAGGACCAGTACCCACACGCCCTCCTGCTGGGCCCTCCACGGGCGCGGCGTGAGCGAGCACGGTCCCCTGGGGGACCACAGCCGTCCGCAGTTCGGCATTGAGAACCATGACGAAGGGGTCCCTGTCCCGCCCGGACTATCGTTTGCGCAACCGCCCGGTCCAATCCCGTTACCGCGCTCACGGGATTGGACCCAACAGGACACCGGGACCCATCATACCCGCGCCGAGAGACTTGCACCGTCGAGGAGGCCGGCCCGAGGGAAGCTCGAGGTGCACCCTTGTTCAGTGAGGATTTTGATCGGCATCTTGGCACCCAAAAAAAAAATCCGTCCCCAATAAGCATGGGACCGCGAGAGAAGGATGAGCCCAGGATCGTACCGGATAATTTAATGTCTCCGATGCAAATTTTTCGCCCTGATTTGACCAATGATGCCCGACGGTCCTCCGTTCGCCGCATAGCGCGGGACGTCAACCGGTAGCAACGGCCGACATTGGACGGGAAGAAAGTTATAGGCGAGGTCGGAGACCATCGTTGCCGACGCCCCTGTTACCGACCGGCACGCGAACCTCTGCGACACCATCGATGGGTCCCGTGACCGCAGGCGAAGCGGCCGATGCAGCAACCCGCCCTATGGGCCAGCTCGAGCGGCCGCAACGAACCCGACTCACCCTCCCCCCCCCCCCGACGATTCGACGCCCGGGTCGCGACAATCGCCCCCCCCGCGTGCGTGGGGGGGGGGGGCCGAGCACGTGCGGTGCCGCGACTTGCCGGAGGAATGCTGCGTCGACTGTGGGGCCCGGCATCCCGAAGCAGCGTGGCCTCGGAGGCCGCGGTTGTGGCAGGTCACGAGGTCACGAGGGCTTGGGCAGTCCTCGGCTGCTCCTGCTCGCGCGCCGGTCCGCTGGGACGGTCGGCCACCCGGCCTCCAGTCCCCCGAGGCCGACCCGCGGCGAAGGCCACCTCGGAAGGCTTGGTCGCCCGACGTTGCCGGCCGGTCCGCCGAAGTCAAGAGCGCTGGCGACGAGGCGGGTGGCTTCCGTTCCGGGGCCACCTGCGCGTGAATGTTTCCCCGCGGCGCGCAAGGCGCGTCCGTCTGCTTCGCCCGCGGCAAGGGGCTACGGATGCCCGACTCTTGCTCCAGCGCCAAAAGCCTCTCTGCCGCCCTTTGGCGTCGATGCCTTCGCAGTCCGTGCGTGGGAAGGCTGCTTTAGCCCCGGGGGGGCCCAGCAGAGAGCCGTGGAGTCGTCGCGAGGGTGGCGAGGGGCGTCCATCGTCCAGGGCCGCCGGAAAAGGACGCGCAAGCGCCTCGTCGTCGCTCCAACCCGACATCTGCGCGGCGAGCGAGGAACCGCCGCTCAAAAGCGCTCCCCGATACGCCGCCTCCTGCCGCGGAACGCTGCCGAGACGATCGGTCCGCCGCTGTGAACGTTGTCTCCGTCACCGGCTGCCCACGGTCGCCCCTGAAACGCCGTTGATTGGGACGGCGTCGATTGGACCCCGCGCGCTCCCCCCACGTGGGTTGCGCCCGGCTTCCGCTGCAGCAGTTGGCCGCCGGTCCTCGCCGCGCTCTGCTGCGACCGCCCACCCCTCCCCGAGTTATCTCCTCCAGCGCAGAGGAGGCGGCGGTGGCGGCGAGGAGCAACTCTGCGAGGCGGGAGCGAGCGAGTCTTCCCAGTTCTAGTGGCAATGCGGCGACGGGAGGCAACGCGTACACGGCTGAATACTTGAAGGGGCAACGGCCTCTTCTCGCCCCGCTCTCTCAGGGGCAAGTATCCCCAAGCTAAGTCGCGCTTTACTCCCCATCTGTATCACAGCCCTCCTCTCAAGGAGACCACCTGACCTGGCCCAGCCAAGGCACAGGTCCCGGGCGACCAGCCACGCGGACCCGGCCCTTAGAAGGACATCGAGGCTCTGGGGTCGCTCCAGTGGCTTGCTAGGGCCGGCCCTTAGAAGGACAGCGACCCAGAGGAGTCCCAGGGTCTAGCTAGCCGGACTTCCGTCTTCAACTGGTTCTTCTTCTTGACCCGTTCACAACTGCCCCCTCGCTCTCAAGCTCCCGCCTTTTATAGGATTTCCCCCCGAGGTGCGGGGGTTCTGTGGGGGGGACAGCACCACGACCCCCTCCCCTCGAGAGGGGGCGGGGGTTCTGTGGGGGGGACAGCACCACGACCCCCTCCCCTCGGGAGGGCCCCCGGCTAGCGGGGTGTCACTAGCGCCCTGCACAGGTAAGTAATGGGAGTTAACCGGAGTTGGTTGGTGTCCGCGCGTTCCAATACCACCACCACCACCACATCAGTAACAAATTGGCCACGTTCTGTTGACGTGACAACCCTCACTAGTTGGCTGTGCTTCGGGTGGTGGCGTGGTTTTAACGACGCTTTTATACATTGACGCGATCCAACCCTAAAATCGTTGAGCTGAGTAACGCGATGTGCTCACCCCAGCGCCCCACGAGTTCTACCGGTTTACATGTTGACAAGTGTACAAGGACACGTTTAACACACGCTCACACACGCTAGGACATGCTAACACACGCTAACACACGCTAGGACATGCTAACACACGCAAACACACGCTAGGACATGCTAACACACGCAAACACACGCTAGGACATGCTAACACACGCAAACACACGCTAGGACATGCAAATACACGCTAGGACATGCTAACACATGCTAACACAGGCTATGACATGCTAACACGCAAACACACGCTAGGACATGCTAACACGCAAACACACGCTAGGACATCCTAACACATGCTAACACATGCTAGGACATGCTAACACATGCTAACACACGCTAGGACACGCTAACGCACAACTGCCATGTCTCTGTCTGTCTCTGCTGCCTCTCTCTGTGTCTCTGTCTCCGCTGTCTCTCTCTCGGTGTCTCTGTCTCTCTCTCTCTCTGTGTCTCTGCCTCTGGACAGACGCACGGACAGACGCACGGACAAACCCAGGCAAGAACAGTTGTACAGAGTCGAAGGCGGACAGGCAGACAACCTTACAGGCAGACACACAGACAACATTACAGGCAGACAGGCAGACAACATTACAGGCAGACACACAGACAACCTTACAGACGGACAGGCAGACAACCTTACAGGCAGACACGCAGACAACATTACAGGCAGACAGACTCCGGGACAAAGAGGAGGTCGGTTGGACGGACTCGCTCACCGACTCGGAGGTAGACAGACGGGGAGATTGGCTGTCTCACAGTCAGACAGTGGTACAGGCAGACAAGCAGACAACTTTACAATACAAGCAGACAACTTTACAGGCGGACAAGCAGAGAACTTTACAGGCAGACATGCAGACAACTTTACAGGCGGACAAGCAGACAACTTTACAGGCGGACAAGCAGACAACTTTACAGGCGGACAAGCAGACAACTTTACAGGCGGACAAGCAGACAACTTTACAGGCAGACATGCAGACAACTTTACAGGCGGACAAGCAGACAACTTTACAGGCGGACATGCAGACAACTGTACAGGCGGACATGCAGACAACTTTACAGGCGGACAAGCAGACAACTTTACAGGCGGACATGCGGACAACTGTACAGGCGGACATGCAGACAACTTTACAGGCAGACAAGCAGACAGCTTTACAGGCAGACACGAAGACAACTTTACAGGCGGACATGCAGACAACTTTACAGGCAGACACACAGACAACTTTACAGGCAGACACGAAGACAACTTTACAGGCGGACATGCAGACAACTTTACAGGCAGACACACAGACAACTTTACAGGCAGACACGCAAACAACTTTACAGGCAGACACGCAGACGACTTTACAGGCAGACACGCAGACAACTTTACAGGCGGACACGCAGACGACTTTACAGACGGACAAGCAGACGACCTTACAGGCAGACACACAGACAACTTTACAGACGGACAAGCAGACGACCTTACAGGCGGACAGGCGGGCAGACGGCAGGCTGTCCCACAGCCACGCGGACTCGCAAGCGGAGAAGGAGTGGGACGACGTGGGGGACGCTGCTGCTGCTGCTGCTGTGTCCACGCACGGTGAGGGCCGTGGACTCCTCCACACCACCAAACCACACAGGGAACTCTTTACCAGGTCGATGGCGTGCACAGAGATCCATAGAGATGCATAGAGACCCATAGAGATGCATAGAGACCCATAGAGATGCATAGAGACCCATAGAGATACATAGAGACCCATAGAGATACATAGAGATGCATATAGACCCATAGAGATACACAGAGACCTATAGAGATACACAGACCCATAGAGATACATAGAGACCCATAGAGATGCATAGAGACCCGTAGAGATACATAGAGACCCGTAGAGATACATAGAGACCCGTAGAGATACATAGAGACCCATAGAGATACATAGAGACCCATAGAGATGCATAGAGACCCATAGAGATACATAGACCCATAGAGATACATAGAGACCCATAGAGATACATAGAGACCCATAGAGATACATAGAGACTCATAGAGATACATAGAGACCCCGTAGAGATACATAGAGACCCATAGAGATACATAGAGACCCATAGAGATACAGAGACCCATAGAGATGCATAGAGACCCATAGAGATGCATATAGACCCATAGAGATACACAGAGACCCATAGAGATACATAGAGACCCATAGAGACCCAAAGAGATACACAGTCACCCATAGACTAAACTACGAATTAAACTATTTTTTTTATTGTTCCCCGTAAGGGACCCGCTAAGCTGCGTAGATCTCTTGCCACAAGCCCCCTGGCCATCACCAAGGATAGCAGCTCATCCAGAGTGGCTCATCATCATCATCATCAGCATCACGCGGAAATGTCGAGCGACAGCCACACAACTCTCAGCGCTGTGGTGTCGATGCTAAATGTGGAGGGGGAAAAAAAACAACGCAGAACCCCGGGGGAAAGTCCACGCGGCGACCGCCACGGAGAGAGAGAGAGAGAGACGCAGACTCCAAATCTACAGCGGCAGGCGTCGTCAGGGTCGGGATCGAACCCACGACCTCCTGTACACCAGGCGAGGTAGTCAACGTCTCCCAGGGATCGAACCCACGACCTCCTGTGTACCAGGCGAGGTAGTCAACATCTCCCAGGGATCGACCCCACGACCTCCCGTGTACCAGGCGAGGTAGTCAACATCTCCCAGGGATTGAACCCAGGACCTCCTGTGTACCAGGCGACGTAGTCAACATCTCCCAGGGATCGAACCTACGACCTCCTGTGTACCAGGCGAGGTAGTCAACATCTCCTAGGGATCGACCCCACGACCTCCCGTGTACCAGGCGAGGTAGTCAACATCTCCCAGGGATTGAACCCAGGACCTCCTGTGTACCAGGCGAGGTAGTCAACATCTCCCAGGGATCGACCCCACGACCTCCCGTATACCAGGCGAGGTAGTCAACATCTCCCAGGGATCGAACCCAGGACCTCCTGTGTACCAGGCGAGGTAGTCAACATCTCCCAGGGATCGACCCCACGACCTCCCGTATACCAGGCGAGGTAGTCAACATCTCCCAGGGATCGAACCCAGGACCTCCTGTGTACCAGGCGAGGTAGTCAACATCTCCCAGGGATTGAACCCACGACCTCCTGTGTACCAGGCGAGGTAGTCAACATCTCCCAGTGATCGACCCCACGACCTCCCGCGTACCAGGCGAGGTAGTCAACATCTGGTTCTCTCTCACTCTGATACAGGAGAGGAGGAGACCTCCTCGGTTGCCATGGCGACGCTGTCACGGAAACGGAGACTCACGGAAACCCTCGACAATGTGGGTGACACTCTCAGAGACTCACCCCTCACTCACCCTGTCACTCACCCCTCACTCACCCTCTCACTCACCCCTCACTCACCCCTCACTCACCCTGTCACCCCTCACTCACCCTGTCACTCACCCTGTCACTCACTCACCCCTCACTCACCCCGCCACTCACCCTGTCACTCACCCTGTCACTCACTCACCCTGTCACTCACTCACCCCTCACTCACCCCTCACTCACCCTGTCACCCCTCACTCACCCTGTCACTCACCCTGTCACTCACCCTGTCACTCACTCACCCCTCACTCACCCCGTCACTCACCCTGTCACTCACCCTGTCACTCACTCACCCTGTCACTCACCCCCTCACTCACCCTGTCACTCACCCTGTCACTCACCCTGTCACTCACCCCTCACTCACCCTGTCACTCACCCTGTCACTCACCCTGTCACTCACCCCGTCACTCACCCTGTCACTCACCCTGTCACTCACCCCGTCACTCACTCACCCCTCACTCACCCCTCACTCACCCGTCACTCACCCTGTCACTCACCCCCTCACTCACCCTGTCACTCACCCCTCACTCACCCCCTCACTCACCCCTCACTCACCCCGTCACTCACCCTGTCACTCACCCCTCACTCACCCTGTCACTCACCCTGTCACTCACCCTGTCACTCACCCCGTCACTTACCCCGTCACTCACCCTGTCACTCACCCTGTCACTCACTCACCCTGTCACTCACCCTGTCACTCACCCTGTCACTCACCCCTCACTCACCCTGTCACTCACCTTGTCACTCACCCTGTCACTCACCCCTCACTCACCCCTCACTCACCCCGTCACTCACCCTGTCACTCACCCTGTCACTCACTCACCCTGTCACTCACCCTGTCACTCACCCTGTCACTCACCCTGTCACTCACTCACCCTGTCACTCACCCTGTCACTCACCCCCTCACTCACCCTGTCACTCACCCCCTCACTCACCCCCTCACTCACCCCGTCACTCACCCTGTCACTCACCCCTTACTCACCCTGTCACTCACCCCCTCACTCACCCCCTCACTCACCCCTCACTCACCCTGTCACTCACCCCCTCACTCACCCCGTCACTCACCCCGTCACTCACCCTGTCACTCACCCTGTCACTCACCCTGTCACTCACTCACCCTGTCACTCACCCCCTCACTCACCCCGTCACTCACCCTGTCACTCACCCTGTCACTCACCCCTCACTCACCCTGTCACTCACCCTGTCACTCACCCTCTCACTCACCCTCTCACTCACCCCGTCACTCACCCTGTCACTCACCCTGTCACTCACCCTGTCACTCACCCCGTCACCCTGTCACTCACCCCCTCACTCACCCCCTCACTCACCCCCTCACTCACCCCCTCACTCACCCCGTCACCCTGTCACTCACCCTATCACTCACCCCTCACTCACCCTCTCACTCACCCCTCACTCACCCTGTCACTCACCCTGTCACTCACCCCCTCACTCACCTCCTCACTCACCCTGTCACTCACCCCGTCACTCACCCTGTCACTCACCTCTCACTCACCCTGTCACTCACCCTCTCACTCACCCCGTCACTCACCCCCTCACTCACCCTGTCACTCACCCCCTCGCTCACCCCGTCACTCACCCCGTCGCTCACCCTGTCGCTCACCCTCTCGCTTACCCTCTCGCTCACCCTGTCACTCACCCGTCACTCACCCTCTCACACACCCTCTCACTGACTCACCGCCCTCTCACTCACCCTCTCACTCACCCCGTCACCCTGTCACTCACCCTCTCACTCACCCTCTCACTCACCTCCTCACTCACCCCCTCACTCACCCCCTCACTCACCCTCTCACTCACCCCCCTCTCACTCACGCTCTCACCCTCTCCCTCTCTCCCTCACCCACGTCTCTCAGTTTCGCCACAAGAGATCTCTGGTGGACTCCGAGTGTGGTGTTGCCGCACGGATGGATTGCGCGATCCCATCGGTGGGCTCCACCTCGTCGGGCACCACGGACGACTCGTCCGATGAGGAGGGTGAGGAGAGGGAGGGGTTGACAACATCGTCAGCAGCATCATCAGCAAAAGCATCAGCAGCATCATCAGTATCATCATCATCAGTATCATTATCATCATCAGCAGCATCATGAGCAGCATCATGAGCATCATCAGCATCATCATGAGCAGCATCATCATCAGCAGCATCATCAGCAGCATCATGAGCATCAGCATCATGAGCATCAGCATCATGAGCATCAGCATCATGAGCATCAGCATCATCATCAGCAACAGCATCATCATCAGCAACAGCATCATGAGCAGCATCATGAGCATCATCATCAGCATCATCAGCATCATCCTGGGAAGTTGGAGGCAGTCGCCCTCCAGCAACAACGGAGGTCGGAGGAGCGACGCTCACAACAACGAGCGGAGCGTCGAGTGGCTAAAGCACAGCAGGTTGGCGCAGTAGGGGGCACAGGTGGTGCATCAGCCAGTCATCTCAGTCAGTCGACCCATGGCACCTGCTGGGTCTGTCCTGTGACCTCCTGCCAGCGGGTGTTGGATACTTCACGTGACTTTAATGTGCACCTAGCCTGGCACGAGCACCGTGGTCATGTCACCGCCAGTGGTGAATGGCGGTTGTTGTTGTATGTATGTTTGTGTATCTGTATGTCTGTGTGTGTGTGTCTATATCTACCTGTGTCTGTCTGTATTTTTGAGGCGCTGATGCTGAACCTGGAGCATGCCACTAAGGTGTGGGGCCTTACCATCAGCCCCACCAAAACTAAGCCCCTGCCTGGGTATTTTGTACCATCGGACACTCCACCCCCACAACGCCCAATTGGTGATGGGGCAGTTGTGGAGAGAGTGGAGAGTTTCCCATACCTGGGCAGTGTGCTCATGACCGGCTCCGGTTTGACAGCAGGTTTCACTCCGAATCAGTCGAGCGGCATTATCTTTTCATCGGTTGCGTAACGCTGTGTGGAAGCTACCTGGTCTGTCGCTCCGCACGAAGCTTCGGGTCTTCTCGGCCACGGTCATTCCCTCCCTTCTCTACGCTTGCGAAACGTGGACCCCCCTATTGGAACATCTTCGCCGGTTAGAAACATTTAGGCTGGCTTGCCTACGATCCATCATGGGTTTAACCAGACTGGATTGTTTGAGGAGCTCACAAATCCTTGAAAGATCTGGGCAAGGTCCCATCAGTGAGCTCCGGCAGGCACGGCTGCGATGGCTGGGTCATGTAGCCCGCATACCCAGCCACCGCATGCCAAAACAGCTTTTGTTCGGCCGGATTGAGGGGGCTAAACGGGCGCGGCACGGGCTAGAGAAGAGATTGAGTGATTCTAGATTTGAAGCTTTCGTGACTGCAAGGATCCATACTCTTTGGTTCTATTCGGTAAAGTCACGTAGGTAAAAATAAAATAACAAAAAATCACGACGTTTCGGCCACAACACAAGTGGCCTTCATCAGGTGAAGGGACTGGACTGTCCAGAGGACAGCGTTGGAGTGAAGACAGCAAGCCCAGGTCGCGTCCTTCAAGCTGTGTGGGAGGAAACAAAAAAACGCCTTGACAAAGGAATTAGCATAACAATAATGTACTGGACCGGCACGGTGGGGGGGGGGGGATTTTACATAATGTTGGTGTGAAGGCAAATAAGCTGCTGTGAAAGTTTGGAATACCACTACTTGAATAAATATACTGTACCATTGCAAAATTAGTGTAATGTTTGGTTCGATTTAGAACATCTTTCCAATGATTGCTTAATTTGAAACCATCCTCTCGGTTGAAATTGTGTCTGTGTTTGTAAATCTGAATTGCCTCGTGGACAAATCTCTGATAAAAACCCGTGGGTTTGCAGAGAACCTTGGTATCGGATAAAACTATATCGTGATCACCTACAGCGTTGTAACAGTGATCAGCTACGGCAGAAGAATTTGTTCTGCCGTGTTTCAAATCTGATTTGTGCTCGCGAATTCGGTCAGAGACATGTCGTTTCGTCTCCCCGATATAGCAGTCACCACAGGTGCAGCTCAGTTTGTAAACCCCGGGGTACTGTAAGTCAGGAACGACATCCTTCACGGAAGGGATCAGGTCACGGATTTTGTGTACTGTATTGAACCGGACCTGGATCTTGTGTTTGTTTAGAATTTTGGAGATATTTTTTGTAACGCCTGCTATATATGGTAGTGTGATGGTTTTGACCGGAGTATCAAGTGGTTGTTTCTGTATGGAGGGAGAAACAGCTTGGCGGATGGTACAGTCAGAGTATCCGTTTCTCTTGAGGGCCAGGTGTACATGTTTTAATTCACTGGTCAGGTGGTGTTGGTCCGAAATGCAATGTGCCCTGTGGTATAACGCTTTGATGAGAGAATTCTTTTGAGCTGGGTGGTGGTGGGATTCAGGTTTCAAGTAGGAATCTGTGTGGGTGGGTTTCCTGTAGACAGAATGCCCCAGTGAGCCATCAGGTCTCCTCTCAAACAGAACATTCAAGAATGGTAGCTTGCCATCTTTCTCTACTTTCATGGTGAATTTGATGGCGGGATGTCTAGAATTGATGTGGTGTAGGAAAAGGTTCAAAGCTGGGAGGCCATGTGGCCAAATGACGAAAGTGTCAGCCACATATCTCTTCCATAGGGAAGATCTGAAGGTGGAAGTCTGGATGGCGTAGAAGGTGCCATTCCAAGTAAAGTAGGTATTGGTGAGGCAGTGTCTAATCAGCGCAGGTGTATCGGGGTCTAGTCCATGTACCAAATTTTCAATGATTTCAATGGTGTCAGGTACCGGGACCTTGGTGAACAGGGAGACCACATCGAAGCTAACAAGGATATCGTCAGGGGACAGTACAACGTCTTTGACCATAGACACCAAATGAGCTGAGTTAAGTACTGCTGAGGAGGTCTTACCAGTGAAAGGTAGCAAGGTATCTGACAGAAAACGTGCTAGCTTATAGGTAGGGGAGTTGATCGAGGATGCGATGGGTCGTAGTGGAGTCCCTTTATGAATCTTGGGGAGACCATAGAATCTAGGGGGTCTTGCAGCAGAAGGTTTTAAGGACTGACGTTTAGTTGGTTCGATTAGGGAGGTCGAACTTGTGATGATCTTGTTGGTTTTTATAGTTAGGCTATTAGTAGGGTCATTTTTTTATTTTTTAGTAACTTCCATCGTTGAGTAGGTTCTGGATTTTGTTGTACGAATCTTTATCAATAATTACAGTAGCGTTGCCTTTGTCGGCTGAGAGGATGACTTCGCGAGTTCAGAGCGTTCATTTTTGCTGATGTTGCTAATGGGTTTCTTAGCATTCTTAAGAATAGTGGCTATATCAGCTCTCGCAACGTCTGCTTGGATGTGTCCTATGCCTTTAAGGGCCACATCGACCTGAGAGATGATATCATCTACAGGAATATGTTTCGGGGTGACAGCAAAATTTAGCCCTCTAGCCAGTACTGTTTTCAGATTGTCCGAAATCGGGGTGCTACTCTGATTAATGACGATTTTGTTCACGTCTAGTTTTGTTATATGTGGGACTGGGTTCTTCTTCGATAGGTGGTTGAATTTAGAAATCAGGTTAGCTTTGTATTTGACTGAAAGTGATTTGGCAGAAGGAGCAGTCATGTTGTCTACGTGGTTCCAATCAGAAGGTGACATTTTTTGTGTTAGCGTTAAATGAGCTTGTAGGAGAGTCCTGTCTAAAGTATCGAGTTCAAAACGGAGTAGTCTTATCCTCTCTGAGATTAAAGATAGGCTGGCCTTAAACGGAATCTGTTTAGAATTCGGTGAGGATACAGCAGCAGATGGATGTGAAAGCGATGGGTATTACCTTGTGGTCGTGGCATCTTTTGAGGAAGGTCAGCGTCTCGATGAGCTTTGACTTCTTGTCCCATTGTCTGTTGAAAGCTCTAACAGATAGGTGAAAGCCCTCCCCGTAGAGGTTATCAATTCTAGATTTGAAGCTTTCGTGACTGCAAGGATCCATACTCTTTGGTTCTATTCGGTAAAGTCACGTAGGTAAAAATAAAATAACAAAAAATCACGACGTTTCGGCCACGACACAAGTGGCCTTCATCAGGTGAAGGGACTGGACTGTCCAGAGGACAGCGTTGGAGTGAAGACAGCAAGCCCAGGTCACGTCCTTTAAGCTGTGTTGGAGGAAACAAAAAAACGCCTTGACAAAGGAATTAGCATAAAATGATGTACTGGACCGGCACGGTGGGGGGGGGGGGGTTACATAATGTTGGTGTGAAGGGAAATAAGCTGCTGTGAAAGTTTGGAATACCACTTCTTGAATAAATATACTGTACCATTGCAAAATTAGTGTAATGTTTGGTTTGATTTAGAACATCTTTCCAATGAGTGCTTAATTTGAAACCATCCTCTCAGTTGAAATTGTGTCTGTTTTTGTAAATCTGAATTGCCTCGTGGACAAATCTCTGATAAAAACCCGTGGGTTTGCAGAGAACCTTGGTATCGGATAAAACTATATCGTGATCACCCACAGCGTTGTAACAGTGAGTTGACTTGCCGATGACTGGTACCAGCGATGTCAAGATCGGCCTCTGTGGAGGAGGCTCGTGAAGGACGCTACTGGGCAGTTGGAGGTAGTCGCCCTCCAACAACAACGGTGGGCGGAGGAGCGACGCTCACAACAACGAGCGGAGCCCCGGGTGGCTAAAGCACAGCAGGTTGGCATAGTAGGGGGCACAGGTGGTGCATCAGCCAGTCATCTCAGTCAATCGACCCGTGGCACCTGGGTCTGCCCCGTGACCTCCTGCCAGCGGGCGTTCGACACTTCACGTGGCCTCAAGGTGCACATAGCCTGGCACAAGCGTCGTGGTGACGTCACTGCCACTTAGTGGCGAATGGCGGTTGTTGTTGTATCTACGTGTGTCTTTGTGTGTCTGTATGTCTGTGTGTATCAACGTGTGTCTGTGTGTATCTGTGTGTGTCTGGATCTACGTGTGTCTGTGTCTGTATCTACGTGTATCTGTGTCTGTGTGTATCTACGTGTGTCTTGTGTGTGTATCTACGCGTGTCTGTGTGTGTATCTACGTGTGTCTGTGTGTATCTACGTGTGTCTGTATGTGTATCTGTGTGTGTGTCTGTGTGTGTCTGTTTGTGTATCTGTGTGTATCTGCATGTGTCTGCGTGTGTGTGTGTGTGTCTGTGTGTGGGAAGCTGTAAGCCCCAGGCTACATTGGGCTCGCCTTCCCATTAACCGGAGGCGAGGAATGGTGGTCGTGGTTACTTATGCCCCCACCGAAGATGAATATCCGTGGAGGGATGCAGGCAAAGCCGATGAGTCAGATGCCTTCTATGACCTCCTGTCACAGGTGCTGGCTAAAGTGGCTCCTCGGGATAGAGTCATCTTGTTGGGTGACTTCAATGCTCGAGTTGGTCATGGTGCTGGCACCTCGTCTGGAGTGATTGGAGGGCATGGGCCAGATCAGCTCAATAACAACGGTAGGAGGCTGCTAGATTTTTGTGCAGCCCATGGGCTTGTAATTACCAACACGCTGTTCTGGCATCGGCGCATCCACACAACATCATGGATGCATGCCGGGTCCAAGCAAGAACATCTGCTGGACTACATAGTGACGGACCAGCGGATGCGAGCCCATGTCCTTGACACTAGGACCTACCGTGGAGCTGATCTGCCCTCTGACCATCGACTAGTCTACTGTAAGATGCGCCTGCCATTCTTCCACTCCAGTGGTGGGTGTACACCCAGGACCCCATTCCAACCTAAAGTGGCCTGGTCTCAGTTATCTGATGAAAGTTGCAAGCGAGAATTTCATCATCGCTTGCAGCTGGGATTGGCATCGTCCCCGACGACTCCTGATGTCGAGGGTAAATGGGCGAGGTTTAGGACTGTGACTCATGCAGCTTCAATGGCTGCTTTGGGTACGCGGTCCAAACCTCCCCAGAGACCCTGGCTGACAGAGGAGGTGTTCAGGATGGTTGAGAAAAAGCGACAGGCCCACTGTCATCGGCTACAGAATCCCACGTCAGAGAATGAGGAGGATTACCGCAGCCTTCGCTCGGAGGTTCGGAGAGCCGTGAGGCGATGCAAGGATGGGTGGTGGTCGCGGGTGGCTGAGGAGATGGAGTCTGCCTCAGTGGCCCGTGATCACAAATCTCTATTTAACACCATCAAAAAAGTAACCTGCAGCGCCACACCTATTACCATCATTAGGGGAAAAAACGGTGATCCAATCTCCGACCCCCAGGAACAGGTTTGTAAATTTGCTGAGCATTTCTGAGGTCCTGGGGGAGGGAAAATCCCTCAGCCAGGAAAACATCGTGGCACCAAGTGAGGATGACCCTGCTGAGGCTGCGGTGCCTCAAATATTGGAAGAAGTCACCCCCTGTGAGTGGCTGGCTGAGGTGCCATCTGTTGAGGGATTACTGAAGGCGATCCGGAGTCTGAGACCAGGAAAGGCAGCGAGCAGAGATGATCTCCCAAGCGAAATGCTGAGGGAGGGTGGTATTTGTGCACAGACTGCCCTATATGACATCATAACAACAGTCTGGACCACTGGACGGATTCCGCAGTATTGGAAGAATGCTCTGGTGGTCCCCCATTTTAAGAAGGGGGACCGCACAGACTGTAACAACTACAGGGGCATCTCACTCCTCAGTGTGTCGGGAAAGGTCCTGGCAAGGATTATTCAACATCGCCTTGCCAGGCATGCTGAGGAGAGGCTTGCGGAGCCCCAATGCGGTTTCAGGAAAGGGCGGTCCTGCACAGATGCCATATTTTCTGTCCGTCTCCTACAGCAGAGGTGTAGGGAATTCCAACAAGACCTACATCTCTGCTTTATTGACCTGGTCAAGGCCTATGATACCATCAGTAGGCCTGGGCTCTGGGTTGTTCTTCGTGCTTTTGGAGTACCTGACCCTTCTGCTCACGATCATTAAGGACCTTCATGATGGTGAGCGGGCCCGGGTAAAACTACGTGGCCGGGAGTCCAGAGCCATTCCATGTACACCTTGGGGTGCGACAGGGATGTCCTCTGGCTCCCACATGATTTAACATCTATTTTGACCACGTAGTTTGTAAAGCCTTCAATAGCTGTACCGGGGGAATCTCCATATGGTACAGACATAATGGGAGGCTGATCGATGCCTGGGTGCGGTCAAGGGATGGCTCCCTATTGCTCAACCACGTTATGTATGCTGATGATTTGGTAATTGTTGCTCATTCAAAGGAGGAGCTGCTGCTGAGACTGGAGCGTGCCACTAAGAGGTGGGGCCTTACCATCAGCCCCACCAAAACTAAGCACCTGCCTGGGTATTTTGTACCATCGGACACTCCACCCCCACAACTCCCAATCGGTTATGGGGCAGTTGTGGAGCGAGTGGAGAGTTTCCCATACCTGGGCAGTGTGCTTATGACCGGCTCCAGTTTAACAGCAGAGGTCTCACTCCGAATCAGGCGAGCGGCAATATCTTTTCATCGGTTGCGTAACGCTGTGTGGAAGCTACCTGGTCTGTCGCTCCGCACTAAGCTTCAGGTCTTCTCGGCCACGGTCATTCCCTCTCTTCTCTACGCTTGCGAAACGTGGACCCCCCTAATGGAACATCTTCGCCGGTTAGAAACATTTAGGCTGGCCTGCCTACGATCCATCCTGGGTTTAACCAGACTGGATTGTGTGAGGAGCTCACAAATCCTTGAAAGATCTGGGCAAGGTCCCATCGGTGAGCTCCTCCGGCGGGCAAGGCTGCGATGGCTGGGTCATGTAGCCCGCATGCCCAGCCACCGCATGCCGAAACAGCTTTTGTTCGGCCGGATTGAGGGGGCTAAACGGGCGCGGCACGGGCTAGAGAAGAGATGGAGTGATGTGGTACAGGAGGACGTGGAGCTGAGTGGACTTGCCGATGACTGGTACCAGCAGTGTCAAGATCGACCTCTGTGGAGGAGGCTCGTGAAGGATGCTACTGGGCAGTTGGAGGCAGTCGCCCTCCAACAACAACGGAGGGCGGAGGAGCGAAGCTCACAACAACGAGCGGAGCGCCGGGTGGCTAAAGCACAGCAGGTTGGCACAGTAGGGGGCACAGGTGGTGCATCAGCCAGTCATCTCAGTCAGTTGACCGGTGGCACCTGGGTCTGCTCCGTGACCTGCCAGCGGGCGTTCGACACTCCACGTGGCCTCAAGGTGCACATGTCCTGGCACAAGCGTCGTGGTGACGTCACCGCCACGTAGTGGTGAATAGCGGTTGTTGTTGTTGTGTATCTCGATGGGTCTCTGTATCTCTGGGTCTCTATGTATCTCTATGGGTCTCTATGTATCTCTATGGGTCTCTGTGTATCTCTACGAGTCTCTATGTATCTATATGGGTATCTACGTATCTCTATGGGTCTCTATGCATCTCTAAGGGTATCTATGTATCTCTATGGGTCTTTATGTATCTCTATGGGTCTCTATGTATCTCTATGGGTCTCTATGTATCTCTATGGGTCTCTATGTATCTCTATGGGACTCTATGTATCTCTATGGGTCTCTATGTATCTCTATGGGTCTCTATGTATCTCTGCGGGGTCTCTGTGTATCTCTATGGGTCTCTATGTATCTCTGTGGGTCTCTATGCATCTCTATGGGTCTATGTATCTCTATGGGTCTATGTATCTCTATGGGTCTCTATGTATCTCTACGGGGTCTCTGTGTATCTCTATGGGTTTCTATGTATCTCTATGGGTCTCTGTGTATCTCTATGGGTCTCTGTGTATCTCTATGGGTCTCTGTGCATCTCTATGGGTCTCTGTGTATCTCTATGGGTCTCTGTGCATCTCTATGGGTCTCTATGTATCTCTATGGGTCTGTGTATCTCTATGGGTCTCTGTGTATCTCTATGGGTCTCTGTGTATCTCTAATCCTTGAAAGATCTGGACAAGGTCCCATCGGTGAGCTCCTCCAGCGGGCAAGGCTGCGATGGCTGGGTCATGTAGCCCGCATGCCCAGCCACTGCATGCCGAAACAGCTTTTGTTCGGCCGGATTGAGGGGGCTAAACGGGCGCGGCACGGGCTAGAGAAGAGATGGAGTGATGTGGTACAGGAAGACGTGGAGCTGAGTGGACTTGCCGATGACTGGTATCAGCGGTGTCAAGATCGGCCTCTGTGGAGGAGGCTCGTGAAGGACGCTTCTGGGCAGTTGGAAGTAGTCGCCCTGCAACAACAACAGAGGGCGGAGGAGCGACGCTCACAACAACGAGCGGAGCACCGGGTGGCTACAGCACAGCAGGTTGGCACAGTAGGGGGCACAGGTGGTGCATCAGCCAGTCATCTCAGTCAGTCGACCCGTGGCACCTGGGTCTGCCCCGTGACCTGCCAGCGGGCGTTCGACACTTCACGTGGCCTCAGGGTGCACATAGCCTGGCACAAGCGTCGTGGTGACGTCACCGCCACTTAGTGGTGAATGGCGGTTGTTGTTGTTGTGTGTGTTTGTCTGTGTGTGTCTGTGTGTGCCTGTGTCTGTATCTACGTGTATCTACGTGTATCTGTGTGTGTCTGTGTGTGTCTGTGTGTGTTTGTGTGTATCTGTGTGTGTCTGTCTGTATCTACGTGTGTCTGTGTGTATCTGTGTGTGTCTGTGTGTATCTGTGTGTATCTACTTGTGTCTCTGTGTGTCTGTGTGTGTGTCTGTGTCTGTCTGTGTGTATTTGTGTCTGTGTGTATCTGTGTGTGTCTGTGTGTGTCTCTGTGTGTCTGTGTGTGTCTGTGTGTGTCTGTGTGTATCTGTGTGTCTGTTTGTATCTATGTGTGTCTGTATCTAGGTGTATCTGTGTGTCTGTGTGTGTCTGTGTGTGTCTGTGTGTATCTGTGTGTGTCTGTTTGTATCTGTATGTGTCTGTATCTAGGTGTGTCTGTGTGTGTCTGTGTGTATCTGTGTGTCTGTTTGTATCTGTATGTGTCTGTATCTAGGTGTGTCTGTGTGTTTCTGTGTGTATCTGTGTGTGTCTGTGTGTATCTGTGTGTGTCTGCGTGTGTCTACGTATGATCACGGGTCACGATATCGTTCGTAGATGCTGATGGCTGCGATGCTGACTAAGCTCTGGCCCCTGTTTGCTGTTCCAGGTCCACCTTTGCCTCCCCGAGCCCATGGTCCCAGATTCAACCCAGACCTCTTGGCTCCCACACGGCCTCGGCCCATCGCTGCCAGACTCCATTGCACACCTCGCTCCAATCCCACCGATTCTACCGATCCTATTAATCGCGGGGGGCCCGCCGATGTTGATCCCACCGATCATCTCGTCGATCCCGCCGATTCGATTGATCCCACCGATATTGACCTCATTGATCCCACCGATAATATCGATCTCGCCATCGATCCCATCGATCTGATCGAGCCCACCGATCTCTTTGATCCCGCCGATCCGATGGAGCTCATTGATTCCTGCGGCACCTTCGGCCCGGGGCTTCCTGGCGGTCACATCGATCCTATTGATGACCTCATTGATCCTTCCCATCCCATCACCTCCGGAGGTCCCCGCCGCGATCCCTTGGAGTGCCTCGATCCCGCCGGGCCAATTGGTTGCGAAGCCCCCGAGGAGCTGTCCCCGATGAGCCCCTTCGGTTTCATTGATCAGCCCTGCGGCGCCATTGATCCGCACGGGTCCGCCGATCGCATCGATCGCTCCCGTGCCCTTGATCCCGCCGATGAAACCGATGGCGCGAATTCCATCGATGAAACCGATCGTGAGCCCTCGCGTCTCCGGGGTCCCCCCGATCCGCTGGGCCCCCATAGTCCGGGTCCCCTGGCGGGGGCGTCCCCGGGTCCCCCCCTGAGGCCCCTGGGTCCCGAGGCGCCGAGAGCCGAGGCTCTGATCCCCGAGTGCGGGTCGGACGCGTGGAGGCAGTGGGTGGCCGAGACGCGGCGACGGAGACGCGGGGACCACGCGGAGACCACGCGGAGGCGGAGACGCGCGGACGGCACGGAGGAGGAGGAGGAGGAGAACGGTACGCGGGACGCACTGGGGAGACAAGGGGACACGGGGAGACACGCGGGGAGAGACACGGGGACATGGGATGACACGGGGAGAGACACGGGGAGAGACATGGGGAGAGACACGGGGAGAGGCACGGGGAGAGACACGGGGAGAGGCACGGGGAGACCCAGGGGGAGAGACAAGGAGACATGGGGAGACACGGGGAGACACAGGGGGAGAGACACGGGAAGACGTGGGGAGACACAGGGGGAGAGGCAAGGAGACACGGGGAGACACGGGGAAAGACACGGGAAGACGTGGGGAGACACGGGGAGAGACACGGGGAGACACGGGGAGAGACACGGGGAGACATGGGGAGACACGGAGAGACACGGTGACACGGGAAGACACGGGAAGACACGGGGAGACACAGGGGTAGAGACACGGGGAGACACAGGGGGAGAGACACAGTGACACGGGAAGACACGGGGAGACATGGCGGAGACATGGGGACACGTGTAGACACAATGGCGGAGAGACACGGGAAGACACGGGGAGACACATGGAGGCACACTGGGACGCACGGAGACGCGGGGAGATGCACACGGGGACACGCTGGGACACGCATCCGCCACAGTTGCCAGCGTCGTCCTTGGAGGCGGCTGCGCCGTGCTCCCGGTCACCGAGGCGTGGAACCACGGCGAGCGAAGACCGCCTCGTTGTTGCCTCGTCGCCTCGCGTTGCACACGGGCCGGCCTCCGCCTGTCTGGATGTTGACCACGTCCATCCCGCAACGGTGCCACAGAGGGACGGGACCACGTCGGGGTGTCGTCAGCCGCCGTCGTGTCTGAAGAAGCCGGCGCGGAGGTGCGTCGCTCCCGCCGCTCCATCCAAAGAAGTTGGAACCTCCACCCCCGGCCGTGTTTCTCTGCCGCCCGCTCCGTCTGGCGCCGATGTTGTGCTGCTGCTCGGCCGTCCAGGGTCAATGCCCGACGCTTTGCTCGCCGAACTCGGCCCCGCGTGTCGTCCGGGACTCCCATCGCGCCCGGGATCGCAGCGGCCGGCGACTTTTAAAACATCCACGTGACCGGCGTTGCTCGCCCCGTTTCGATCGCGCGGAGCGACGGTGCCACAGTCGGACCTCGCGGTGTCGGCGAAGTCGGGGCAGACTCTTGGGG